>NC_044563.1:11106899-11706899 GCF_007565055.1 Rhinopithecus roxellana | reverse complement strand
CGCTAGATAATACTTGCTCCTAGTCTCTTAAAATAATTCTCCAGGCCTGTCTGGCACATGTTTTCAAGGGACAGCTGCAGAGGCCAATGGATGGAAGCCAGCACCAGTGGTGTTGTTCTCAGCACTGTGAGGCTCTGCCATGGTGAACAATTCTTGGAGAAGTCCCCAAAAAACAAGGAGCCATCTCCCTTGCTTTGTGTGGTAGCTGCATTCCTGGAAAATCCAGTGTCACATCCGTGTGCCTGTGGGATCTGGAACTGCCACGTGCATGCCCTTTATTTTGTGCCCTGGATGTCTGTGGGCACACAGGAGATTTAAAAATAAAGAATTACTTTTAAACAGAAATAGTTCTGTTTGTTTTCTTTTTGTAAATGCATTTAGATTTTCTAGTGAACATTAAATATGCATATGAAAAAGGGAGGTTTTAGCAAGTGGGATTCCATTCAGGTTTTATAATGATGACATGGGGGGAGCAAGATGCAAAATTTAAGGAGGTGTTCAGTCTTTTTAAGGATGCCTTGCCCTTGCTAAGAGCAAGAGTTTCCTAAATGTTATGCCTTAGGAGCCTCTCTCTGGCCCTGCATAAAGGTTTACCCTTAGTCTCTGAGGGCAATGAAATGGAGTGACTCTATGGACAAATCTGGGAACAACCTTACATCTGGAACACTGCCTGGGATACTGTGTGTGTCCCTCTGTGGCCAGGGGTAAACACAGCATCCAGTCTGTTTTGCTAAGAAGTTAATTTGGCAGGGTTGCTGGATGCTGGATACAAGGTCAACATACAAAAATCAGTTGTATACCTAATTTAGCAATGATGAATGAGAAAATGAAAAATTTTTCATCAAACGTGAAGAACTTTGGGGATAAAATTAATAAAGTATGTGCAAGACTTGTACATTGAAAACTTCAAAGCACTCCTGAAAGAAATTAAAGAAGACCTAAATAGATGGAGGGATATACCCTGTTCATGGATTGGAAAACTCAATATCATTAAGATATTGGTTTTACTCAAGTTGAGCTGAGGTTTAATGCAACCCCAATTAAAAGCCCAGTAGATTTTTTATAAAAATTTATAAGGTGATTCTAAAATGTATATGGAGACAGAAAAGTCCTAGAAGAGCAAAAATAACTTTGAAAAAGATGAGAAAATGTGAAAAACCTAAAGTAACATAAAAACACATTTTTATTTTGTTATATATATAATATTTCAATGAGAAGACTTACTGTAAAGCTACAGTAGGCCAGGCATGGTGGCTCACGCCTGCAATCCCAGCACTTTGGGAGGCCGAGGCAGGGGGATTACCCGAGGTCAGGAGTTAGAGACCAGCCTGGCCACCATGGTGAAACCCTGTCTCTACTAAAAATACAAAAATTAGCCGGCGTGGTGGCGGGTACCTGTAATCCCAGCTACTTGGGAGGCTGAGGCAAAATAATTGCTGGAACCCGGGTGGCGGATGTTGCAGTGAGCCGAGATCACACCACTGCACCGCAGCCTGGGTGACAGAGTGAGACTCCATCAAAAAAAAAAAAAAAAAAAAAAAGCTACAGTAATCAAGGCAGGTAATATTGTTATAAGAGTTAACATATACTTGTGGAACAGAATAGAGAATCCAGAAACAGATCCACATACATGGTCTGTTGATGTTTTACAAAACTGCCAAAATAATCCAATGAGGAAAGGATAGAATAGTCAATAAAGTACTGGAACAATCATATATGGAAATGACCATTTCCTCCTATGGTACACAAAAATGAATTTGAAAAACATCATGAGCCTAAACATAAAAGCTAAAACTATAAAGCTTCTAGAGGGAAACAGGAGAAAATCTTCACAACCTTGTGGTAAACAAAGATTTCTTAGGAAGCCCAAATCATGAGACAACAGTTTCAATAAATTAAACCTTAAGGAAATTTAAAATTTCTCCTTTTCAAAAGACCCTGTTAAAAAAAAATTAGACAGCAAGCCACAGGCCAGAAAAAAAAAAAAAATTTACAATGCATATATCTACTGAAAGACTGGTGGTATACAGAATATAAAGAACCCTTACAACTCAATTTGAAGACAACCCAATTTTTAGAAATGTATAAAAAGTTCAAAGATATGTCACAGAAGAAGATATACAGGTGGCCAGTAAGTGCATACGTAAAAGTTTAATATCATTGGTTATCATACACATTTAAATTAAAACCCTAGGCTGGGCATGGTGGCTTATACATGTAATCTCAGCACTTTGGGAGGCCAAGATGGGAGGATCACTTGAGCCTAGGAGTTCAAGACCAGCCTGGGCAACATAGCAAGACCCCGTCTCTACAAAAAATTAAAAAATTAATTGGGCATGTTAGTGCATGCCTGAAATGTCAGCAACTTGGAGGCTAAGGTGAGAGAATTGCTTGACCCCGGGAGATCAAGGCTGCCATGATCATGCCACTGCACTCCAGCCAGGGCAACAGGGCAAGAACTTGTCTCAAAAAAAAAAAAAAAAAAAAAAAAAAAAAATCACTGACACTACTAGAATTGTTGAAATTTAAAAGACTGATAATTTCAAGTGTTAACAAGGACAAGAAGAAATTGGAGCTCTCATACCTTCCTGGAGCAAATGCAGAATTGCACAGCCACTTTGGAAATAATTTGGCATTGTCTTATAAATTTAAACATATACTTATCCATGCAAACCAGAATCCCACTCCTAGGTATTTACTCAAGAGAAATAAAAACATATATCTCCACAAAAATGTGTACTTAAATGTACATAGTAGCTTTATTTTCAATAACCAAAACATGGATAAATCTCACAGATGTTACACTGAGCAAAAGAAACTAGACACAAATGGCTGCACAAAGTATGATTTACATTTATGTGAATTTCCAAAAAGGCTAAAAACTAATGTACCGTGACAGAAAGCACTGATGATCAGCAGGGACCAGGGAGGTGGTGATGAAGGTAGTGGTTACACAGGTATACATGTTGGTCAAAGCCAAAGCCCATGGAACCGCACACTTAAAATAGGTGCATTCTATTGTAAGCAACTTATAGCTCAATGAAGTTGATTTTACAGAATTTTATAAACTTACTATTCTTGTATAACAAGCCCAGACATAGCTCCTATCTCATGCTCACAGTCATTAACTCTAAAGTGAGAATTTAGGAAAACATTTGATTGGGTTGTGAAACAACATCAAGATAAAAGATGTGGATGGGCCTGAAAAATGGTAACAGGAAACACAAATGTTAGTTACAGTTGGTTTCTATAAGTACAAGATAATACAAAAGAAAATGGCCTAGCGTGGTGGCTCACACCGGTAATCCCATCACTTTGAGAGGCAGAGGCAGGTGGATCACCTGAGGTCAGGAGATTGAGACCAGCCTGACCAACATGGAGAAACCTCATCTTTACTGAAAATGCAAAATTAGTTGGGCATGGTGGTGCACGCCTGTAATCCCAGCTACTCGGGAGGCTGAGGCAGGAGATTCACTTGAACCCAGGAGGTGGAGGTTGCAGTGAGCCAAGATCGCGTCATGGCACTCCAGCCTGGGCAACAAGAGCAAGACTCCATCTCAAAACCAAACAAAACACGCAAATACAAAACCACACACAAAAATAAAACAAAACAAAAACAATATAAGTCATTGTTATGGCTTGAATGTTTGTGTTCCCTCCAAAATTCATGTTGAAACTTAGTCCCCGATGCAACGATATTAAGAAGTGTGGTCTCCAGGAGGTGACTGAGTTAGGAGGACACCACCCTCTTGAATGGAATCGGAGCCGGTCTGAAAGGCTTGCTGGAAGGAGTTCATCTCTCTCTTGCCCCTCTGTCCCTTCTGCCATGTGAGAACACAGCCTTTGTCCTCTCTGCAGAATGCAGCAACAAAGTGCCATCTTGGAAGCAGAGAACAGCCCTCACCAGGTGCTGACTCTGCCGGCGCCTTGATCTTGGACTTCCCAGCCTCCAGAACTGTAAGAAATAAATTCCTGGTATTTTTAAATAAATTACCAGGTCTCAGGTATTTTGTTATGGCAGCATAAATGGACTAAGACATACATCATCAGGAATAATGTTACCTAGAAGTCACTGTTATTAAATTGGCTATGATTTGCTAAGAGAGGAGTTGGTGTTGGTGAACAAGACTTTGGATTGCAGAGCAGGTGAGGTGAGTGCAGAGGAGAGAGGTGAGGAGGGAGCCCTGTGTCCCTCGCTGGGAGGACAAGAAGAGCCATGGGGAAGCAGGTGCAGAACAGGAGAAGCTGCTGGTGCCTTGCCCAGATACTCTGAGCTGGAGAAAACTGCAGTCAGCTAAGAGACTCCTCCCTGGAAGTGCCTGGGCCGTCACAGCATCCCTCAGAGGGCAGCCTAAAGCCAATGTCATCCCATACAGGACACAGCGTCTCCACCTCCTTGCCTGTCTGTGGGAAGGGCTCCCCAGTGGGATGGGGCTGAGGCTAGCAGGCTGTGGTGGAAACACCATGTCTGCTGAGCCTCCTCCTGTCTTCCTCCTGCCTCCTCCACTTCCCTTCCCCTGAGAGTCCCTCTCAATAAACCTTGCTCCAGAATCATCATCTCGGCCAGGTGTGGTGGCTCATGCCTGTAATCCCAACACTTTGGGAGGCCAAAGTGGGTGGATCACTTGAGCTCAGGAGTTCAAGACCAGCCTGGCCAACTTGGAGGAACCCTGTCTCTACTAAAAATACAAAAATTAGCCAGGTTTGGTGGCGCGTACCTACAATCCCAGCTACTCTGCAGGCTGATGTGGGTGGATCGTTTGAATCTGGGAGGTGGAGCTTGCAGTGAGCCAAGATTGTGTCACTGCACTCCAGTCTAGGTGACAGAGTAAGAATCGGTCTCAAAAAAAAAAAGGAATCCCCATCCCAGGCTCCACCTCTAAGAAATCTGACCTAGGACATCAGGGAACCCCACTCTAGAGCTGAGGGAAAAAAACAGGACAAAGCCAAGGTCTAAGGAGAAGAGTCTGTGGAGGAGAAAGGGTTCATGGCCTCTGAGGCCATGGGCAGGGAGGAACGGCAGCGTGGCTGCTCCCTCACTGAGCCCTCAACTCACTGTACGTCCTCGGCTGTCACACCTGCCAGACCCCTCATCCCCTGCAGGATCAAGCCTTGTGTCCGTGGCTTGCCCTTAGTGCCTCCCACAACATTGTAAGCCTTGTAGCTCCTACCCGTGGGCTGCTGCATCCGCACAGCCCTGAATGTCACAGCCACCCTCCCCGACTCAAACCTCATGGAAGCTCAGGGTTGGTTCAATTCCCGAATCCTGCATGGAGCCCTGCCTGCTGCCTCCCTGTCACCTCAGCCTCACATCCTCTCCTCTCATTCCCATCAAGGGAGCCCTTTGAGGTCACCTCTCTCTCTGAGTCACGCCCCCTAAGCCTCGCGAGGGCAGGGAATGTGTCTGAATAACTACAGCATCCATTTATCAAGGGCTTGCTATATGCCAAGCCCTGTGCTAGCGCTTGACGTGGGTAGCAGGGTCTCCCACTTGAGACTGACTGAGTCACCAAGACACCAGATCTTGGACAGAGCGAGGAGTGAGACGGGACTCCCTACTGGCTGTCAGGGCAGGGTGGCCAAAAGGAGGTGTCACAACTCTCCAAGGGCTAGAATTTAAAAGGATCAGGGCAGGGCGGGTATTTGAAAAAGGATTTATTTAGAGAGAACTAGAAGTCCCACCTCCCCCAAGTGCGGTGAGGGTAAGGGGGTGTCTGCCTCCCGCCTCTAGCTTGGAGAGCCTGGACAGCCCAAAGAGCCTGATGGGGGACCCCACAGTTAGAGGCACAGTGATGAGTGGAGAGACTAGGAATGGCTTCCCCATTTTAAAGCATGGTCCCGCCCGCAGGCCATCATTTGACCAGGCGGATGCGGATGAGGGCTGCAGTGCCAGCCGGTGCAGGCCAGTGGACCATCTAGAAGGGCAAACAGCCTCAGCAGAGGCGGGGTAGGAGGCAGGCTGCTTGGAACAAAGCCTCTGCCCGGAGCGCAGGGGCCGCCATCAAGGAACCCCTGCCCTGAGGGTCTCCAGACTGGCCAAGTCCCAAAAGAGGAGGCAACATCTGTGAACTCTGACAGATGCCAAACACAGAACCATGTGAGGACAGTGTCAGCCACACAGACCTTTCCTGCCCTGATGGCTCCTCCTGGAGCCTGCCCCTCCCCTTCAGACGGGACGAACAAGGAGATCAGAGAGAAGGAAGATGCCACCTAGATGCTCCCCAGCCCCTGCTACCTATCCGAGATGCCTTGGCTTGGAATGGAGAAAAATGTGTGGTCTAAGACATTGAACTGGAAGCCTTGAATTTCTGAATCGAGATTTTATTTTAATGTTTTTAGTTTTGTTTTTGTTTTGAGACTGGGTGTCACTCTGTCACCCAGGCTGGAGTGCAGTAGCTTGACCTCCTGGGCTCAAGCAATCCTCCTGCCTCAGCCTCCAAAGTAGCCGGGATTATAGACATGCAACATCATGCCTGTCTAATTTTTTTTTTTTTTTTTTTTTTTTGTAGAGACAGGGTTTCACCATGTTGCCCAGGCTAGTCTCAAACTCCTGAACTCAAGTGATCCACCTGCCTCAGCCTCCCAAAGTGCTGGGATTACAGGCGTGAGGCACTGTGCCCGGCTAAGACACTATTTTGGACTTAAAGTGACTATAGGACATTTCTCCCCTAAGGGTAATTGAAAAAGTCATAGGAGCACCCACATTTCCTTTTCTTTTCTTTTTTTTTTTGAGACGGAGTCTCACTCCATCGCCAGGCTGGAGGAGTGCAGTGGTGCGATCTCGGCTCGCTGCAACTTCCAGCTCCCTGGTTCAAGTTATTCTCCTGCCTCAGCCTCCCAAGTAGCTGGGATTACAGGTGCGCACCACCATGCCTGGCTAATTTTTTTGTGTATTTTTAGTAGAGGCAGGGTTTCACCACGTTGGCCAGGAGGGTCTCGATCTCCTGACTTCGTGATCCACCCATCTCGGCCTCCCAAAGTGTTAGGATTACAGGCATGAGCCACTATGCCCAGCCTAGGAGCACCCACACTTTCGTCTCTCACTTTACTGAGTTGAACAGCAGCCCCCACAAATTCATGTCCACCCAGAACTTCCATATGTGACTTTACTTGAAAATAGGGTCTTCGAAGATGTAATCCAGTTAAAATTAGGTCATACTGGATTCATGTGGACCCTAAATCCAAGGGACCTACTAGTGTCCTCATAAGAGGAGGCAAACTTGGGGACAGACACACTCGTAGAGGGAAGATGACGAGAGGATGCAAAGGCAAGGGAGGAAGTTCCTGGGATGACAGAGGGAACGGGAGTGATGCGTCTACAAGACAAAGAACGTAGATAATGATCAGAAGATGGACAGGAGAGGAAGGGTGCCCCAGCGCCTTTGGAGAGAGTGTGGCCCTGCCAACACCCTGATTGCAGATTTGTGGCCCCTGGGACTGTGTGTGAGTTCCTGTTGTTTCACACTGTCTGGTTTGTAGCACTTTGTTCCAGCAATCACAAGACAGTCATTCACCCTCTGCAGGAATTCAAGTGGGGCACTGGGGGGCAAAAAGAAAGACGCTTTCTGATACCATCCCAGCTGGCTTGTTCTGCAACCCAGCCAACGTCTAGGCTCTCATCTCCACGTTCGAATCCCTGAGGTGTCTCTGTGCCCGCTCAGCGGGGAGAAATCAGAGTCTCAGACTGACTTGCCCATGGTTATTCATCTAATGCCTGGTGCAAGAGGCCAAGTGCGAAACCCATATCTGCAGGGCTCTTCTCCTAAACAGCCTGGTCCCTCCCGATTCTCTTTCCCACACATGTGTCAGGGACACGTGTGACAGACAACATTGCCAGCCTCTATTCCTCTGCTGAGGACCAGTCTCCAATGTCCCATGACAGTCCCTACATTCTAATTCAGTGTATCGATCTGTTTAAATCTACTATCCTGAGGCTTAAACAAAAGCCTTCAGGTCTAATTAAAACCTCACCAACCACAAAGCTGGCGCCACTCTTGGGAAATGTCCCTCTTGGCGTTCCTAAGACTACATTCTCTTCACCCATTTCACGGGTCACTGTGTCTCCGGTTCCTCTTTTCCATTCATTCGTGCTGTTTTCCTGTGTGTTTTGAACTCCAAGTCTAGTGTGCCCTAAATAATCATCTCCCGGGAGACTCTTTCAACTACCTCTTTGGGCCTGGACTTCCCAAGAAACATTGAACGCGGCTCACCAATACCAGCAATTGCTGAATGGGAAACGTCACCCACAGTCTGGCTCATTGAGATCCTGGGTACAGCCTCCTGATGGGGTTGTTAGAAATTCCAAGTTAGAAGTCAGTCTGTCAGTCACATTGTTAATGTCCAGAGCAAATGAAAATGAAGTTGAATTTCACAGCAAAGTTACAGTCACACTTTTCTATTTCAATCTGTACTGACTTTATTTCCTTCACAGATATCAATGATTTGGATTCTATGTCTATTTCTTTCTTGTTTTATGTTATTTTATTATTAATATTCATAATGTGTTTTGTTTACAGCTTACAAAGAGCTTTTCCAGACAATAGGGCCATCCTCATTTTGTAGAAAAGACTCATGCAACTACTGGTTGGGAAGCCGAACTTCCCGAAACCCCTGGGCTCTCATCTTCAGCTCAGCGCTTTCTCCCTGGCATTGCTTTCTGCTGGAGCTAATGAAAGAAACTTTGTAGAAAAAGAACTTCTGAAGTCCATTTGTTGGAATCAGTTTGGAAAACCGGGCTGAATCTGTTAACCACAAGATTCCCCACGTCAGAGGCTGGTAATATGATCCAAGGATAATTCCTCCAGATTCCCAAAAGAGTGGGACGGTGAAGAGAATCCCTGGTGATGTTGTAGCTTCTCCCCAGCCGAATGAACAGAAGCACAGGAGCAGTCTTGGGCACTGTATTTGCATTCCATCCCACATCCCCACCAGATTCTCCTCTCTCAGGAGGGTACACCAGAAATCTGGATCTCCCCAGAAATCTGGATCTCCCCAGTATTTTTTTTGTTTTTGAGACAGAGTCTCACTCTGTCACCCAGGCTGGAGCGCAGTGGTGCAATCTCAGCTCACTGCAACCTCCACCCCCCGGGTTCAAGCAATTCTCCTGCCTCAGTCTCCCGAGTAGCTGGGATTACAGGTGCATACCACCACGCCCAGCTAATTTTTAAATTTTTAGTAGAGATGGAGTTTCACCATGTTGGTCAGGCTGGTCTCGAACTCCTGACCTCTGGTGATCCACCTGCCTCGGCCTTCCAAAGTGCTGGGATTACAGGCGTGAGCCACTGCGCCTGGCCAGGACCTCCCCAATTCTGCTGTTAACTCACTATGAGGAGCAGAACTGTGCCCACCCTCAAAATTCGTATGTTGAAGTCCCAAGCCTAGTCCCTCAGGATGTGACTGTATTTGGAGACAGGACCTGTAGTCAGACAATCAAGTTAAATGAGGCCATTAGGATGAGTCTAATCCAGTGTGACTGGGGTTCTTATAAGCAGAGGAAATGTGGAGCCACAGACACACCAGGGAGGTGCTTGCACAGAGAAATGGCCACGCGAGTGGTGCAGGACAGGAAAGCCTCAGAACTGGGGCTTAGCCTGGGACAGTGCTTGGCTTTACCCAGGAACGAATTCAAGGGGAGCTGATGTTCTGCCCCTTGCAGAGCAGGCCTGACTCACAGGCAGTGTGCCCAGAGTCAACAATGCATGGGCTCTTGGCAACTACATTTATGTTCACATAAGCCCACTTTCAATTGCATGCAAATTAAGGGGTGGGTCAATGCAAATTGAAGGCTGGGTAGCAAAGGCGCAGTAACTTCCAGGTCATTGTAGAATGACCTGGGCATTTGTAAACTGTCATGGTGCTTGTGGGAGTGTCTTACGCTAATGAGCCCTGAGGGCAGCCAGAGATTGCTTTTGCAACCATCTGTTGGTTTGGGCTACTTGGTTTTGGTTTTTCACTTTATCCTGTCTGGACCAGATTCTGTTTTGGTCAGCAGGGTTGTGACCAGAACACAAGTCCTGCTGGTCTCCTACCTCATTAGGACACAGCAAGAAGGCAGCATGTGGAAACCAAGAAGAAAATTCTCAGAAGAAACCAAACCTGCCAACACCTTGATCTTGGGCTTCCAGCCTCCAGAACGGTAAGAAAATTAATTTCTGTTGTTTAAGTCCCGCAGTCTGTGGCATTTTGCTATGGCAGCCTGAACTGACCCATACACTTACTGACTCAAGTCATTTGACCTTCCATGGCATCAGGTTTCCCATCTGCCATAGGGATGGGCTCTGACCCTCTCAACCTTGTGGGATCACTGCTGAAGGTCCGTTGGGGTCATGAACACAAAAGCCTGTAAGACACAGAGCACCGAAACCTGGGAGATGTGAAGAGTGTGTTGCCCATGGTGCCATGTCACAGGCTGGGGCTGAAGAAGAGCTGGGCTCAGGCACTGTTAGAGCATCTGCTTCTGGTTTGAAATGAGCCCCTAACACCACTTTGGCTCAAAGTAGAGGGGGGCATCCACCGATACAATCTTTCAGAGACTGATTGGTATGAAAACTCTGAAAATGTGCATCACCTTGGACTCAACAACTCTACCTCTAGAAGACCAGCAGAGAAGTGAACTAACATAATGGAAAAATATGTTCATCCCAGTATTGTTTATGGTAGTAAAAAAAAGAAAAAAGAAAAATGTTTAGCAAGGAATTGGTTAAGGAAAAGTCATGTAATGGAATAATTTTCATCTATTAAAAATTATGCCATAGAAAAACATGTATCAGCATGGAAAAAAATGTTCATAATGTATTGGTGAGAGAAAAAAACAACTGACAACAGAATCGTATATAAAAAACACATATTTTTGTAACTCTGTATCTGTCTGAAAATATACATAAAGAAAAAACTAGCAGAAAACATATCAAAATGCTAACAGCAGACAGATGATTATGCATTTGGGTTAGACTTCTCTTGAGTTTTTCTGTGTTCTTCAATTTATCTGCATTGAATAAGCATTACTGGTTTTTTTGAAAAAAATAATCATGGCCACTATTTTAAAAGAAATAAAAAGATAAAGGGCACCTCAGGGTCCAGCAAATAAAAGTCTTACAGTGAAATGAATGACTTTTATGTGTAACATCATAGAGATCATTTGGACACAAATAAAAAAGACAGATTGTTTATAGAACTGGGGAAGATGTGGGGCAAAGAATCCTCTCACAGGCTTCTGGTGGGGACATGAATTGACAATAATCTTTTTGTAAATCAATTCATCTGTATATATTAAAACTTTAATGTGTGTATCCCTTTGGGCAATAGCATCCTTGGGAATCTGTCCCATGGACACAAAAGCAGCAGTACATGGGGTATGGGCACGTGAGTGTGACAGTGAGTATGCCTGGGTCACAGTGAAAGACCCTCACTCAGGGTGAGCAAAGAACAGTATGCTTACACCATGAACTTCTATGCAACTGTGAAAGAACAAGTGAGTTATACAAGATGGCAAGAACAAGTGAGTTATACAAGATGGCCTGGGATATTCCTGTAACATGTGAAGTGAGGAAATCAAGATACAGAGAAGTGTTATGATTTGATTCCATTGTCAAAAAGACAAGCATTGATTTTGTTGAAAACTCTACAGTGTATGTGTAGGGACTTTGTGCATGATTAAATGAGCCTGGAGAAAAGATGTTACCACTGTGTACCTGGGGTAGCAGAAGGTGGATGTAGCCAAAAAAATAAAAAGAAAGAAAGAAAAATGAAATAATGATTAACAATTTAAAAAAGTATTTACCAAGACCCAATGCATGCAAAATAATGTACTGGGGGTAAAGAGATGCATAGAGAAAGGCATGAAAGAATATGCTCCAAAACATCAATGGTGGTAATGCCAAGGTAGGAGGATTTCACATGATTTTTACTTTCTTCTTAATACTTTTCCACAATGCTTGATGTTTTTACAATAATCATAAATTTTAACAAAATCATAAAAATATAAATAACAATAACTTATTTGTGGGTGGCTGGAAGCAACACCTCTACTCCCACCTCTCTTTCTCAGCAAACCTATTGAACTAAGTTTGAGAGTGATGCTATAGGGCATTTCAGGATCGAAGACTTCTCTTCATTTCTTACTAGTCCTACTAGTTCAGGGAAAACAGGATTTATACTTCAACTCAGCTGTGCTTTAACTAACTTATTAACAAAGCCTCTGTATTTTCTCAAAAATAAATATCATTTTCCTATTGCCTACATGAATTTGTGATCTAGAGGAATTTTTAAAATGTGAATAAGAAGAAAATTTATACTATTTTCCTTAATCTGAATGAGATCCTGTACCTTCAGTCATACATGCCTGAAGCTGGAGCAACATGGTTCTGAAATTCAATATTTAAAATAAGACAAAAGAAAGAAGACTCAGTATCCTGGACCCAGCCTCTTTGCTCTTGACCATCAGTCTTTAGCTGGCCCTTCTCCATACCTGCACCAACCTAGGGATTACAAAAGGGTCAAAGTGAAGTCTAGACCTGGCCAGCAGGAATGTGCACCAGTCTGGGGGGCATATGCAGGACCCCAGAAGTTTTGGGCCCACTCTCAGCCACCATTTTGATGTCAACTTGACTTGCTGAATAGAAAAATTCAGATATGGGATGGAGAGGATTGGGAGGAGACTTCAGGGTGAGAGGCAGGCCTGAGGAAAAGACTTCCTGAGTGTTAGAGGAGTGATGGATCCTGCATTTGTTTCCTGGGGTTGTCATAACAACTGCCACGGATTGAGTAATTGAAATAACAGATATTCATCATCTCATGGTTCTGGAGGCCGGGGCTGGTTCCTTCTGAAGGATGCAAGGGGGAATCAGTCCCATGCCTTTCTCCTAGCTTCTGGGGGTTTGCTGGCAGTCTTTGACATTTCTTATGCATTACCCCAATCTCTGCCTTCATCTTCACATGACATTTTCCCTTTATATCTGTCTCTGGGTCCAAATGTCCCTTTGTAAAGACACAGTAAGATTGGATGAAGTCCCACCCTAATGATCTCATCTTAAATTGACTACTGCAAAGACCCTAACCCCAAATAAGGTCACATTCTGAGGTACTGGGGATTAGGAATTCAATGTATCTTTCTGGGGGAACACAATTCATCGGTAACAGGTGCTATTTCTGCAGAGCAGTTGCAGACAGGAAGCACAAGATATATAGAGACATCAAGGAAGGCGCAAGAGCAGCACAGGTGCCTCGGAGGGCAGCAGCAGGTCACAGGCACCAGCTTCTGCCCGTTCCTAGGTCAGAGGACCCCGTTAGCCCTGCAAAGCCTGCCATGCCAGCAAGTTGCCCGATGTCCACCCACCTGTGGGAAGACTCACTTCCACCTCCTGCCGTGCCAGGGCCAGCCTGAAACTGATATTAAACTCCTTGCTCAGGTGTAAGCGTCATGATAAAGCCAAGTTGCAAGGATCCAGTAAACTGATGGCATCAATCAAGTCTTTAGGATGGAGGATTTGTCCCACTCTGTGCAAAGGGAGCTTTGTACTGATATTGATATCAGTGAATTATGTGAACACTTACTATATGTTCAGGATCATGTTGACAAAATGGACTGTGTGATTCTGCCAAAGAAAACCTCTATTAGTGGTTTTTACCCAGAGATGATACACTGGGCTGGAGGTGTTTCAAAACACGTGGCAGAAGCCAGGCACAATGGCTTATGTCTGTAACCCCAGCACTTTGGGAAGCCGAGGCAGGTGGAAAACTTGAGCTCAGGAGTTCAAGACCAGCCTGGGCAATGTGGCGAAACCCTATCTCTACAAAAAAATACAAAAATTACCCAGGCATGGTGGCACACACCTGTAATCCCGGATGCTCGAGAGGCTGAGGTAAGAAGATTGCTTGAGTTCAGAAGGTCAAGACTGCAGTGAGATGTGATCACACCACTGCACTCCAGCCTGGGCAACAGAGCAAGACCTTGCCTCGAAAAAGAAAAAATGTGGCAGCCCCTCACCTGCCAGATGACTGAAAAAGAAAATCCCTGAGCCTGGTATACGGATGATCACTGCCTTACTTGGAGAGGCCCTGAGGGACTGTGGAGCAGGAAAATCCTCCCGCTGCGCAGGACTTAGAGAGAACATCTCGTTTTCCACTTTGCTCAGAAGGAGAGATGACCAGAAATATGGGTCTATACTGATTCATGGACAGAAGCTGATGAGTTGGCCAGATGGTCGGTCAGTCTGAGAGGTTTTTGTTGTTGTTGCTGTTTGAGAGTCTTGCTCTGTTGCCAGGCTGGACTGTAGTGGCGCGATCTTGGCTCACCGCAACCTCTGCCTTCTGGGTTCAAGCAGTTCTCCTGCTTCAGCCTCCTGGGTACCTGGGATTATAGGCATGCGCCACCACGCCCAGCTAATTTTTGTATTTTTAGTAGAGATGGGGTTTCACCATGTTGGCCAGGATGGTCTCGATCTCTTGACTTTGTAATCCACCTGCCTCAGCCTCCCAAAGTGCTGGGGTTACAGGCGTGAGCCACCAAGCCCAGCCAGTCTAAGAGGTTTTTTTGACCTCCTGTTACCAAATATGAAGGTTGTTTTTTTTTTCTCACACTGACAAATTCTCTGACACCACCTAGGTGTCCAATCATTCCATCCAGTTCTGACACTATCTACCTGGAGTTAGCATCAGAGTCCACAAGCTGAGGGTTCAGTCCCACAAGACTGGCTCCACTTCAGATGCCAATCCCAATCCTGGGCCCCCCATACTAGCAATAAACCAAAGGTTTCTGCAACCCATCCTCAGGTTCGGTAATTTACTGGAAGGACACACAGAACTCAGGAAAATGTTTTACTTACTATTACCGGTTTATTATAAAGGACACAATTCAGGAAATTCAGGAACAGCCAGACAAAAGAGATACACAGGGCAAGTTGCGGGGGTCAGGGTGAGGAGCCTCCATGCCCTCTCTGGGCATACCCCGCTCCCAGCACCTCCATGTGTTCAACCCAGAACCTCCTCAAATCCCATCGTTTAGGGGTTTTGTTGTTTGTTTTCTGAGACAGAGTCTCGCCCAGGCTGCAGTGCAGTGGTGTGATCTCGGCTCACTGCAACCTCGGCCTCCAAGTTTCAAGGGATTCTTTTGCCTCCTGAGTAGCTGGGGTTACAGGCACGCACCCCCACACCTGGCTAACTTTTTGTATTTTTAGTAGAGATGGGGCTTCACCATGTTGGCCAGGTTGGTCTCGAACTCCTGATCTCAAGTGATTCACCGCCCTTGGCCTCCCATAGTGCTGGGATTATAGGTGTGAGCCACTGTGCCCAGGCTTTTAGGGGTTTTTATGGAATTTTATCCTGTAGGCATGATCAATTACTAAATCAATCTTCAGCCCTTATCCTTGCCCCAGAAGTTGGGAGGTAGGGCAAAAGTTCTAGGCTTTGAATCAAGGTTTGGTCTTTTTGGTAACCAGCCTGCATCCAAAGCTATCTAGGGACCTGCCAAGAGTCACCTCATTAGAAATAAAGATGCTTCTATCATTTCTGTCCCTCAGGAAATTCCATTTCAGGAGCTCTGTGCCAGGAACCAGGGACAAAGGTCAAATATAATGTTCTTATTTATAATATAATATTTCTTATTATGCCACAGTCAAGGATTAGGAAAACATAAATACAGTGTTAAGCCTGGGCAACATGGGGAAACCCTGTACCTAACAAAAAAAATAGAAAAACAGAATTAGCTGGGCATGGCGGTGTGCGCCTGTAGTCCCAGCTACTCAGGAGGCAGACATAGGAGGATCAACTGAGCCTGGGAGGTCGAATCTACGGTGAGTTGATAGTGCCACTGCACTCCAGCGTAGGTAACAGAACATAAGACCTTGTCTCAAGAAGAAAAAAAAAGGAAGGGAGCATTGGCGTGAAGAAGGTCTGGGGAAGGGGTATGTGGATGGATCTCTTGGAATGGACACTGCACGTGAGGACCCTTGTGACCCATGTGAATGCCACCAAAGGGCAGTCACCACAGAGCAGCTCTCAGTGATGAGGTGGAAAAGCACTCTGAGCTGAAGACCTCCATGTGTGGCCGCGAAAGCTCTCACATGGGTACATTTGACCGGGCACCCATGCAGGCACTGAGCCGGGAATTGATCTGCGTAAGGACGGCCACTGAGCCTCCCCACTAACACCCATGAAGCCAGTTGGTCTATAATAAAATGTTTTAATAAAATTTCAATTCACTGGTAAAAGGATGTACTAGTCAATGAAATTTTGGTGTCATTAGCTATCATTTTGAAAGAAACAAAGTTAGATGTTTATCTCACATCATACACCAAAAAAATCCTAATTAAGCTGGGCATGGCGACTCACAGCTGTAATCTCAGCACTTTGGGAGGCCGAAGGGGGCGGATCACTTGAGGTCAGGAGTTGGAGACCAGCCTGGCCAACATGGCAAAACCCTGTCTCTACTGCAAAGACCAAAAAAAAAAAAAAAAATTATCTGGGTGTGATGGTGCATGCCTCTAATCTCAGCTCCTCAGGAGGCTGAGGCAGGAGAATCACTTGAGCCCGGAAAGCAGAGGTTGCAGTGAACCAAGTTTGCGCCACTGCACTCCAGCCTGGGCAATAGATCGAGACTCCATCTCAAAAAAAAAAAAAAAAAAAAAACCCTAATTAGTTCAATGTTTACACATGTATTTATTCATATATATTAGAGAGATTTAAAACATAGGAGGATGCTAGTAGGGCCTCTTTAGGCACAACGACAAACCTAGAAGCCGAAAAGGCAAAGGCTCACATATTTGACTACATAAAATATTTTAATTTCCATATAGCAAAGTGATTATAATTTCAGTCAAAAGACAAAAGACAGATGGGAGAAAATATTTGTAGCATGTCTATTCATTCATCGTTCAACAGATATACAGTGCATACCTACTATGTCCCAGGTACAATGAGTGACGCTTATGAAATTAGATTATTCATAAATTTGCATGTTTTTCTTTAAATCTTTTTTTTTTTTTTTGAGGTGGAGTCTCGCTCTGTCACCCAGGTTGGAGTGCAGTGGCCCAATCTCAGCTCACTGTAAGCTCTGCCTCCCGGGTTCATGCCATTCTCCTACCTCAGCCTCCCAAGTAGCTGGGACTACAAGGTCAAACTCCTGACCTTGTGACCATCCGCCTCGGTCTCCCAAAGTTTAAATCTTTAATATACATGTAACTAAACAAAGAGTTTAAGTCCAAAATATGTGAACAGATATATACCTAAAGTAAAACACCCAAAAAAATTGAAAGTAAAGGCACATACACACACACAAAAATCTGATGTATGTTACGATTCATTTTGCTTGCATATAAAAGTCAGAAAGAGGCCAGGTGGGGTGGCTCACGCCTATAATCCCAGAACTTTGGGAGGCCAAGGCAGGTGTATCACTTGAGGTCAGGAGTTCTAGACCAGCCTGGCCAACATAGAGAAACCGTGTCTCTAATAAAAATACAAAAATTAGCTGGGCGTGGTGGTGGGCACTTGTAATTTCAGCTACTTGGAGGCTGAGGCACGAGAATCGCTTGAGCCAGTAGGTGGAGGTTGCAATGAGCCAAGATCACGCCACTGAACTCCAGCCTGGGTGACAGAGCAAGACTGTCTCAAATAAAATTTTAAAAAAGTCAAAAAGAGTCAAATAAAATAAGTCAAAAACACAGTAAAGCCACTCTCACATTAAAAAGTATGAATGAGGCCGGGCACAGTGGCTCACACCTGTAATCCCAGCACTTTGGGAGGCCGAGCTGGGCAGATAACCTGAGCTTGGGAGTTCAAGAACAGCCTGACCAACATGGAGAAACCCTGTCTCTACTAAAAATACAAAATTAGCCAGGTGTGATGGTGCACACCTGTAATTCCACATACTTGGGAGACTGAGGCAGGAGAATTGCTTGAACCCAGGAGGTGGAGGTTGCAGTGAGCCAAGATTGCACCACTGCACTCCAGCCTGGGCAACAAGAGCAAAACTCCATCTCAAAAAAAAAGAAAATAGTATGAATGAAAGCCATCCAGAAAAGGTAAAATAGTTCCATTGTCAAGAGGGATCCAGTGATTTCCTTCTTTCTGTTCCACACTTCCAATACTTGGTACCATCCTCAAGGCAACCTCGTATTCCAACATGCCTGCTGGAATTCCAGCCATTCACTCAGCATTCCAGGCAGCAGAAAGGCAGAAATAAAAGGGCACCCTCCCCACTGGGTTGACTCTTTCAAGCAGCCTTCTTGACCTGGGCTGGCATCTAGTCATAGGGCCTCATCCTGCAGCAAGGGAGGCTGTTTAATGTATCTTTCAGCCAGGTACATTTTCACCACTAACACAACTTGGGTATGCTACTAAGGAAAAATGGGGAAAATCATACTGGGTGGCAGCTAGAAGCCAGACCAAAACCAACCTATGAAAGCTGGCCTGGCAATATTAAAACAATAATTTATGACAGAAAGCATTATTAGGCATAAATAAATATACAACACAATGGTAAAATGTACTAGCCCCCAAAGCAGGAATTTGCATGCATCTAACAATATAAGTTCAATATACACAAAGCAAAAATTGACTCTTTTACAAGGAGAAATTGAATAGCCACAGGCATGGAGAAAGATTCTGATGCTCATCTATCAAAAACAAATAGGTTCAAGCAGATAAAAAATGATGCAATGGTTTCTAGTGTCTGAAAAGCAAAATTCACAAGCTTAATCTACTTTACATAGAGCTCTGGATGCAACAAATAAACAGTATTAATTATTTTCAAGCATAAACTGAACATATGTAAAGACTGACCATATACAAGGTCACAGAGGAGATCACAAAAAATGTGGATCGGGCGCAGTGGTTCATGCCTGTAATCCCAGCACTTTGGAAGGCAGAGGTGGGCAGATCACTTGAGGTCAGGAGTTTGAGACCAGCCTGGCCAACATGGTGAAACCCCGCCTCTACTAAAAATACAAAAACTAGCCGGGTGTGCTGGCATGTGCCTATAATCCCAGTTCAGGTGGGAGGCTGAGGTGGGAGGACAGCTTGAACACGTGAGGTGGAGGTTGCAGTGAGCCAAGATCACGCCACTGCACTCCAGTCTGGGTGACAGAGTGAGATCCTGTCTCAAAAAAAAAAAAAAAAATAGAAAAGAAAAAAATGTGGAAGAATCTATATCTTATAGGCCCTAATCTCTAAGCACAATTCAGGTAAACTGAAGATTCGTGATTTTAAAAAATAATTTTTAACCCACCTCATTTAGAAATAAGAAATTAGCCTTAGGTAACTATAGATGATAAAAGAACCTACAGATAAATGACAAAATATTTAGAACTGGATGTCTATGAAAGTCCTACTTTTCAAAACTTGTGGGATGCAGTTAAAACACATAGGTACTTATTCTACTTGTTCTAAATTTACACCCTTAACTGTATTATATTTTTATTTAAAAAAAATGAAGACTGAAAACAATGACTAAAGCATTCAACTTAAGAAGCTAGAAAAAAAAAATTAGAGAAAGTCAAAGGAAGTAAAAGGAATGAAACAAAAATGGCAAAAGAGGCCGAGCACGGTGGCTCACGCCTGTAATCTCAGTGCTTTGGGAGGCTGAGGTGGGTGGATCACCTAAGGTCAGGAGTTCCAGACCAGCCTGACAAACACGGAGGAACACTGTCTCCACTAAAAATACAAAAAATATTAGCCGGGCATAGTGGCATGCACCTGTAATCCTAGCCACTCAAGAGGCTGAGACAGGAGAATTGCTTGAACCTGGGAGGTGGAGGTTGCAGTGAGCCGAGATTGCACCACTGCACTCTGGCCTGGGCGACAGAGCAAGACTCCATCCAAAAAAAAAAAGAAATGGCAGAAGAAAATCTCATGAGATAGTAGCTTTTCAATATTGGAGGTGGTGAGTGTCAGGGGAGACTGTTGATCCCCTACTCCTGAGGATCCCTCCAAGTCGGGGAAGGAATACTGTGGGCCCCTTCCCTCTCACTCCTCCACCTCATACCTCCTGGGGGGACACAATGGGTTCCTCTGATTGGACGGAGAAACTAAGCATGTATGGACCTGCCAGCCTGCCTTTCCTCTCTCCTCTTCTCTCTTCCTCTCCCACCGTCAGCCACGAATGTGTTTTCTTATTGTTCTTGACCACAAAGTAAACTGGGCACCAAAACCCTGTCCCCAGGAGACAGAGTGTGGGTTGCAGTTCCCCAGTCCTGTGTAACCGAGCTCACAAGTCCATCGCACTGTGGGTTGCAGCCCTGGGGGTGCCTCTGCGCCCAGGTATGTTTCATTTTCCCGCATCATCAACCTCTTCGGTAACCAAGATGATCATTTGGTCTCCCGGGTTCCCTTTTTGTCTTATTCCTCAAATGATATATAAATCCCATAAAAAAAGAAAGACAATATTTATCAGGGTCTCTAAAACCCCTAACAGTCTGCAGGGCCAAAAGCTAATGCCTCCAAAAGAACAACAAAATGAACTTCTAGCAAATCCAAACTTCTAGCAAATCCAATCACCTCAAAGGATGAAGGCATGGACAAAAACAGTGTTTCTCGGAAGAGATTCTAACTAGTCATACCACAGGAATGTTAAAATCCGTTAGAGAAAATGATGAACAACTTTATGCTAATAAATGTTAAACCTTAGCTGAAACTGTAAGCAACGTTTTCAAATAATATAAAAGACAGACCCCACTTATTTTAGGAAGATGGCATCACTAATATGTCAGTTGGACAAAGATGGCATAAAAAAGAAAATTGTAAGCCAATCCCCCTTTAAAACAGACATATAAAAATCCTAAATAAATATAAGCAAGATAAATTAAGCAGTGCATTTTGAACATATATACATTATAACCAAATTGGCATTATCCTAGGCATGCAATAGTCAATTTTAGGAAAATATGTTGGATAGAATTTGCCACATTAACAGATTAAGAAGAGAAAATATCACCATCTCAACAGATGCAGAAAACCATGTAATAAAATTCAGGCTGGGCGCAGTGGCTCATGCCTGTAATCCCAGCACTTTGGAAGGCCGAGGTGAGAGGATCACTTGAGGTCAGGAGTTCGAGACTAGCCTGGGCAACATGGCGAAACCCCATCACTACCAAAAATACAAAAAATTAGCTGGGTGTGGTGTGTGCGCCTGTAGTCACAGCTACTCAGGAGGCTGAGGTGGGAAGATCCCTTGAGCCTAGAAGGTGGAGGCTGCAGTGAGCCAATATTGTGCCACTGCATTCCAGCCTGGGTGACAGACTGAGGCCCAGTCTCAAAATAAATAAATAAATAAATAAAATTCAACTCCTATTCATGATACAAACTAAACATAGAAAGGAATTCCCTTAGTTTGATCAAAGACATCTATCAGAAACTCATAGCAGATAAGATTCTTCATGTTAAAACATTAGAAGTATTACCATGAAAATTCAGGAATAAAATAAGAGTGCCAGCAACCACTCCTGTATTCAACATTGTACTGGAGGTCCTAGCCAATTCAGTAAGACAAGAAAAAGGAACAGTATAATAATAGTGAGGTAGGAGGCAGAACTCCACTCCAGAGGCAGGGATCAGACATCAAGCCAAGTCGAGAACTGGTTAAAACAGGGACCTGGCAGAAGCAGCTTTCCAGCAGACACTCCCACCAGTGTCCATGTCAGTTTACTGCTGCCACGGCAACACACCTGGGAGTTACCGCTCCTTTCCATGGCAGTGACCTGACAACCCAAAAGTTACTATCCTTTCCCTAGAAATTTCTGCATAAACTGCCCCTTAATCTGCATGCAATTAAAAGTAGGTAAGGGCCTGGCATGGTGGCTCACGCCTGTGATCCCAGCACTTTAGGAGGCCAAGGCAGATGGATCACCTGAGGTCAGGAGTTCGAGACAAGCCTGGCCAACATGGTGAAACCCTGTCTCTACTGAAACTACAAAAATTAGCCAGGTGTGTAGTCCCAGCTATTTGGGAGGCTGAGGCAGGAGAATCACTTGAACCAAGGAGGTGGAGGTTGCAGTGAGCTGAGATGGTACCACTGCACTCCAGCCTGGGCAATAAAGTGAGACTCAGTCTCAAAAAAAAAAAAAAAAAGGTAGGCATGAATATGACTCCAGCTCTGCCCTGCCCTGCCCTGAGCTGCTACTCTCAGCACACTGCCTATGGGGTAGCCCTGCTTGGCAGGAGCAGTCACGGAGCTGAAACTCCACCAGAGCTCTAACACTGCTGTTTCAATAAAGCTGTTTTCTTCCACCTACCACCAGCTCACCTTTGAATTCTTTCCTGGGCAAAGCCAAGAACCCTCATGGACTAAGCCCCAGTTTGGGGCTCACCTGTCCTGCATCCAAAGGAAAGAAAAAAGCAACATATTGTGATTCTTTGCTGATAATAATATGATTATTGACATAGAAAATCCAAGAACTTCTACAAACTTTGAAAAGTGATAAAGGTTTGGCAGAGTTGCTGGATATAAGATCAATGTATATTATAAAAAATCAATAATACTTCTATGCCCAGCAATAATTGACTAGAAAACATGTTATAAGAAGGCATCGCTTACAATAGCAGCAAAAACCATGGGGAATTGAGATTTCAAGAGAGGGAGTGATGTGCAGGATCTTTATGGAGGAAAGCATAAAATATTGCTGCAGAACACAGAAGTCATGAATAAATAAAGATCTATAGAGTGTTCATGGATAGAAAGACTCAAAACCATAAACAAAACGATGCTTCCTAGATTAATCTATAAAGTCAACAGAATGCCAATCAAATTCTGAATGGGGCTTTTCAGGGAACTCAATAATATAATCCTAAAATGCAAATGCAAACTAAAGGGCCAAGAACAGCCAAAACAATTTCAAACAAGAACAACAAGTCAAGGTATGAGGAAGGATTTCCCCTACCAGGTATCAAGACTTATAAAGCTGTGATCATTTAAACAATGGGATAGTAACCCAGGATAGACAGATACACCCAGAATACTGAACCCCAGAAATTTGATTTAATACAATCAGTAAGAAAGTGGGTGGATAAAATAAATCCTGTTGGGCCCATTTGAAACAAAATTAATGTAGGTTCCAGCCTCACACTGTAGCAGACAACGGGGTGCCCGGGCCACTCTCCCTTCAATCCCCCGACCCAGTGCATATAAAGGTGTCCCCTGTGAACACCCATGGGCCTCTGAGACCCCAAGGCTTCCACTCACCTTGCAAGAACAGTAGCTAGAAGAACCAGGGAGTCATTGTCCCAGGAGTAGGGTCTGGTAGTGTTGGTGGTGATGGGCAGAGGCTGAAGGATAATACCACAGCTTCCTGGCCCCTCCAGGGGAACAGTTGTGAGGTGTGTCCTACACCACCTCCCCACCATTCCCAGTGGTGCCTGCTCATCGGTGTACCCTTCCTTGGACTTCTTTCCCTTCCCCTCTTCCACCCAAATCCTTGTCTCAGGATCTACCCCTGGGGAAACCCAGGGTAGATAGCACTGTGCCAAAACCAAGGTCCATAAAGCTCTCAAAGTTAAAAAGCAAAACTGTAAAACATTTATAAGTGGAAAGTACAGGAGAAACCTGCTTTTGATCTCTGCATAGGGGAAGGATTTCTTAAATGCTACGTGAAAAGCATATCATAAAAGAAAAGATTGATAAATGTGACTAGGTTAGAATGGAGTGTTTCTGTTCAACACAAGACACCATCAACAAAGTGGAAACAACAAACCGCCGATTCAGAATAGATATCTGCAGCAAAAGATCGTGACCAGAAAATGTAGGAACATCCTAGGGAGAATGAAAATAAGACAAAAATGGGAAAATGGATAAAAAACAGAAATAGAAAATCCCCAAAATAAAATATTTGAATGACCAAGAAACAAAAAAAATGTAGGTTCTGTCTCCATAATGTTTAAGGAAAAGCAAATTAAAACAATGAGATCATCACATTTTATCTGCCAGCTTAGCAGAATTTTGGAAGATGGAAACAGCGTCAGGGGAAGAACATACTCAGATTCTTTTGCTGCAAACAGGAATTGGTGTAACCTTTTGGAAGAACCATTTGATGATATTCAAAAACCTTTGAAGTGCTTACTTACACCCAGGACTCAGCCATCTCACTTTTAGAAATGTCCTCTACAGAAATAATAGCATGAGTATATAAAAAAATTAAAGGTTGTTTTTCTAATTTGTTAGTAAATAGAAAAATAAAAAAAGGAAACCTAAATGACTCTCAGTAAAGAATTTTAACTTAAATGAAGGTAGGCCGAGCACGGTGGCTCATGTCTATAGTATCAGCACTTTGGGAGGCTAAGGTGAGCTGACCGCTTGAGCTCAGGAGTTCGAGACCAGCCTGGGCAACATGGTGAAATCCCGTTTCTACAGAAAAATACAAAAATTAGCTAGGTGTGGTGGCATGCACCTGTAGTCCCAGCTACTCAAAAGGCTGAAGTGAGAGGATCACCTGAGCCTGGGGACATCGAGGCTGCGGTGAGCAGGAATTGCGCTACTGCACTCCAGCCTGGGCAACAGAATGAGACGCTGTCTCAAAAGATAAAATAAAATAAAATAACAAAATAAATAAATGAAGGTCTACTACTCGGCCATTAAAAGGCAAGTGGTGAAATGTGGTCTACACAGACAGCGGAATATTATTTAGCCCTAAAAAAGAAGGAAATTCTGACATATGCTGCAACATGGTTGAACCTGAAAACACTAGGCTAAGTGAAAGAAGGCAGTCACAAAAGGGCAAGAACTGTGTGATTCCGCTTATAGGAGGTACCTGGAGCAGTCAGATTCAGGGAGTCAGAGAACAGAAGAGAGGTTCCCGGGGCTGGGGTCAGGGATGGGCCGTCAGTATTTAATGGGCACAGAGCTTCAGTCTGGGAAGATGAAAAAGGGCTGGAGATGGATGGATGGTGAAGATGGTTGCACAGCAATGTGAATGTGCTTAGTGCCACCGAACTATGCACTTATAAATGGTTAAAATGGTCAATTTTATGTTATATACATTTTACCACAATGTTTTTAAAGGCAAGGAGTGGATAAACATCTATTGACCTAGAAAGCACTGTGCATTTGCACAGTTAACACTCCCCTGTGCACCTCGGTGTGGCAGATGAGGTTGTGGGGTGAGGCCGATGCTCTGGCAAGCAAGAAAAATGAGGTCCCTGCGCTCACGGGGCCAACTTTCAGTGGAAGAAAAGTCAGCAAGTGAGGTCATCACAGAGCCATCGTGTTACAGAGAAAATACAGGAAATGGAACAGGGGTGGGAGCGCTGGGCGGGGTGGGACAGAGAGCCCGTGGGAGCCTCTTTGAGAGGGTGACGTCGATCCAGTGTCTGAGTGCCAGTGGAATTTCCTGAGATTCCCTTCTTACTGCTCAGCTCCCAACACATTCGATTCCATCTCCCCCTTCTCCATGGGGCTGAGAGAGATGCCTGGATTCTGAGGGGTAAATCCTTCTCAGTTAATAAAGAAAATCTTTATTAAAACAAAAAACAAACAAACAAACAAACAAAAACCAGGGGTTTAAAAAGAAGTGAAATAATTTAGCCAGGATTAGTATTCACAAGAGAGAAAGTAAGCGTTA
The DNA here is from genome assembly GCF_007565055.1 of Rhinopithecus roxellana. NCBI lineage: Eukaryota > Metazoa > Chordata > Mammalia > Primates > Cercopithecidae > Rhinopithecus > Rhinopithecus roxellana. The sequence continues at coordinate 11,681,361 of NC_044563.1, read as the reverse complement.
TGTTTACTTTCTTTCTGGTGGTTGGGGGTGCTGTCTCCAACACTGCAGAGGATTTTAGGAAGAAAAGTGACACCTCAGCATGGCCAGTCCTGAGGAAGAACAGGACAGGCGAGGCGCAGGACAGGCGAGGCGCAGGACAGGGTGTTATTGCTTTGTCCTCAGTCTGTGGGGCTCCTTTCTCCCACCCCCGCTTGAGATAAATCTCAGGCAGGCACATGATCCCAGGCAATGTAAGTCATGTCCTCACTTCTAGATCCAAGAACAGCCTTGGTTCAGTAATTATGACACCCGAGACCAGGTGATAATCCAACTCTCCGTCTCACTGAAGGCCGAGGCTCAGCCCACTGCAAGAAAGAAGCTGGCAGTGGCTGCCGGGGATGAAGGTGGAGGTTCTTTTTTTCCTGACATCTATTTCTTTAAATTGGGGTGAAATTCAGGTTACATAAAATTAACCATTTTAAAGTGTACTGTTTCCGTGCCATTTAGTACCTTCACGATGTTGTAAAGCCACCACCTCTATCAAGTTCCAAAACATTTTCCTTGCCTGAAAGAAAACCTCGTACCCATTCAGCATTGCTCCCTATTCCCCACCGGCTCCGCCCGGGCTCTGTCAATGGGCTCTCTGTCTCTGGATTTTCCTGTTCCGGTCATTGACTGGGGACTGCTCCGCAGGAGATGCTCTCAGAAGTGGGGGAAGCAGATGAGCAGGGGTGCAGGCCAGGCAGGCACCTGCCCTCAGGTTGAGTCTCAGGTTCTGATCTGAGGAGGCTCTAGATAGTAAACCCCACTGCAGGGCTGTCCCAGCTTGAAGCAACGGGGCTGGTCTTTTGTCCCCTTGATTCATCAGCCATTGGCTGTGGCCTGTCACTGCAGTGGGAAGGGGACTTTACACCCCAGCAGCTCCGTTGGCTGAGGTCAAGGAGAAGACGGGAAACTCCGTGCCACTAACAGCCCCTCTCGCAGCTGCTGATGGACGGACATGTGCCCTGGCCAGGTGAAGGGGTCTGGGCCAGGCACCAGACTGTCCACTACAGCCCATCCCTTGCACCATTCAGACCTGCTTGCTTCTGACATGGAGTCCACTCCGTGCAGGCCCAGCTTCTCCAGGATGGTCAGAAACACTCCCTGGGGAAACGGCCACAAGGCAGGCTCATGGGAAGGACTAGGCACCCCATTGCTGCCGCTGACCCCAAGGCCTTAACTAATCCATGCCGTCGGCCTGGATCTGTTTCCCTCACTTGCTGAGAGCTTCTCCTGCAGAGCAGTCCCCAGTCAATGACCAGAACAGGAAAATGCAGAGACAGAGAGCCCATTGACGGAGCCCGGGCGGAGCCGGTGGGGAATAGGGAGCAGTGCTGAATGGGTACGAGGTTTTCTTTCATGCCTGTCCTATCAGCCTACACGCATGCCTTTCCCCCAGCCCTTCTTGTTCCTAAACTTCCAATCTTTTGGTTGTTGTTGTTGTTGTTGTTGTTGTTGTTGTTGTTGTTGTTTTGAGATGAAGTCTTGCTCTGTGGCCCAGCCTGGGGTGCAGTAGAGCACTCTCGGCTCAATGCAACCTCCACCTCCCAAGTATCTGGGATTACAGGCATGTGTCACCACACCCAGCTAATTTTTGTATTTTCAGTAGAGACGGGGTTTCACCACGTTGGCCATGCTGATCTTGAACTCCTGACCTCAGTGATCTGCCCACCTTGGCCTCCCAAAGTGCTGAGATTACAGGCGTGAGCCACTGAGTCCAGCCTAAACTTCCAGTCTTGCTCCTTCTAGACTCCTGACTCACTAGCTAAGCCACTGTCCATGAGTCCATGTACCTTCTTTCCTCAAGCCACTTCTCTCTTCACACAAGGTAGATGACCAGGTGCATTGCTGACCGCCTGCCACTGTCTTTGAGGACCACCCTGGGAGGCTGTGGTGCAGCAGCCACCCGCGTTCAGCTCACAGAAACACGTCCGCTAGGGTGAGACTGCAGCCTATCTCTGCTGGTCACAGGGAAACACCCCAGGATGTGAGCTGAGGGGAGGCCTTGGTGCCACATGGCTAGAGGCAGGGGGTCTGGACCACATAGCTGCCGCCTTGGGGAACTTTGGGAGCCCAGTCCCTGATGTACCACTTGTACCTCATGATGGATGCCTGGCCTTGTGATTTGGTGACTCATCTGCTCATGGTGAAAAGCTGTGTCCACTTGATCACTTGACGTCCCCTGGTCAGATGCTCAGTTTCTCCCAGTGCTTAGGGACACATCCAGAGCCCTTCTCTGCTGCAGATGGCACGGCGTTGTTCCAGCACCCTCGGGGTCTGCGCTGTGGCTTTCCTATTGGGGCCTGCCAGGGACACCACATGGTGACCCTCTCCACTACAGACACCCCGTGTAGCATGGGGCCTGCAGAGTCACGTGTCCCAAGCACAGTTGCTCATAGAACTGCAGCTCCAAGCTAGCAGCCTTCTGTGTCACTCAAGAAACAGGCCAAAACTAGACTCCCAAGTGCTGAGTGTGCCACCTCCAAACTCAAAGAGTCCTGCCAGAAGTCGCGCCTCCTTCCATGTGGTAGGAAGGACAGGTGCAGTAACCACCCTTTACCTTGCAGGAGATAGCCCGGCATGGCCAGACCACTGGCCCCATCAAACCCCCACAGCGTGGCAGCCCCTGAGCCTTCCCATTTACCCCTTATCCTCCTCCCACACATATTCTACCAAAGCTTCCAAGGAACCTGCTGCTTCTTGCTCTGCAGGTCTGGTTAACAAGATGGTGCTCCTCATACTGACCGATGTGGTGGCCTGGAGGCTGCCCCAGTGGGCTGGGTCCCTTCAGACTATGTTGTGATAGAGAACAGGAAAATTGACGTAGCCCTGGGGTAAGGCTGTGAATGTACACAGCTGCATTCTATATCTCCATGATGACCTTACCCAGCTCCAGCGAACATGCTCCTTATTTGCAAGGACAAGGCAGGAGAATCATTTGAGCCCAGGAGTTCAGTAGGGAGACCCCATCTCTACAAAAAGTACAAAAATTAGCCAAGCATGGTGGCATACGCCTGTAGTCCCAGCTACTCAGGAGGCTGAGACAGGAGGATCTATTAAGCCCGGGAGGTCAGGGCTGCAGTGAGCCAGGATTGTGCAGCTGCACTCCAGTAGCCTGGGCAACACAGCGAGATCCTGTCTCTGGAAAAAAAAAAAAAAAGATACACTTGGGGAGACCACTCTGTTAAATTCGTGGTTCCCCAATGCCACAATGCATCAATGCATATGATTTTTGCAGGGGCCACACTGGTGCATTCAATAGAGTTATGACAAAGACCCCTCCTTCTGCATTCTTTTTTTTGTTTTGTTTTGTTTTTTTTGAGATGGAGTCTCACTCTGTCTCCCAGGCTGGAGTGCAGTGGCACGATCTCGGCACTGCAAGCTCCGCCTCCCAGGTTCAGGCCATTCTCCTGCCTCAGCCTCCCGAGTAGCTGGGACTACAGGCGCCCGCCACCTCGCCCAGCTAATTTTTTTTTTTTTTTTTTTTTTTTGTATTTTCAGTAGAGACGGGGTTTCACCATGTTAGCCAGGATGGTCTCAATCTCCTGACCTCGTGATCCACCCGCCTTGGCCTCCCAAAGTGCTGGGATTACAGGCGTGAGCCACCGCGCCTGGCCCCTTCTGCATTCTTAAGTCTCTGAAGATGGCACTAATCTCCATCCTTCCTCCGCAAATTAGATATTGACTGTGTCATCCTCTCTGGGGCAGTGGGGAGGGGGATGCAGGAGAAAGGCAGTTTCAGGGGCTTCCATTGGGCCTAATGCCGCAGCTCACATGCTATAGGTCAAGGAACCAACATGAAGGCTCTCCCACCTGCCAGGAATTTCTACTCCATTTACACATTCAGGAGCTTGGAGAATGACCACATGGTACGTCTCTGGACACACTGGAGGCCTATTGTGAGATGGACCTAGGCCAGGACTCCATTTATTACCTGGTTCCTATTACATCTTTACGGTTAACATGATGGCCTTTGGGTCCCTGGGTGTCAACGTCAATCTGAACCCTATATCCAAAAGTCCCTGAAAGATCTGGGAAATCCCCTGGAGATGCCACACAGCATCCCCTTGCCACACGGCAGTGAGCTGACAGCCTCCATCATGGGTGACAGTGTTTGAGCCAAGGTCATGCTGCCCCAGGCAGCTCCCAGCAGTGACTACCTGCAGCAGGGGTAGGAGGCATTCCTTCCCTACGTGGGACTCCTCTTTGAGCGATCTTCGTTCCAGAGCCTCTGCTGGGCTGGCCAGACTCCCTCCAAGCTGCACTGCAGTCGGAGGCTTTTTCTACCCAATCCTCCTTCCTTCCCCATCTCCTCTCACAGGTGTCAGACCCTCCTCACAGCCTGAAAGTCCCCAGCACCCTTGTGCTCCCTCCTTTACCTGTTACAGGTGCTACCTCCATAAATCCCCTGCTTTTCTAACTCCATCCACCCGATTCCCACAGGACCAGAGCTAGCCACGCCCTCTCCCCAGTGTACAGCTGCCAGAGAAAATGGCTAAGTTCCCTGTTATGTGTTGGATCACGCCCCCACCATTCCCCCCGGTACTGGGGAAATCCTGATCCCTAGGACCGTAAATGAGACCTCATTTGCAAATAGAGTCTTTGCAGATGATCAAGCTAAGATGAGGTTATTAGGATAGGCCCGAATTCATTATGACTGTGTCCTTATAAAAAGGGGAAATTGGAGGTGGGAGGGTCACTTGAGGCCAGAAGTTCAAGGCCAGCCTGGGCAACACAGCAAGATCCCATCTCTAAATTTTTTTTAAAATTTGGCTGTCATGGTGGTGCACACCTATAGTCCAGCTACTCAGCAGGCTGAGATGGGAGGGTCGCTTGAACCCATGAAGTCAAGGCTACAGTAAGCCATGATCACGCCACTGCACTCCATTCTGGAGTATAGACAGTGCGAGACCGTCTTAAAAACAAAATAATGGGTGGGGCAAGGAGAGAATTTGGACACAGAGACAAGTAAGCACATGGCCAGAACATCATGGGAAGATGAAAGCAGAGGGTGATGCATCTCTAAACCAGGGAGCGCCTCCAAGACTGCCAGGGAGCTAGAAGAAAGGCAGCGCAGACACCCCTCATGGCCCTCATAAGGAGCCAGCCCTACTGATGCCTTGATTTTGGACTTCCGGCCTCCAGAACTGTGGGACTGGGCATTTCTTTTTTTTTTTTTTTTTTTTTTTTAGACAGAGTCTCGCTCTGTCACCCAGGCTGGAGTGCAGTGGCACGATCTTGGCTCACTGCAAGCTCTGCCTCCCGGGTTCACGCCATTCTCCTGCCTCAGCCTCCCGAGTAGCTGGGACTACAGGCGCCGCCACCGTGCCTGGCGAATTTGTTGTTGTTGTTGTTGTATTTTTAGTAGAGATGGGTTTTCACCATGTTAAGCCAGGATGGTCTCGATCTCCTGACCTTGTGATCCACCAGCCTCAGCTTCCCAAAGTGCTGCGATTACAGGCGTGAGCCACTGCGCCCGGCCAGGACAATGCATTTCTATTGTTTAAGCCACTCAGTCTGGGGCAGGTTTTGAGAACAAGTTCAGGTCTGGAAACAGCAGGGGATCATTCCTTTCTGTTGGGGCATCCGGCCTTGGCCTTCTGTTCATCCATTCTTGGTTGCTTTTCATTCTATTTGTTGAACAAAACCCTTGCTGGCTGCCTAGACACCTTCCCCCTGGAAACGCTATGTCCTATGAGCCATTTCCATAGGCCGGGCAGGGCAGCTCCCCCATGGCTATCCCAACCCTGCTGTCCATTCTGATCCTCTTGTTTGTGACAGACAGTTAAGTGTTGCCCTTTGACCTGTGCTACTCGGGAATCCAGCCATCCCTGTGGCTATGGGAGAGCTCAGATCCATGGCAGCCCACCCCTGCCAGGCCCAGGCCACTGAGGGCAACCCCCGCAGGGCTGCTCAGCAACGCCCATGTCTCCTTGACAGCTCAGACCTTATCATTTGGATAAAGAGCTGGAACCTCCCAAAGAACTTGGCCAGCTGGTGGGTTTTCCACCCTGTTCCGTGGTGAGCAGGTCTGTGCAAATCTACCTGCAAAGACCAAGGGAACTGAGAGGCTGAAGAAAGAGGCTGATAAATCCAGTTTCTTGTAAAGAAATATTTAATAGGGACTTAGGAACAGAAGTGATGTTCCGGGCAGCCACAAAATGGTAGATCCCCACATCTGCCCTGCAGAAAGTACTTTTATAGCAAGGTTTTAGGGTAAAACGTGTGCAGGTGGCCATGTCTCCGACTTCACTGCAAAACTCATATCTACTTGGGGAGTGGGTCAGCTAAGCATCTTTACAAAGGGTTATGTATTGTACAGGCATTGTTTAAAGAGCTTACTGCAGAGTACCCTGGTATGTGGGGGTGAAACATGCATCATCATATGGCGGTTTTAAGATGGCATCACTCTTGTCATGCTGTTTTCCTGTACAATCTACAACAGAAGAGCCATTCTGGCTTGTCCACTTCTCTGAGACTTTGCATACCTTCCTCCAAGGCTGTTTTGTCATCTCCACTTCATCGTCTATGCACTATCACTTCTTCCAAGCTTTCAAGAACCCTCTCAAGTGCCAGGCACTGTGGCTCACACCTGTAATCCCAGCGCTTTGGGAGGCCGAGGCGGACAGATCACTTGAGGTCAGGAGTTCGAGACCAGACTGGCCACCATGGCAAAACCCCACCTCTACTAAAAAAAAATACATTAGCTGGGCATGGTGGTGCATGTCTGTAATCCCAGGTACTCGGGAGGCTGAGACAGGAGGATCACTTGAACCTGGGAGGTGGAGGTTGCAGAGCCAAGATTGCACCACTTTACTCCAGCCTGGGCGACAGAGAGAGATTCTGTCTCAAAAAGAAAAAGGAAAAAGAACCCTCCCAAGCAACATATCAGAATCATCTTTCCCAGGGCCTTTTTAGGGGTTAGGAGTCTTTCTGTACTAATTAAGTCTCCAGTCTCCAGCTTCTACGCAGCCTCCCTTGATCCAGAACCTTCAGAGTCCACATCTAGGAATATTCTCCAGACCCGGCTGGTCCCTGCTGGCTTGCTCCCGCCACTCCTCTGCTTTCTAATCCCTGGCTTGCTCCCGCCACTCCTCTGCTTTCTAATCCCTCTTGGTCCCTGGCATGCGAAGCACATCCTTGGTCAGGTCATGCTGAGATCTGATCCCAGCTTTGAACCTGGTGGTCAGGAGGGGAGGTGGGGACAGACGCTGGAGAAAGAATGCCTTGTCTTGTAAAGTACCTTCCCTTAGTTTCTGCATGGTCTTTAAGTAAGAGGACCTCTGTCTTCCAACAGAGGGAATGGGCCACTTCTGCAGGCCAGAAGGTACAGGAGAATCTGGTGGTTCAATGTCTCAAGAGTGTCTCCCCAGATAGTCCATCTCAGATATCAGGGACCCCACCCTCCCCCTCAGGGCCCTGACTTTGGAGAAGGGACTTCTCTGGGCTGGAAATTTGGCCTTCTCTGAAGTCCTGCACCTTGTCTTCTGCCCTCTGACCCCTGGCTGTAGAAGAGAAGCATTTCCTTAAATTCTGCCAAGGAATCCTGACTTCACTTTACATTGGTGATCCCTGGCCCTGAACTTGTCATTTTCCCTCTTCTAAGTGTCAGTAGTGTTCAGTGACAGCCTCCCCACTCCACGGCCTTCTCACAGCTATTTTCCCATCTGTCTCTTAACACCAGTGATATTGCACGAGCTGGGCATCCCCATCCACCTGAGTCCTGTCCCAGGTGACCACAGGCGGAACCTGAGCAGCTGCTCTGCCACCTCGTGCCAAGGGCCTCCTGCAACAGACTCCAGTCACCAGGGGCCAGCGGGGCAGCCTCCTGCAGCATCCCGTCTTTGGGGCCAGCTTCCTGGGGCCCCTCCTAGTGCTCCCTGCCTTCAGCTGTCTGAAAGCAGAGCCCAAGACAGGGATTTACTAGGAGAAGGCTCATCGAGACAAGCCCCCCAGGACGTGAGGGCAGAGGGGCGGGGAAGGAGAAGGGGCTCGGTAAAGGCGTGGTGCCAGGGTAAATACAGCTCTGGCAGATCTGCAGGGGGCCCTGGGGTTTTGACTGTACCCCAGAGGTATCGCCATCTAGAGGCAGGCGAGGGAACAGCCTTTTGTACAGCTAGCGGTGGGCTGTGGGCGTCTCCTGAACCTACCAGGGGTTGTGGCTCCATTGGCTGAGGATGCTTCTCCAGGGAAGGAGGCAGGGAGCCCGGGAAGCGGGGTGGGGTCGCGACACCGACAGTAGCTGCCAGACCAGCCATGCTGTGCTCAGCTCCCTCAGGCTGTCACTCATCAATCACCATGTCACTATCTCTGGGGCATGTCAGTCACCATCAACGACGTGTCCCCCAAGTTGCAGAGAATGCAAATCCAGCCCTGCAAGAGGCTCTGTTGGCCCTCTCCACATGGGCTTGAGGTCAGGGGTGGGGGCACGTTCGGACTGCCCTCCAGCCTCTCTGAAGAAGATACACCAAGTTCCGGCTCCAGCTCTCCGGCCTCTTTGGTAGCTGGGCGGGTGGCCATCCAGGAGGCCCATTCTCCATGCCCAGCTTGGCAAGGCTTCTCGGGACGCCGGACTCGCTGCCCCTGTTTTCTTATAACTTCGGCCCAAAGGGACCCAGAGTCTGAGGTTAACACCCTGTCATCCCAGCGTGAGTGGCGCCTGACTCCAGCTCTCGACTCCCCCGCCTCCTATCCCCTGCCTCCCCCGCCTCCTATCCCCTGCACTGGGCTCACCCTGCACTCCCACCTGCAAATCAGCAGAGCAGAGGCCAGCGCTCCCGACACCCAGCACCACCCAGAGCTTGGCAGGGGGAGCTGAATGGCTGGGAGCGCCATCTAGTGGGTGCCAGGGGCGAGTCCCTGAAAGGGAGTGGAGAGCCAGGACTGGGGCAGGGCAGGGTGGTGTCCCAGGGAGGGCTGGGGCCCAGGCACTGGACAGCAGAGGACGTAAAGGGAGAGGCATGGGACAGCGAGGAGCCAGGGTGCTTCTGGGATGCATGAGACCCACCCCGGCCTGCCCCTGCCCTGGTAAGCAGGTGAGTCGGCTCACGCAGGACTCACCACGTCCAGTCTGTCTCCTCTCCAGACTCTTGGGAAAGTGTCACTTAAAATCCATATGGGCTTGGTGTTTACTTCATTCCAAGGAAAGGGGTAAGGAAAAATTCAGAAAAAGGGAGAGGGTCTCCCTGCTCCACAGTGGCAGGCAGGGGCATAGTGACATTTACCCCCTCCCCGCACCTGGCCTTGAACGTGGCAGGAAAGAGAACTGAGCCACCTGTCACCCAGAGGGGGAGGGGGAAGGTCAGAACTCCAGCCTTCCCACAGCAAACACGCCTGCCGAGCAGGAAGCAAGCGGGCTCCAGGCAGTGCAGACATGTGCGCTCAAACGGATGTTAACAGTCTGGAAGAAACTGACCTGGCTGTTAATAGAAGCTCTCTCGTGGGGAAGGGGCAGAAGACAGAGCTTTCACTTCTCAGTTCATACACTTCCCCAAAATGTGGTGGGATCATGAGGAAACTGCACTTTCAGTTTTGACCTCTTTTTGTATTTTTTGAGTTAAAATGCAATTGGGAACAATGGGGCGTTAAGTGCCTTGGTGTGGAAGGCTGCAGCATCACCAGTGAAATGCTGCATCAGACCTGGATAGGATCCACCCTCGACTCAGGGCTGTGCAGACTGGGACCCAGATCCCGCGCTGTGGGAACGGAGCCCTGCTCCACTGTTTACATGTTGTCTCTGGCTGCGGCCTCGCTGTGACAGCAGAGTTGAGGAATTGCCACAGAGACTGTTACGGCCCACAAAGCCTAAAATATTTACTCTCTGGCTCTTTATGGAAAAAGTTTGCCAACTATCAAATTGCAAGAAATACAGGGACCGGGGAGCCTGCTCAACAAAGCTAAGGGGACGTGACTAGCAAAATCCAGACCATGGGCAACCATAGGACAAAGCACCAGTTTCTTCAATACATAATTTGCAACAGCAACCTGCTTACCAGAGGCCAGGAAAGGGAGGGGGAAAGGAGGGGATGAAGAAAGGCTGATGAATGGGTACAAATGCTTAGATAGAAGAAATAACATCTGGTGTTCAATAGATCAGTAGGGTGACATTAATCAATTGCACACCTCAAAATTGCTAGAAAAGAATAATCCTAATGCTCCTGGTGCAAGGAAAAGATAAACATTTAAGAGGATGGACATCCCAATTACCCTGATTTGATTATATGAATGTATCCAATTATCATTCGCATCCCAAAACTAGATACAGCTAGTGTATTTCAACTTTTATAAAGAAAAGAAAATGGGCAGGGTCCGAGGGCTCACGCCTGTAATCCCAGCATTTTGGGAGGCTGAGGTGGGCAGATCACTTGAGGTCAGGAGTTCCAGACCAGCCTGGCCAACATGGTGAAACTCCTTCTCTACTAAAAACACAAAAATTAGCCGGATGTGGTGGTGTGCGCCTGTAATCCCAGCTGCTCTGGAGGCTGAGGCAGGAGAATCACTTGAACCTGGGAGGCAGAGGTTGCAGTGAACAAGACTCCATCGAAAAGAAAAGAAAAGAGAAAAGACAAGACAGAGGGAGCCCATAGATTTAAAAGAGGCTGAGCAGTGACAGATAATAGAAGTGTGGATGGTAAGAAAATAAAGTCTCATTTTTCATGGTAGCAAGTGAGATCTCAAATCCGAGATCAGCAAGTGAAGAAAATCAGTAATTAAGAGTAGAAGCCATTTCACTTAGAAATGGAGGTTTAAGAAAAAGATGAGGCCAGGCACGGTGGCTCATGCCTGTTATCCCAGAACTTTGGGAGGCCGGGGCAGGTGGATTACCTGAGGTCAGGAATTCAAGACCAGCCTGACCAACATGGTGAAACCCCATCTCTACTAAAAATACAAAACCTAGCCAGGCGTGGTGGCGGGCACCTGTATTCTCAGCTACTCAGGAGGCTGAGGCAGGAGAATCGCCTGAACCCGGGAGGCGGAGGTTGCAGTGAGCCGAGATCGCACCATTGCACTCCAGCCTGAGCAACAAGAGCAAAACTCCATCTCCAAAAAAAAAAGAAAGAGAAAGATGAAACATCTACTCAAAAACTGAAAGTGGGTGCCCCTAATGAGGGGGTTTCGGGAATCAGAGAAATGGAGCAGAGAACTCTTTTTTATTTATATAATTTTAAGCCTAGTGGTAGTGTTTGAATTTTTTAACTATGTATGTGTTTAAACAAAATATTTAAATATTAATATTTGAATCCAATAACAACTTAAAATTTTTTAATTGAATTGAATATATGTATAATCTTGGATTAAGGAAAGCCTTTTTAAACATGACCTGAGGCCGGGCACTTTGGAAGGCCAAAGTGGGCAGATCACTTGAGGTCAAGAGTCGAAACCAGCCTGGCCAACCAACATGGTGAAACTCCATCTCTATTAAAAATACAAAAATTAGCCAGGTGTGGTGGTGGGCGTCTGTAATCCCACCTACTCAGGAGGCTGAGGCAGGAGAATCACTTCAACCCACGAGGCGGAGGTTGCAGTGAGCCGTGATTGCACCACTGTACTCCAGCCTAGGCAAAAAAGCAAGACTCCGTCTCAAAAATAAATAAATAAATATAAATAAATCAAAAAATAAACATGACCTGAAAACTAGAAACTAAATAGTTGATCTATGTGGCTGCATGAGAATCTCAAACTTCTCTCTGAGAAAGCTATTATATATTATATATATAATATATATATAAAACTATACAACTATATATATATGTAGTTGAAAGACTACTGACAACTGGAAAAAAGATTTGTAACAGATAATACAGATGAAGGGCTAATAAGATCGGTTTTTTCTCACAAGCAACAGAAACTGACCTTAGTTGACTTAAGCAGAAAAGAAATGAATATCAAGTATCACCACAGACTCTCTGGCTGGCAAGAGAACCAGGCTTGCAGACCTCTCACACAGGAACAGAAATTGTGCTCCAGCTGGTCCAGTAAAGACACCATGGCCATCTTTTTACTGTGTCCTGGGCGCTGCCACGGGTCAGCTGTCATTGCTTTCACTGTCTCTGGAATCAAGTATGCACGGCTTCTGCTACTTCTGGCCAGTAGCTTTCAATTTCATTTCTGAGGCAAGAGCCTCTGAATGGCCGATCCTCAATCGTAGGCCTACAGCCTGCAAGGGAGACTGGAAAAGTGGACCCCTGGCATCTTCCGCTTCCATATCAGAAGTCAGTGAACTCCCCAAACATGGCAGACAAACAGGCACAGGACATGAAGAGGCAACGGACAAAACAAGTGTGGATTTAGCCAATAAATATATAAAATGCTGTTCAGCCGCACTAATATAGCAGCTGCTTGTGGTTGCCTACTCTGAATCAATTCCCACCTTCTTCCTGCTGGCAGACCCTCATGTGGTTTGGATATCAATCCCACCTGCCAGTGACTCAGTGGGAAGCATGCACCCAGTTCTCATCAATGAGCTGGCTAGGCAGGTCTGCCAGGGGACTTCCAGGAAAGACTTCTGTATTAGTCAGCATAGGTTAGCTGCTATAACAAGCATGCTCCAAACCTGTAGTTTAACACAAGTTTATCTCTTGCTCATGCAAGTCCAATACTAATGTCCTTGGTTGGGTGCTTCTCCCATGCAGTTTTCTGGCATTGCAGTGACTTTGAAACCTGAGATCCCTCCATCGTGGAGCCCCGCCATCCTCAACATGTGGCCTTCCAGGTCACAGCACATAGGAATGCCACGGAAGGAGCACATGTTCCTTCTGCTCACATTTGATTGGCTAGAACAGGTCACATGGCCACAGGGACCTAGCCAGCTACAGGAGAAGCTGGGAACTGTAGTTTGTGTCAGGAAGAAAATGAACCAGATTTAGCTGGGCAAGGTGACTCACACCTGTAATCCCAACATTTTGGGTGGCCGAGGCAGGAGGATCACTTGAACCCAGGAGTTCAAGACCAACCTGGGAAACATAGCAAGACCTCATTTCTATTTAAAAAATAAAAAATAAAAAAGATTAGCCAGGCATGATGGAGTACACCTGTAGTCCTAGCCACTCAGGAGGCTGAGGTGGGAGGATGGCTTGAGCCCAGGAGGTCGAAGCCATAGTGAACCAAGATCATGCCACTGCACTCCAGCCTAGGTGACAGAGTGAGACCCTATCTCAAAAAAACCAAAAACAAGAAAAGAAAGAAAGAAAGGATGGAAGAGAGGGAGGGAGAGAGGAAAGGGGAGGGAGGTAGGGGGAGGGAGGGAAAGGAGGGAGGAGGGAGGAAGGAAGGAAGGCCTTCTTGTTCAGGGAAGCGTCAGCCCCTCCCCAGCTCTTCACTTCTTCACGGTCTCCGTAATGCGTCTTGCTTGCGTCTTCCGTCACCCTTCCACTCCCCCCCACCCCCTCACTCCCTCCCGCCTCCGACCGCCCCTCCCGTCCTCTCCCTCCTTCCTTGGCTTCGCCGTGCTGGTGCCTCCTGCCGTCCTCCGGTCCTCTGTCCCGCCCTCCGCATCCACTCCCGCCTCCCTCCCGCCCTCCCTCCCTCCCTCCCTCCTCCCTCCCGCGCTCGCCCGCAACCTTTCGCTCCTCGCTCGCCTCGCGCCCCTCTTGACCACCCTTCCCACATTCCTAAAGCCCGGCTCATCACGAAGCCCTTCCGTCCTTCCGCCCTGCCCTCCCTGCCGCTCCACTCCTCCCTCCCTCCTCCCCAAGAAAAGAAAGAAAGAAAGAAAGAAAAGAAAAGAAAAGAAAAATAAATGAGTCCGATTTAGTGGACACTGAGCGCTGTCCTTGCCACAGTTCCCCTCTGGTAACCACATATTCATTTGGCTCTTCCTTCCACATAAAGGACCCACTCCTTGACTGGGTTCTGATCTTCCTCTCTATGCAAAACTTTTCTTGGCTTTCTGCACCCCACTGGCTCTTTCTGCATCCACCAACTTGGCCACATCTGACACAGGCACTGGGGTCGTGGCTTCTTTGGGGTCCATATAGCTTTTGCCACTGGCCTTCTGCTCCTGCAGCTACAACGTGAGAGTACAAATGGCCCTCCCCAGGCACATCTTGGTGAAGGGTCTCAGTGTGGCCCGGTGGCTTGCCCCCTGCCCATGTCTTCTACTCCCTGCGGGTTTGAGCCAGCTGTCAGGCTTCTGTCACTCCACCTGCATAGAAGCCAAGGAAATCGTTGCTTTGGGCAGGCAGGAAAAGGAACCACCTGGCCGGACCAGGGCCTCCTCTGCACGCAACACACAGCAAGAAGGCTTCCGAGAGCTCGGCACACACACAATTTCCAGAATTAAAAAATCAATCCAGGGCATGAAGGGAGGAAAGATATGCTAGAGAACAAAAGCTGCATTCTGGCAGATCAGATGGAAGAGCTCACTCATGACGTCAGACACAAACACAGAGAAACGAAGGCAAGAATCAAAAGGTAAGAGGCTGAAGAATCAGATCTAGACCCTAAATTGTAAGGAATAGTGTTTCTAAAAGAAGAGAAAGGAACAAAAGGAGATGTAGTAATTTAAGAAATAATAGAGTAGAAGAGAGACGTGAATCTTGTGATCTGAAAGGACTCCAGGCAGCAGCAATGAATAAAAAATACACACCTGGTGAGACGTCTGAGCTCCAGGATAAAGAGAAGTCTTCGGAGCTTCCAGCCAGAAAGGGCCCTGCGACAACAGAGAGGCAGACTTCTCATTTGCATCCCTGGAAGTGAGAAGGGAGAGAACCAATTTGCCAACTAGTGAGAAAAGGCAGCAGACCAGGAAAAGAAACCAAGGGAAACAGACCAGAAAACCCTCTAACAAGTTGAAAATCAAATTGGAACAAAAGTCTCAAAAGAGTGGAAGACAGAACACGAGAAATAGCAGCCAACACCAAAGCGTGTTTGAGTTACATTTCCATGGATGACAATGTGCCTGAGAAATATCATGTAATTAAAGGAGGGATGATTGAAAGGCAGGAAACATACTATAGGACAAAATGTATGGCCAGGTGCGGTGGCTCATGCCTGTAATCCCAACACTCTGGGAGGCCAGGATGGGTGGGTCACCTGAGGTCTGGAGTTCAAGACTAGCCCGGCCAACATGACAAAACCCCGTCTCTACCAAAAATATAAAAATTAGCTGGGCATGGTGGCAGACACCTGTAATCCCAGCTACTCAGGATGCTGATGCAGGAGAATCTCTTGAACCCGGGAGGTGGAGGTTGCAGTGAGTTGAGATTGCACCACTGCACTCCAGCCTGGGCAACAGAGCAAGACTCCATCTCAAAAAACAAAAAGGAGAGAAAATATAATAATAAATGGGCTGAGACTGGAACTAAACATTCTCAGCACATCTGCAAAACTCAGAGGTCGAGTTGGGGGCAGCAGCAAGGGAGTGAGGGAAGGGAAGTAAAAGTTCTAGGCTTCTCTTTTGGGGTGGTGTGGGCAGAGCAGCCAAGTGAAACCTTAGGAGGTTGGGTAGTTTAAATAGTTAACTTGGATAGTAAGAGAGAATTCGAGGTTTAAATAAGGTTATTTAAAAGATGCAAATGTGGAGGGTGGTGAGGACCCAAGGTCCCAGGGCAGAGGCAGCATCCAGCTTCATCTGCTGGGTTAAGCCATGCAGTCCTGGAGTCCATGGTTATGGCAGCTGCATTCTGACTCCTGGTCCAGCAGGGATGGTGTGGCCCTGGGACAGCCTCTGGAATGGTGGTGGGCTGAGTCCTCAGGTTCCCAGCTGTGCCAGAAATAGCAATTCCCTTTCAGGCCAATTCTGAGGTGGCAATCAGTCACTCCTGAAAGCTCAGCGCCACACCTCCTCCTCCAGCTGTTCTAAGCATTGTGTGAGCACCCAATTCCTGGATGAATCTCTCTCTGCTTCCACTGGGTGATTTCTGTTACAAATAGTAACCATAAAATAAGATGAAAAGGATAAAAACAAGTATATCAATTGTCACAATAAATGTGAATGGGTTAAATTCCCCTTTTAACTTGCAAGTTCTAATTGGGGAAGAAAGAAGGAAGGAAAGAAAGAAAGGGAGGGAAGGAGAGAAGAAGGAAGGGAGGGAGAGAAGGAGGGAAGAGAGGGAGGGAGGGACGTATCGAGAAAATCCCATTATATACAACTACTTTGGAAAACCATTTTCTCTCTCTATTACTAAAGCTAGATATACGTCCACCCTATGATCCAGCAGTTCCACTCCTAGGCAAATATCCAAGAGGAATGAGTGCATATTTCCCACCAAAAGACATGTACAAGAATGTTCATAGCAGTGTTACTTAATAGAGCCCCAAACTAGAAACCACCCAAACATCCATCAATGGTGGAACGGATACATAATGATGTATTAATGCAATGGACTACTACAGAACCAGGAAAAAAAGAGCAAACTGCTGCTACACACAGTAATACGGAGGAATCTCACTAACAGTAGAAGAAAATAGGCAGACACGAAAGAGCACATCCTGTGGGATTCGGTGGCGATGAAGTTCCGCAACAGACAGTAGAACATACAATGGCAATAGAAGTCAGAATGAAGCTTCCCTCTGGGAGGGGCATGAGAGGCCTGCCTGGGGGCAAGGCATGTCCTAGGCCTTGATGCGGGTGTTGGCTGCACGGGCATGGGTGTGGTCACCCACAATCAAGTTATCCTCTTAAGAGTGATGCATTTTGCACACTGTGCTAGAGTTGTACCTCAATAAATGTTTCATTCCAGTCATGCCATTTATAGAAAGATAAATCTAAAACAAAATGAAAGGAAATACTGAAAAGGAACTGACTTGCTGGAGAAAATAGAAACCCCTGAAGGAATACCTTTCAAGACCAAATATAACCTCCTTTTGTTACCTGCTCTTTTTCTGCTCTCTGTGGGAGTCAGCAGTGCTTCCTGGGGGCAAGAAGGGGACATCAAAGCCCCCCAGGCCTCCATCCCCGGCCTCCTCCCTGCCTCAACCCATAGAAAACCTGCTTCCCTCCCTCCTGGACAGAAGACAGTCTACATTCCTCCATCGGATATTGAGTAGGCACCCACTGCATGCACCACACTGCACTGCTAGGGCCTTTTCCTCCTACCCCTACGCACAGAAATCCTGGCTTGAATTCTTGCTAATATGTCACTTGGGCTACTGGAACCTCTCCCCCAGAGATGGCTTTCAACAGGGTCCCAGGACCATTCAGGAAGGGTCCTGTCCCCATGAGTCAGCCACTGCAAAAAGGCACTCACCTAAAACAGACTGTTTCCATCCCTGTAGGCATGGGGTGGGGGGGGTTGGGGGGGCCGAAGTCCCAACTCGCCACCTCCTACTGCGTCCACACCCTTGCTGTGGCCTTGTCATGGGCAGTGGATACTTCCCTGCTCCTTGACTTTGAGGTTGTTCATGGGATTTGCTTTGACCAATGGCACATAAGCAAAAGTGACCACCTGCCAGGTGCCAAGAAGCCTCGTATGTTCTACTCTGAAAGAAGCATGCCCCAGCTGAGCCACTTGTCCTAGGAGGATGAGAGACCCATGGAGCTGCACTGCCCCCCTGAGCCACAGACCAGCAGGGAAAAGTGGAGCTGCCTGAGCTGCCCCAGCCAGAAGCCTGCACCAGCCAAGCTCCAACCAATCCACAAAATCATGAGAACAATCACCATTGTTCTAAGCCACTGAGTATGGGGACCATTTGTTACATGATGCTGTTGTCCAGTAGCTAACTGATACATCCCATCACCTGAGAAATGTGTGATTCGGACCACATGAGGGGCACAACACCATGACAACTATTCAGAGGAGGGAGAGATCAATGTGGAAGAATCAAGAAGCTTCCTGAGCCAGGTGCAGTGGCTCATGCCTGTAATCTCAACACTTTGGGAAGCCAAGGCAGGCAGATCACTTGAGCTCAGGAGTTCAAGACCAGCCTGGGCAACATAGTGAGACCCCAACTCTACAAAAAAAAAGTACAAAAAATTAGCCAGGCATAGTGGTGCATGCCTGTAGTCCCAGTTACTCAGGAGGCTGAGATGGGAGGATTGCTTGAGCCCAGGAGATGGAGGCTACAGTGAGCCGAAATTGCGCCATTGCACTCTAGCCTGGGCAACAGAGCAAGACCCATCTCGAAAAACTTTTTTCTAAAACAGCTTCGTGGAGGAGGCCTCCTGTTGCACGTCAGGTGCCATGTAAGAGGCTCGTGCTTATGTGCATCAGCATCCCTGTGGGTAAGAGCCATTGCGCTGGCCCCGCTGAGGTCCCTCATCCTCACATGGCAGCTGAAGCTCAGCCGTCCTCACCAGGGTGCCGACTGCACCCTGCCCCTCCCTCCTGGCCCAGGCCTCTCCTCTGCACACCTTCCTGGCCCTTTCCAGCACTGCAGTTTGAGACCCCTGCAGCCCTGCAGGGAGTGACTATCTGTCCCTTTCAGGGAGGACAGGTTTGGTGCTGGAGAATTCGCAGCTTCCCAAGGCTGTCCACCCACATTCCAGAGAGACAGGATCACTGAAACCATGGAACAGGTGAAATTGCCGAGGAAGCCCCTGGAGACAAGAGAGCCAAGGACAGAACCTACGGGGAGACATCAAGCGGAGGAAGTGAGCCCCAGCCCCCAGGAGAGAGAGAAAACGTTCCAGAGGCCATGAGGAGGCCTCGTTTCCAGATGCTGCGAAGGGACTAGGAGAGGAGCCTCCCCCCAGCGCTGGGCAGCGGGAGAGCAACGTGACCTTTGAGAATTCTGCTTCCCCAGCACAACAGGGCGAGAAGCCGGCTCCAAAGGGCTTTCTTCAAAGACTAGCACAAGCCCCTGAGGGCTCTGCTGATTGGACACATTTCGCAGCCTGGTCCAAGGCCGCTGATGGTGTGTGCCCTCCCAGACAATACCAAAAACATGGTCTCCATTCTCTCCAGAAAAATTGGGCTAAAATTGCGCTGTTTCCTCTTTTTTTCCCTAGGTCACTGTATTCTGCTTCACTCCACATTCTTCTGTATAAAAGAGACCAAAGCTTATGAACAGGGTTGGGAGATGTCCCAAGGAAAAAATACTTCAAAGCACTTTGGTTTCTCTAGCTGTGGAATGGTTGCTCCCTGGCCACCTGGGTCCATCAGTTCCTTTCTGGGAAAGACACAGGGGAATTGGCCAAAATCCTGCTCAGACCCGTCCAGTCCCACCTCTGCCCCAGATACCAGAGCCCCTGGGGCAGCGGGGACATCAGTGGACTCACATTGCCCAATGCAGCCACTGTGCAGAGCCAAATTCGTGTTCCAGAAGTTGTTAAAATATCCTCAGAAAACAACAAAGATGGCCGGGCGTGGTGGCTCACACCTGTCATCCCAGCACTTTGGAAGGCCGAGAGGGTAGATCTCTTGAGGCCAAGAGTTCCAGACCAGCCTGGCCAATATGGTGAAACTCCGTCTCTACTAAAAATACAAAAATTAGCCGGGCATAGTGGCGCATGCCTATGGTCCCAGCTACTTGGGAGGCTGAGGCAAGAGAATTGCTTGAACCCAGGAGGCAGAGGTTGCAGTGAGCCTAGATTGCACCACTGCACTCTGCACTCCAGCCTGGGCGACAGAGCGAGACTCCCTCTCAAAAAAAAAAAAAAAAAGAGGCTAGGTGCAGTTGCTCATGACTGTAATCCCAGCACTTTGGGAGGCCCAGGCAGGCCGATCACTTGAGGCCAGGAGTTCTAGACCAGCCTGGCCAACATGGTGAAACCCCATCTCTACTAAAAATACAAAAATTAGCCGGGTGTGGTGGCGGGCACCTGTAATCCCAGCTACTCGGGAGACTGAGGCAGGAGAATTGCTTGAATGCAGGAGGCAGAGGTTGCGGTGAGCTGAGACCGCACCACTGCACTCCAGCCTAGACAACAGAGCGAGGCTCCGTCTCAAAAAAAAAAAAGAAAGAAAAGAAAAGAAAAACAGAAGAGAAAACAACAAAGGCACTCCCATGTTGTGAAATCACCCCTCCATACCCTGTGGGTGTCCCTGGCCTCCCGCCTCTCCCTGTCTCCTCTCTCCTCTCTTTCCTCTCCTCTCTTTCCCATCCTTCTAACTTTATATCACAAAAGGGCAAAAACAGGGCTCATCTCTAAGGGCAGGGGAGACTGAGAAATGGACCCTTTGGGGGCAGCATTCCCCTCTGGAGGCAGGAGGAACAGGACGGTCCACCTGGCAACACTCACAGGCTAGAGAATTTTGCTCTTTGACAAAAACAGCCCTGCTTGCTCCACAGTGGCCTGGGGCTGAAGGTCCTCACCTGGCATTTGTGTTGCCTTCTGTCAATCACCTCAGGGCCAGGGTGCAGCATTTAGGATGCTCTCAAGAATGCAGAAAAAATGTAACCAAAACAACCAGAGGTGAGGCATGATCAGACATGTCATCAAAGCCACGCTCTTTCTGTCTCTCTGCACAGTCCTCCTGCCGTCAAACCTCTGTGGTCATGTGGTGGTCACCAGCAGCAGCTGGCTGCCTGGCTCCTTGATCACGATTAGTGGGGGAGAGGGTCAGTGGTGTGTAGGTAAGCCAGCTCTTTGGAGTGGGGACGGGTGTGATGAAAGGCTCTAATTTATAGCATGTGCCATGTTCTGTGGTATAAACACTCTCCCCATGGCTGATTTTTTTTTTTTTTTTTTTTTTTTTTTTTTTTTTTGAGACTGAGTATTGCTGTGTTGCCCAGGCTGGAGTGCAGTGGCATAATCTCAGCTCACTGCAACTTCCCCCTCCCCAGTTCAAATGATTCTTCTGTCTCAGCCTCCCGAGTAGTTGGGATTATAGGCGCCCGCCACCACACCCGGCTAATTTTTGTATTTTCAGTACAGACAGGGTTTCACCATGTTGGCCAGGCTGGTCTCAAACTCCTGACCTCAGGTGATCCGCCAGCCTCAGCCTCTCAGGGTGCTGGGATTATGGGTGTGAGCCACTGTGCCTGGCCACCCCATGGCTGATTTCAAGCCACTAATCTGACTACATAGTGGGGAGGAGAGGCACACACTAGATGCCCACACAGCTCTGGCACAGAAATCCCATGGGACAGAGGACAGCATCACATGGATTGTTTACACCCATCAGGGCCCATCCCTGGAGGCTGTGTCAATTCCCTCCAACTTTTTTTTTTTTCTTTTTTTTTTTTTGAGACGGAGTCTCGCTGTGTTGCCCAGGCTGGAGTGCAGTGGCCGGATCTCAGCTCACTGCAAGCTCCGCCTCCCGGGTTCCCACCATTCTCCCGCCTCAGCCTTCGAGTAGCTGGGACTACAGGCGCCCGCCACCGCGCCCGGCTAATTTTTTGTATTTTTAGTAGAGACGGGGTTTCACCGTGTTAGCCAGGAGGGTCTCGATCTCCTGACCTCGTGATCCGCCCACCTCGGCCTCCCAAAGTGCTGGGATTACAGGCTTGAGCCACCGCGCCCGGCCCCTCCAACTTATTTTAACGAGGGCAGGAGGAGGGAGGAGAGGTGTCAGGAGAGGCAGCAGTGAGGGTCACAACCCAGTCCTCTCATCTTCCTTGCATTTCCTTCACAACATTCCTGCCCAGCCGGCCTCTTGCAGTTTCCAGCAACTACCCTAACACTGAGCCCAAAGACCAGACCCCACTCAGGGCAGTGGGCAGTGGCTGATTCCTGGCTTGGAGACAATGAACCATGAGGCTGACAGCCAAGGAGACCTCAGGGATACCTGGAATAGCAAAAGCCAGCATCCCATAGAAGGCCCCAGAAACCCCTTCCAGGGCCTTTGTCATGCCTGTGTGGTGGGCAGCCTGCCTGCCTGACAATAGCCACAGCCATTGTCCAATGCAGTCCCAGCCTGGCCACCCCCAGGCAAACAGGGGACAGCCGGGGACACTCACTCTGCACTAGCTTGGGGTCTCTTGGTCTACCTCTAGAACCCACTGAAGAGGGGAAGACGGTGCAAGGCCGGAGAGAACAGCCCTGCATCCCTGAGCACCTCTGTCCTAGTTCACGACCATGTTGTCAGATGACGCATTTTTCTTACAAGTCCAGAGCTTTGGGAAACCAGACAGAGAGCTTTGTAAGAGGTGGACACACCTACCCGAAGTTGGAGGCTCCTGCACCTGCGCCGGGGAGAGGATGGTGGATCTGAAAGGTGCCCCCTCCGCCGCCCGCTTCCTGGCCCAGAGCCACATGGTAGGCTCTCAGTGATGCTTCCCACATCGTCTGTGCAGAAAACCTGTTTCTCTTTGCTGCCAGCAAAGCTAATTGCTGAGTTAATTGTCAATGTGTTGTTAGGTGAAAAAGAGCAAGTTATAAAACTGTATGTATAGTTTGACATTATTCTCAAAGAAATGTATGTATGTATGTTCGTGTGTGTTCTGCATGTGTATGCATGCATGTGTTCATGTGTATACGTGCATGTGTGTGATGGAGGAGTGTCTCTCTGTGCGAATATAAATGGACATAGAAAACAAGAATAGAGGCCAGGCATGGTGGCTCACACCTGCAATCCCAGCACTTTGGGAGGGCAAGGTGGTTGGATCACCTGAGGTCGGGAATTCGAGACCAGCCTGGCCAACATGGCAAAACCCTGTCTCCACTAAAAATACAAAAATTAGCCGGGTGTGGCGGCACACCCCTGTAATCCCAGCTACTCGGGAGGCTGAACCAGGAGAATCGCTTGAACTCGGGAGAAAGAGGTTGCAGTGAGCCGAGATCATACCACTGTACTCCAGTCTGGGTGACAGAACAAGACTATCTCAAAAAGAAACAATAATAACAAAAAAAAGAATAAAGAAAAGAAAACAAGAATAGAACAGGAGTGCTCACCGGGAACAATTTTGCTCCCCACCCCAGGCGACATTTGGTAATGTCTGGAGACATTTCTGGCTGTCACAGCTCAGGAGGAAGGTGCTTCTGGCATCTAGAGGGTAGAGGCTAGGGATGTTGCTAACCACCCAGCAGTGTACAAGACAGCCCCGCAGCAGAGAACCGGCTGGCCCCAAGTGCCAATGTTGCCAAGGTTGACAGACCCTAATCTAAGCAATTGCCCCAAAGGAAGGAGTCACCCGGGAATCATTAAAAAAGTAAAATCTTAGCCCTTCCCCAGGTCTACTGACTCAGACACTCAGGACGGGGCCAGGAAATCTGTGTCTTTAACAAGCCCTCCAGGTGATTCTAATGCGTGCTCCGGTCGGAGAGCCACTAGTCTAAGAATAGACATCTTTTATCTCTGAATAGGGGCACAGTGACTTTTATGTTTTTCTTTTTCTCTATATTTTCTAACATCTCTGTTTTAGAAATCACTGCATATTACCCTTGTGATCAGAGAAAATATAATCTAAGGTCTTAATGAATCTGTGACAGTGAAGTTTCCTTGTTAACTGGGAAGAGAACAGAAGTTTCCCAGACCAGCATGTTAATCCTGGCTCCATTTAGGAAAATAGCTATGTGACCTTGAATGAGTAAGGTGGGCAGAGCCTCAGCTGCCTTACCTGTGAAATGGGGATTACAATGCTCCCTGCCTCGCAAGGTTCTTGGAGGGATGTGTTGAAATCCCAGGCAAAAGCACCCAGTGCTGCTCTGAGTTCCTGAGAGGTGGCCAGTAGGTCCATCCAAGCCCACCTTGGGCAGAGGTGATCTTGCCCTGATGTGAGCCAGGCTCAGCATGGACAAGGACCTCCCGGGCCCATCCTGGACCCCTCTCCTTCTAACCAGAGCTCACACGGCACAATCATTGTGGGGAATGGTGTTCCCTCCCCACGTTCGTAAGAGCTTGGTTTGCTTAAGCAACACCTCCTAAATGTTCACACATATCCAGCCATTGTTTCTGATGAACGGGACACTGTGTTCAGGGGTATTTCCTCCATGCATCCATTAAACCAGATGCTGTCAGATACTATTACAGAACAAATGAAGTCTGTCCCACACTGGGGAGAATGCCAAAGACAGCACCAGCTCCACTGCCCAGGCAGCGACTGCATTGAGCACTTCTATGAACATGTACGACCGACCACGTCTAGACCAGCCCCACCCAAAGCCAGTCCAGCCAATCACAACTCAGATCTGCCCTGAGTGCCCCAGGTTGGGGTGGGGGACAAGGGGTCCCACACACAATCAGGACTCAGGCACCAGCCTGGAGTAGGACTCCTCCATCCTTTATGCCTTATGGGTCACCCAACAAATTCAGGTGCACAGTTGGAGGTAAATAATAAAACAACGAGGCTGTTCTCATTGCCAGAGCAACTCCCAGCAGGACGGGGCTTGGCAAGGGACGAATGTCTGAATCAGTTCTGCAGTTAGATGGCAGGCGGCACTTTGCATAACCCTGGACAAGTGGCTCGACCTTGCTGGGCCTCCATCCCTACATCTGTGAACCGGGATGAAGGGCAAGCCCATTGAGGGAGCTCTTGCGAGAATCTGTGAGGTCACCGGCCTGCAGCGCCGAGCAGCCCTCAGTCTGTCCTGCACATAGTAAGTGCTCATTAAATGGTGGCTCTCGGCCGGGCACAGTGGCTCACGCCTGTAATCCCAGCACTTTGGGAGGCCAAGGCGGGTGAATCACCTGAGGTCAGGAGTTCAAAACCAGCCTGGCCAACATGGTGAAACCCCGTCTTGACTAAAAATACAAAAATTAGCTGGGTATGGTGGTGCATGCCTGTGGTCCCAGCTACTCAGGAGGCTGAGGCAGGAGAATCGCTTGAACTCAGGAGGCAGAGGTGCAGTGAGCCAAGATCGTGCCACTGCACTCAAGGCTGGGCGACAGAGCAAGACTCCATCTCAATCAATCAATCAATAAATAAAAATAAATAAATACTGGCTCTTAACTGCCCCAGGCAGCTCTCGCACCACGTCCAGGCTCGCTCTGGAGTCACCTCTAATCGTTAGACACAGGGTCTTTGTTCATTTTCCCTCTGAAGGATTTGGAATTCAGGGCACCATCCCCCCACCCTGGGACAAGACAGGGTCCTCAGATTCAATGTTGTCACAGATGAAGGCCCAGGACACAACTCTGAGCAAAGTCATCCTGTCCCTTGGAGCTCCTGGGGAGACAGCTTTACATGCAGCCCTCAGCCCAGAACTAGGCACTCCTCGTGGCCCGAGGAAATTTGGGGTAAGGGGTCTGTCTTTGAGAGGAAGGGGTGAGGATCTACAGGCCCTGGAGAGGGAGCCAGTGTGAGGGTGGAAGCAGCCACCCCACAGGGTCTCACACCCTTTGCCTCCCCTGAGGACCCATTTTAGTGCCTGCCCAAGCATCTGAGCTGGCTTAGAAAGTGACAGCATCTGGCTTTTAGCAAGAGAAAGAAACAGTGATCCTCAGAGGGCCTGATGATTACCTGGTGGTTTCCTTGGAAACCAAGTCTCCTGTTCACCTTCCACCTCTTATCTGTCTTCCTCTTTCTCTCCTACCTTGATCTGGGCCAAGAATCCAAGAAGGGTCAGATCACCACTTTCAAAGCAGAGTAGGCCATCCATGAAAAGGAGAGAATCCCATAATTTCCCCATCTTTCATCTAGGGACCATATCTCAGGGTAACCAAGCAAATAAATGTGAGAGGAATGATGGAATTAAAAATTCATTTTTGTAACTTCTAATAAAGTGATCGATTCAGGCAATGGTTAAAACATGTCAGGGAAAAAAATTGATTGGTGTTCCCAGTTAGTAACGAGCCATCCCT
The DNA here is from genome assembly GCF_007565055.1 of Rhinopithecus roxellana. NCBI lineage: Eukaryota > Metazoa > Chordata > Mammalia > Primates > Cercopithecidae > Rhinopithecus > Rhinopithecus roxellana. The sequence goes on along the minus strand of NC_044563.1, from coordinate 11,655,775 downwards.
AAATATGGTAACTAATGACAACAATTTCATATTACCTCTCACATTCAGAGTTGACTGAATATGAGCTGACAGGGCTCAGCTGGGCAGATCTCACCTGGGGCCTCTCATACAGTTGGAGTCAAATGGCAGCTGGGACTGGGGTGATTTGAAAACTCAGCTGGACAGGATACCCAGGATGTCTTCAGCAGTCTGGTGTTGGTACCTCGGCTGACACTGCAGGAGGCAGCAGGGGCTGGCAGGTCTCTGTCTTTCTCTCTCTCTCTCTCTCTCTCTCTCTCTCTCTCTCTCTCTCTCTCTCTCTCTCTCTGTCTATCTCTCTCTTTATGTGCCTCTCCCCATGGTTAGCTTGGGTTTCCTCACATCATGGCGGTACAGAATGGTCTCACTCCTTCCATGGCAGCCAGCTTCACCCAGAGTGCCTGTTCTGAAAGACTGGAGACTTTCAGAGGACAAGGCTTCTATGACCCAGCCTCAGAAATCACACAAGGTCACTTCACCACACCCTAGTGGGCAAAAGAGAGTCAGCCAGCCAGCCCAGATTCAGCCCCGGGGAGGAGACTACCTAAGGGTGAGAACACTGGGAGGCACATTCGTTGGGGACCATCTTTGAAGATAAGCTACAAGACAAGGAACTTTACCAAGGACGGGCAGAGCTGTCACCCTCTGAACCCACAGGTCCTTTTGACCATCACAAAAAGAGAAACAAGCCGACCAGACATGCCCCCGATAAGACAATGAGAAGCACCCAGAACTACCCATGTCCTGTTCTTGGGGAAAGAAAAGGTGAACCTCATTCTCATTGAGCCTCTAATACTGACATCCACTTACAGGAAGCATAGGGGAGGGAGGTGAGTCCAACGCCATGAGGAAGCAGACAGAGGAGTCCAGGATGTGAAGCAAACCTAAGGAGAAATAGCCAGGTTTCTACAATAAGTCAATTCCATTAAATTTATAAAAGGAAGGGTGAGGATCAGCCCAAGAGTGGAAGGACCTTAAGAAACTTAAGGACCTGGGCAGGTGCTGTGGCTCATGCCTGTAATCCCAGCACTTTGGAGGCCAAGGCTAGAGGATCACTTGAGCCCAGGAGTTTGAAAACAGCCTGGGCAACATAGCAAGGCCTCATCTTTACAGAAAAATTTAAAATTCCCCAGGTGTGGCAGCACTTGCCTGGCTACAAGTCCCAGCTACTTGTGAGGCTGAGAGAGGAGGATCCCTTGAGGCCAGGAGTTGGAGGTGGCAGTGACCCATGATCGCACCACTGCACTCCAGCCTAGGTGACAGAGCGAGACTCTGTTTCCAAAAAAAATAAATAAATAACAGACCTAATGACCAAACACTGCACGTGAGTCTTTTTGGAATCCAGATTCCAACAGTATAAAAACCCCATTTTAGGGCCAACAGGGACATTTGATTATGGACCGGGTATAAGATGGCCCCAAGGGGTTAATATTGACTTTGTTAGCTGTGATTATGGCTTCGTGGTTACGTAAGAAAATATCTTTTTTTCAGAGGAAGATACAAAGGTGAAGCCACATGATGATTGAGATTTTATTTTAAATACTCCAGCAGAAAGAAACAGGAGAAAGAAAGAGGAGGTAGTGGAGCAATGTGGCCACATCGTTCTCATCATCTAATCTGGGGGACTGATGGGTATATAGGGCTTCATTGTTCCGTTCTCTCCACTCGTGTGTGTGTTTGAAATAGTTTGTAATAAAAAGAAATGTTTTAAAGGGGAGCCTTGGAGAAGAAGCCTTTTATCCCCTACTGCTCCTGACAGCATGGCCTCGCGCTGAAATCATTTGTCACCGTAAAGCTCAGCTGCCCAGACCTCGTCAAGCACAAATGCAGCTTTTCAAAGTCACCTTTCATGAAGCCAGAGGCCACGTTTCTAAGCTGTCGGCGGCCACCCCTCCTATTGTGAACTAGGGTCTCTGCTAAGCGAAATGGCAGATTTTAGCTCCCAAAGAACAGCGGGCCCTCCCGCCGACTCAGGATCACACATCCCCTGGGTCTGTCCCCATTGTGGGGTCGACATCGGCATCAAGCAGACCCTGCAGGCCACACGCTATATCAGGGAAGGCTTAAAGCAGACAGAGGGAAGGAGGTCATATGCATGGCACATACGAGTCCACATGTTCACACCTCCTGAAACACACACTGGTGGGAGAGGGAGAGAGAGAGAAGGTGAAGGTGGCTTTGGGGGATTCATTGGCTGTGGTCAGTCACCTCCTTCAGGCTGGATGTTGCTTCTTCCTCTGTAAAAAGAGGGGGCCAGAACAGTGGTCCCTCACCTCCTGGCTGACCCAGGAGAGACGTCTCAATGTAGATTTGGAACCCTGCCTGTTTTTGAAATTCCCTGGTGATTCCAAGGTTACGGTTGGTTGTAGATCAGCTGTTGGGGGCTCCAGGGCCTAAGTCCACGGAGTCTGGGCCCCGGTGGAGCTCAGATGGGATGACTCAGACCTCTCCTGGGAGAGAAACCAGTGGAGAGGGCCGATTGCCAGCCTGGTGATCAGAAGCCCAGGCCCAGCCCCGGCCAAGCAGAGCCACCATTTCTCAGGGCCTCATCCGCAAACCAGGAGTCGGTCACAAGGCTGGACCAAGGTGCCTACCTCTGACGTTCCGCAAATGGTAGAGGGTGAGAAGTAACATACCGAACCCCTGTTCGCCCCACCGTGGCTGAGCCTCAGTGCCTTTGGGTGGCTGGCTCGGCCTCTGACACCAACACGCGGCAATGCACAGCAACTTTGAGTGAGTTTGATTTCTGATGGTCAGGCCTGAAGCTTATATCTGCTTTCCAAGGAGAGCCCAGGCTGAGCCAGTGTCTCCTCTGGGAGATGTCATCTGAGCCCCGGGTCTCGCCTGAGCACACAAGAGACAGAGCTTTACAAGGGAGACACGTGAGATCAAAGTGTGACAAACGCTGAGGGGACAAATGATGCCTGTGTTTGGCTGCAGCAAGGGTACGGGCCCTGCCTGGGCTGCCCTTGGCCCCAGAAAACCTCGGGACCTACTACATAATCAAACAATGCAACCTAAGTGGACCTGCCAAAATGAACCCAAGTTGCATTCTTTCCCGTAACTAACCAGGCTACAGAATCTAATGTACCGGTCTACCTTCTAGTTGGGTGGTGACTAGGGGACATCCTTGTGCACACACATCTAGATGCACACAGAGTTCAATCGAAAGATGCCAAGCCACACTACAGACAAACCAGGGGCCCTGCCCACCCTCACCTGACTGGGCCCACCTTCTAGGGACTGCCCCTGTCCTTCACCAGGAAGGAGGGAGAGACCATCTACAGACTGGCCGAGACCTGAACCAGCAATCCATATATTGTGTCATACCACGAGCTGGTGACATCACTGGGAGGAAGCTCACAGGAGCCAGAATATTCTTAAAACATTCCTATTTCTAAAATAAAAAATACTCCTTCCTAACAGAAGTTCTTTCAATGTGGCAGGATTATAGGAGATGTTTCTTCTTTTTCTTTTTTCTTTCTTTCTTTTTTTTTGGCTTAACTACATTTTCTACTCTTTCTACAACAATCATGGAGAGCTGTTTCCATAGAGACTTCAGCACTACCATTTGGCGCCAGATAATTCTTTGCTGCAGGGGGGATGCTCTGTGCATCGCGGGGTATTTAGCAGTGTCTGGGCTCTTCCTGTTGGTAGTCAACCGCATGCCCTTGGTGGTGACACCAAAGATGTCTCCAAACATGGCCAAAGGTCCCCAGGGAGGTAAAATCACCCCCAGCTGAAAGCCACTGGCCTGAAGAATGGCTGCTGAGGCCGAGGGTGAATAGCCGGAGGTGGAGGCAGCCGGGAGGGTGAGGACGAGAGTGAGCAGGTACTTAGTGCTTCCCCAGAGCCAGGCACCACACTCCACACTTCCCAGGCATCGCTCATCTGACCCTCACGAGCACTCAGTGGGGAGGGCCTCTCATCGTCCCCATTCTAAGGAGGCCAAAGTCATAAGACTATTAAGAAAGAACATCATGAAAATCAAAAGGAGAGAGATTCAAGGAGGAGTCATCAGCAGCTAAAGTATAAGGAGCTCTTTCAAATAAATATAAAAGGTATACCAGCAAATTAGTAACTTAGGTGAAATGAACAAATCCTAGAACAAGCTTGTCCAGTCTGCAGCCCAACACAAATCTGTAAGCTTTCTGAAAACATTATGAGATTTCTTTGCCATTTTTTTTAGCTCATCAGCTATCGTCAATGCTAGTGTATCTTATGTGTGCCCCAAGACGATGCTGCTTCTTCCAGCATGGATCAGGGAAGCCAAAAGATCGGACACCCCTGTCCTAGAAAGACACAAACTACAGAAACTGACTCTAGAAGAAACAGAAAATCTGAATACATTGATGACAAGTAAAAAGATTGGATTGATAATAAGAAAACTATCCACAAAGAAAAGCCCAGGCCAAGAAGCCTGCATGGGTGAATTCCACCAAACATTTAAGGAATTACTACCAACTCTTCACAAACTCTGCCAAAATGTAAAGAAGAAAGAACACTTACCAACTCAGTTTGAGGCCACTATTACCCTGATACCAAAACTAGACAAAAACATCCTAAGAAATGAGAACTACAGACCAATATTTCTTGTAAATACAGATGTGAAAATTCTCCAGAAAACACTAGCAAAAGAAATCCAGCAACATATAAAAAGTGCCAGGTGTAGTGGCTCATGCCTGTAATTCCAGCACTTTGCGAGGCTGAGACAGGAGAATCTCTTGAACCCAGGAGTTCAAGACCAGACTGGGTAATAGAGTGAGACCCTACCGCTACAAAAAAAATTTAAAAATTAGCCAAGCATTGTGGCACATGCCTGTAGCCCCAGCTACTTGGGAGGCTGAGGTGGGAGATTTGCCTGAGCCGCTAGGTCAAGGTTGCAGTGAGTTGTGATCATGCCAAGGTACTCCAGCCTGGGCAACAGAGCAAGACCCTGACTCAAAAAAAGAAAGAAGAAAAGAAAGGAAAAGAAAAAAGAAAAGAGGCCTGGGGTGGTGGCTCAAGCCTATAATCCTAGCACTTTGGGAGGCCGAGACAGACGGATCACGAGGTCAGGAGATTGAGACCATCCTGGCTAACATGGTGAAATCCCGTCTCTACTAAAAAAAAAAAACAAAAACAAAAACAAACAAACAAACAAAAAAACTAGCCGGGCAAGGTGGCGGCGCCTGTAGTCCCAGCTACTCGGGAGGCTGAGGCAGGAGAATGGCATAAACCCGGGAGGCGGAGCTGAGATCCGGCCACTGCACTCCAGCCTGAGCGACAGAGCAAGACTCTGTCTCAAAAAAAAAAAGAAAGAAAGAAAGAAAAAAAAAAAAAAGTAAAGAAAAGAAAAGAAAAGAAAGGAAGGAAGGAAAGGAAAGAAAGAAAGAGGATTATACATCATAACCACGTGATGAAAGGTTGTTTTAACACCTGAACAAAAATTAATGCAAGTCACCCTTTTAGTAAAATAAAGGACAAAATCCCATTATCATCTCAATAGACACAGAAAAACTCATTGACCAAATTACCACCTCTTTATGAAAAAAGCATTCAACAAACTAAAAATAAAAGGGAGTTTCTTCAACCTAATAAAGGGTATCTATGAAAAATCCACAGCTAACATCATTTTGTTTTTGTTTTTGTTTTTGTTTTTGTTTTTGTTTTTGAGACAGAGTTTCACTCTGTCACCCAGGCTGGAGTGCAGTGGTGCGATCACAGTTCACTGCAGCCTCCACCTGCCACACTCAGGTTATTCTCCCATCTCAGCCTCCCGAGTAGCTGTGACTGCAGGTGAGCACCACCATGCCAGCTTATCTTTTGTATTTTTTGTAGGGACGAGGTTTCACCATGTTGTTAAGCTGACATTTAATGGTGAAAGACTGAAAGCTTTCTCCCTAAGATCAGGAACAAGGCAAGAATGCCTGCTTCCACCACTCCAATTCAATGTTGTACTGGAGTTCTAACCAGGGCAATTAGACAAGAAAATGAAATTTAAATCCCTGGTGGTCTAGTGGTTTGAGAAAAAAAATGAAATAAAAGCCATATATATACAGAAAAAAAGAAATAAAACTATCTCTATTTGCAGATGACATGATCTTGTATATTATTTAAGCCTAAGGAATCCACTAGGCCGGGTGTGGTGGCTCACACTTGTAATCCCAGCACTTTGAGAGGCCAAGGTGGGAGGATTACCTGAAGTCAGGAGTTCAAGACTAGCCTGGCCAACATGGCAAAACCCTGTCTCTACTAAAAATACAAAAATTAGCCAAGCATGGTGACAAGCGTCTAAAATCCCAGCTACTCGGGAGGCTGAGGCAGGAGAATCACTTGAACCTGGGTGCTGAGGTTGCAATGAGCCAAGATCACACCACTTCACTCCAGCCTAGGTGAAAGAGTGAAACTCTGTCTCAAAAAAAAAAAAAGGAATCCACTAAAAAAACGTTACTAGAATTAACAAACAAGTTCAGCACAGTTGCAGGATACATGATCGATATATAAGAACCAACCCAAGCACAGTGGGCCGCGTCTGTAATCCCAGCTGAGGGAGGCTAAGGCAGGATTGCTTGAGGCCAGGAGTTCCAGATCAGCCTGGGTAACAACATAGTGAGACCCCCATCTCTAAAAATAAAAAATATGTATATAAGCCAATTGTATTTCTACATACTTGCAGTGGACATTACAAAATGAAATTTAGAAGCCAGGCATGGTGGCTCATGCCTGTAATCCTAACACTTCTGGAGGCCTAGGCAGATGGATTGCCTGAGTTCAGGAGTTCAAGACCAGCCTGGGCAACATGGTGAAACCCCACCTCTACCAAAATACTAAAAACAAACAAACAAACAAAAAAAGCCAGATGTGGTGGCAGGTGCCTGTAGTCCCAGCTACTTGGGAGGCTAGGGCAGGAGAATTGCCTAAACTTGGGAGGCGGAGGTTGCAGTAAGCTGACATCACACCACAGCACTCCAGCTTATGTGACAGAGTGATACTCAAAAAAAAAAAAAAAAAAAAAGGGAAGAAAGAAAGAAATTTAAAAAGAAGCTTCATTTACAATAGTATCAAAAAGAATTTAAAATTTCAGAATAAATTTAGCAAAAGAAGTACAAAACTTATACATTTCCATACATGTATATCACCTAGAAATCAAGGTGTGAATAGACAGTGACAGGTTGCAATTATTGAGCACCTACTGTGTGCGAAGCCTGTGCTTGGCACCAGATACATATTTTCTAGTGTAATTCTGTAGCACCCCTGGGGTTAGTGTTTTTACAGATCCACTGACTTTCTCAAAAAGCCCTGGGGCCAGATGTGTTTCAGAAATCTGATTTCTTCACATTTTAGAAAGAGAATGTGATGCATACACACTGTGCATTATATAACATCCCCCAGTGGGCCTGGGGCACTACCCTGTGATCAAACATGTTAATATTTTCACAGTGAGATGTATGAATATTCACACTGAGTGGAATAAATAAAGGCCGAGGCAGCTTCTCAGCAGCTCAGGTAATGTTTTGCAGAGCTGAATCTAACCATGTCTGTTTGCTGGGGAGGATCTGCCTTCACCTCCTCCACCGACCCCTCTCTACGCATACTCTGGAAACTTCCGCCACCTCAATTTCCCACTTCCGTCTTTCCATATAAAACCTGTCTTTGGCCGGGAATGGTGGCTCACGCCTGTAATCCCAACACTTTGGGAGGCCGAGGCAGGCAGATCATGAGGTCAGGAGTTTGAGAGCAGCCTGGCCAACACAATGAAACCCCGTCTCTACTAAAAATACAAAAAATTAGCCGGGCACTGTGGCACGCACCTGTAGACCCAGCTACGTGGGAGGCTGAGGCAGGAAAATCGCGTGAACCCAGGAGGTGGAGGTTGCAGTGAGCCGAGATCGCACCATTGGACTCTAGCCTGGGCAACAAGAGTGAAAACTCCATCTCAAAAAGAAAAAGAAAAAGGAGGAAATACCCACTTATCATCTACCTCAGGAAAAAGGCTCTGATCTCCTAACCTGTTCAAGGTTTCGCCTCTTCTGGGAAAACAAAGGGCCAGACGTGGCAGGGCAGATTCTGTTTTGAGTCCGAGACCTGCCATCGATATCCTGTTCCAGAATCTGTGTGCATCCCGTTGCCTGTTATTTCCAAAAACTTCTTCCTTGGATGCTTTGAGAGAATCCCCTCTGAATCCCAGCGTGAGCCTCGTCTACCTATGCTGGGTGCCTCTTCAGAGGCTGCTTAATGCCTTCATTCAACAAATATTTATTAAACAACTATGACATGCCAGGAATTCTTCCAGGCACTAGGACTGCAGCTACGAATAAAACAGACAGCACTTCTGCCCATGTGAGCTTGAATTCTAATGGAGTGAGAGATAGCAAGGAAATAGATGTATGATATAATGTCAGGTGGTGAAAAGCACTGCGAAGAAAAATAAAGCAGAGTCAGTGTATAAAGAATGGGGACGCTTTTTTTTTGAGACAGAGTCTCACTGTCTCATCCAGGCTGGAGTGCAGTGACACAATCTCGGCTCACTGCCACCTCCGCCTCCCGGGGTCAAGAGATTCTCCTGCCTCAGCCTCCCAAGTAGCGGGTATTATAGGCATGTGCCACTACACCCGGCTAATTGTATTTTAGTAGAGATGGGGTTTCACCATGTTGCCCACGGTGGTCTCCAACTCCTGAGCTCGGACAGTCCGCCTGCCTCAGCCTCCCAAAATGTTGGATTACAAGCGTGAGCCATGGCGCCCAACCTAGGGCCCTATATTAGATTGTCACAGATGGCCTGTCTGAAGAGGTGATATTTAAGTGGCAACCTGAACTAAAGGAGAGCAGCAAGCCATGAAGATATCTGACAAACAGAAAAGAACACTCCAATGCCCTAAGTAGGAAATGGGCTTGAGGAAAGGGGAGAAACTGGGGCACAAAAGAGTCAAGCAATTCTGGTATTTAGCCAGAACTTCACCTGTTTCTTGTTGTTTGTTTCTTTGAAACCAGATTTCCACTCCTAGGGAGGAGTGCAGTGGCATGATCATGGCTCATTGCAGCCCTGACCTTCCAGGTTCAAGCAATCCTCCTGCCTCATTTTTTTATTTCTTTGTGGAGTTGAGGTCTCACTATGTTGCCCAAGCTGGTCTCAAACTCCTGGGCTCAAGTGATCCTCCTGCCTCGGCCTCCTAATGTGCTGGGATTACAGGTATGAACCACTGTGCTCGGCCAGGAACTTCAACTGTTAATTGAAGCCAAGTGGCCTTAGAGGGTGTTGCAGATGAGGACTTCAAGGAAAATGGAGAAAGTATGATTGGAAACTGGAGGAGAGAAAATTATTATTGTTATAGAGTCTGAAAGTTTAGCAGCACTGTTATCTGTAGTAATGTGGAAAGTAGAAAATGTACTTAATGGGCTAGGTGATCTTGTTAGGGAGATTTCCAGGTCGAGTATTGGAAGTGCCACTTCACTTCTTCCTGTTTTAGTAAAATGAGATAGAAGAGAAATAAACTAAAGGAAGAACTGTTCAACATAAAGGTGCCAGGACTTTCTGGCTCTGAAAATGCCCATCTTCTATAGATGGCAAACAATGCGAAATTTAAGAAACAGTTTCTGGGGAAAGATCAAATCCAGGACAATATCAGGAAAACATAGGCTGACGACGAAGCTAGAGGAGTGACTATAAACCCTTTTATTATCTCATCAGAAAATGTAAAGGGTGCTTCAGAGAATCATTCATAATAAGGTTCCCAGGAAATTTAAAGATATTCCTCAACAGCCGGGCGCGGTGGCTCAAGCCTGTAATCCCAGCACTTTGGGAGGCCGAGACAGGCGGATCATGAGGTCAGGAGATCGAGACCATCCTGGCTAACACAGTGAAACCCCGTCTCTACTAAAAATACAAAAAACTAGCCAGGCGAGGTGGCAGGCGCCTGTAGTCCCAGCTACTTGGGAGGCTGAGGCAGGAGAATGGCATAAACCCCAGGGGTGGAGTTTACAGTGAGCTGAGATCCGGTCACCGCACTCCAGCCTGGGTGACAGAGCGAGACTCCATCTCAGAAAAAAAAAAGATATTCCTCAGCAGTGTCAGCAGAATGCCAAGGTAGAGACAGGCTTATCTCAAAGAGACTTGTTAAATAGAGCAAACCTCAAAAAGATTCATAGGGGACCCAAAAGGGCTTTACAAGAGTTGTACTGGCAGAAGCACTGCTAGTTTGGACTGAAAGAAACAGGCACAATACAAAATAAAGATAAGACTTTGGATTTCTTTTCTATAGGTAAGAAGAAAGCTGCGACAACCAATCATCTGCTAAGATAAGCCACCTTTCATGAAAAAGAAAAGATGACTCAGCTTCTAGACAAAGCCAGCAGTCCCTAGGGCAGAGCCAAGAGCCAAGGCGAATTATTTCCAGCCCTTAAGTCCTAATGAAGTAACTTCCAATGTGTGGTCTGCTAGATTTAAGAATTGCTGTATACTAATGACTCCTGTATGCCTCCTTTTATTTTTTTCTAAACAGGACTTCACTATGTTGCTCAGGCTGGCCTTGAACTCCTGGGCTTAAGTGGTCCTCCTGCCTCTGCCTCCCGAGTAGCTGGGACTACAGGCATGCACCACCACAACCAGCTCTATGTACCTCTCTTCTCAAATTGGGAATGTCTATAATGGTTATCTTATGCTTCTTACACTGTTGTATGTTGCAGGGTGCGGGGATACAGATAACTGCCTCTTTAGTTCACATGTCTTCAGATCAAGCAAAACTATTCTCAAGAGCTATACTTGAGGAGCCTTATCTGAGAAGCCTCATCTCTACCTGATTTGGGTGATGAGATTCTGGACTTTGAGCTTTAATAAGATGAGACTTTTGGAGGCTGTGGGAGGAGGTAAGAGGATTCACATGTGGAAAGGATATAATTTATTGGGGGCCAGAGGGTGAGCTATGATGGACTGCCTCCTACATGGCCCCATATGATATCCTCTCCTGGTGCTTACACTGTTATTTAGTCCCTTCCGACACTGAATAGAGAAGACCTGTGTAGCCAATATGATATTGTAGAAATGATGGTGTGTGGCTTCTGAAGCTTTAAAGCCACATTGTGGCTTCTGTCTTGTTCTTTCCAAGATTACTTACTCTGGAGGAATTCAGCTGCCATATTGTGAGGACACTCAAGCAGCCCTGTATATAAGCCACATGGTAAGGAACTAAGGCCTCCTGCTAACAGCCAGTCCCAATTCCCCATCTATGTCAGTGACTCATCCTGGAATCAGGGCCTCTTGGCAGTGCAGCCTATAAATGGCTGCAGCTCTGACCAATAACTTGGCTACAATCTCATGAGAAACCTCAAATCTGAGCCATCCTGCTAAGCAAACCACTCCAGAATTACTGCCCCACAGAAACTATGTGAGATAATAAATGTTTATTGTTGCTTTAAGCCACTAAGCTTTTTAATAATTTTTTTTAATACAGACGAGGTCTTGCTCCATTGCCCAGGCTGGTCTCGAACTCCTGAACTCAAGCCATCCTCCCAACTCAGTCTCCCAAAGTGCTGGAATTACAGGTGTGAGCCACCACTCCCAGCCTGTTTTTTAATAATTTGTTGTGCAGCAACAGATAACTAATACAAATGGTCATCCATTCTTTATTTAAATCCTTCCAGGATCAGAGAATTCATCTATTCATTCATTCAACAGTTTAATAACTGTTGGTATCTACTCTGTTCTGGCCAAATAGTCACCACCCTTCCCTGTGGGAGCATGGTACCTCCCTAAGCCCATCAAGTCTGAAGACATACTTGATCATGTGATTTTCCATGGCCAATAAAATGTGAACAGAGGGATGTAAGCCACTTCTGAGCAGAGGCTTTAAAGTCATTTCTCAGTTCTGCTATCACTGTTTTTCCTGTGCCTCAGAAAAAGCAGTTTCATAGCTGATCTTTCAGCCTGAATCCTGGAATGAAAAAAACATAGAACAGGCTCACAGCTACTGTAGGCAATGTGCAACATTAACAAGAACAGCCCTTTTTGTTATAATTATTATAAGCCACTGAGTTTGGTACCTGTTTGTTACTTGGCATAACCAAGCAAAAGCTGACTGATACAGTCACACTGCATCCAGACCTGGTGGGATGACTTTTTTATCTGAGTCTTCTTTATCCTGGCTTTTCTCCTCAGAATGCTTCCTGGTTCCTAACTGTTTCTCAAAAATGTGCCTCCCAGGGTCAACATGATGGAGTCTGATCGGCCCAGGGCATGTTGGCCTTCCTTTCCAAGACCTGAGTGTCAAACACTCATAACATGGCTCCTTGAGACTTGGGAAACTTTGCTGCCTGGCAACCTTACAGTCTGGAACACAGAGCTTCCCACATATAGCTAGAGAAGAATGCCTCCAGGGACCAAAATGACATCATGAGTCCACATTCTAAAGCTTGAGAACTTGACCCTGAGGACAGATTCTAACCTCCTTAGAACCTAATTAGGCTTCCCAACCTGCAATCTAATGAGCTTGGTGATGTGGCTACCAAGTTTACAGCAGATTCGAAGGTATGAATTAAAGAGAAATCAAAATGCCAGGCAACCCAGCAGAATCGAGGAAACAAACAAGAGTTGGCTGAGCGCCAAACGGTGTCAGGCACGACCCATTTCACGACCATCTGTAAAATAGGTATTAATGTGCCCATTTTACAGGAGAGGAAACTGAGGCTCAGAGAGGTCACTAATTTGACAAAGGTCACAAGCTTGTCAGTAAGGATTCAAATGGGCATATGGTAGACACGATATGAACTGCAGTTCCTGGTGCTGATTTTGGCACTGGTGCTGGTTGTAGGGAAAGCAGAGCCAGTGGGGAGGGAGAAAACCATGAGATGGGAGGGTAGGGGGAGATTTTCAGTGGAACAAGGTCCCAGGTGGAGAAGAGATGAGCCCTGGGGTATGGAAGAGTGGGGTACAGGGGAGGAGGGAGCACCTGAGAGCCCAGGGAACCCTGGAAAACCATCCCCACCTCAGAGAGGGACTTCCTTAGGGCAGGCTGTCCCTCGCTGTTCTCCCCAGAAGGCCAAGCCCTAGCCTGGGCAACATGACCTGGCTACTGCACCGCACTTCCTCCCCAGGCTCACACAGCGCCGGGCTCTCACAAGACCATTTGTTGAGCTCTAGGAGTCCGGACCGATTGGCACATACGTATGTGCCAATCAACATCCAGTGCCAGGTTTATTGCTGCCAAGCCAGAATGGAGACTGCTTATGCCTGTGGAATTGAACTTGCCAGTGCCAGCCCAGGCACAAGAGCTAGACAACTGCCCCTGGTGGGGGCTGCCACTTGGAAGAGAGCAGAGGTGCAACTGGCAGACAGGAGGGCCCAAGAGAGCAGCTAGTGATCCCTCACTCGGGACCCTGCTTCTGTCCAAGATTGCCTGAGTCCCATTTCCCCCCGAGGAGGCACAGAGAGAGCCCCAGTCATTCCTTCACCCGTTCTCTCCAGGGGAGGCCAAGAGGCTGCACATTCCCCTCAGGACAGACAAGTGTCCAGCCCAGCACTGCATGTGGGCACAGACAGGAGGAGGGGCTGGGGCACCAGCACTCTCCATGCAGACACCTGACTAAGACCAGGACCACCTGGCATTTTGGAAATCTTGATGAACACCTTCTCAGGGTTTATCTAAATTATTCTTTTAACTTTTATTGTGGTGAAATATGTATAACATAAAATTTGTCATTTTAGCTATTCTTAAGTATACAGTCCAGTGACATTAAGTACCTTGTTGTGTGACCATTACCACCACTCAGCTCCAGAACTTTTTCAACTTCCCAACCAAAACTCCACACTAACCCCCATTTCCCCCTCCCCCAGCCCCTGGCACCCACCATTCCACTCTCTGACTCTATGCATCTCACTCCAGCTACCTCCTATAAGTGGAATCCTACAGTATCTGTCCTTTTGTAACTGACTCGTTGCACTTAGCATGAGATCCTGAATGTCCGTCCATGTGTAGCCTGTGTCTGAATTTCCTTCCTTTTTAACGCTGAGCAATATTCCACTGTATGGATAGACCACATTTTGCTTAGCCATTCATCTGTTGATATGGCTTGGCTGTGTCCCCACCTAAATCTCATCATGAATTGTAGCTCCCATAATTCCCACTTGTGGGAGGGACTCAGTGGGGGAATAGTTGAATCATGGGGGCAGTTTCCTCTGTGCTGTTCTTGTGGTAGTGAATAAGTCTCATGAGATCTGATGGTTTTACAAGAGGAAACCTCTTTTGCTTCATTCTCATTTCTCTCTCTTCCCTGCCACCATGTAAGACATGACTTTGCTCCTCCTTGCCTTCCGCCATGATTGTGAGGCCTCCCCAGCCATGAGGAACTGTGAGTCAATTAAACCTCTTTCCTTTATAAGTTAACCAGTCTTAATTAGCTGGGCGTGGTGGCAGGCACCTGTAATCCCAGCTACTCAGGAGGCTGAGGCAGAAGAATTGCTTGAACCCGGGAGGCAGAGGTTGCAGTGAGCCAAGATTGCGCTGTTGTACTCCAGCCTGGGCAACAAGAGCAAAACTCCATCTCAAAAAAAAAAAAAAAGTTAACCAGTCTCGGGTATGTGTTTATCAGCAGCTTGAAAACTGACTAATACATCTGTCAATGGACATCTGCGTTGTTTCCACCCCTTGACTATTGTGAAGAATGCTGCTAGGAACATGGGTGTACAAATCTCTTCAATGCCTTGTTTTCCATTGTTTTAGGTATATACCCAGAAATGGAATTACTGTATTATATGGTAGTTTTATGTTTAATTATTTAAACATACTATACCACTTTCCAAAGCAAGTTCATCATTTTACACTTTACCCTGCAGGGCACACAGGTACCAATGTCTCCACATCCACGCCAACATGTGCTGTTTTTTTTTTATTGTAGGTGTCTGACTGGGTGTGAAGTGGTATCTGGCTGGGTTTTGATCTGTGTCCTAACTATTAGTGATGCTGGGCATCTTTTCATGTGCTTTCATGTTTTTCTTTGGAGAAATGTCTATTCAAGTCTTTTGCCCATTCTTTCATTTGTTTGTTTTTCATTGTTGAGTTGTAGGAGTTCCTTATACATTTTGGATATTAACTCCCTCTCAGGCTGGGCGCAGTGGCTCACACCTGTAAACCTAGCACTTTGGGAGGCTGAGGTGTGTGGATCACCTGAGATCAGGAGTTCAAGACCAGCCTGGCCAACATGGTGAAACCCCGTCTCTACTAAAATTACAAAAGTTACTTGGGTGTGGTGGCGCTACTCAGGAGTCTGAGGCAAGAGAATCACTTTAACCTGGGAGCCAGAGGTTGCAGTGAGCCAAGATCATGCCACTGCACTCTAGCCTGGGTGACAGAGCAAGACTCTGTCTCAAAAAAAAAAAAAAAAATGGTGTCTGTTGATGCACAAAAGTTTTTAATATTAACGAAGTTCTATTTATCTATTTTCTTCTTTTGTTGCCTGTGCTTTTGGTATCAAAACCAAGAAGTCATTGTGAAATTCAATGTCATGCAGCTTTTCCCCTATGTTTTCTTCTAAGAGTTTTATAGTTTTAGCTCTATGTTTAGGTCTTTGATTCATTTTAAGTTAATTTTTGTCTATGGTGTAAGGTGAGGGTTCAAATTCATTATTTTGCATGTGGATATCCAATTTCTCAGCACCAATTGTTGAGTAAATCATTCTCTGTTTTTCTTTTTTTGAGATGGAATCTTGCTCTGTCACACAGGCCGGAGTGCAGTGGCACTCACTGCAACCTCCACCTCCCGGGTTCAAGCAATCCTCCTACCTCAGCCTCCCGAGTAGCTAGGATTATGGATGTGCAATACCATACCCAGCTAAATTTTGTATTTTTAATAGAGATAGAGTTTCACCATGTTGGCCAGGCTGGTCTAGAACTCCTGACCTTAAGTGATCCACTCACCTTGGCCTCCCAAAGTGCTGGGATTATAGGCATGAGCCACCGTGCCCACCCTCATTCTTTATAATTTACTTAAATACAGATAAACACAAAAGCTATGATTATTGTTCTTACAGAACTATAAGCCAATACAAATTAAACACAAAACAAACGACCAGTAAAATTCAAACAGCACCAAATTAACATAATTGATGATGTCATTTTGCTAAAACTAAGTCCCCCATTACTCAGCAGTGGCCCAGTGGGTTTGGTGGGTTGTTCCACCAGGATTCTCCATTGGAACCATGGCCTGAATGCAGTTGTTCATAGTAGCCTGCCTCTGTTCTGCTGAGACAAACACAAGCACCTGTGACCACAAACCCACATGGCAGTGTGTACTCACAACTGTGACCACGAACCCACATGGCAGTGTGCAGTCACACCTGTGATCATGAGCCCACATGGCAGTGTGCACTCACACATGTGTGACCACGAACCGACATGGCAGTGTGCACTCACATCTGAGATCATGAACCCACATGGCAGTGTGCATTCATACATATGTGACCAGGAACCCACATGGCAATGTGCACTCACACCTGTGATCACGAACTCACATGGCAGTGTGTACTCACAACTATGACCATGAACTCACATGGCAGCATGCACTCACACCTGTGAACATGAACCCACATGGCAGTGTGTACTTACACTTGTGGTCATGAACCCACATGGCAGTGTGCACTCACACATGTGTGACCATGAACCCACATTGTAGTGTGCTCTCACACCTGTGAACATGAACCCACATGGCAGTGTGCACTCACACCTGTGATCATGAATCCACATAGCAGTGTGCACCCACACCTGTGATCATGCACCCACATGGCAGTGTGCACCCACACCTGTGATCATGAACCCACATGGCAGTGTGCACCCACACCTGCGATCATGCACCCACATGGCAGTGTGCACTCACACGCATAACCAGGAACCCACATGGCAGCATGCACCTACACCTGTGATCATGAACCCACATGGTAATGTGCACTCACACATGCGTGACCAGGAACCCACGTGGCAGTGTGCACTCACACCTGTGGACATGAACCCCCATGGCAGTGTGCACTGACACCTCTGACCACAAATCCACATGGCAGTGTGCACTCACACCTCTGATCACCAGCCCACATGGCAGTGTGCACTGACACGTGTGATCACGAACCCATGTGGCAGTGCACACTCATATGTAGTCATCCGGGTGGACCAGCATCAAGCATTTAAGTTATCAGTGACATGAAACTCCCAAAATTATTCTTGTAAGGGAATTGAGGGTATTCAAAATATGCCTGAGGCCCTCGGGGAGCCCAGGTTAGAAAGCTTGAGTTAGGTAGATGTAACACACAGGCCTTCTAGAATGAATTAGGCTCTCGGTGGCTTTTCCACAGAGTTAAAGGGTTCCGTTTACAAATGTAAACAATTGTCCTTCCGGTTACATAGCTACACCCTGCAGGTTATGTGTGCTTAAGACTATTTTTTCAACATCTTGATTCCTGAGCTATTTTTTCAACATTTTGATTCCTGAGCTAACCTCAAATGGGCCACAGTAGTGCTTCCCAGCAAGCATGCTGCACCCCTGGGCCCATGCCCTCCTCCCACCTCCTCCCCTCCCCTCAGACCCCTATCTTCCTCCCCTACTCCCCTTGGAGCTGGTGACCTTGCATCCTTTTAATCCAAGAACTTCCTCCACCCCCACCAGCACACCTGCCCCTCCCCCAGGCTCCAGGGCATTGGGAGGTGGGTCTAGCACGTCTCCCGCTCCAAGAGTTTAATCACGTTTCTCCTCTCCACTCAGGCATCCCGTCAGCTCTCTGTCCTCCCCACTTACATCTTAAACTCTCTTCATCTCTCTTCTTTTTCAAATGCCATCTTATTTCCCTTCTTCCCTTGACAGCAAGGGCCCCAAAGCCCCTCTGAAGAACAGTCTCTCCCATCTTTCCACTCCCACCCTTCCTGTCCTCTCGCAAAGCCCACTCAAGGCAGGCTTGCAGCCCAAACTGCCCTTGTCAAGGTCACCTCGCGCTGCCAAGTCAGCTGTCAGCCTTGTTGTACTCAATCACCAGAGCACGGGACCCAGGTGCTCACCCTCCCTTCCTTGAAACGCTCCCTCCAGGGCCTCCAGGGGCCTTGTGCCACCTGGTCTTCCCCCCACTCCTGCCCCGTCTTCCTCCTCATGGCCCAGCCTCTACTTGAGTGTGCCCGACTCACGCTTGCACCTTGTGGATCACATGAAAGCTCACACCTCTAGCCCAGGCCTCCCCTGAACCCCTGAGTCACAGCCAACCACAGTTGTGTTACAGGAAAGGGGTCCTGATCCAAAGCCCAAGAGAAGGTTCTTGGATCTCATGCAAGAAAGAATTCAGGGCGAGTCCGTAAAGTGAAAGCAAGTTTATTAAGAAAGTAGAGGAATAGGCCAGGTGCAGTGGCTCACACCTATAATCCCAGCATTTTGGGAGACTGAGGTAGGCAGATCACCTGAAGTCAGGGGTTTGAGACCAGCCTGGCCAACATGGTGAAACCCCATCTCTACTGAAAATACAAAAAGTAGGTCGGGAGCAGTGGCTCATGTCTGTAATCCCAGCACTTTGGGAGGCTGAGACGGGCGGATCACCTGAGGTCAGGAGTGTGAGACCAGCCTGACCAACATGTTAAAATCGGTTTCTAATAAAAATACAAAAAATTAGCCAGGCATGGTGGCACGCACCTGTAGTCCCAGATACTCGGGAGGCTGAGGCAGAAGAATCACTTGAACCCAGGTGGCGGAGGTTGCAATGAACCGAGATTGTGCCACTGCACTCCAGCCTGGCCAACAGAGTGAGACTCCATCTCAAAAAACAAGAAAAAAAAAAAAAAAAGAAAAGAAAAAATAGCCAGGCATGGTGGCAGGTGCCTGTAATCCCAGCTACTCAGGAGACTGAGGCAGGAGAATCACTTAAATCTGGGAGATAGATGTTGCAGTGAGCCAAGATTGCGCCACTGCACTCCAGCCCGGGCAACAGAGCGAGACTCCATCTCACAAAACAAAAAAGTAGAGGAATAAAAAAATGGCTACTCTATAGACAGAGCAGCCCCAACAGCTGCTGGTTGCCTATTTTTATGGTTATTTCTTGATGATCTGCTAAATAAGGGGTGGATTATTCATGCCTCCCCTTTTTAGACCATGTAGGGTAACTTCCCAACATTACCATGGCATCTGTAAACTGTCATGGCCCTGATGGGAGTGTAGCAGTGAGGACAACCAGAGGTCACTGTTGTGGTCATCTTGTTTTTGGTGGGTTTTAGCTGGCTTCTTTACTGCAACCTGTTTTATCAGCAAGGTCTTTAGGACCTGTATCTTGTGCTGACCCCTTATCTCATTCTGTGACTTAGAGTGCCTTGACCATCTGGGAATGCAGCTCAGCAGGTTTCAGCCTCATTTTACGTGGCTCCTATTCAAGACGGAGTCGCTCTGCTTCACATGCCTCCAACAGTTGGACGTCTCCACCTGGGGACATCAAACTCAGCCTGTCAAACCAACCTCCTCTCCCACCACATTCCCTGTCTTGTTTCTTCACAGCTCCATCCTTCCTCTGGTTGCTCAGGTTAAGCCCCTTGGTTCCACAAATGGCCAAGAAGCACATGAAAAGATGCTCACCATCATTAGTCATTAGGGACGTACAAATCTAACCCTCAACAAGATACCACCACCCACCCTCCAGGATGGCTATAATTTTAAAAAATCACACACAAACAATGGCAAGTGTTGGCAGGGGATGTGGAGAAAGGGGAACCTTTGTATATGGCTGGTGGGAATGTCAAATGGTACTGCTGCTGTGGAGAACATTTTAGCTGTTCCTCGCAAAGTTAAGCATGGAATTACTATACCGTCCTGCAGTTTTACTCCTGTGTATACATACCCCAAAGAATTGAAAACAGGTGTTCAGGCCAGGCGCAGTGGCTTAAGCCTGTAACCCTAGCACTTTGGGAGGCTGAGGTAGGGCAATCACTTGAGCCTAGAAGTTCGAGACCAGCCTGGGCAACATGGCAAAACCCTGTCTCTACAAAAAATTACAAAACTAGCCAGGTGTGGTGGCACATGTCCACGGTTTCAGCTACTCGAAAGGCTGAAGTAAAAGAATTACTTCAGGGCCAGGCTCGATGGCTCACGCCTGTAATCCCAGCACTTTGGGCGGCTAAGGTGGCCAGATCACCTGAGGTCAAGAGTTCGAGACCAGCCTGACCAACCTAGAGAAACCCCCGTCTCTATTAAAAATACAAAATTAGCCGGGAGTGGTGGCACATGCCCATAATCCCAGCTACTTGGGAGGCTGAAGCAGGAGAATCTCTTGAACCTGGGAGGCGGAGGTTGTGATGAGCCAAAATCATGCCATTGCACTCCAGCCTGGGCAACAGGAATAAAACTCAAAAAAAAAAAAAAAAGAATCACTTGGGTCAGGAGCTGGAGGCAGTGAGCCGAGATGATGCTACCGCACTCCACCCTGTGCATCAGAGAGAGACCCTGTCTCAAAATAAATAAGTAAATAAAGGGGTAAAGAACAGGTGTTCAAACAGAAACTTGTACATAAATGTTCATAGCAGCACTATTCACAGTAGCTAAAGCATGGAAACGACACCAGTCTCCATGGATAGATGAATGACTGAAATGTGGTCTAGCCATACAGTGGAACATTATTCAGCCTTAAAAAGGAAGGAAATTGACACATGCTACCACATAGGTGAACTTTGAAGACGTTATGCTAAGTGATTTACCAGAATAGGTAAATCCATAGAGATAGGAAGCAGATTCGTGGTTGTTGGGGGCTCCGGGAGAGGGAAGGAGTGACTGTGTAATGCATACAAAGTTTTCCTTTCGGGGTGATGGAAATGTTTGAGGATGAGGCAGAGGTGATGATTGAACAACACTGTGAATGTACTAAATACCTCTGAATACACTCTAAAATGGCTAAATTAGTATTATGTGAATTTTACCTGAATAAATAAACCAACCAATCAGCCTTGGCGCCTCCTTGGCTTCTCTCCCACTCCCACACATCCCACCTGTCAGTCAATCCCATCAGCTCTGCACTCAAAATATATACAAATATACCCAGAATCTAGGTTGGATGCGGTGACTGACACCTGTAATCCCAACATTTTAGGAGGCCAAGGCGGGTGGATCACCTGAGGTCAGACCAGCCTGGCCAACATGGTAAAACCCTGTCTCTACTAAAAATACAAAAATTAGCAGAGCATGGTGGCAGGCGCCTATAATCCCAGGTACTTGCGAGTCTGAGGCAGAAGAATTGTTTGAAATCGAGAGGCAGAGGTTGCAGTGAGCCAAGATCACGCCACTGCACTCCAGCCTGGGCGACAGGGCAAGGCTCCGTCTCAAAAACAATAAATAAAATTAAAAACGTTTAAATATATATATATACACGCACACACACACACACACAGAATCTGTCACTTCTCACCACCTCGCTGCCTCCACACCAGTCTTAGCCACTATCACCTCCCAACAGAGGACAACAGGAGCCTGCTGACCAGCCTCCCAATCCAGTTCTGACCCTCAGAGTCCTGCACTCGTTGAGGCAGCCAGGGGTATCCTGTTAAATTGCAAGTCAGGTCCCATCTCCCGCCCTGCCCCTACCCTAAACCTCCCCAAGTAGCATTGCATTATGGTCAAAGCCAAAGTCCTTCCGACAACCCACTAGGCCACTGTGTTCCCCCACCCTGTCCCCACTGTGATCCTGGGTTCCCTCCCTCTGGCCACCCACTGGCCTTGGGCTGCCCCCACACACCTGCTACCCCCAGCTCTTTGTGGGGGCTCCTGTCCTGACATCTGTGGGCTTACTGCTCACTTCCTCATGCCTTTAGGCCTTCTTGGCTGTTCCTTCCTGAAGTTTCAGCTTCCACCCCAGCACTCCCACCCCTTCCTTGATGTAGTATTGCCTGGCATACGGCATATTTTATTCCTTAGGCTTCTATCTATGGACTGACTCCTACCCCAAAATATAAGCTCCATGAGGGTGGGACTTTTCCCTTTTTTGTTCTTTGCTGTGTCCTCATTGTGTGGGACTGTGCCCAGCATAGAGAACATGCCTAAGAAATATCTGACAAATGAATGGATTCCAATTCACTTAAGCCCATGTATTTGTATTTGCTTTGCAGAGGCGGCTGTGTATGTATGCGTGTGTGCGTGTGTGCGTGTGTGCGTGTGTGCGTGTGCGCGTGTGCGCGTGTGCGCGTGTGCGCGTGTGCGTGTGTGCGTGTGTGAGTGTGCGTGTGTGCGTGTGTGCGTGTGTGCGTGTGCGAGTGTGCGAGTGTGTGCGTGTGTGCGAGTGTGTGCGTGTGCGCGTGTGCGCGCGTGTGTGCGTGTGTGCGAGTGTGCGCGTGTGCGCGTGTGCGCGTGTGTGCGAGTGTGTGCGAGTGTGTGCGTGTGCGCGTGTGTGCGTGTGTGCGTGTGTGAGTGTGTGCGTGTGTGCGTGTGTGCGTGTGTGCGTGTGCGTGTGTGAGTGTGCGCGTGTGCGTGTGTGAGTGTGCGCGTGTGCGTGTGTGCGTGTGTGCGTGTGTGAGTGTGTGCGTGTGTGCGTGTGTGCGTGTGTGCGTGCGTGCGTGTGTGCGTGTGTGCGTGTGTGCACGCATGCATGTGTCAGACAGGCGTCCATGGCGATAGGAAACCAATAATGCAAAGACAACTCAGAACATCTGCTGGCATGGAGGCGAGGCTGCATGGAAGGATCCAGATCGGATCGGATGGGAGTGTCCCATTCAGGACACGGGTCACTCAAAACCACACACTTCAGACTTGGGGAATATTCTATGCCAGTCACATCTGTTTACAATACGTGGGGCATCTCCTGTGGAGGAAGTTGGTAGTCTCATCCTGAGATAGGCAGAGCCCAGCGTGGAAGTGAGAGCCTTCATCTGGGATGAGGCAGCAGGAAGCAGGGAGGGGACACACTGGGGGACGTCCCGTGGGGCCAGGCAGTGTCGACCCAGCTCTGGCATAGCCTGAGAGTCCTCACTTCCTCAGATTTCACACCCTGGGCACCTCCACCTCGCCTGCCTCCCCTTGACCCCGACCCCATGACCAGAGCTTTCTTCTGCTTAATGCCCAGGAGTGCTATCTGCATGAACCAAGCTAAGGTGTCAATCTCGTTTCAGAACCACAGCACAGATCCCCATAAAAGTCATCTTTATGGACAGATATTTCATGGCGGCAGCTGGAGAAGGCTCACGTTTCTTAGGCAGCTGGTGCAGAGCCAGGAGAGCTAATCATGAGCTCTGCCAGTCCCAGGATGTAGGCTGTGGCTGGCGGCTTGGCTCTCTTATATCAAACTCTCAAGAGTCACAGGGCAGCAGCATTGGCCCCTCCCAAGTCATTCCAGATGGGATTTAAGGTGGCTTAATGAGCATTCATAAAATACAGCAAGAGAACATAAATTGAAAAGGGTGTGCAAGAAGAAATCAAATAAATGGGAACTACGTGAAATGAGCCAGAGACAGGAGGGAGGGGAAAGAACAGGGGGGAGGGGGAGGAACAGGGAGGGGCCCCCTAAGCCAGCTGGAAAGTGTGGCAAGGACAGAGCAGATTCTTGAGGGGTGCGCAGGAGTTTCCTAGGCCAGGATGGAGAGGAAGGACCTGTAGGCAGAAGATTGGTGTGTGCAAAGGAACCAGAGAGAGAAGGACGCGGGGAGGGGAGGGGGGTGCCGGGAGGAGGGAGAGGAAGCTCCGTGGTTGTGGGGGATAGCGAGGGGGGTGGGGAAACGAACTGTTTCCTGCAAATGCCTCAGCCATACTTGAGAGGATTCCCACTCCCCTGCCCACTCACAAAGTCCTGGTGCCCGTGGCCGGGCTGCCCAGGCCTTCATTCCCTGAGCTCCCAAGAGTGCAGTGATTTATCCAATGTGGAGCTCCGGGAGTCCGGCTGTACCCGGAGGTAGTGGGGTCGGGGCGGAGGGACGGAGGGGCGGAGGGGCGCGAGCACTGCAAGGAAAGGCCAGGGCCTGCTCTCTGCTCTCTCCTCTCTCTGGACCTGCCTGAGCCCTAGGGGCACGGTCTGCACCATCTGCCTGTGAAGAGGAGCGCTTGATTCAGAGTGGCCCGCAGAGACCCTGGGTCCGATGATCCAGAAGTCTGACATGGAGCTTCTGTTAATTAGCCGCAACCCTCCCCTGGGTCCTGGAGTCTGTTCTCAGGTGACCATGGAGGAGGCGATGCTGAGTGATCAACACTTCGGATCTCCAATTGTCAGTGCAATGACCAAGAAGGCCTTGGAGAATGTTAAAGAAACAATTATTCCATGACATTGGTAAAGCATGGCCAGGCCAACTTCATCCAGGACCATGGAGATTGATACAGGGACCACTACAACACGGTCTTGCAGTCCGGGAGCGAGATTAGGCTCCACTCTCAATATAGCACAGGAAAGTAGGAATATATAGCCAAGGAGTGTGGGGGTCAGTGGATGGAAAATTACCAAGGGGTAGGCGAGATTCTGCTTACACCGACCTAACAGGGTTCTTGCTGACACAGGCCAGTGTTCTTTCGCTAAAACTGGATTTTGTGTGTGTGTGTGTGAGATGGAATCTCACTCTGTTGCCCAGGCTGAGGTGCAGCGGCACGATCTCGGCTCACTGCAACCTCCACCTCCCGGGTTCAAGTGATTCTCCTGCCTCAGCCTCCCAAGTAGCTGGGATTACAGGCGCGTACCACCTTGCCTAACTAATTGTTGTATTTTTTTTGGTGGAGACGGGGTTTCACCATGCTACCCAAGCTGGTCTCTGACTTCTGACCTCAAGTGATCCACCTACCTCGGGCTCTTAGAGTGCTGGGATTACAGGTGTGAGCCACCACGCCCAGCCTAGAACTGCCTTTTACAAGGAAGTGCGCAGATGGGCCTGGCAGAAGATTCAGAAGCCTGACAAAAGTTTGGCCAAGCAAAGAATCTTTATCTGTAACTCTCATTCAATGACCAAGACGCCCTTTAGGAGCTCTTGGAAGAGCCTTCATGATGGGGTGAGTATCCTTATATGAAGAGACAGGGGCCAGGTGCAGTGGCTCACACCTGTACTCCCAACACTTTGGGAGGCCATGGTGG
Organism: Rhinopithecus roxellana; assembly: GCF_007565055.1. Classification (NCBI taxonomy): domain Eukaryota; kingdom Metazoa; phylum Chordata; class Mammalia; order Primates; family Cercopithecidae; genus Rhinopithecus; species Rhinopithecus roxellana. The sequence goes on along the minus strand of NC_044563.1, from coordinate 11,630,752 downwards.
GACAATCACTTCAGCCCAGGAGTTCGAGACCAGCCTGGGCAAGGTGGCAAGACCCTATCTCTACGAAAAAAAATTTTTAATTAGCCTGGCGTGGTCATGTGCACCTAGCCATTTGGAGGCTGAGGTAGGCTCACTAGAGGCTGGAGGTTGAGGCAGCAGTGAGCTGTGATCTTGCCACCACTGCACGCAAGCCTGGGCAACAGAACGAGATCCTATCTCAAAAAACAAAAACAAACCTTGGAAGGACTGGCTTTTGGGGCTCTGAGGACTATGAGAAAGGATCAGGGTTTCTGGCCACCCACAGGTCTTGAGTTTGTGCAGGAGGCGACTGGCTTTTATCGCAGTTGCAGCTGATATTGAAGGGTGTGCCACAGCAGATGGAGTGACAGAAAAACAAAGAAGAATTTAGGAAAACACACACAGACACACACACAGAGACACACACAGAGACACATACACAGACACACACACATTCACACACACAGACACACATGCAGACACACACAGAGACACACATTCACACACAGAGACACACAGACACACACAGATACACACACAGAGACACACACAGACATACACTCACACACACACAGATACACACAGAGACACACACACATACACTGACACGCAGATACACAGAGACACAGAGACACACAGAGACACATACAGACACACACAGACACACACACAGAGACACACAGACACACACAGACACATGCTGAGACAGAGACACATACACAGACACACACAGAGACACATACACAGAGACACACACACAGAGACATATACACAGACACACAGATACACACAGACACACACAGAGATGCACACATACACACACACACACGGAGACATGCAAAGACACACACACAGAGACATGCACACACAGACAGACCCACACACAGGCACACACAGACATACACACTCACACACATAGACACAGACACAGAGACACACACATACACAGACAGAAAGACATATACACAGATACACACAGACACACACAGACAGACATATACACAGACAGACACACAGAGACACACAGAGACACACAGACATAGACAGACATATACACAGACACACACACAGACACATTCACACACAGACACACACAGAGACACACAGACACACACAGAGACACATTCACACACACAGACACACACAGAGACACATACACAGACACATACACAGAGACACACACACACAGTGACACAGAGACACACACACAGACACACACAGAGACACACACACACAATGACACACAGACACATACACAGAGACACACACACAGAGACACATTTACAGACAGATACACACAGACACACACACAGACACACAGACACATACACAGAGACACACACAGAGATACAGACACACACAGAGACACAGACACAGAGACATATTCACACACAGATACACACACACAGAGATGCACACATACACAGACACACACAGACACACACACACAGACATGTACACACAGACATGCACACACAGACATGCACATAAACACACAGAGACACAGACACACACATACACACTCACACACATAGACACAGAGACACACACACAGACAGACACACAGACATATACACAGACACACAGTGACACACAGACACATACACACAGACACACGTACTCACACAGAGACAGACACACATATTCACACACACAGACACACACACATATACACACACAGAAACACACACTCCCACACATAGACTCACACACACAGACACAGACACACACAGGGGAAGGGTTTCATCTTAGGATGAGTCAAGGCTTGTCCAGGAGCTCACACTCCACAAGCGCAGCAGGCCCCTCAGCCGAGACCCGGTCCAGGCTCGGTGCGCGGGGCTTTTGTGGGGCCCCGGGCCCTGGGAGTCCACTGCGGAGTTTTGCTCATGCGTTTGCTTTCCCTCGTCACTCAATTTCTGAGCCAGCTCAGCAAACCTGGAGTTTAAATTGCAAGAGCCCCAAGGGTTCAACTCTGACCTTTGGCAGGGACAGGATTTACCCTGAAGCCCATGGGCCCTTCTCCTGAGCCGGCCCTTCCAGAGGCCAGGAATTCCAGGTGGAGCTAGGTTTTGTGACCCCTGAGCCTAATGGAATGGAGGTGGGGAGCTCTTTAGTGAAAGGATGCCAGGCTGGGTGCGGTGGGCCTGTAATCCCAGCACTTTGGGAGGCTGAGGCAGCCGGATCACCTGAGGTCAGGAGTTCGGGACCAGCATGGCCAACATGGAGAAACCTTGTCTCTACTAAAAATACAAAATTAGCCGGGTGTGGTGGCTCATGCCTGTAATCCCAGCTACTTGGGAAGCTGAGGCAGGAGAAACACTTGAACCCAGGAGGCAGAGGTTGTGTTGAGCCGAGATTGCACCATTGCACTCCAGCCTGGGTAACAAGAGCAAAACTCCATCTCAGGAAAAAAAAAAGAATTTTAGGGGAGTAGGGGACACAGAGATTCAGTCCATAGAGGTGTGACAATACATATGAAATATTGCAACCAGAAATGCTCAGCCAAGCCCTAATGTCCCAAGTCTTATTAGGGGTCAATCATAGAGGCATGTGGCACCCACGTGACTGACCTTAACTATTTCATCTCCAGCCCTAGCTTGAGTCAGACTGATACAGCCTGGTCCAGGGCCCCAAGTGAAAAATCACGGGCATTCCCATAAATAACATTGCTAACATAAACTGTCTCAGTGGCCCAAGGCCCCAGGTGAAAAAACACCCTGTCAGGCAGGATATTCCAAGGGTTCAGAGTTTATCTCCCAGGGACCAGGCAAGGGGCAGTCCTCTCTTTGGAATGTGCAGGGTTTGGGCGGCCCAGGCCTGTTGAGTTAACCCCTTACTCCACAGGGCCTCTGCTGTATACATGGCATTATGCAGAGTTAGATTCCAAAGCAGGAGGCAAAAATCACGTGGAATCAGTGACCCTTGAAAAATCCCTCTGGAAGACGCTATTTTGGAGTCCTCATCTCTCAGGAAGTCCAGCACAGCTGGGCTTCCCTCCAGGGCTGCAGCTGGCTTGCACTGAGGCTGCATTATGTGGAAAACGTGGTCTGCAAATCCTCCACTGGCACTCAGCTGTGACATGCTGGCCCTGGGGTCACCCTAGGGAGCCGCATCCCGGAGGGACCTCTCCTGCCCACTCCAGGAGGCCCATTGAGGGGCCTGCCTCCAACAGGAGCTCAGCAATATGTAAATGATTCTTTCTCCTTTTTCCACCAGCTACATTTAATACAATCTGCATAAGCTAAATGTGTATTTGATTCAACTCCTTTCCGGGGAATGAGTCTTCCTCTTGGGGTGAAGTCAAGAATAATGATCACAGTGAACACTCAGTGGGTGCTTGCTTTGTGACGGAGACATTTCTCAGCATTCTGTGGGTTAGCCCATCAAATCCTCACACCCTGCCTCTGAGATAGGGTAATCTATTACATGCATTTTGTGATGACGAGACTGAGATGTGGAGACCTTAAATAATGTGTGCAGGCCAGGTGTGATGGCTCACACCTGTAATCTCAGCACTATGGGAGGCCAAGGCAGGAGGGTCACTTGAGCCCAGGAGTTCAAGATCAGCCCAGGCAACATAGTGAGACTCCTTGTCTAAAAAAAAAAAAAAAAAAAAAAAAATTAGCTGACCGTGGTGGCATGCCCCTATACTATCAGCTACTTGGGAGTCTGAGGTGGGAGAATCACTTGAGCCCAAGAGGTCAAAGCTGCGTGAGCCATGATGGTGCCGCTGAACTCTAGCCTAGGCAACAGAGCAAAACCCTATCTCAAAAAAAGTAAATAAATAAGTAACGTGCCCAAAGTCCCACAGCTAGTTGGTGGAAGGGGCCGCAGTTTTAACCTAGGCAGTCCAGCTCTGGGCTCTGCCTCTCTCTTTTTTTTTTTTTTTTTTTTTTGAGACAGAGTTTCATTTTTTGTTGCCCAGGCTGAAGTGCAATGGTGCGATCTCCGCTCACCGCAACCTCCGCCTGCCGGGTTCAAGTGAGTCTCATGCCTCAACCTCCTGAGTAGCTGGGATTACAGGCATTCACCACCACCCCCGGCTAATTTTGTATTTTTAGTGGAGACGGGGTTTCTCCATGTTGGTCAGGCTGGTCTCGAACTCCTGACCTCAGGTGATCCTCCTACCTCGGCCTCCCAAAGTGCTGGGATTACAGGTGTGAGTCACCGCGACAAGCCGGGCTCTGCCTCTTAACCACTATCTTCTTCTGCCTCTAAAAGGCAAATTAGCAGAATTATTGTAAACCCGAAAGCTAAGAAGGAGATGTGAATGCGTTCCGGCAGGACGCCGTCACTAGCTACTAGCTATGCATACAGACTCAAGCAGAAATGGAATTGGCTCAAAAACAGATCTTACACCCAGAACAGGAGCTGGGAGAAAGTGACTGAAAAATGGCCGGGCGTCGTGGCTCACGCCTGTAATCCCAACACTTTGGGAGGCTGAAGCGAGAGGATCACCTGAGGTCAGGCATTTGAGACCAGCCTAGCCAACATGGTGAAACCCTGTCTCTACTAAAAATACAAAAATTAGCCAGGCGTGGTGGCAGGCACCTGTAGTCCTAGCTACTCGGGAGGCTGAGCCACGAGAATCGCTTGAACCCAGGAGGTGGAGGTTGCAGTGAGCCGAGATAGCGCCACTACACTCCAACTTGGGCGACAGAGTGAGACTTTGTCTCAAAAAGAAAAAAAAAAAGAAGAAAGTGATGGAGAAATTAAGGAAGTCATCCTGGCTGAACCGGAGGAAGAGGAGAATTCCCTTAGGAGAAGGGTTGGGCCCTTAGAGGTCAGGGGAGGCAGGTAGGAATGGGGGCAAGGGATATTTTACCATCCCACCCTCCTAAGTGCCCTGGCAGAGGGAACTAGGAGAAGGAAGCCTTCTTTTGTTGTCACTGGATTGGGGAGGTGACTTGGAGATGAGAAATCTAACAGGGATAACTAGAACACCTCCAGAGTCAGCTGGAATGGACCACCCAGGAGATTCCAGGGCAGGTGCTCCTCAAAAGCCTCCCTCCTCCTGTCATTGTGGCGGGCCCTCCTTTAAGGAGCTGGAGACCCCAGGAGTGGATACAGAAAACTTGGCAGAAGTGAGAACGGTCCAGAAAGATAATCACAGAACAGACTGGACCCTGAATTTCATGGTGACCCTGTGATGTTAGGTGGGGAGGCAGGAGCAGCCTGAGCCCTGAGGCGATGTGCCTGGTCCATCCTAGGAGCTGGGGGTTCAGATCCAAGCAGCACTCTGGGTGCAGTCACGACTGGCTTAGATGTTGCGCAGAGAGAAGGTTTTGGGCTGAGGTTGGGGAGGGCTTTTTGGAACAACAGGTACTTTGGGCAAAATCAGACTCAATGATTTTATCTTTCTCATTATGAGGAATCCACAGGGCAGAATCTGCAATGATCCAGGTCTATATCAGGCATGGTCCCATCAGGAGACAGAAACCATGTGTTGTGTTAACAGAGGAAATTTAATATAAAGAATTATTAACTAGGCACTGGAAAACTAAAAATGCAAAAAAAGAGAACTCTAATGGGAGAAACTTCCAGGAAGTTACACACACACCCAGGGCTGGAGGAATAAATAAGGGACTGAAATTATGAAAACATGGAAGCCTGGAATGCAGACCTCTAAGGAGCAGACAGAGTCAGCAGGTGCTGATGTCTCCAGAGGGGTGTGATGGGGCTGGTCTGCCTGCTGGAAAAACTGCAAACTGGATCCAGCAGCTACTGCAGGAAGGAACTGTCACTGCCATGATGAAGAAGCTGTGTGAGGGTGATGCCCACAGGAAGCAGACAGAAAGGAGCAAGAACCTTCATCTTGTTCTAGCCTCAAAGCTGCTCTTTATTTTTATTTTTATTTTATTTATTTATTTATTTTGAGACAGAGTTTCGCTCTTGTTGCTCAGGCTGGAGTGCAATGGCACAATCTTGCCTCACCACAATCTCCACCTCCCGGGTTCAAGCGATTCTCCTGCCTCAGCCTCCCAAGTAGCTGGGATTGCAGGCATGTGCCACTATGTCCGGCTAATTTGTGTTATTTTTAGTAGAGATGGGGTTTCACCATGTTGGCCATGCTGGTCTCGAACTCCTGACCTCAGGTGATTTGCCCACCTCAGCATCCTAAAGTGCTGAGATTACAGACGTGAGCCACCACGCCCGGCCAAAGTTGTTCTTTCTAACATCCCCTATTGTCAGAGCCCAGCAGGGAAACAGCAGGCAAAGCAGAAATATCGTTTGCAGAATTCCGACTCCATCATCACAACACAGAGTATAGAAGGCTGGGCTGGAAGCTGGAAGACCATAACTTGAAAACTGGCAAATTCTACCCCTTTGGCTACTCTGCATTCGTGCACACCCCTCTGCACATATTTTTGGAGTTCTGTACAACAACCAAAATAACTCTGTGTCGCTACATAACAAGATGAAACTATCCTTCATACAAAGAAAGACATTCTCACTCTGTGTTAGTCTGCTCAGGCTGCCATAACAAAATGCCACAGACTGGGTGGCTTAAACAACAGCAATTTATTTTCTCAGAGTTCTGTAGGCCAGAAGTCCAAGATCAAGGTACTGTCAGGTTGATTTTTGGTGGGATGAAGCCTCTTCCTGGCTTATAGACCTTCTCACCATGTCCTCACGTGGCCTTTCCTCGGTGTGTACAAGGAGAGTGAGGTTGGGGGGAGATCTGAGTCTCTTCCTTTTATTATAAGGACACTAGTTCTATAGGATTCGGGCTCACCCTATGACCTCATTTAACCTTGATCACCTCCCTAAAGACACCATCTTCAAATGTCTTCATTAGGAATTAGGGCTTCGGCCGGGCGCGGTGGCTCAAGCCTGTAATCCCAGCACTTTGGGAGGCCGAGACGGGCGGATCACGAGGTCAAGAGATCGAGACCATCCTGGCTAACACGGTGAAACCCCGTCGCTACTAAAAATGCAAAAAAATTAGCCGGGCGTGGCGGCGAGCGCTTGTAGTCCCACCTACTTGGGAGGCTGAGGCAGGAGAATGGCGTGAACCCAGGAGGCGGAGCTTGCAGTGAGCCGAGATTGCGCCACTGCACTCCAGCCTGGGCGACTGAGCGAGACTCCGTCTCAAAAAAAAAAAAAAAAAGAATTAGAGCTTCGGCATATGAATTTTGGGGAGACACAGCTCAATCCATGACGCACCATCCCCCCAAAATGAGAAGATGCGAAGTTCCAACAGTCACTGGGTTCATCCTGGGAGATAAACACACCATCCGCCTTCGGGACGCATTAGTTCCTCCTGAGTCAGTCACCATCTTTTCTGAAAATTCTACCGAAAGACTAAATCATAAAGTTAAAAATTGTAAAGCTTACATAAAATAATATAATCACATGATGTAATGATAAAATAAAAGGAGGAAGAGGAGGGGAGGAAATATGCCTCACACAGCAGGAACCCCCTTTCCCCTTGGTGTTGGGACCATTAATCCCAGTCAGCAGACTAACCCTGTCTTTTGCCTATTGATCCAGTGACTGAGAACCCCAGAATGACCAGGTGGCCATCTCAACTTTTTTTTTTTATTTTGAGACGGAGTTTCGCTCTTGTTGCCCAGGCTGGAGTGCAATGGCACAATCTCGGCTCACTGCAACCTCCACCTCCTAGGTTCAAGCGATTCTCTTGCCTCAGCTTCTCAAGTAGCTGGGATTACAGGCATGCGCCACCATGCTCGGCTAATTTTGTATTTTTAGTAGAGACGGGGTTTCTCCATGGTGGTCAGGCTGGTCTCAAACTCCCAACCTCAAGTGATCTGCCCACCTCAGCCTCCCAAAGTGCTGGGATTACAGGCGTGAGCCATCGCGCCCAACCCATCTCAACTTTTGATTCAATAAAACAATGGCATTCCCTGGGGGAAGCATTCTCTCCTTGGGAACTAAGATTTCCAAACCAGTGGGGTTCAAAGTTGCTGGGAGGAGAGAAAAAAATCTATGATTAGGATATTAGTTCTAATGAGAGAAGCCACTCTCATTCCATCCCTTGATTCCTGGACCATGTATTCTGACCATGGAGAAGCAACAACAACATAAATTGATCAGTGATTCAAAGCATATATCTGTCTCCTGTAGAACAGAACTCCCTCCTTTCGGGGAGTCGTCTCCCAACTGACGATGACTTACTGAAGTAAGTCTTCGCTGAGCTACTCCCCCATCCCATGAAGCCAGCTGCTTCTGGGTGATGGAATATTTGGTAAGACCAGAGACCCTCATGACCATAAAGCTATTGCCACACTTCTGTTGTCATGAAATGAATTCCTTGATCAGAAGCAATGTTGTACCGTGATGGTAAATAAGACTCACAAAGTCCACGGGTGATGATGCCGGCAGAGGCATTATGAGCAGGGATGGCAAACACATGTCCAAAGTATGAGTCTCTTCCAGTGAAAACAAATCTCCATCCCCTCCATAATAGAAAGGGTTCGAGTAATCAACCTGCTACCAAGCTGCCTGGTCCCCTGGATGCACCATATCAGGGACTCAGTGTCGGTCTCTGCTCTTGGCAGTCTGGGCATTCAGCAGTAGCGTAATCTGGGAGCCCTGGTGCCGGGAAGTATACATTCGCTGCTGAACCCCTGCATAAGCTCCATCTCTGCCACCGTGGCCACGTTGAACGTGGATACAATGAGCAAGCACTGGGCTGGCTGGGGAAAGAGGATAACTGACATCCACAGAGAAATTCTCCTTCACCCTCTCATTATTGTGTCCACCTGGCTCTGAAGAGCTCCTCTGCAGGGGGTGCCCGCATCCACATTGGAAACCAACATCTTTGCATTCTGCGCCCATTCTCAGCACTCCACGTATTTCCTACCCACACTGCATGTCACCATCTTTCAATTCTGTTTTTCCCAAATCCCTGACCATTCAGCTAAGCCAGGGGTTAGCAAACATTTTCTATCAAATTTACAAATGTTTTAGGCTTTGTGGACCATTTGTTCTCTGTTTCAACTATGCAACTCTGCTGTTGTCGCATGAAAGCAGCACAAAAAGCAAATACATGGGCGTGGCTGTGTGCCAAAAACACCTTTTATTTACAAAATCAGAGGGTGGCCAGACTTGACCTGAGGGCTATGGTTTGCCAACTTCTGAGCTAAACCATTAGCAACTGCCCGTGAATGACTGTAGATCCAGATCCTCTGTCAGTCCAAAGTGGGAGCCCTAGAGTCCTGATTGAATATGTCTTTCAATGTCCTTCAGAGCAACCCCTGAATGAGGCTGTCATACCACAGGCACCCACTTCCAGTCAATGCCAGGATATGATGCAAAAATCACCTATAAACCAAACCGAACAAGTCTTCTCAATCACACATCCCTAAGGCCATAGGTGGGGATCAGAGTGTCCAAGGAGTCTGAGCCACCTGCTCCTGCAACTTACCTGTGCCTGAGCACATTCCCGCTTGAGGATAGATTGCTGCTGCACCGGCTGACCTCAGGGCTTGGTGGGTCTGATAACACCCAATTTCCACTGGACACCTTGGATACTGAGGTGTTCAGGGAGATCTCACCTCCAGGACTGGGGCCCTCATTCCCCAACTGCCAAGATGGTTCACAGCTGAGTCACCCTCTGGCCCTGGCCTTCAGCAGCAGGGAGCTGCCAACAGATGTGACCCCACCCTGGAGGAAGCCTACTTCCAATGGCTCGTCAAAGTAGGGGTGCAATGGCTTAGCTCTCTTGCCTGAATCTGGGATATCGCTGAAGAGCTGACCCAGTTCCAGAGCTCCCCAGGGAATTAGCTAGCCCTCTGTTGCCACTTCATCATAGTTCAACATTTCCGTCTTCCCAATTCCATCTCCTTCACTCCCTTATGGGTGTTATGTCCAAGAGTATTTCCCAATAAACCCCTTGCCCACAAATCTTCACCTCCAGGTATGTTTCATGGAAACCCAACCTTCTGAAACAGATGCTCAGGTCATTGATGTCCAGCATTCAGTCCCTACCAGGACACAGCTGTAAGCCAGGAAGTGTTTCTTGTGTTTTGTTTGTTTGTTTGTTTGCTTTAGTTTTTGTTTTTTGAGATGGAGTTTCTTTCTTCTTACCCAGGCTGAAGTGCAATGGCGCAATCTTGACTCACTGCAACCTCCGCCTCTCAGGGTCAAGTGAGTCTCCTACCTCAGCCTCTTGAGTAGCTGGAATTATAGGCATGCGTCACCACACCCTGCTAATTTTTTTGTGTGTTTTTAGTAGAAACGGGGTTTCTTTATGGTGATCAGGTTGGTCTCAAACTCCCAACCTCAAGTGATCCACTCACCTTAGCCTCCCAAAGTGCTGGGATTACAGGCGTGAGCCACCGTGCCCAACCCAGGAACTGTTTCTGTAAAGGAGAATACTCTGTTGCAGAAGAGGGCATGGACTTGAATCAGAACCCTGGAGGCCTGCACAGTGATCCTCTTCCTGACACTTGCCAGCAGCCCATGCTTGACAGCAGCATCCCTGTCCACAAGCACATTCTGAGCATCATCAGTCTGTGGCGTCACAAGGCCCAAAGGAAGAGCACTTGCTGTGCAGGCAGGACTGGCTGCACAGTCTTCTCTTGATTTGGTCCCCACTCAAAACTGGCACCTACTGCATTATTATTATTGAGGGAGTGGGTTTGTTATTGAGGGAGTGAGTTTGCCCCCTCCTGCCCTTTCTCGCTCACTCTTTGCCCTTATTCCATGTTATGACGCAGCAAGAAGGCCCTTGCCATATGCTGGCCCCTTGATCTTAGACTTTCCAGCCTCCAGAACCGTAAGCCAATACATTTCTGAACAAATGGGCTGGAGTAAAACTCTCAAATGTGATGTATGCAAACCTCCATTATTTTTGTGGTAGATGGTCCAGATGCAGCAACATATCCTTCACCTTGAAGGGGATATCTTGACATGCTTCAGGTCATTGGTGCCCCATAAACCTCCCTGAGGTGACAGACCCATGAATTTTTATGGGGTTCATTTCCCCCATCTCATTTTCATTTGTCTTACTAATGTACATGAAAAGTACTTGCTACTTCTTGCTCCTCAGGCCCTGTCTTGGTCCATTTTGTGCTGTTAAAACAGAATCCCACAGACTGGATAATTCATAATGATCAGAAATGTATTGACTTATGATTCTGGAGGCTGGAAAGCCTGAGATCAAGGGACCAGCATCTGGGAAGGGCCTTCTTGCTGCGTCTTAACATGGTAGAAGATCAAAGAGAGAGGGAGAGAGGGCAAGAAAGGGCGAACTCACCCCCTCAATAACAAACCCACTCTCTCAATAATAGCATTAGCCCATTCATGAGGGTGGGGCCCTCATGACCTAAACACCTCTTAAAGGTCTCACCTCCCAATACCATCCCAGTGGCAATTAAATTTCGACATGAGCTTCGGAGGGGATAGACATTGAGATCATAGCAGGCCCAATCAGCATAATGCTTCCCAAGTCATGTTCTGTGGAATGCAGAGAACAAGATCTCTGCCAACTACACTGTGGCAGAAAGTGGAAGGGTTGACGTGGCCCTGAGGCAAGACTGTGAAGGTGACAGATAAAAGCAAACAGATTTTGGTGGTCCTTGAAAACTGCTATAGAGAAAAAATACCTGGATGGGTCAAAAGCTTCATAGCAGGTGCTGGGGTATGCTGTTTTGCACCAGGGAAGATACTGCACCTAGAGCTGCAGCTGCAGCTGGAGTCACCACCTGGCTACGTTTCCAGCAACACACAGTCCTCTAGGACCCAGGACCCTTCCACCTTCTGCACAGATCAAACAGACATGTGAATGGGCTGTGCTAGGAATCACCTCCCTTGCCAACCTCACGTCTTTCCCGGCTGTGTAATCTCAGAGCAGCTGCCCAGGAATTTGCATTGCTCTGACTTCCTAGCTCAGAGGGAGGGGAAACTCCAGGGGCTCCCACATGGCCCTTCTTATCTTCATGGCTCTTTCTTTGCAGGTCAGAGAGCCCAAGTGGAGATTCTGCCTGTTGCCAGAAACGCCTACTCCAACTGTACATTCAGGAACTGGGGAAATAAGCATGGGGTAAGTTCATGGACCTGATGGGTCCACAGTGATTAAAATTTGGGCCCAAAACTCCATTTATCACTGGACCACCATGAGTGCTACCTTAACTGTGGTCTACAGTAAATAAAAGAGAAAAAGGGTCGGGCATGGTGGCTCACACCTGTAATCCCAGCACTTCGGGAGGTCAAAGTGGGCAAATCACTTGAGGTCAGGAGTTTGAGACCAGCCTGGTCAACATGGTGAAACCCTGTCTTTACTAAAAATACAAAAATTAGCTGGGTGTGATAGTGGGCACCTGTCATCCCAGCTACTCAGGAGGCTGAGGCAGGAGAATCACTTGAACCCAGGAGGTGGAGTCTGCAGTGAGCCGAGATCACGCCATTGCACTCCAGCCTTAGCCATAGAGTGAGACTCTGTCTCAAAAAAAAAAAAAAGGGAGAAAAAGAAGAGAGAAAGACTCCACCATTCCACCATACAGCAGACAGTGTAAGACTATGTATCAAAGAAAAGGAAAGGACCAATATGAGGTTTTGTTTGTTTGTTTGTTTGTTTGTTTGTTTGTTTTTGAAATGGAGTTTCGCTCTTTCACCCAGGCTAGAGTGCAGTGGCACGATCTCGGCTCACTGCAACCTCCGCCTTCCGGGTTCAAGTGATTCTCTTGCCTCAGCCTCCCAAGTAGCTGAGATGACAGGTGCCCGCCACCACGCCCGGCTAATTTTTGTATTTTTAGTAGAGATGGGGTTTCACCATGTTGGCCAGGCTGTTCTCGAACTCATGACCTCGCGATCTGCCCACCTCGGCCTCCAAAGTGCTGGGATTACAGGCATGAGCCACCGCGCCCGGCCTTATATGGGTTTTCATGTTTAAAAAACTTAGCTGGGGCTGGGCATGGCGGCTCATATTCGTAATCCCAGCATTTTGGGAGGCCAAGACAAAAGAATTAACATAGTGAAACCCCTCCTCTACAAAAAATGTAAACATTAGGCAGGCATGGTGGTGCACGCTTGTGGTCCCAGCTACTTGGGAGGCTGTAGTGGAAGGATCACCTGAGCCCAGGGAGGTCCAGGTTGTAGTAAGGCAAAGACTGCATCACTGAACTCCATCCTGGGCAACAGAATAAGACCCTGACTCCAAGAAAAAGTAAAAGAAAAAAAAACCTAGCTGGACCCCTGGAAAAGCCTTGTTTTCCATCTGGCTGCTACAACCATTGGGGAATTTTAAGATGCTGATGCAGGCCCCTCCACTGCTCTCACCCCAGATCAATTCATCAGGATCCCTGGAGTGGGGTCTGAGCATCGGTAGACTTGCGATTCCAATGAGCTGCTACGGTTGGGAACCTCGGCTGGGGAGGAATCATGGATGGAAATAAACGCCGGAAGCCTGACCCACTGCTGCAGAGACAGAGTGGCAGAAAGGAGGGCTTCTATTGCCGCTCTAAAAATAAGTCCTAGGAAATTCAAAAGCCCCTGGGAAAAGACACACTGCTGCCCTGGCCCTCTGGGGCACAGGCGTCTGAAGCACTCGCAGCTGCTTTGGATCAGGAATATTCCACGGTGACTCTGCAGCGGAGACACCTCGTGTCTGAGGCCCCTTGGTGGGGGATGCTTAGGCCCCGGGAATTCCTGAGCAACTGCTGAGACTTCACAGCCCAGAGCTAAAAGCCCCCTGCAGATCTCGCTGAGAGGGAGAAGCTTAGAGGGCAGAGCAGGATACTGCCGGAACTGCGGAGAATCAAGGATGCAGCTCTGAGAAGGGCCTGCTGGAGGAGTGGGAAACTCACCAAAATTAAGAGCCTTTGAATAAGCAGGAGGAGCACAAGGTTGGGGAGGGGCGGGGAGCCCTATGTCAGGGCTATGGGAGTGACTTCACTGCAAACGTTAAGTGACCCAAGAAGAAAACTGTCCCCCCCGCTGCTCTCAGAGGAAGCTGTGAGTCTGGGTGGATACGGGCAGCAGGGGACACAGTTTGCCTCTTATTGGGCAATTTCCACCAGTGGAGTTTCAATTCCTGGGTCATGGATTCTCATCTCCTGGTGAAGTGCAACATCAGTCCTCTTGTCGCTGGTGCGTTCTGCCTGCATCCTTGCTCCAGCTAAGCCAGCTCCTCTAGGCCTGTGGCTGCCCACCACAGTGGGCTCTGGGCTGGACTCTGGACCATGCGTTGCTGGGTTTGCTGCTGTGATGATGGAGGTCCTGCTTTTGTCTGTCTGATGTTTATACTTTGTGGGTGCGGAGTGTGATAGGAACATCTCATATGTGCCAGGGACTGGCTCTTTGGAAAAGTCAGTGCAGGTTAGAAACATAGACTGTGGCCGGGCACAGTGGCTCATGCCTGTAATCTCAGCACTTTGGGAGACCAAGGTGGGCAGATCACTTGATTTGAGGTCAGGAGTTCGAGATCAGCCTGGCCAACATGGTGAAACCCCGTCTTTACTAAAAATACAAACATTAGCCAGGCGTGGTGGTGCATGCCTGTAGTCCCGGCTATTCCCGAGACTGAGGTACGGGAATCACTTGAACACTGGAGACAGAGGTTGCAGTGAGCCGAGATCATGCCACTGCACTCCAGGACTGTATCGAGTTCACTCCAAAAGTGGAGAAGAGCCATCCGGGCTGCAACTGCCACCAAGGGAAGCCAGATTGCAGCCAAGTGGGGCCCCTCAGCTAAGGCCGAGCATGATAAGACCCTGCAAAGGAAGGGGTCTTGACTTGAATTCATCTGGACTTTGCCTTAGAAGGAGAAGGGTATTGCATTTTTGGACTTTAATCATGGGGGCTCCTATTTACATTGCAGTGTCTTATGTTGCAGGTTTTGATGTGGTTCTCAATGTTCAAACCCCACTGAGAGTTATATTACACAGTGTTTGACCTAATTTGAGACAGGAAATGGAATAAGAAATGAATTTTCTTCCTAGGGTGTCACACAGCTGTAGCTGTTAGGAATGTCTCTGGATGCAATGAAGAGAAAATCTGCATACCAGAGGCTGAAGCAGTAAGAGGCAGCAGCATGGGTATGGGCCATTCTAGGTTTGGGGAAATAGTTCAGAGATGTTATCCAGGAGCCAAGTCCACTTTTATTGGCCTTTTATTGGGAAGAAAGGAGTGTTCCTCTCATCAAGAAGGAAAGTGTTTCCCAGAAGCACCCCCTCCTCCCCACAGCTATTCATATCTCTTTGGCTAGAACCACATCACACAGCCATCCCCAGTTGCATCAGAGACTGGGAAGGTGAGTATCAGATGGAAATCCTACTGTCAGGACCCAGGTTGAGCATGCTGCCTCCCCACACGAAACCAGGCTTCTGCTGGCAAGAAAGATACAAGATCACCGGCCACTGTGGTTATTGACATGCTGTGGTGTCATCTTCCAAAAACTGACAAGGGCCAGGTGAGGTGGCACACATCTGTAATCCCAACATCTTGGAGGCTGAGGCAAGAGGATCACTTGAGGCCAGGACTTTGACACTAGCCTGGGCGACATAGCAAGACCCCCATCTCTACAAAAAATAAAAATAAAAGATTTAATTAAAAAAAAATAGCTGGGCATAGTGTCATGCACTTGCAGTCCTAGCTACTCAGGAGGCTGAGGCTGAGGAACTCCTGAGCCCTGAGTTCAAGGCTGCAGTGAGCTGATTGCTTCACTGCACTCCCTCCTAGGTGACACAGCTAGACCCAGTCTCTTTTAAAAATGACAACAACAACAACAACAACAAAATTACAAAGAATTCAACAATTTAAAAATACAGCCCAAGGTAACCTACAGAATGGGAAGAAATATTTGCAAATCATGTATCTGGTAAGAGATTAATATCCAGAATATAGAAATAACTCCTGCACTCAATGAAAACACAAAAATCCAGAACTTAGAAAGTGTTCAAAGGGGGCTAGGCATGGTAGTTCATGCCTGTAATCCCAACACTTTGGGAGGCTGAGGCGAGAGGATCACCTGAGGTCAGCAGTTCGAGACCAGCCTGGCCAATACGGCAAAACGCTGTCTCTACTAAAAATACAAAAAAATTAGCTGGGCATGGTGGCAGGCACCTGTAATCCCAATTACTTGGGAGGCGAAGGAAGGAGAATCTCCTGAACCTGGGGAGCAGAAGTTGCAGTGAGTCGAGATCATGCCACTTCACTCCAGCCTGGGCTAAAGAGCGAAGCTCCATCAAAAAAAAAAAAAAAAAAAAAACAGAAAGAAAGTGTGCAAAAGACTTAAATAAAAATTTATCCTGGCTGGGCACAGCCGGGCACAACTACTCAGGAGGCCGAGGCAGAAGAATCACTTGAACCCTGGAGGCAGAGGTTGCAGTGAGCCAAGACTGTGTCACTGCACTCCAGCCTGGGCAACAGAGCAAGACCCTGTCTCTAAAATAGAGAGAGAGGCTGGATGCAGAGACTCACACCTGTAATCCCAGCACTTTGGGGGGCCAAGGCAGGTGGATCACCTGAGGTCAGGAGTTCGAGACGAACCAGACCAACACGGTGAAACCCTGTCTCTACTAAAAATACAAAAATTAGCCAGGTATGATGGCGCACGCCTGTAATCCCAACTACTCGGGAGGCTGAGGCAGGAGAATGACTTGAACCCGGGAGGTGGAGGTTGCAGTGAGCTGAGATCAGGCCACTGCACTCCAGCCTGGGCAACAGAGTGAGACTCCACCTCAAAAAAATAAAAAGAATTAGGGACAGTGTCAAGTCCGTCCACTCTGGCCGCAGTGTCCAACTTCAGGGACAGTAGTGGCTTCTGGAGCACAGAGCCAGAGGCCGCAGTGGGGCCAGGCATGGCACCCTGTGTTCAGTGGTGGCAGCGGCCGATCGCTCCTGTGGCCTGACTTTGCCTTGGGTTCTGGGAGCTGCACCCTGTTTCTGTGGTTCTCCAGCCTTCCAGGTACCTCCAGAATCCCTTCCAGCCCCCAAGGATAAAGTTATGTGCCCCCATCTCATGTGCTCCCTGGAACCACTTCTCTCGCAGCCTCATCAGCTAAAGTCTTTGTCCCCACACCACATGAGCACCCACTGAGGGCAGGGACCAAGCTTCATCTTGTTCACTCCTCTATCCCTGGGCCCAGCTCCAGCCTTACACACAGAGAAAGTTCTCATTGTCAATGAACACCTGGCTCTTCGGAAACAGAAACAGAACCAGAACCAGGAAAAGACTGATCCAAAGTCCACTGCAGAGATTGAGCTCCCCCAGCCCCAACAGGGCCCCGCACTGCAGAGGCCTAGGGAACAACCCCAGAAGGGAAATCAGGAACCGGCCTGGGAATGGAATGTCCTAGATCTGCCTGAGATCAGGACCCTCCTTCCCTTTCCAGCATGCAGTGACCTGCAAGACTCACACAGAGGAGCAAGTCCTGGGACCATTCTCCCTCCTACCAAGAAACCCTAAGAGGCAAAGCTGCAGCAACTGCTTCAGAAGGACAGGCTGAGTGGCCGGGCGTGGTAGCTCAGGCCTATAATCCCAGCACGAGGCGGGTGGATCACCTGAGGTCGGGAGTTCAAGACCAGCCCGGAAACATGGTGAAACTCCGTCTCTACTAAAAATACAAAAATTAGCTGGGCGTGATAGCGGGTGCCTATAATCCCAGTTATATGGGAGCCGAGCCTGAGGCAGGAGAATCACTTGAACCTGGGAGGCGGAGTTTGCAGAGGAGAGATCACACCACTGTACTCTCCAGAGCCTGGGCAATAGAATGAGACTCCATCTCAGGAAAAAAAAAAAAAAAAAAAAAAAAGGACAGGCTGAGCTCCGAGTTCCCTGGCTTCTGAGGAGAGAGCAAGGGGCCTGCCCAGAGCTGAGTGACCCAGGATGATGGGTGCAAGGGAAGATGACCTCCCTGCAAATTAATGAGGCAGCTTTCTGTTCATAAACCACCTCCCATGACAAGCCTGACCTGTTCCCAAGATAATCTGCAGGTTCAGAGCAAGCCAGATCCAGAACAGTTTCCAAACTACATTCCAGGGAACCCCAGTACTCTACAGGTGTTCCTGGGTGTGCCATGGAGAGCCCTGAATTAAACACACATCACAATGCAGGGCTCCCCAGAGCATTTAATGCGCTGAAGCCCTTGATGACTTTCCAAGAGGCAGCACAGTACATGGCTGATGACACCCTTTTGCTGAGCATCTATCATAATCTTATAACCTCCTTGAGCTCCAAGGAACATAGCTTGCAAATGCTGCTGTGGGCAGCACCCCACTACCTTCCACTGAGAAACTGAGGTCCCATCTCTTAAGTCTCACTCTCACCCTCTGCTGGGGGCAGTGGGGAGCCAGCCTGTCCTCCCCTCGTGGGGCTCTGCACACACAGCACACGCCTCCCTCCGGGGAAAGGAGTGCCAGGGAACTTCTGGGCCTGATGAGCCAAAATACAGACTTGGAGTGTGAATTGGCCAAGCCACTGCCTCCTCCCTAGGAGTCCCTTCCTTTGGCACCTGCCGCCTTATCTACGGAGAGGCCACCGTGGCACAGAGCCCCAGGCTCCGTGGGGGACTACTGATCTTCACCCACCTCTGGGCCAAGTCCACTCTCTCTTTTTTTTTTTTTTTATTATTATTTTTTTTTGAGACAGAGTCTTGCTCTGCCACCCAGGCTGCAGTGCAGTGGTGCAATCTCAGCTCACCACAACCCCCGCCCATGGGTTCATGCGATTTTCCTGCCTCAGCTTCCCGAGTAGCTGGGACTATTGGCATGGGCCACCACATTCAGCTAATCTTTGTATTCTTTTAGTAGACATGGGGTTTCACCCTGTTGGCCAGACTGGTCTCGAACTCCTGACCTCAAGTCATCCACCTGCCTTGGCCTCCCAAAGTGCTGGGATTACAGGTGTGAGCCACCACACCCGGCCCCAAGTCTACTCTCATTCTTGCCCTACGTCCTGCGGGCCACAGGACAACCTTCGGTAGTAAGCACTGAAGGTTGGTAAATGAACAACCTCAGCCCCTTGGAAGTCCCAAGAGATCCCAGCTCCTTCCCCTGCCTTGTCACCGCACCTGAAGAATGGTGGTGTGTGGTGGAAGGAGCACAGCCCTGCTCCAGGCTGTCAGCTACCTGCATGCCCCCTCTGCTGGAGCCCTGGGCCTCTCTGCTGGGCCAGTGTCCACATCCCACCCCACAGCCAGGCCAGGCTTCCTTAGAAGCTCCCCATCGCTGAGCCCACTTCCTCTGCCAGTTACACATATCACCCAGATGGGGTGATTTCTTATGGCAGAACACTTCGTGAACTGACACACCATTGAACTGAGCTGATGACTCCCGTGACTATGTATCCTTAGTCCCTGAAATGGTTTGGCTGTGTCCCCACCCAAATCTCATCTTGAACTGCAGTTTCCATAATTCCCACGTGTAGTGGGAGGGACCTGGTAATTGAATCATGGGAGTGGTTACCCCCATGCTGTTCTCGTAATAGTGAGTGAGTTCTCATGAGATCTGATGGTTTTATCAGGGGCTTTCCATCTTTGCTCATTCTTTTCTCTCCTGCTGCCCTGTGAAGAAGGATGTGTTTGCTTTCCCTTCTCCCATGATTTTAAGTTTCCTGAGGCCTCCCCAGCTCTGGGAACTGTGAGTCAATTAAACCTCTTTTCTTTGTAAATTACGCAGTCTTGGGTATGTCTTTATCGGCAGTATGAGAACGGACTAATACAGTACCAATACCTTTTCCTGATTCACTCATGGCACCTGAAGATGGGAGGAAGTAGCACAGACACAGCCATAATTTCCAGCCCCTCTATGAACTGCATGCTGAGCCTTGGACATGAAGATTCTCTTTCTTGGCTCTGGATGGTGTCAAGAAACAAAATGATAAAGGGAGATGCAGCCTGGCTAAAAGAGAGTCCGGCAGTAGGGTGGACTTCAGGGTTACTTCGATCCAGCAGCTCAGCTGTGCCCTCAGGACTTGACTTCTTTCCTCTCTCCTCTGTCATCCATACCCTCAGCTGGACCCTGAGGTACAGTCCCCTTGGGGTGACAGGCTGGCTGCCAGCCACCATTAGGGCTAGGTGCTTCCTCATCTGTGACCAGCAGAAATGGGTGAGCATCTACCCCAGCATCCATGCATTCCAGCAACTGACCTAGAGCAAGCTTGAAGGGACCAGAAAGCACAGTGGGAGGAACAGGAACTGGGTAAGCTACACACACTACACAAAATCACAGATCAAAGCCACTTGGTCCTGGGCCAGGCTCAGAGTCCATGCTCAAACATCAGCTACCACTTTTATTCTATGTAAGCCAATATTTGGCCTAATAATAAGCCCATCTTCCCTTGAGGCTAACAGTTTAAGGGGTGGTGAGATGACATAAGAAGACACCTGGAGGTTAAATTTTGCTCTCATGTAAAAAGAAGTCTGGAGGTAACCAGCCCAGGGTTGATACAGCAGCTTCATGGCCACCAGTGACCCAGGCTTATTCTATCTTGCTCTCTGCCGTCATTAACATGAGGCTCCCAACCTTGGGGCTACCTCATGATCCCAAAATGGCTACTGTAGCTCCAGACATCACATCCACACTTCAGGCAGCAGAGAGTAGAAAGGGGAAAGGGGAAAGGACATGCCTCTCAGCTTAGTCAGCCTCCTTTGGAGAGCTTTCCCAGAAACCATACTCAATAACCTTTGCTAGCATCTTATAGGCCTATTTCTGAAAGGTTAGGAAATGTGGTGTTATAAAAAGCCCATTGACACACCCAGCACTATAGCTTTATAGCTTTTATGTTGCTAAGGAAGCTAAGGAAGACAGGAGTATGGAAAATACCAGCCTCGGCCATACTTTTTGTTGTTGTTGTTGTTGAGACAGAGTCTCGCTCTGCCGCCCAGGCTGGAGTGCAGTGGCACGATCTCGGCTCACTGCAAACTCCACCTCCCGAGTTCAAGTGATTCTCCTGCCTCAGCCTCTAGAGTAGCTGAGATAACAGGCATGCACCACTGTGCCTGGCTACTTTTTGTATTTTTGGTAGAGACAAGATTACACATGTTAGCCAGGCTGGTATCGAACTCCTGGCCTCAAGTGATCCGCCCATCTTGGTCTCCCAAAATACCAGTATTACAGGCATGAGCCACTGCACCTGGCAAGCAATACTTTCTAGAGAGTTGAATAAAACTAAGAGGATAGGGCCCCAAACTAATTTCTCACCTGGATTATTGTGGAGAATAATACAACAGTGATTATGACACCAAAAAAGAGGAGGCAAAGTACCAGGTGTTCTCAGCCCATTCTACACCTAAGATGCAGCACTGTTTTGTGGTGCTTACCTTAACAAATCTGATATCATATTCCACTGCTGACAGCTGGTGGTCTACTGGGACCTCAGAGTCTTCATCTCTTGAGTGTTCACACAATTGATTCCTCCTCTTCCGTCTTTCATTTGTGTTCTTTGCTTTTTCTCCTTGAAACAGTTTAATTTCATGGGCTGCATGATGACGTTTGGGACAATGAGGGACCGTATATTCCGTGGTGGTCCCATAGGATTATAATGGAGGCTGGCTGTGGTGGCTTACGCCTATAATCCCGGCACTTTGGGAAGCTGAGGTGGCCAGATCCCTTCAGGCCAGGAGTTCGATACCAGCCTGGCTAACATGGTTGAGACTTGGGAGGCTGAGGCAGGAGGATTGCTTGAAGCTAGGAGCTTGACTCCAGCCTGGGCAACATAGCAAGAGCCTGTTTGTATTCTTTAAAAAAAAAAGGGGGGGGGGGAGAAAGAAAAGAAAAATAACAAAAATAAAAGATTATAAGGGAGCTGAAAAAATTTTATCATCTAGTGATGTCATAGCCATCATAGCATCATAGTGCAATGTGCCACCTTTCCTATGATTAGATATGTTTAGATACACAAATACCATTATATTCCAATTGCCTCCACTACTCAGCACTTCCTGCCATACAGGTTTGTGGCGTAGGAGCGATCAGCTGTACCATCTAGCTGTGTCGTGGGCTACCCATCCAGGTTTGTGTAAGTGCACTCTGATGGTCACACAATGATGAAATCACCTAACGATGCGTTTCTCAGAACATGTCCCCATGGCTAAGTGACTCATGGCTGTATTCTGGAATCTTGTCATTCCAGACCACAGTCTTCACATTGAGATACCAAATTGTGGATCAGAATGGAAAGCTAGGCTATGATGAGGGACACCACGTTGTCACATAACTGACGTGATTTATTTCACAAAGACAGCAAATGGAGCTGCCATGCTACCTCCAGCAAAGGGAGCCCGGGGCTGGTGTCTGTGGAGCTCCAGGCTCTGCAGAGTCGGAGCGAGAACCAGATCCTTGGGGCAAAGAGAGCTAAAACGGGCAGAGGAAAGCGAAGCACCACACATCTGCTAGAAAGAAATGTTTCTCAGGCAGGAGATAACCTTGAGAGGCAGCATAACCGCTTAACCACTGTGGTTAAGGGCTTAGTTCTGAAGCAGGGAGGCCTGGGCTCTAGGGCCAACACCCGTGGATGCCTTTGTGTGACCTTGGACAATTTATTTTCACTCTGTAAGCCTCATTTTCTTCATCCACAAAATGGAAATAATTGCAGGTGATGATAATGTAGAACCTGTTCGTGAAAGAAAATTGTAGACAGTGCTGGGCCCGGTGCCTGGCTCCTGGTACAGGGAAGGATTCAATAATAACATTAGCCATGACTATTAGGGATCTAACAACAGCAGCAGCAGGGATCCTATGTGTGACCTTCTACCTGTGTGGCACAGGGCCTGTCACATCATGAGTCTCAATAAATGGGCTCAACATCATCGCTACTCTTGTTGTTATTAAAGGAAACAGCCAGAAAGTGCTTCCTCTTTTCACAAGCAACCACAGACACTTTCTCTGGACTTGACTCACTTGGGCAAGAAGAACCTTCCGGGCTGAGCTTCCAAGCCCCAGCCAGGGGAGATGCAGGGCACGGAAGGCCCTGCTGAGGCAGATTGGAGAGCTCAGAGCTGCAGAGTCTGTTTGGCGTCTGCAGCTCTCTCGGTGGAGAAACGCCTGCCCCCGCTAAGCAGTCAGTGCCCGCCTGGCCTGACTGGCTCCCAGGCAGCTTCTCCCCACCTCCCCTCTGTGTCCAGCATGCTCCCAGCAGCCTGCCTTGTGACAGGTCTACAGGGACATCTGTTGGTGAGCAGGCCCTGCCAGACACCTGTTGACCCCCGCTGGGCAGAAAAAATAACACAGAGAGGCTCTGAGGACCGGGGTATGGCATGGTGGGAGTAGGGGATATAGCACATACCCCTTACTCTGTAGAATACCAGCTTTCCACTAAAGTGGGTGATGGCAGGGAATTCTGTCAGAGAATACTGGTTTTTGAGAGCTCCTAGCATAAAATTGGATCTGTGTCCCTATGGAAAATTCCACATTACAGAAAGCGTGGCCCAGGGAGGCAGAAAGCCTCGGCTGGGCATCACAGGAATTCGTTTTGCCAGTTGGCAGCCCTGTGGCTCTGGCTAAGTCCCTTCCCCTCTGTGCCTCGGTCTCCCCATTAGGAAAGTTCAGGAGGTTCATGAGGTCTGTGGCTCCATATCTTGAATATACACCTGGGAAGGTTGTTTTTTGTTTGTTTGTTTGTTTTTGAGACAGAGTCTTGCTCTGCCACCCAGGCTGAAGTGCAGTGGTACAATCATAGCGCACTGTAACTTTGAACTCCTGGCCTCAAGCAATCCTCCCGCCTCAGCCTCCCAAAGTACTGGGATTACAGGAACGAGTCACTGCACATGACCCTGGGAAGCTTTTTCAAAAGCAGATTCCCAGACCCCACTCCCTGAAATTCTGATTCAGCCAGTTACAGGGGGCCCAGAAACCTGCCTGAGGCTCCTCCCAGAGGACCCCACTCCCTGGTTGCCTCTCAACCTGCAGTTTCAGGCATCCCAGAGTGTCCCACTGTCTCCCAGACCCCAGGGAGAATCAGAAAGAGTGGGGGCACCGCGGGGAGCAGGCAGGAGGGAGGAGTCGCAGAGGCCCTGGCCTGGTGACTGCTGTCTTCAAACCTCCCAGAGCAAACTCACAGAGCCGGCCCAGGCCCCGCCCACCTTCGGCCCAGTGCTATGGGGGAAGCTGTCAGATGCCAGCATCGGTGTGAGGTGCACTTATGGCAATTGCCATCCCTGCATTCCCTGCTGAAAAGTCCTGACCTCTGAGGTTTTCAGGAATCTGAAAGGAAAGGCTTCTTTCCATGAAAATGTGCCGAAAGACCACTGCACTCCTGCACGTACGCGCCGTCCTGTGGGAGCCAGCCTGAGTCGGCCTGGCTTGGATGGCAGCAACCTCCATGCCCCACCCATCCCAGGGGCCCTCCTGCCCTCTGCCTAGGAGGTGTTCCAAGTGCTTTACTTGGTGTGCATTACTTGGCCTTATCTTTGCAAAGCCACGAGGCAGCCAACGTTATTGCCCCGTTTCATGGATAAGGTTACTAAGGCACAGAGAGGGTCGGTAATTTGCCCAAGGTCACCTAGCTAAGAATTGATGGAGGCCGGGTGCGGTGGCTCAAGCCTGTAATCCCAGCACTTTGGGAGGCCGAGACGGGCGGATCACGAGGTCAGGAGATCGAGACCATCCTGGCTAACATGGTGAAACCCCGTCTCTACTAAAAAAAAAAATACAAAAAACTAGCCGGGCGAGGTGGCGAGCGCCTGTAGTCCCAGCTACTCCGGAGGCTGAGGCAGGAGAATGGCGTGAACCCGGGAGGCGGAGCTTGCAGTGAGCTGAGATCCGGCCACTGCACTCCAGCCCGGGCGACAGGGCGAGACTCCGTCTCAAAAAAAAAAAAAAAAAAAAAAAAAGAATTGATGGAGATGGGCTTCACACTCCGTCAGGGAAGCTCCTGAGGCTAAGCTTTGAGACCGGCTTCATCTTCTAGCTTAGAGATATATTCACTACTTTTTGCAGTAGAGCCCTTTTCAATGTAACAAAATCTGTCAAATGTAACAGAATCTTACATTTGACCCCAGCATAAAAAACAGATCAAAGCGGCCGGCCAAGTGCGGTGGCTCACGCCTGTAATCCCAGCACTGTGGAAGGCCGAGGTGGGCGGATCACAAGGTCAGGAGATCGAGACCACAGTGAAACCTTGTCTCTACTAAAAATACAAAGAAAATTAGCCGGGCGCGGTGCCGGGCACCTGTAGTCCCAGCTACTCAGGAGGCTGAGGCAGGAGAATGGCGTGAACCCGGGAGGCAGAGCTTGCAGTGAGCCGAGATCGCGCCACTGCACTCCAGCCTGGGGGACAGAGCGAGACTCCGTCTCAAAAAAAAAAAGAAAGAAAGAAACAGATGAAAGCAAAGCCACTCTGGTTAAAGGGGAGGGACTATCCAGCCATCCTGCCTCCCCTTGCCCTGCTCATGGAGGCCTCCTCAGAGCACCAGGGTTCTGCAGAACTGAGTCTAAGAGTCAACAAAGAAGTCATGGCTCAGAGAGGGAGTGTGCCTTGCCCAAGGCCACACAGCCTGCAGGTGGCAGAGCTGTTGTGACACAGGCAGCATCCAGAGAAACACGGGATGTGCGGGGCAGCCTGGGAAATGGGCCCTGCTCACCTAGCCAGCCCACACGGAGCACCTAGATGGGGAGAGGAGAGCACTGATGGTCCGGGTTGACCCCAGGCAGGGGGCTTAACTGGGGTTGCTAGAGAATGGCTGAATCTACAAGTATATTTATTTGTTCACTCAACAAACATCACCTGAGACCTACCATGTGCCAGGTATGATGTGGCACCAAGGATACAATGGTGAATGATGTGGACAGTCTTGTCCCTCCCCACCATGCTCATATCACAGATGGAGAGACTGATAATTAAACAATACAGCAGGCTGGGTGTGGTGGCTTATGCCTGTAATCCCAGCACTTTGGGAGCACTAAGCAGGTGGATCACCTGAGGTCAGGAGTTTGAGACCAGCCTGGCCAACACAGTGAAACCCCATCTCTACTAAAAATACAAAAATTAGCCAGGCGTGGTGGTGGACACCTGTAGTCCCAGCTAGCTGGGAGGCTGAGGCAGCAGAATCCCTTGAACCTGAGAGGTTGCCGTGAGCTGAGATCATGCCAGTGCACTCCCGCCTGGGTGACAGAGTAAGACCCTGTCTCCAAAAGAAGAAAAGACAATGACAGCAACACAGAGGGATGGCTGCTTCGAAGGGAACTGCTGCCTACTGAGGGCACACAGAGTCAAGGCTTGTAGGCTAGTGGAGTGGTCAGGAGGGGCTGCTCTGAGAAACAAGGCCATCCGAGCATTAACGGATGACATGGCATCAGCCTGGCCAAGAGAAGAGGAAAGCGTGCACCACAGAGGGAACGGCACGTGCAAAGAATGAGCACAATGCATTTGAGGACCTGGAAGAGGTTTGATTTGGCCAGAGCAGAGCCCATGGCAGGAGATGGTGAGAAAGGGGACTGGAGAGGTAACAGGGGCCAGGCTGCATGGGTTGTGGAAAGAGGCGCGGGCTTTATCCTGCAGAAGTTGAATGATTAGATATGTGTGGCTCTCATGGTTTTAACTCCCCTGGCTTCTGTATGGAGGACCGTATGGAGGAGGGGTGGGAGATGCTTGGAAGATCGTTCATAGGGAATAGTGGTGTCCAGAGAAGACACGATGGTGATTTGACGTGATGATCACGGGAAGGAGAAGAATGGACGATCTGCCAACATCCATCCCTTTCTTCGCCTCCTCTGCATTGAGGGAGAGAGGTGAGGGGGGTAGGTGATAAGTCTGGCCAATGACATGGCCAGCAGTGATAGACATCACTTCCAGAATATCCCCACACTCTCCTTCACCCCCATCTCCCTGGGATGGTAATGCTCCCAAGGTAAGCCTGGGAGCCTCAGGCCAAGTCCCTAGAGCCTGCATCCGAGAGCCCCTGGCTCCCTTTGCCCCATTGGACTGCAGCAGGAGGGACCTACCACGCCTCTCTGCCCTGAGACAATCCTTATCTCTGGAGGAAGAAGAAGGATGGATGGGGAGGAATCTACAACCACTCCCCCATTAGCGATGCTCATGCATGCGTACATGCCTGATCGTTCTTTGAGCTCTTCGTCTGTTTTTCATTTGTTTGTTTTTTCTCTATTTCCCCCTTTTCCTTAAACCACGGCCCATTCAAACAGGTAGCACTTGCCTTAGGGGAGGCAGGTGTTAGGTAAAAACACCTATGGGTTCTGGGTCACGCCTGTCAACCCAGCACTTTGGGAGGCTGAGGCAAGCGGATCACGAGGTCAGGAGATCGAGACCATCCTGGCCAACATGGTGAAACCCCGTCTCTACTAAAATACAAAAAGTTAGCTGGGCGTGGTGGTGTGCGCCTGTAGTCCCAGCGACTCGGGAGGCTGAGGCAGGGGAATTGCTTGAACCCGGGAGGCAGAGGTCTCAGTAAGCCGAGATCGCACCACTGCACTCTAGCCTGGTGACAGAGACACGGTCTCCAAAAAAAAAAAAAAAAAAAAAAAAAAAAAAAAAAAAACCTATGGGTCTTCTTAACTTTTGTCCTCCAAAATTCTTTGTCTTGGAGAAAAAGGAGAGCCAGGCTTGGGCATCCTGAGAGCAGAGATTCCTGCCTCTACTCAGGAGACTGCCAAGAGAAAGCCTGGGCCCCGGGGAGGAACTATGCTGGGGCCTCTCAACAGGGGGCCCGCTAATGGCTTCCCCAGGGTCTCTTGCCCCAAGCGTGCCATGGAAGGATCTTGCGGGCTTCGGAGGCTGGGGTGTGGACGTGTCAGAAGTTCCTGTGTGCACCCATGATGGGGGCCCCCCGACCCCTACTTGCTGCTCTGGTCCCTCAGAGGTCTCTGCTGCTGTGACAGGGCCCTGAGCAGGGCAGGAGATTCCCCAGGAAGGTTGGAAGCCTCTTGTTCTCTGCCAGTTCAGCCAAGGTCTTGATGTCAGAAACACTGCTGAGTGGTTAAAAACAAGTGACGGGAGGGGGTGGCTCACACCTGTAATCCCAGCACTTTGGGAGGCCAAAGCGGGCAGATCACTTGAGGTCAGGAGTTTGAGACCAGCCTGGCCAACATAGTGAAACCTCATCTCTACTAAAAATACAAAAATTAGTTGCATGTGGTGGTGCACACTTGTAATTCCAGCTACTTGACAGGTTGAGGCAGGAGGATCGCTTGAACCCAGGAGGCGGAGGTTGCAGTGAACTGAGATCGTGCCATTGCACTCTAGTCTGGGCAACAAAGTAAGACTCTGTCTCAAAAAAAAAAAAAAAAGTGATTTTTCTTGCACACCTGAGTCGGTGCCCTGAGCTTCTTACACGTTACACAACAGTTATTAGGGATATCCTCCCTCGGTGACATCTGAGGGCAGCTGCGTAGGGCAGGGTCTTCCCCACAGCAGAGCCGAGCACCCCTCCTGGGAAGGCTCAGCTTTGGGGAGGAAGGGTTTCCCTTTCCAAGCAGGCCAGGGACTCCCCACACACATCCCAGGCCGCGACTGCCCTGGAGATAAAGTCACAAGCCAGCCTCAGAGTTACCTCCCAGCTCCAGTCCCCCCAGCCTAGTCCTGCGGTGCTCCTCCCCACAGCCCTTCTTTCCGCATTCACAGGCGAAGCAAGATTCCTGGAGACGAGTTCCCGCCTGGCCCTGGTTCTGTCACCGCTCCCCTGACAGCCCCCACATGCCCACAGCGTCACCAGCACATCACTCCATGGTCAGTGGGGTCAGTGGCCGCCCGTGCCTGCCCCCGGCTCCCCTCTGCAGCCTCCGGGCCGGCCCACCCAGCGCAGAGAGTCAGGGCTTCCTGGTGGGGTCTGAGTGCCACGTCCCCCCACTACAATACAGCCCCAGTAAGGAACAGGGTCTCCGTGGAGGGGAATCAACTGGAAGAACGAAGTGTTTACTTCAGAGCTTCTACCATGGCGCTGTGTGCTTCCCTCAGAGAGCAACACACACACACTCACACACTCACACACACACACGTTCACACATGTGCATTCACACACTCAAACACACTGACACACACTGACACACACTAACACACACTCATACACACATTCAACACATTGACACACATTCACACACATACACTGACACACACACTGACACACAGACACACACTGACACATTCTTATGCACACTCACACATTCACACACACACTCATGCTCACACACTGTCACATGCTCACACACAATCACACTCAACATAGGCTTTGCTCACTCACACTTATATGTCCACACACGGTCACACATGTTCACACATACACTCCATCACACAAAACACACAGGCTTTGTTCACACACATTCATACACATTCACACTTACACATGCAAACACAATCTTCACAGCACGCACCTGCATACACACCCACACACTTGTGCTTACACAGTTACACTTCCACACTCATCCACATTCTCACACTCACATGCGCTCACGTACACACACTCCCGTACACCCGCACACTCGTGCATTCACACTCACATGCTCCCTAGCATCCCACATTCACTCGTACGTCTTCACACGCTCACATGGACACACAGGTTCTCACACACAATCTCACACTGACACACGTATTTACTCACATACACACATTCACATACATAAGAGTGTGCTCCCACCCCCATCCTGGCCGCTGATGTCGGAAGGGGAAGGCCAGCTGCCCAGGGAAGGGGGACCGGGAGGGAGGGAAGAGCATCGCCCTCTCTTGCCTGGACATGGGTCCCTTCCTGAGCAAGCCTGAGTTGGTCTCAATTTTCCTGGGTTCTCCTAATAACTTTTTGGTAAGCTGCCTTTTGTGGGGGAATCCCAGCACGCCATGCACTTTGCCAAGGGTTTGGCCATGCACCCGTCAGCAATTCCAGCGGCTGTTGTTCTATCCCCACTTCACTCCAGAGGCCACAGAGACTCGAGGCCACGGAGACTGAAGCCCAAGTGGCTTTGGTCACGACTGCACAGCTGAGAGGGGAAGAGCCCTTGTATGAAGCCACTGGGCGGCTCAGCTCTTGGTTCTGCAAAGCTTCTTTGCTGCCCAGCTCTCCTGCCCTCAAGCACGCCCACTCCCTGGGGGGGCCTTCAGCACATCCCTGGAGTCACTGTCTCCCTCCCCCATGCAGACTGTGCCCCGGCCCATGCCCGCAGAGACAAAGGTCAGATCCACAACTTCTGTCCTTCGTTCCCTGTTCATGGTCCACAGCACCCTCCACCACCATCATGGGCCCAGTGGGGCTGCAGGGGGACTGCAGGGCAGGAAAGGGAGAGCATCCGCTCCCGCATCAGCCTCCAGGAGCTCCGCCAAGAAAAATGAGGGCAAGGACACACTCCGCTGGCGAGGCCTGCCATTTCATTTTAAAGTAGACAGTGCTTCCTGGATCTTGCCCGTGCTGCTGCAAGTCATATAAAACGATAGGATCTTTCTGAAGGGCAGTGTGGTCACATATATCAAAGACCTTTAAAATGTGCATGCAGGGGTACATCCTTTAGCCTATTAACTCCACTTCTAGGAAAAGTATCCTAAGGAAATATTTGAACAGGTGAGCAAAGACGGAGGTACAAGGATGTTCACTGAAGCACTGTTTAAAATAGCAAGGAGCTATAGCCAAAAATAGAAACAATCTAAATAAATCATAGCATACCCATACAATGAAGCACTCTACGGCTACAAAGAATAATTGTAAAATATGGTCATTGACATAGAAAGATATTCACAATCTATTTTGTACTTTAGACAGGCTATAATAACCTATTTACATTTTGATGCCGTTTCAACTAAAAATCTGTATCAATAAAGAAAATTCTAGGCCAGGCATGGTGGCTTACACCTGTAATCCCAACACTCTGGGAGTCCGAGGTGGGAGGATCACTTGAGTCCAGGAGTTCGAGACCAGCCTGGACAACATAGTGAGACCCCATCTCTACAAAAAAACAAACAAACAAAAAAATCGAAAAATGAGGTGGGAGAATTGCTTCAGCCCAGGGGGTTGAAGCTGCAATGAACTATGATCATGTCACTGCACTACTGTCTGGGTGACAGAGTGAGACCCTGCCTCAAAAAGAAAAAAAAAGAAAGAAAAACTTAGAAATGAATGTATCAGACCAGGTGAAGTGGCTCACGCTTGTAAGTGGCATTTTGGGAGACCAACGTGGGTGGATCACCTGAGATCAGGAGTTCCAGACCAGCCTGGCCAACGTGGTGAAACCCCGTCCTTACTAATAATACAAAAATTAGCCTGGTGGTACATTGCACACCTGTAATCCCAGCTACCTGGGAAGCTGAGGCAGGAGAATTGCTCAAACCTGGGAGTGGGAGGTTGCAGTGAGCTGAGATTCTGCCACTGTACTCCAGCCTGAGTGACACAGCAAGACTCCATCTCAAAAAAATAATAATAATAATAAATGATGCATCAAAATATTAACTAACACAGATTATCTATGGAGAGTAATGCCATGAGTGATTTTTTGAAATCTCCTTTGTATTTACTGATTTTTTCTAAAATTAACATTTAATTTATATGAATTGTTACTTACACATACAAATTATTATATATTTGTTCGACTACACATAAATATTCCTGGAAAACTACACAATAACACATTAGCTCCCTCTGGCAACAACAGAAGGTTCGTGGCTGAGGTCAGCATGTGGAAGAACATTTTTCACTATGTACTTTTATGGATCCTTTGAATTTTGAATCCTATGAATATGTATATTATATATATATATATATATATTTTTTTTTTTTTTTTTTTTTTTGAGGCAAGCTCTCATCTCACTATGGTGTCCAGGCTGGTCTGGAACTCCTGGGCTCAAGGGATTCTCCCTCCTTGGCCTCCCACAGTGCTGGGATTATAGGAGTGAACCTCCACACTCGGCCAAATTTATCATCTTTTCACAAATACAAATACAAACTAAATTTAAATTTTAAAGCAAAATAAAAGTTTTTTTTTTTTTTGAGATGGAGTCTCACTCTGTTACCCAGGCTGGAGTGCAGTGGCACCATCTCTGCTCACTGTAACCTCCGCCTCCCGGGTTCAAGCGATTCCCCTCCCTCAGCCTCCTGAGTAGACGGGATTACAGGCCGGTGCCACCACACCCAGCTAATTTTTGTATTTTTAGGTAGAGACAGGGTTTTGCCATGACTGGGCTGATCTTGAACTCCTGACCTCAAGTGATCCGCCCGCCTCTGCCTCCCAAAGTGCTGGAATTACAGGCATGAGCCACCACACCTGGCCAAAAATAAAAGATTTAAGGGGCATCTTTGAAATTTCACAAAGCCCGTTTTTGTGCAGCAGTGACCATGGAAGGAGACTGTTTATATCAGAGTCACAAACTCAAATGCCTAGATGGTCCAGAGAGATGAATGCGGGACAGAGCTGGTGTAATAATAGGGAGTGGTGGGGACTGCAGCAACCTGGAAAGCAGAGGCCCTGTCTGTGGTGGTAGCTGATTCTACTCCAGCTGACTAGACCATGCAGGAAGACTGCCCCAGGGCCAGCCCTTCCAGCTCATCAGTAGAAGCCTAACATCTAGGATTCCATATGCTTTTCCTCATTTTAGGCCAGGCGCGGTGGCTAATGCCTGTAGTCCCAACATTTTGGGAAGCAGATCACTTGAGCTCAGGAGTTCAAGACCAGCCTGGACAACTTGGTGAAACCCCATCTCTACAAAAATACAAAATTAGCCAGGCATGGTGGCGCATGCCTGTAATCCCAGCTACTTGGGTGGCTCAGGTTGGAGGATCACTTGGGCCCAGAAGGTTGAAGCTATAGTGAGCCGAGATTGCACCACTACATTCAAGCGTGGACAACATAGTAAAACACTGTCTCAAAAATTTAAAAAAGTGCTGACCCCAAAAATGAGTTTCTATAGGCCAGGCACAGGCCAGTTTGCAATCTCTACATTCATATGGAATATTTTTGTTTACACCCCCAAAGTAGTTTAGGGAGAAGTAACTTGCTTAGAGTCAAACAGTGACTCTAGAACTTTGAGATCCTCAGCCTCCCTAGTAGCTGGGATTACATGCATGCGCCACCATGCCTGGCTAATTTTTTTATTTTTAGTAGCGACAGGCTTTCACCATGTTGGCCAGGCTGGTCTCGAACTCTTGACCTCAGGTGATCCTCCCACCTCGGCCTCCTAAAGTGCTGGGATTACAGGCATGAGCCACTGTGTCTGGCCAGAACTTTAGTTCTAACAGTAGTTATTAATAGTTAACAGCAGGCCAGGAGCGGTGTCTCATGACTGTAATCCCAGCACTTTGGGAGGCCAAGGGGGGAGGATCACCTAAGGTCAGGAGTTTGAGACCAGCCTGACCAACATAGAGAAACCCCATCTCTACTAAAAATACAAAATTAGCCAGGCATGGAGGCGCATGCCTGTAATCCCAGCTACTTGGGAGGCTGAGGCAGAAATGCTTGAACCCAGGAGGGGGAGGTTGTGGTGAGCCAAGATCACGCCATTGCACTCCAGCCTGCGCAACCAGAGCAAAACTCCGTCTCAAAAAAAAAAAAAAGTTGACAGTGATTTGGAGGGAGCGAGAGGTTTACAGGGCTGTCGGACCCTTTCGGGGGCACCAACATTTTATCAGAGCAGGAAGCCCAAGCCTGCTCACTGAGGACATTTGAAGAGTGCAGTGGAAACAGAAGCCCAGTGCAGGAGGGTGAGCTCTCCTGGCTCCC
The DNA here is from genome assembly GCF_007565055.1 of Rhinopithecus roxellana. NCBI lineage: Eukaryota > Metazoa > Chordata > Mammalia > Primates > Cercopithecidae > Rhinopithecus > Rhinopithecus roxellana. The sequence goes on along the minus strand of NC_044563.1, from coordinate 11,597,185 downwards.
CTGGAAGAGCCAGCCTTCATGTTAGGCAAGGCTGGTCAGCAGCCAAAGTCAAGGTACAGAAGCAGGGAGCCAGACCTAAGACCTTGAGCACTGGTCTCTGGCCTCCCTACCTCCCTGCCTGTGCCCACCGTGTCCCCTTCCACTCTGCCAGTTTACACCCTGGCCAGCCTGCAGCTCAGTCACATCTATCTCCCACCCGCAGGCTCCCTGACCACACAGAGAAGAGGCAGGATTCAAATAAAGGCTGGCTCATTCCTCTAAGTCCCTGCTCTTTCCAGCCCAGCATCCTCCCTTCTCTGGGTTACTGCATCCTCTGAACCCGTTTCTTCACCCCTGAAATGAGGCTAAGTACTCCAGAGGCTGAAGCAGAAGGATCGCTTGAGCCCAAGAGTTTGAGGCTGCAGTGAGCTATGATGGCACCACTGCATTCCAGCTGGGGCAACAGAGCAAGACCCCATCTCTAAAAGCTAAATGAGGCAAAGCATGGTGGCTCACACCTGTAATCCCATCATTTTGGGAGGCTGAGGCGGGCGGATCACCTGAGGTCAGCAGTTTGAGACCAGCCTGCCCAACATGGTGAAACCTCGTCTCTACTAAAAATACAAAATTAGCCAGTTGTGGTGGTGAGTGCCTGTAATCCCACCTACTCGGGAGGCTGAGGCAAGTGAATCACTTGAACCCAGGAGGCAGAGGTTGCAGTGAACTGAGATCACACCCCTGCACTCTAGCCTTGGGCAACAGAGCCAGACTCCGTCTCAAAAAAAAAAAATTCTTTTTTAAATAAAAGCTTTATTAATTAATTAATAGGAAGAAATGAGGCTAAGGATACCTCTTTCATAAGGTGACTATGAGTTACATGGAATGAGAGGTGAAGAAATTGAAGATGAGAGACTATTTTGCATCTACCCAATTAGCAAAGGTTTTGAAATGGTAATACTCAGTGCTTGTGAGTATCTGATGAAATGGGACGCTTTCATTTCCTTCAGTGAGATTCCCACCTAGAGTGCTCAGAAGGGTCCCTACACGTTGGAAGAGATAAGCAAATCTCAATAAATTCCTGGTGACTGAGTGACCACACTCTTACATCTGTTAATTCTCTAGTTCCTCTTTCCAACAAATAGGGAAGGCTGAGGGTGTTAAGTGACTTACTAAAGTCACACACACAGCTGGTAACACAGGAGTCAGAATTAGAGCCTCAGAATTTCTTCTGTCCTCCGAGGTCCTTGTCCTGGGCCCCTTCCTGTTCTCTCAGACCACCAGGATGGGACACAGCTGGCGCCCACATACCCGCCCTTTCCACTCCCCTGGGGCCCCACCTGCCCACAAGGCCTGCCTGGTTCGCCTCTCCTGGGCACCTCTGGGTCCCAGGCCAGATCCCCAGGCCTCCCGGGGACAGGAGGGGAAAGTCCACGTGAGATGATCTCACAGGGTAGTCACAGGGAGAGAAACGATGGGGAGGCGGGGCAGGGTGGGGTCCAGGCAGACCCTGGGGTGGGAGCTGTCAGAACATCCCCATGTGTGGACAAAAGGCCCTGACCTGTGGTGCCAGCAAAGGTGCTCAGGCCACACCGCCCTATGGCTACACACACGCACCCACACACCCCGCAAGGATCACACAGGGAGGAATCTCAGACACTCCCTGAGGGGAATCAAGCTCTGATCCCAGTGAGGGCCCTAATGAGTGGGGCTGCTTCGCTCACTCCCACCTTCACTGACCACCCAGCCGGGTTCAAGGTACTTCCCTCCAGGGCCCACCCCTCCCCTACTCTCCACCCAATGAGCCTCCAGAGGGGAGGCCATGATCCAGATCTAAGCCAATCAGCACACTGCCTCCCTGGCCACAGTGATTGGTTCAGTGTGGGCACATGACCTCAGTGGCTCCAATCAGAGCACAGCTCAGGACTTCCCTTGGGAATCATGAAACCGCTTCCTTCTCCAGATTTCTGTCTGGGGCCCCTGGAGTGCCTGGCCCCTGTCTTGGGTCCATAAGGAGAGTCCTGCAGACTGGACCACCACCAAGAAAACGATAAAAAGCCGAGACTCGGCAGCTGAGTCCCGATCATGTGCTTCAGTCTGGATTAGGTCTTGCCTGAAGCTATCGAGAAGCTGCGTTGTTACAAGAGCCCCTCAAAACCCTGTGTTTTGCTTAAGCAAGTTTGGGTTGGGTTTTGTCTTACAGACAGTCCCCGACTGACTTATGCTTGACACAAATTATTCAACCTACGATGAGTAATCCCATCGTAAGTCAGGAAGCTCCTTACCATTTATGTTTTCTACTGAAAGCCTATCGCTTTGGCACCATGGTAAAGTTGAAAGCCAGTAAATCAAACGATCCTAAGTCGGGCACCGTCTGCTGTGTTGCAGACATTAAATGTATTTTCGGCTTTCAGCATTTTCTATTTAAGTTGGGTTTATCGGGATGTAGTTCAACCCTCAGTCAAGCAGCAGCTGTATTTACGACCAAGAGAATCCTAAATGATACCCAGCAGAGCTGTCCGGACATACACCCAGGATGAGAGTTGCGCCCTCCTGCTCATAGCAAAAGTCAAGGAACAAAGAATATCTTCGTGCCCAGAAGAGTCTGCCTGTCCCTCCCCACTGAGGTCCCAAACTCCATGTCTGCCCAGAATCTCTGCTCTAGACACCCACACGAACGAGAACACACAGATGCCACACACAGCACTGGGTGGACTTTTATTTTAAAGTCAAAGGCACAGCCTGGATGGGCTGAGGCAGTGACCATGGATGCCCAGCCCAGACCCCCAAGGCCCCACCCCCAGCCAGGAGTAGCTGTGCCAAAGGGGAGGGGGTGGGTGAGAAGAGGGCCTCCTCTTTTGGGGGCCACCTATCTCCTTCCTTAGCCCCAACAGGGGAGAAGCAGGTGACATAAAATGAGGCAGAAATGCTTCAGGGGGTCCCCCAGGGCCCCTCCTTCAGTCCCCCCAACACAGGTCTTTGGTGGACGTAATTGCACGGACAGTCCATAAAGTGACAGTTGAGGGGTGCCCCTCCCAGGAACGGGGCCTCAGGGGAGAACAGGGGAGGGGGTCCCAGTTTAGGAGTTAGCACTCCTAACTCAGTGCTTAGAAGTGGGGGAGGGGCCCTTTCCTGTTGGAGCAGTCCCCCTGGAGGGGCCTTCTGCCCAGAAGAGGCAGTGTCGTGGGATAGGGCCCCCCAAACCCCACTCCCCAGCAGGCCCCCCCTTCCCTGCATTTCTATCTGGTAAGACATAAAAAATTCTCTGCTTATAAAAATACTTCTGCTCTTTCTGGGAGTGGGGTGGGGTAGGAGAGGGAAGGACAGTCCCTTGGGGATCAGGTCGGCCGCTGGCAGAGGCCTCCGGGAATGAGCCGAGCTCCCAGGTCACAGCCCCTATAAGGGAAGGGGGTCACAGTGGCGGGGATTAGGAGGGGGGCAGGGGGCCGTTGGCTCGGCGAGGGGCCCCCTTGGCGGCGGTGGGGGCTCGACCCGGGGCGGCTGGTGCGGGGGAGCCGCGGCGGGAGGCGGTGGCGCTCCGCAGCTTCTGCTTCCGCCGCTTGGCCAGGGGTGCGTTCTCCACGCTCTTCAGGAAGAAGCCCTCCCGCTTGCCCCGGTTGAACGCCTGGTAGAAAGGAAGGGGTGATCACGTGCCCCCACCTCCGCCTGACCCCGGCTTCCAGATCTGACTTTGACCCCCATTCCCAGACCCTGCCTCCAGCCGCCTAAGTCAAGGCCTAGGCCGACAGGGCCTTGGCCTCCAGACCGACCAGAGGCCGGATTCGGTTCACCTGACGGAGTCTCGCTCTGGCGCCCAGGCTGGAGTGCAGCTGCGTAATCTCAGCTCACTGCAACCTCCGCCTCCTGGGTTCAAGAGATTCTCCCGACTCAGCCTCTGAGTAGCTGGGATTACAGGCGCGCGCCACCACGCCAGGCTAATTTTTGTATTTTTAGTAGAGACGGGGTTTCACCATGTTGTTCAAGCGGGTCTCGAACTCCTGACCTCCTGATCCGCCCGCCTCAGCCTCCCAAAGCGTTGGGATTACACGCGTGAGCCACCGCGCCCAGCCGCACCTCCCCTTTCTGGGCTCCGATGGCCCCGCCTCCCCAGACCCCACCTCTCGAGGCTCCGCCCACCCCTTCAACGGACCCCGCCCCTTACCATGAAGGTGGCGTTGAGACCGGAGCGCACTGCGGGCCCAGAGGACTCTAGCACGTCGGGCGTCCGGAGCGGGGGCGAGGAGCGCGCGCTGCCGTCCTGCAGCCACGAGCTGTCCCGCAGTCCCTCGAGCTTCAGCCGCTTGGCGGGGTCCACAGTCAGGAGCCCTGGAGGCGGGGCAAGGAAGTGTGGGAGGAGCCTGGCGTAGAGGCTGAGCCCCAGAGAGATGGTAACAGCTCCACTCTCCTCCCCTACCCATCCCCAACCAGGACACCTGACCCAGTGACCATCTCTGTCCAGCGTCCCCCTCCCCAACCATGATCTGTGACCTCCAGCTCCGCACCTCGGACCAGCTCCTTGGCTTCCTCGGATACGCCCTGCCAGGCCTCCCCGTCAAGGGAGAAGCGCCCCTCGCGGATTTTGCACATGATCTCAGCCGCCTGGCTCTGCCCGCCCTGGCCAGAGGCCCCCTGGAAGGGGACCTGCCCCGACAGCATCATGTACTAGGAGGGGTGAAGGGAAGGTGAGACCGGCCCAGGCTGCAGGGCCGAGGCTGACCCCTCAGCTCCCACAGAACCACTCACCCTCCCCATTAGGAGCACGCGTGGTGAACCTTGACTTCTAACCCCCAATACCCGGATGTTCCGACTCTAGCACCAGAGCAACCCTGCCTCTGTATTTGAACCACCCCGATCCCAGCCTCAGACGAAACCCAGCCGCCCCCACCAAGATGACCCCTATCCCCTCCCTCATACTGCTCCACATCAGGAAGACGACAGAGTGACCCTGACCCCGCCTCGAGGACCGCGTCCCATACCAGAATGACGCCCAGGCTCCACAGGTCGCAGGACTCGTCGTAGCCCTGCTGAGCCAGCAGCTCGGGGGCAGCGTACTGCAGCGTGAAGCAGGGCGTCTGCATGGGCACCCCGGGACTCTGCGGCCGCAGCCGCGCGAACCCGAAGTCGATGATCTTCACCGGGGCCCCGGGCGTGTCGTCGGCGTACAGAATGTTCTGCGAGGGCGGCGGGGTGGTGGTCAGAGGCAGCCCTGGACGCCACAGCCCCGCCCCGCCGCCGAGGCCGCTTGCCCACCTCCGGCTTGAGGTCGCGGTGCACCACGCCTGCCTCCTCGTGCATGAAGCTCACGGCCGACACGAGGCTGCGCAGGATCTGGCTCGCTTCCGACTCACTGAAGTGCCGCTTCTTGCGGATGTGCTCCAGCAGCTCCCCACCCCGCAGTAGCTCCAGAACCAGGTACGTGTGCAGCTGCGGGCGGCGTGGCGGGCCACGGTCACTACCTGCCCACGACGGTGGGCCCCCTCCCACCACCCAGGCTCCGTCCCCGGCCCTCAAGCCCTGCCCAAGTTCAAGCACCCCCTCCTCAAAATCCTTTTTCTTTCTTTCTTTTTTTTTTTTTTTTGGAGACAGTCTCGCTTTGTTGCCCAGGCTGGAGTGCAGTGGCACGATCTCGGCTCACTGTAACCTCTGCCTCCCGGGTTCAAGCGATTCTCGTGCCTCAGCCTCCTAAGTAGCTGGGATTACAGGCGCATGCCACCGCGTCCGGCTAATTTTTGTATTTTTCTCGGTGTTCCCAGGCTGGTCTCGAACTCCTGACCTCAAGTGATCCGCCCACGTCCGCCTCCCAAAGTGCTGGGATCACAGGCGTGAGCCATCGCGCCCAGCCAAGGTCCCTTTTCCCCATCCTCAGCTCCGCCTTCCTGTCCTTAGGCCCTACTCCCCTCAAATTCCACTTCCTGCGCCTCCCTGGTCCCTTCGGGCCCCGAATCAAACGCTAGGCCCCTCCCAATTTGCCCCTAGATCCCGCCCATAGTGCCCCCAAGCCCCGCCGTCTGCCCCTTTTCTCTCCGCCCTCCCCAGCCGGAAGCCATCACCTGGTCGTGATGCACCTCGTGCAGATTCACCACGTTGGGATGTGACTGGCACAGGCGCAGGGCAGCCACTTCGCGCTGCGTATTCGCCTCCAGCCTGGGGGACGCAGAAGGAGTTACGGTCGCCGTGCCTCGGCCCCGCCCCCGGGACGGCGCTCTGCCACCCCACCCCCCTACCCACGCCTGGGCCCTCCCACCTGCGACTGAGGATCTTGACTGCGAACTCCTGGCCGCTCTGGCGCTGGCGGCAGCGGCGACACACAGAGAAGCTGCCCTGGCCCAGCGCAGGCTCCCGCAGGTCCAGCTCATACTGCTGGAAGAAGGGCGAGTCCTGGAGGCAGAGGTGAAGGGGGCGTGTCAGAGGTCCCACCTGGTAGCCCCGCGGCCCCGCCACGCCCCATGTCGCAGAGGCTTGGGACCTCACAGAGTTCACGCTGCGGGCACCAGTTGGATCTAGGCCTAGAGTCCCCCCGGCCTAGGCTCCTCCTAAAACCAATTTCCCCCAGCCCAGCCCAGCCCACCTGCATCATAGCGCTCCTGGCCACCGCTGCCCGACCTGGCGGGTCTCCAGCACCAGGCGCTTCCAGCACATCGGTCATCACCGCATTGTTGTGGTCGAAGAGGATGGAGGGTGCCACAAAGGAGTATCCCTGCAGGGCGGGAGTCAGGGGGATGGGCATGGGGGTTGGGGGTGCAGGTGAGGAGACTCTGGTGGGGAACCAGGCAGAGGCAAGACCCTGGACAAGGGGGCAGTGGCGGGTGTTCCAGTTGCATCCTGGTACACATAGGATATGTGGACACATTTTATTCCATCTGGTTTTATAATCAGTTGGAGCCATGTCTGTCCCCACCAGCCTGTGACCCCAACTTTCTCATCAGAGTGACCACCTATTCCTCCCCAGGTGCCAAGGGCTGAAGGTCCTGAAAGGACCATTGAATGTATTCAAAGTGTGGCCTGAATTGACGCTTAGCCTATGACAATCCAACTCTATCCGCTGAGGAAAACAACCTTTATTCCTCCCTTTCAAGCCAGACTTTGGCTTCTTCTGCAAGGGGAGCTACTGAAGAAATGCAAAAAGAAACCAGAGTTAATTCTTTGCTTTTCCTAAAGATCCATGTCCTGGCAATTTGAGAAGCTTTCAAGGGTCATTTTAATTGTGTGTGGTGGCCGGGCGCGGTGGCTCATGCCTGTAATCCCAGCACTTTGGGAGGCTGAGGCAGGTAGATCACCTGAGGTCAGGAGTTTGAGACCAGCCTGACCAACATGGAGAAACCCCATCTCTACTAATAATACAAAAATTAGCCAGGCGTGGTGGCACATGCCTGTAATCTCAGCCACTCAGGAGGCTGAGGCACGTAGAATCGCTTGAACCCGGGAAGTAGAGGTTGCGGTGAGCCAGTATCATGCCATTGCACTCTAGGCTGGGCAACAAGAGTGAAACTCCGTCTCAAAAAAAATGATAATAATAATTATCTGGGTGTGGTGGCACTTGCCTATAGTCCTAGCTGTTGGGCAGGCTGAGGTGGGAGGATCACTCAAGTCCAGGAGTTCAAGATTGCAGTGAGCCATGGTTGCCCAACTGCACTCCAACCTGGGCAACAGAACAAGATCCTGTCTCTAAAAAAATTACTTAATTAATTAATTTTAAAAATAATTTTAAAAATAAACTATGTGTCATTTTCTCCTAAAAATGTAGTGTCCAGATCCGTACGTGGAATATTTTAGGCACTCACTACACATTTTTGAATCATTAAATGAATGAATGAAAGTACCTACCAATTCACAAGAAAGAACTTTCTCATGAGGGCTGTGAGACAATGGAATGGAATGTGGACATTCAAGCACAGAGTTGTCAATTTTAAGAGCTTCAGAGAAGGGACTTATCCAGCCATACTTGGTCTGTCTATTAAACAAACCATACGGGTTTATTTAGTGATAATGATATGATCATTATGGCAACATGATAAACTGCACAGAAGGAGGTGCTGTCCACAGAGGACTGCAGCACAGAGAAAGGGTGACTGACCCCCTGGGCCAGGTGAGCAGACAAAGAGGCCTAAAAGAGATTAGAAGCTTGCCAGATAGACTACTGTAGGGAATGTACTCCAGGTAGCAAGAATAGCATGTGCAAAGGCACAGAGGTGTATTCTGGAACCTCTGAGCAGTTCGATCATGCCCTCCAGAGCATCAAGTAGGAAAATGATGAGAACTGAGGCTAAGGTTCTAAGCAAGGACCACATCATGAAGGGCCTCAATGCCAAGCAAAGGGAGTTTGGACTTGTCCAAAAGGTGTAAGCTTCTAAAATTCAGTGGAGGGGGCTGGGCATGGTGGTTCACGCCTCTAATCCCAGCACTTTGGGAGGCTGAGGCGGGCAGACCACAAGGTCGAAAGATCAAGACCATCCAGGCCAACATGGTGAAACCCTGTCTCTACTAAAAATACAAAAATTAGCTGGGCGTGGTGGTGGGCGCCTGTAGTCCCAACTACTCAGGAGGCTGAGGCAGGAGAATCGCTTGAACCCAGGAGGCGGAGATTGCAGTGAGCCGAGATCCAGCCACTGCACTCTAGCCTGGCGACAGACTGAGACTCCGTCTCAAAAAAATAAAAAATAAATCAGTGGAGGGGACCTGTCCCTCCAGGAGTGTACCATGCTATGCCAAGGGCGTGCAAAGCCACAATATCAACATGTGTCTCCTCCTAGGTGTCCACATAAGCAGGTGAAGATCTCTTTTTTCTTTGTTTTGTTTTTTTTGAGACAGAGTTTTACTCTGTCACCCAGCCTGGAATGCAATGGTGCGATCTCGGCTCACTACAACCTCCGCCTCCCAGGTTCAAGCGATTCTGCCACCTCAGCCTCCCGAGTAGCTGGGATTACATGCACCCACCACCCACATCCAGCTAATTTTTGTATTTTTAGTAGAGGTGGGGTTTCACCATGTTGGCCAGGCTGGTCTTGAACTCCTGACCTGAGGTGATCTGCCCACGTCAGCCTCCCAAAGTGCTGGGATTACAGGTGTGAGCCACCTCACCCAGCTGCAAGTGAATAAATTTAAACAATATTTTTACATAACAATAAAGAGATGATGGAATAGAAGGGAAATTAACAGAAGGTTTAAAGATAAATCATGAACTATCAAACACACATCCTGCCCTGGTGGTCTCTGTGACTGACAACCCTAGGTCCCCTTTACGTGGAGACATCTAGGGGAGACGTTGAGTCCCAATCAGGACACAAGGCCTAGGCAGTGTCCTCGGGTCAGCCAGGGCTGAGGCAGACTGCGACATCTCATCTCTCCTGCATCTGGGTTCCATGAGTTTATCCTCACCTGAAAGATGCGGGGGTCCCCAGGTGGGGGGCTGCCAGGGGGTGAGTAGACAGGCTCCAGCCGAGTGAATTCCTCTGCAAAGTTGCCCACATCCAGCTCTGAGCGGATTTGGGGCCGGAATGGGGCTGGAATCTTCCTGGCAGCCAGAGCAGCCCAATCTAGGCCCTGAGGGAAGGGAATCAGAGATTAGGTGTCAAAGGTCAGGAACGAGAAACTCCCTTCACTCAGCCCACCCTCACTGGGCAGTTCCTCCATGAGGCAAGGGCCCACTGGCATTTGGGGTGGGCAGCTATTCCTCCTCCCTCCCTGGCTTCTTTCTCCCTCTGGTAATACAATCCCTGTTCCTCTTAGAGAACCACCATTCTACCACACTCAGTCAGTTCTGGAACTTTTAATAGAATTGGTGTGAAAAGGTTGGGTGTGGTGGCTCATGCCTATAATCCCAGGATTTTGGGAGGCTGAGGAGGCTGGATCACCTGAGGTCAGGAGTCCAAGACCAGCCTGGTTAACATGGTGAAACCCCATCTCTACTAAAAATACAAAAAAAAAAAAAAATTACTGGGCATGGTGGTGCCCACCTGTAATCCCAGCTACTTGGGAGGCTGAGGCAGGAGAATCACTTGAACTCAGGAAGCAGAGGTTGCAGTGAGCCAAGATAGCGCCACTGCACTCCAGCCTGGGTGACAAGAGTGAAAACCCCATTTCAAAAAAAAAGGAGAGTTGGTGTGAAAAAACAAACAAATCTCTTTCTCCTACTGCACTTAAATCTAAAACGATGTGGCCTGGAACTGCTGGGGACCCTGTCAGGGTTAGATGAAGTCCCCATGCAGAAAAGCAGAACCAAGGGCCATAGTTTCAGCACCTGGACATGCTTAAGTCAGATCACTTTCCCTTGGCCTTTTCACTTATGGGAGCCAAAACATGCCCTTTTATGTTTAAGCTAATGTGGCAGAACCTGTGGATTGCCTGCTCAATATCCATTCTCCCTATCTTCCTTAGTACCATAGCCCCAGCTTTATTCCAGGAACCAATATACACAATTAAAAGAATATTTTACAAATTTGCTTGCAGTTAGGGGTGACCAAAACTTATCAGCAAAAATTATTACATAGGATTCCAGGGAAAGATCCTCAAGAGGGAGGTTGCTAGTTGGCAAGTGCCCGTTTTGCCCCTTCTCCTTCCTCCTGCTCCCTACCTGGGAGACAGCTTAGAGGGCAAGAGCTCCAGCAACCATGTTGGACCATGAAGCAACCCCAGGGATAGAAGCTACTTGCTAAGAATTTAAAAAAAAAAAAAAAAAAAAAAAAAAAAAAAAAAAAATTTTAAAGAAAAAGAAGAGTTTGGATTCCCGAAGACAATGTGGCACTGTGAAGACACCACAGCAGCCCTGGTCTGCTAATCTGGGCTTCTTTTATGTGAGAAGAAAAATAAGTAAGTCACTTATTTATAAGTAAGTATAATAAAAGGTTTAGTTATAAGTAAACCTCTTAGGTCACTCTGTTCATTCTGATCTCTGTTGCTAGCACCAAACTTGATTCCAACGGATATCACCATTTTGAGGTGGACTTTTTGTCACTGTAGCCAAGGTGACTGACTCAAGTTGGAAGGCCCCAGTTCTACCACCAAGGATCTGAGCACTGCTATCACCAAAGAAGCTGTCCAAGAAAAGGCAGAAGGAGGTCAGGTGCGGTGGCTCACGTCTGTAATCCCAGCACTTTGGGAGACCAAGGTGGGTGGATCATGAGGCCAGGAGTTTGAAACCAACCTGGCCAACGTGGTGAATCCCTAACTCTACTAAAAATACAAAAATTAGCTGGCCACGATGGTGTGCATCTGTAATCCCAGCTACTCGGGAGGCTGAGGCAGGAGAATCACTTGAACCAGGGAGGCAGAGGTTGCAGTAAGCCGAGATCATGCCACTGCACTCTCGGCGATAGAGTGAGACTCTGTCTCCAAAAAAGAAAAGAAAAAGAAAAGGCAGAAAGAGGGAAACACCCCTGCCACACATCAGGCCTTGAAGACCTTGGGGCCTCTCCTGTATTACTGGTCAACCCACTCCAGCATCTGGCGCAGCACCCAGCATAGGCGAAGGGTAGGCTTGAGGAATTCACTGAAAGAAACCAACACTGCTCAGATGCTTTCCCCACCCCCAACTCCCCACCCTGTGCAAAGGGACATCTTCACCTCAAAGACATAGATTCCTGTCTAAGAAATCGTCTCAGGCCGGGCGCGGTGGCTCAAGCCTGTAATCCCAGCACTTTGGGAGGCCGAGACGGGCGGATCACAAGGTCAGGAGATCGAGACCATCCTGGCTAATACGGTGAAACCCCGTCTCTACTAAAGAATACAAAAAACTAGCCGGGCGATGAGGCGGGCGCCTGTAGTCCCAGCTACTTGGGAGGCGGAGGCAGGAGAATGGCGTAAACCCGGGAGGCAGAGCTTGCAGTGAGCTGAGATCCGGCCACTGCACTCCAGCCTGGGCGACCGAGCCAGACTCCGTCTCAAAAAAAAAAAAAAAAAAAAAGAAATCATCTCAGGCAGGCCCTCCCAAGGCTTAGAAGGTTCAAAGAGACGGCACTCAAAGTATGAGTAACACAGTACCTGGCCCACAATAAGTGCCCAGAAATGGGTGCTTTTGTTTAGATGTCAGACGAGTGGCAAATCTGATGCCTACACTTAAGCAGAAGACCATTAAGGACAGGCATTCAAGCCACCCAGCCTTGGGTTGAATCTGAGCTCCATCACTTCCTGGACAAAGTACTTAACTGTTTGGAGCCTCAGCTTCCTCATCTGTAAAGATGGGGACAAGAATCAAGGTGGTTATCCCTTGTCCCCAAAGCAGGGCACTGTGGCTCACACCTGTAATCCCAGCACTTTGGGAGGCTGAGGCAGGTGGATCACTTGAGGTCAGGAGTTCAAGACCAGCCTGGCCAAAATGGTGAAACCCCATCTCTACTAAAAATATAAAAATTAGCCACTCGTGGTGACATGTGCCTGTAATCCCAACTACTTGGGAGGCTGAGACAGCAGGATCGCTTGAACTCGTGAAGTGGAGGTTGCAGTAAGCCAAGATCGCACCACTGCACTCCAGCCCCGGAGACAAAGTGAAACTCCATCTAAAAAATAAGAATCAGGTAGTTGTGAGGGTGAAATGTGTTCATGTCTATAAAGGGCCGACACACAGTAGGTGTTCACTGTTACAAAGTTCTGCTGGGCGATGACGCTGGCCAGGCCCAGCCCCTGAGTCAGAGCATTCTCACACGGCCAGATTCACTCTGCACTGTACTCTAACGTGTGTGCTCCTAACAAGTGAGCAAACACCCATGTGTGCTGACCAACCATCCATCTGAATGACAGGCACACAGACTGCACAGGGACAGGGATAAAGAACAAAATGCCTGGGTGGGTGCTAAAAGCCATAAGTGTGGGTTTTAGTACTGATCTGGGCCAGCAGGAGATCTATCTAGAGCCAAGGTCTGTTCCCAGCTCGGCACCATTTACTGTGCCATCTGGGGCAGGTCACCTGCCTTCTCTGGGTCTGTCCAATGAAAGGACCAACCAATCCATTCTCAAATCCCTGAGAGTCCCAACAGCCAATGAACCTAGAATCCTTTCTTTCAGGAATGCATCTGCCAAGTTTCAGTGGGGAGGGATGTGAAGAGAAACCTAGCTTACACACACTTGCTTTCTTTCTCTGGGGGGATTTCCAAATAAAGTGAAACTGGCCAGGCACAACCTCAACCTGGAACAGCAGCCCCACCTGGGTATGCATCAGGGGTGTGGGGCCCTGAGTCAGGAGCCTCACCTGGAAGAAGGGGTGGTTCCGGACTTCCTGTGCCCCCTGGGGCCCCGCGCCCAATCGCTTCTTGGGATCCTTGCAAAGCAGCCGCTGCAGCAGGTCCTGCGCCACGGGCCCGATCCGAGGGGGGAAGGGAGGGGAGCACTTCAGGATCCGTCTGGGAGGATTGGGGGGGCGTCAGGGGCAGCAAGCCCCCCCCCACAGTGCTGCCCAGGCAGGCCCTGCAGCCCCCTGGCCGCCCTCCACGTCCAGCTCTACTCACCGAGACACCTCAGCCTGTGTGTTCCTCTCACCCTCCAGGGTGAAGGGCGAGGCCCCGGTCAGCAGCTCGAAGAGCAAGATACCCAGGCTCCACCAGTCCACAGCCTGTGGGTGGAGCCAGGGTAAGAGCCTGCGTCTCCCCTGCCTCACACCCCCTCTTTCCACCTCCCCCAGCCCCACTTCCCTGCCAACCCACCTTGCCATGCCCCGTCTTGCTACGGATGATTTCCGGGGCCATGTACTCAATGGTGCCGCAGAAGGAGAAGGTCCGCTCTTTCTGGGAGGGCAAGAGGTCCTGTTTAGATGGCCAAGCTTCTCCTGTGCTCCAGCGCCCCACAAGGCCCAGAGTAAGACTCGCTCAACTTGTGAGGTTGGAGAGTTGAGCTGTGGAAACTTCTTGGAGCTATTCACTTCTGCAGCCCCAGAGTGCAGGCCCAGAGCAGGAAAAGGCAGGAAGGAGGATCGAATGGGGCACTGCAGGCAGAGACAACCTCCACTCACCTCCTCCGTCAGGAACTCCTTGCTCAGCCCGAAGTCCGTGAGGACAATGTGGCCCTCAGAGTCCAGCAGCACATTCTCCAGTTTCAGGTCTCGGTAAATGATGCCGAGCTGGTAGGAGCAAGAGGGGTGCTGAGGCCTCCTCCCCCAAACCCTCCCCAGCTCCTGCAGCTCCTGGCCCTGCTCAGGATAAGGAGACCCCCCACCCCAGAGAAGGTCATCTGCCTGTAGAGGGGGGTCTTCAGGGCAGAGCCACTGAATAAAAAAGGCCATTTAAGATATAAAGCAAAGAAGGAGGGCCCCGTGGGACAGGCCCCGAGGTCCCAGGGAGAGGAAAGTCTGCGTGAAGAGCCCCATTTCAAGGAGGCCTTTGGAGCCAGGCCATGAGGTTTCCATTTGAGGAAGTTCTGTGAATGCAGCCCTGAGTTCCCTGAAAAAGGAAAGCCCCTTCGAGGAGGTGCCGGGGAGGGGACCCCATCAGGCAGCGATGAGGCTTCTTGTAAGGGGTCCTGGGGAAGTAGCTCCAGTTCCCACCGAGCTCGCCACTGGCCCCCCAGGAAGCCCAGGGGGAAGCCTGAGGCTGCCCTGCCTGCAGATTCCTTCGAAGGCCCAGACCCAGTTCCCATGGCAACAGCCTGTGACCAGGTCTTCACCCACCTTGTGCAGGTGTTCCAGGGCCAGCACGATCTCACCCCCATACACGCGCACCTCAGCTTCCTTGAAGTACTGGCGCTGGTAGAGGTGGGTGAACATCTCCCCTCCGCTCACATAGTCTGGGAGGTGCAGCGGAAGTTAGGAAGCAGCCCCATCAGGTGGCCTCGCCTGCCCCCAGCCACACCACCCCCGTTGGGATGTGGCGTGCGCTCACCCAGGATGAGGTGCAGCTTGGCATCCGTCTGGAAAGCGTAGTGCAGCGTGACCAGGAAGGGCGCCTGGCGCACCAGCTCCAGCACGGAGCGCTCCGTGCGCGTATGCTCCTGCGTCTTGGCGCGCTGCACCAGCGCCGCCTTGCGCAGCACCTTCATGGCGTACAGCTTCCCCGCGTCGTGCCCGCCCGCCTTCCGCACCAGGAACACCTTGCCGTAGGCTGTGGGAGCAGCGAGTGGGTGGAGGGTAGGCTGTGAGCGGGAGATTGGTGCAGGCTTGGGGGGTGAGGGCGATGCCAACCCAGGAGGGTGTGCAAATTAGGCGAAGGAGCTGGGGCAAGAGGCAGGTGTGCAAAAAGCTGGCAGAGCCTTCTAAGGAAAGGGTGTGCACACCCCAGGAGGGTGCCCAGCAAAACCAGGGAAAGGATGTGCAAACCAGGCTGGAGAGCATGCAACTCCAGGGGGCCTGCTTCGAGGCGTGGGGGCGGGGCATGTGCAAATCTGCGAGAGATCAGATGGATGTGAAAAGATGCCAGTGCAAGGAAGGGAGGCAGAGGTGTGCACCTGGCTGGGGAAGAGATGCGCAAACCAGCGCTGGGGCGTTTGCAAAATGTGGGAGGGGGATCCCATATTGAAAGAAAGGGAGGAGCTATGCAAATAACTTGAGAGGGGTGCAAGTCCCCCTCCCCAAGGTGTTGGCAAATCCAGGGGGGCATGCACGCACAGGACCGTGGAGGGAGGAGTGATGTCAACGTGGAGTGTCCTGGAAGTGGGAATGCAAACCCTGGCAAGGCAGGGCGGGGCAGGCAAGGCAGGCTGTGCCGGGAAAGGGTGGGGGGCCTGCTCAGTGGCCTGGCCCAGGCCCAGGAGTGAGCAGGCAGGAGGTCAGGGGCACCGCGCCTGGGACGCCTGCCCGGTGGATGGGGGTCCTCACCTCCCGTGCCCAGCACCTTGAGCAGCTCGAAGTTCTCCACGCTCACCTTCTCCTCGTGCCCGGTCAGGTTGGCTGTGGGCACAGGGGGTGAATGAACCCAGCCGGTCCATGACCCGTCCCGGCCCGCCCAGGGCAGCCGCAGTCAGGCCCCACACCCACCTTCTGTGATCCGCAGCTCCACGGCGCAGCTCTCATCCTCGTCTTCGTCCCCCATGGCGGGCGGGTCGCTGGGGCCCGCGCGGCTCGGGCTCCGGGCGGCGCCGGTTACATGGCGGCTCCGGCCGGGGCGGGCGCTTCCTGGTGCCGCCTCCGGGGCCGAGGCGGGCGCCGGCACCGCCTCCCGGCTCCCCGCCCTGTGCGGCCTGAGTCAGGCGGCTGGAACGTGACAGCGCCGGGCTGCCGGTGGGCGGCCGGCTGGGGACGCCCTGTCTCCCGAGCCCCCCGGCCAGGCCTTAGGGCCGTGCGCTCCGGGACCTTACTCGACTCTCCGGGGACCTGGAAACACCCTGTGGGAGTCATCCCTGAGCCCGTGGGTAACCTGGAGCCTCTGGGGCATTTGCCCCCAAGACAGGGGTCTGCCTGGGAATGCCGGCTGCAGCCAGTGGCTGGAGGACACCAGGAGTCTGTGCCCCAAGATGGGGGGCGAGGTGTCTGGTGCTGCGCAGGCTGAGAAGGGGTCTGGATCCTGGAAGTCACTCAGCTCTCAGGCAGTGGGGCCTGCCCTACTCCACCTTCCTGGGGGTGGCCACCAGGGTCCCACTCCCCAGCGGACTGGCCTTTGCAAAGAGGAGCCTCATCACCAAGAGGGGGCTGGAGCCAAGCCTGGGACCGCATGGCAAGGAAGAGTGGCCAGTTTTCTGACCCACTCTCTGTAGAGGGGACCTGCAGAAGCACATCAGCCCCGAGCCACCATGCAGAGCCCACCAGGTGCCATGCGCACCTCATGTGTGCTGCCCCTGTTGTCTCCTAACCTGATGCAGTACCCAGCTTAGAGCCCTGAGTAGGCCTCAAGAAGAGATGTCAGTGCCACACGGGGTTGCCCCCTCTCCCCATGAGGCCCAGGGCCCCTGCTGACTGGTCCTCCTGAGCCTCTGCTCCCTCTTCTTCTTCTTGCCTTCCCCTTCCTGACCACCAATGGGGCCACCTAGCAAAGTGGGACAACCATGAGGCCCCAGGCCCTGAGACCAGTGGGGAGGGGCTCTCTGCTCTTCTGCCAGCTGGAGAGGCCAGGATGTCCACCCCACGCCGTGTCCTGTGAAGCCCTGGCTGAGAGGAGGAGGGACTCAGGCTGCTGCAGCTCACACCTGGGAGGCTGGACGAGCCGCCTCTCCCAGCTCTGCATCCCCCAAGTTCAGGCTGCCTCATCTCAGCCCAGGGCAGCCCCACCCTCCCCTGGGTGGCCCCAGGTACCCTGACTCACATCCTGCACCCTAGCCTAATTGCCCCCCTTCTCAGGCATCATGCTAGAGGCCCTGGTTAGAGAGCCAGCGTCCCTCCCACCTCTTGTGGCAGCCCCTGGCATTAAGTGATGCCCCGCCAGGCTGTGAACTGCCCCCCACCCCTTAGCCCAGATCTTAGACTCCAATCCCTGCTGGCTACCCAGGATGTCATCCCCTCTCCACTTCACCAGGACATTCGGGCTTTGGCCAGCCGGACTGGCCAAGCCCCTGGAGAAAGGCCTGTGTCGCCCTGTCCAGGCAGGGGCCTTCTGCCCACAGACCCCCGCCAACCAGGAGGACCAGGGCGGCATGTGTTCCTGGTGCCCCGAGGTACCCAATGCAGCCAACAGACAGAGCAAGACTCAGAAGGCTGCAGTTCAGCTTTATTCTCATGCCCCTCGTGTCCAGCTGAGGCTCAAGATCAGCCCAGGCCACAATCTCCTGGCACTGGGACTCAGCTCCCTGCCTGGACTGGGCAGGGGGCTCTACTCCTGCCAGCCTCCTTCAGCTGGGGGATCCCCCAGAGACCGCTGCCTCAGCGGGAGCCACCTGGAAGAGCCAGAATCCCGGCCTAGAGCCACTCGTGAGGACCAGCTGTCCCCCATGTCCACACACTTGTCCCAGCTCCACCTCCGGGCCCCGGCACTGACCATGGAGGATCTCCAGGCCCAGGCCTCCTTGTCCAAGGACTCCCCTTGGGGGCCCTGGCTCCCTGAGCTCTTGGGCTGCCTGGGGCCCCCGCTGACACTCCAGCGGCAAGCGGGCTGTACTCCCGATCCTGCTGTCCCCATGGTGTCACTGGCTGAGGGACGGGGTGAGGGGACGTTTCTCCGGTTCCTGTACCTCGGGGCCTAGAGGGAAAGGCTCAGCTCAGACCCGCCTCCCTCAGGAGGACTCCCAGAGTCCCAGGAGGCCTACAGGCTCGAGCACCTTCTGCCCACCCCGACCTGCCAATACCCACCGCTTCCAGCTGCACCATGCCTGCTGTTCCCTCAGTGGCTCCCTCTGCCCAGAATGGTGTTCTCAGGTGTGTCCACACGATAAACTCTCCCCTCAAGTCTTTGCTCCAACTTCACCTCCTCTCTGAGGCCCACCCCAGCACCCTAGTTACTAAAACTCCAATTAGCCTGCCCAGAGTTCCTGAGCTCCTGACCCCTCCCCTGCTCTCCTTTCTTCCCAGAGCATTAGCGCCTCCTGATGGTCCATGGGGTCTAGGGCTGAGCTGCCCTGGGTGAGCTGAGCAGGTGAGATGGGGCTGGCCTGTGACGTGCTTCAAAGACCTACTATGTTTTTTGTTTTTTGTTTTTGAGACAGTCTCACTCTGTCACCAAGGCTGGAGTGCAATGGCGTGATCTTGGCTCACTGCACCCTCCGCCTCCCAGGTTCAAGCGATTCTCCTGCCTCAGCCCCCTGAGTAGGTGGGATTACAGGCATGGGACACCATGCCTGACTAATTTTTGTATTTTTAGCAAAGACAGAGTTCCACCATGTTGGCTAGGCTGGTTTCTAACTTCTGGCCTCAAGTGATCTGCCTGCCTTGGCCTCCCAAACTGCCAAAGACTTATTATGAAAAAAATCACATCTGGCCGGGTGCAGTGGCTCACACCTATAATCCCAGCACTTTGGGAGGCCGAAGAGGGCAGATCATCTGAGGTCCCTGCGGTCAAGAGTTCGAGACCAGCCTGACCAACATAGTGAAACCCCGTCTCTACTAAAATAATAATAATACAAAATTAGCCTGGTGTGGTGGCCCATGCCTGTAATCCCAGCTACTCGAGAGGCTGAAGCAGGAGAATCGTTTGAACCTGGGAGGCGGAGGTTGCAGTGAGCCAAAGAGTGAAACTCCATCTCAAAAAAAAAAAAATCATGTCTAATAGCACATTCGTGATTTTTACACTGGCTACATGCTGAAATGGTAATAGTGTAGGCATATTGAGTTAAATGTTATTAAAATCCATTTTTGGCCGGGCGCGGTGGCTCAAGCCTGTAATCCCAGCACTTTGGGAGGCTGAGACGGGCGGATCACGAGGTCAGGAGATCGAGACCATCCTGGCTAACACGGTGAAACCCATCTCTACTAAAATAAATAAAATAAAATAAAATCCATTTTATCTGTCTCTTTTCACTTTTTCTGGTGAGCCTACTGGAAAAGTTAAAATTATGAGGTGGTTCACACCGTATTTCTAGTGGACAGGGCTGTTGTAGATAATAATTATTTTTAGGCAAATTGTTTACTACTATCTGCCTCTTCACACCAGAATGTTCCCTGCTGTGTCCCCTGCCAGCACGTCACCTGGCACTTGGTAAAGGATCATTGTCAAATAACAGAATGGATGAATTCTGCCAGGGGTCCCAGGCAGGACAAAGAACGCTGCTCCTTCCTCAGGCCCCCACTCACCCTCTCGGTTGGCATCTGTTTCGTGCTCCTGGAGGGTCTCAGCGGAGTTCTCCCATCCCACACCAGGTCCTGGGAGGCACAAGGCAACCACTGGACCCAGGGCCAGGGCGGAAGTGGACAGAGCTTGCAGAAGACACAGGGGACAAGAAGGAAGCCTCCTCCCCCAAGGAGCTGGTGGGTCCACAAAGAGTTGGGGGGCTGGCTGGGACAGTGACCCTTGTCCCTCACCTTTGCTGTGGGAGATGGGCGCCCCCAGGGGGCCTGGACGGCGCTGTCGGAATCGTTGCCTAGGGGTGTCCCCAGGGCTGAATGACTCAGAGCTTCGGCCCACAGGGAACCTTGAGCTGAGTTTCCGCCGCTGCCCGCCTGCCAAGGTCTCATCCTGCAGGCAGAGGGAGCTCTGGGCCCGGCGCATGGGTGCCGGGGAAGGGAACCCTGCAAGAGGCACAGGCAGGGAGGGGGTCAGAGGAGGGGAGGGGGGACTGAGGCTCATGCAGGGAGGGGGTCAGAGGAGGGGAGGGGGGCTGAGGCTCATGCAGGGAGGAGGTCAGAGAAGGGGGGCTGAGTCTCATGCAGGAACTGGGTCAGAGGAGGGGAAGGGGGCTGAGGCTCATGCAGGGAGGAGGTCAGAGAAGGGGGGCTGAGGCTCATGCAGGAACTGGGTCAGAGGAGGGGAAGGGGGCTGAGGCTCATGTAGGGAGGGGGTCAGAGGAGCAGGGGCCTGGGTGGAGTGGAGGGGCCAATGGGTGAAGCTGCCCAGGGCCAGGGAGAGGAGGTGCAGAGGGGGGGTAGGAGCCAGGCAAATGAGGGGGCAGCAGGACGCTGGCCCTGTGCTGGCCTTGACACTAACTCACTGCATGACCTTGGGCAAGGAGCTTCCCCTCCCGGGGCCTCAGTCTCCTCATCTGCAGTCTAGGATCAATGACCTCTCCCTAGAGTCCTCTGCACCTCCCAGATCCTGGGCTCCTCTGCGGATGGGGCAGGCTGGGTGGGGGATAGCACAGGCAGGAGAGAGGTGTGGGCCAAGGGTGACCCTGCAGGGCCCAGGGCAAAGAGCCCCTGGTGGCATCAGGGCAGGCTGAGCAGGCCTCAGGGAAGGCCAATGGGGTCATGCATGCAGGCCAGGCAGTGAAGCAGGTGCCAAGGTGGGGGCAGAGGATGTGGGGCAGGGACCATCCTGGCCACCTGACCCCCAGACCCACCTGTCCCATCTGCCTCCCTGCCCTCAGGAAGCTCGGTCTCCGGGGGGCCCCCCAGGCTCTCGGTGCTGCCAGCCCCATCGGCCCCCAGGCGCAGCCCCCCAGGGGGGCCCCCCTCCCGCCGGGGCCGCATCAGCCTCTTCACCTTGTCTGCCAGCCAGCTGCCCTTCCTGGGGGCAAGAGGGCACAAGATGGGATCAGGACAGGGAGGAGGGAGGGAGCAAAGGGTGTCCTGGGGATGGCAAAGGCCAGGTAGACCTTCATGGGGCCTGGACCTGAGCTGGGCCTGGGGTCAGAAGCCAGTTCAGGAGCAGAGGTTAGCAGGATGTCCAGCCTGAGGGAGGTGACAGGGCTGCTCACTTGGTCCGGGGCAGGGGCCCAGGCTCCAGCACGCGGTATTGGTCCATGATCTTCTCCACGAGCTTCTGCTTCTCTCGGCGCAGGGCATTAAGCTGTTCCCTGGCAGGAGTGAGAAGGGAGAGGTGGGTGTGAGGCCCAGGGAAGCCAAGGCAGTAGTAAGGCACAGGCTGCAGCGAGGACGCACTGGTCCCGTGCCACAGATCGGACTGACCTGGAAGGTCAGCTCCAACCCAGTCCCTAGGCCCTCACTGGGATCTCCCCAGGAACGCCCAGAGGGGATGCAGGCCCTACCCTGCTCCCAGTCGGCCCACTCACAGGTACTCCCGCTGCTCGCGGTGCAAGTGGTCCCGGCTCTCCAGGCTGCGCTCCAGGAGCTCCCTGTTCTCCCGGCTCAGGGCCTGCACTTCAGTCAGCAGCTGCCGGTTCTCCTCTTCCTGGGCACTCCGCAGCTGTGTCAATAACTGGCAGGAGGGCAACATGGGTCAGGGGGTGGGACCCAGCTCAGGACCACCTGGGTATAGGCTTCCTGCTCCCCCACACACACCCACACCCCCGCCGGCCCCCCAGCCACACCTCACACTGCGTGGTCAGCCGGCAGGCGCTCAGGTCCAGCTGCTGGTTGGACTCGCGCAGCTGCTGGCTCTGCATCTCCAGCTGTGCCCGCTCCAGCTCCAGCCGCGCCAGCCGGCCCCGTAGCTCCCCGCGTTCACCCTGAAGTTCACCCCGCTCCCGAGACACCTCTGCCAGCAGCAGCTGAGCCCTTGGGAGGCAAGGAGAGCTGTTCTCCAAGGGACCTGGGTCCTCAGTCCAAGTGCTGGCCAGAGGAGTTATGCCAGGGAGGGAAGGCCAGGCAGGACCCCACCCCCCAAACCCACTTTCGGGATGGGGCCATTGAGAGCTGCTAGGGGCTGTGGCAGGGCCCGCACCTGTCATGCTCGCTCTGAAGCCTCCGCAGCTCCTCCTCCAGGCCCCGCTGCCGATGCCCATCCTGCATCAGGCGTTCACGCTCTGCCAGTAGGGCCACCTCCTGTGCCTCCACGCTGGCCCGCTGGGCCTGCAGCTGCTCATGCCTGGGATGGACAAGGGGCTAAGAGGGCTGCGTGAACCTATGGCCACCACAAGCAGCCAGATGGACTATCTGGGCCCAGAGGAGGTCTGTCACCTCCTAAGCATAGGTCCCCCAGGGAAAGCCATTGGGCAGAAAGCCATGCCAGGTGCCCACCACTCCCAACAGGTGAGCCCCACGGGGAGCCCAGCTCAGAAGTGTGGGGAGCACAACAGTGGCAGGGGTATCACAGAGCGGAGATGGAGGTGCTTCCTGATGGGAGTCAGACCTGCCAAGGGGAGTCTTCTCTGCCAGATAGGGGGTGCCAGGGGAGGAGCTGGGCATTTGGTGATGCTCACCTGCCCTGCAGCTCCCGGTGGGCCAACTCCAGTGCCCGCATGTTGGCCTTGAGGTCTCGGTGCCGCACCAGCAGTCCCTCTAGCTCGGCCTCCTGCCGCCGCTGCAGCTGTGCCAGGGCCTCGTGGTCCCGAAGCAGGGCCTGCTGCTGCCCGCGGGTCTCCTCCTGGGACCGCCGCGCTGACCGCACCTCCTCCTCCAGCACCTCCAGCTTCCGATGCAGCTCCTGGCCCTTAATCTCCAGCACAGACTTCTCGGCCTGGGATAGAGGAGGGAAGCAGAAGCTGCTGGGGAGGAACCCCTGGCTGGAAATCGGGTGAAAGGTCAGGGGCTAAGGGCAGAGGGTAGGGCCCAAGACAAGGAGAGAGCTGTGGAGGAGGCAGAGGGCTGGGGGCACAGCAGGCAGCACAAACCCCAGCCAGAGGCTGATGGCGAGCAGGGGAGAGGCGGCAGAGGCTGGCTGGGCCAGGCTGTCCGGGAGGGGCACAGGGCAGAATGGGACTAATGGTTCCCTGTGGAGGGGAGGGCTGGGACGGTGAGAGGGCAGGGGACACGGGTGCAGATGTGGGGGCTGGCGGCAGGTAGGAGGAGACAGCGGCAGGGAGGATGGTGCACAGTGGTGGCTGGGGTCAGAGGACAAGGATACATGAAACTGGAGAAGAGGTGGGGCAGCTGGCTGGGAGCTGGGATAGAAAAAGGCCACAGGACGATCCAAAAGGGGCAGGAGGGGGCAGTACATGGGCAGGGATGGGCACCCGGGTGACCACCCACCTGCAGGCGGCTGCTGTGCTCCTGCGCCCGCTGGCTCTGCAGCAGCAGCTCCTGGGCACGGCCCTGCAGGCTCCCCAGCTGCCCCTCCAGGTGCTGCAGCTGCCCCTGCAAAGCTGCCTTCTCTGCCACCAGTGTTGCATTCTGCCCAGAAGTGGGGGTTAGTGGTAGCCAGGTGGCGGGGGCACCCCCAGTGCCTACCACAGGCCCACGCTCACACGGCACGGGGCACCTCCCCAGGGCTCACACTGCACCAGGCACCCCCTGCCCAGGGCTCACTGTGGCCCACACTCACACTGCGTTCCACCTCAATAAGTCGCACATTCTGGGTCTCCATCAGCTGAGGCTCCACATGCTCTTTGGGCCCCAGCCCCGCCGGGCCCTGGCGCAGCTGCAAGGAGAGTCCCTGGGAAGTCATGCAGGGCAGCGGCTTGGGGATGCCGCAAGGACCTGCGCTTATGGGCCTGTCCTGCCAGCAGCATTTAGCCGGGGACACCCTGCCCCAATCTCATGCCTTCCCTTGGATCCCACAAGTCCCTGCTCCTGGTTCCTGAAGCTCCACCGTCTCCACCCTGCCCTTCTCAACTTTTCTCTGTCTGCGGCAGAGCCTTCTTCTCATAGCACCTCTCCATCCCACTACTCCTCTAAGCCTCTTGGGTTTTCGGTTTTTGTTTTTGTTTTTGTTTTGAGACAGTCTCGCTCTGTAGCCCAGGCTGGAGTACAGTGGTGTGACCTCAGCTCACTGCAACCTCTGCCTCCCGGGTTCAAGCAATTCTCCTGCCTCAGCCTCCCAAGTAGCTGGGACTACAGATGTGGGCCACCTCGCCCAGCTAATTTTTGGGTTTTTTTGTTTTTGTTTTTTGTGGGGTTTTTTTGAGATGGAGTCTCACTCTGTCGCCCGGGCTGGAGTGCAGTGGTACGATCTCGGCTCACTACAACCTCTGCCTCCCAGGTTCAAGCAATTCCCCTGCCTCGGCGTCCCAAGTAGCTGGGACTACAGGCATCCGCCAACATGCCCAGCTAATTGTGTGTGTGTGTGTGTGTGTGTGTGTGTGTGTGTGTGTGTAGTAGAGATGGGGTTTCACGGTGTTCATCAGGATGGTCTCGACCTCCTGACCTCGTGATCCATCTGCCTCGGCCTCCCAAAGTGCTGGGATTACAGGCTTGAGCCACCACGCCTGGCCTGGTTTTTGTATTTTTAGTAGAGATGGGGTTTCACCATATTGATCACACTGGTCTCGAACTCCTGACCTCAGGTGATCCATCCGCCTTGGCCTCCCAAAGTGCTAGGATTACAGGCGTGAGCTGCTGCACGGGGCCTCCTCTAAGCCTGTGTTTCAACCCCACCTTCTCCACAAAACCTCCCCTGATTGACTCACATGCACCTGCTGGGTACCTTGCTGGGTGGCACCCTCCCAAGCCCCTTTATGGCCTCCTCACAGCCCCTGGCACCTAGTTATTGTCACCTGTTTTCTTGCCTCTATCCTCCCTGGACTGCGAGCTCCCTGAGGATGGCGGCCTGGGATTGGGCCCCACCACCCCACCCTCCGTACGGAGCCCACACACAGCCCAGGCAGCAGAAACCATAACTGGCTTCCTTGATGCCAAGCACTGAGCTCCCTAGGCAG
Organism: Rhinopithecus roxellana; assembly: GCF_007565055.1. NCBI lineage: Eukaryota > Metazoa > Chordata > Mammalia > Primates > Cercopithecidae > Rhinopithecus > Rhinopithecus roxellana. The sequence continues at coordinate 11,572,282 of NC_044563.1, read as the reverse complement.
TGGGGAACCCTGGGTGAGAGAGGCGGAGCAGTCATCCACAGCAGAAGTTCTGTCCATGTGCAGAATGGGGGAAATGAGACCCCAGGTAAGTCAACACGGCCACCTGACTCCCAGCACAGTGCTCCCTCCAACAGGCCCCACATGGGGAGTGAGGCAAGTAGCTAGCCAAGAATCCAGGGGCAGCACACGCGACCCTGGCGTCTGCTCATGGGATGGAGGGCGGGGTGGCATGGCCCCCAGCTCCCAGGCCAGCAGGCGTCACCTGGAACAGCTCCTCTTCCAGCTGCAGGGCCCTGGTCTTGAGCTCCATCAGCGCCTCCTCCTTGCTGGTCGCCGCTGCCTGCAGCTCAGCTTCCAGCCGCTGCTCCAAGCCCTGGTACCTGCCAGAAGAATCCTTGGTACCCAGCCCCACCCCACACTCACCCCACCACACCCCTGCCTCCCTCACTTTTCCCCTCAGCCCTGTCCCCACCTCTGGTGCTGGCTTTCCTGTTCTCGCAGAAATTCCTGGCGCTCCAGAGCTGCGTGCTCCAGTTCACGCTGCAGATGCTCCAGCCGGGCCCCCAGCTCCTTGCCCCGCACCACAGCTTTCTCCAGCTCCTGAGGGCAGGCAGAGCAGGCTCAGGGCAAGGGGGCAGGGGACAGCCGGAGACAGAGGCCTGAGAGTCAAGAGAGCTGCCTTTCTGTCCTTGACCTGCCATCCTGGGCACGTATCGTTAGCCCTTTGGGCTCTACTTTCCCATCTACAAAATGGGAGCAAAGTCTGGTGCCCTCGAAATTGGGCATGAAAGAGTTGGGGTTCGTAAGCCTGGCAGGGCATGAGGGATACCCCTGGGCCAGGAGTCAGTGACACATGTTGGGCAAGTGCCGTCACCTCTCTGAGCCCATGGTTCTTCATGTGCGCAGTGAAAGGTGGACGCGCCCTGTGGGCTGCCACCCCAGCCATGTGACAGCTAGACAGCTAGAGAGGCTCAGCAGAGGCGGGTCTGGTGAGAGACCTTGGCTACAGGGAAAAGGTCACAGAGGACTGGCGGGACAGGAACTCGGGAGTTGACAGTGGGGCTGGGGGGGGCGCCAGGATGCTGCCAGCCAGGTGACCTGTGGCCTTTGGCAGTTGGGCTGCACCACTTTGGAAGGAGATGGGAGGCCCATTCTGGCCTGTGGGCCCCAGAGGGAGGGAGACCAAACCATTCTGCCACGTGGGGGGCCTGGCAGGATGAAGCTTCAGGGACAGCGCCCATGACCAGTTGCCAGCCAAATCCTGCCTCAGAATACAAGCCTATAAGCCTTGCCACTGAAAACTACCTTCCTGGATTAATAACCATACCTAGGCCTTGCCCGGGGGGCACTGCACCTCCTGACACCCTTGGCCACCACCTCTCCCTGAAAAACTACAAGTCCCATGAGGCACTGCTGCCTGTCTGGCTGGCAGCCACTAGCGAAAGTACTGGGGTAGGAGGCACAGTGACTAGAACCTCCCGCCCAGCCCCTGCCCTAACCTCCTCCGGGCCCTGGCCACAGCCCTCCTAGGGCCCCCTCCCCCCAGCCTGGGAGGCTTCCCCACCCAGTGGACAACCTGAGAGGCTCCTGGTTCCCTGACCTTCCCCTGGCCAGCCACCTTCTCCTGCTCTCACAAAATTCCCCCTTTGTCCCCAGCTTCCCCCACCCTCTCAGTCCTTGGAGCTGGCTCTTCTAGCCCGCCAGCCCTACCCTACCTTCACTGCCTACCTGCTGGCATTCCCTCCCACAGAACAGGTTCATTCTAGGTGCCAGGCATTGCCCCAAGCTCCCTACGCTGATTATCTTACAGGATCCTGTGAGGCAGGTACAATTTTTTTTTTTTTTTTTTTTTTTGAGAAGGAGTCTTGCTCTGTCACCCGGACTGGACTGCAGTGGCACGATCTTGGCTCACTGCAACCTCTCCCTCCTGGGTTCAAGCAATTCTCCTGCCTCAGCCTCCCAAGTAGCTGGGATTACAGGTGTGTGCCACCACACCTGACTAATTTTGTATTTTTAGTAGGGTCGGGTTTTCGCCATGTTGGCCAGGCTTGTCTCAAACTCCTGACCTCTGGTCATCTGCCTGCCTCAGCCTCCCAAAGTGCTGGGATTACAGGTGTGAGCCACCATGCCCAGCCAAAGCAGGTACAATTTTTATTCCAGTTTTACAGGCGAGAAAACTGAGACTCAGAGAGGTTAAGTAACTTGCCCCAAGCCACACAGCTGGAAAGTAGGCAAGTCGCCAGGCCAGACAGCATCTCAGCCACACCCCACAGAGTGGACCCCAGAGACGGTCTCTCACTTTCCCTCACATTCACCAGAACCACCTTACCCTGGGCCTGTCTTGCACAACACCTGACCCCACGTCTACCCATCCTCATAAGGGGTCTCTGAGCAAATTACTCTTCCTCCCTGAATTTCAGGGTCCTTGTCTGTACAGAAATGGGACTGGAAACTGCCTGTGCAGGAGGACTCAGTTCCTACCTGTGTTGCAATCTCACAGGTCCCCTAGCACTGGGGTCCATTGGCCCAAACACCCTTCCTGGCGCCTTTCCACATGCAGACCTGACCATTTTGCTCACTTTGCCCATTGGGGAACCTTCAGTGGCTGCACAGTCCCCCATGGCAAAAGCCCTAGCTCCTTCCTTAGCTTGGAAGGAAGCTGAAGCCATGCCCAAACACTGGAGTGCTAGCTTCCTGGTCACTGCTGTGTGCCCAGAGCCTGGTACAGGGCCAGGCACCAAGAATATGCCCATAAACATGTTTAAATGAATAAGTAAAAGTGTGTCAGCTGGATGTGGTGGCTCACGCCTGTAATCCCAGCACTTTGGGAGGCCAAGGTGGGCGGATCACCTGAGGTCAAGAGATCAAGACCATCCTGGTCAACACGGTGAAACCCTGTCTCTACTAAGAATTTAAAAAATTAGCTGGGCGTGGTGGCGCACACCTGTAGACCCAGCTACTTGGGAGGCTGAGGCAGAAAAGTCTCTTGAACCTGGGAGATGGAGGTTGCGGTGAGCCAAGATCGCGCCTCCAGCCTGGTGACAGAGCGAGACTCCATCTCAAAAAAAAAAAAAAAAAAAGGAAACTAGCTGGGCCAACATGATGAAACCCCGTCTCTACTAAAAATACAAAAATTAGCCAGGCATGGTGGTGTGTGCCTGTAGTCCCAGCTACTCAAGAGGCTGAGGCAGGAGAATCTCTTCAACTTGAGAGGCGGAGGTTGCAATGAGCAGAGATCGCCCCACTGCACTCTAGCCTGGGCAACAGAGTGAGACTCCGTCTCAAACAGAAAAAAGTGTCCAGTCCTTCTCTCACCCCCGCTCCCATGCCGCCCTAGTCAGCTTCCTCTGCCACTTACACCACGACCACTGCCTCCTGATAACCCCAAGCTCCCCTGTCCACCAAGGTGACCCTCCTCAAGCCTAGCCCCACACAGTTCTGCCCTGGCTTTCCCTGCCTGGGGAGGGAGGACTAACACATTCAAAGCTGGCCCTCATCTCCCCTGCCTCTTGAGCCCTGAGCATTCTTCTTTTGTTGTTGTTTCATTGGATGGTGTTTGTTTGTTTGTTTGTTTTGAGACAGCGTCTCGCTCTGTCGCCCAGGCTGGAGTACAGTGGCACAATCTCAGCTCACTGCAACCTCCGCCTCCCGGGTTCAAGCAATTCTCCTGCCTCAGCCTCCCAAGTAACTGAGATTACAGGTGCCTGCCACCACGCCGGGCTGATTTTTGTATTTTTAGTAGAGATGGGGTTTTGCCATGTTGGCCAGGCTGTTATTGAACTCCTGACCTCAAGTCATCCACCCGCCTCAGCCTCCCAAAGTGCTGGGATTACAGGTGTGAGCCACCACACCTGGCCCCTGAGCATCTTTAATGCCTTTGTCTTTGCACATGCCATTCCCTCTGGACAAAATGTCCTCCCCACCTAGTGATATTGTGGTCACTCCTCCTAAAGCCTCCTTGCCTCCACTTGGGCATCAGCTCACCCTCCCATGGGCTCTTGTAGCACTTGGCTCTGAATAAACAGTGCTTGAACACTTACAACACACCCTTGCCGGCATGAACCTTTACAGCTACTGTCTCTCAAGGTCCTCCCTAAGACAGGCCCAGCTGGCCAGGAATAGTACCCCTGTTTTACAGGAGGAGGACTGGAGTGGAGGTGAGTTGACTGCTGCAGCCAGACAGCCAAGATGTGCACTAGGCAATCTCACCCCCTCCCACAGCACCCCCATCACACAGTGGACATGGCTCTGTGCCCCAAGCCAGGCACACCTTTGGAAGGCAGGGTTGGTCTTGGCCTTTCTATCTCCAGCCCCAGCTTGGTGCTGGGCACCCACCGAACAGCTGCTGAAGGAATCAGTAACTCCCAATAGCCTGGAACCCTGTTTCCCAACCGCGGCTGTGAGCCCCAACCTGACCTACCGCCTGGAGGGCCTCCTTCTCCCGGCGCTCCCTCTCAGCCTCCTCCAGGTGCTGGCGGCCCTCGCTCTCCAGCGCCTGCATCCGTTCCTCGGCGGCCTCCGACTGGGCCCGCAGCCTGGACCCCTCACGCTCCCACTGCCTCCGCTCCCGGCCCGCTGATGCCAGCGCCTCCACCAGCGCCTCCCGTTCCTGGGACGCAGCCTCCAGCTCCCGGCCGGCAGCCTCCACTGCCTCCCGCAGCCGGGCTTGCTCCCAGGCCTGGGCCTCTGCCTCCCGGTGGGCCTCGGCCTCTGCTCTTCGCGCTTGGGCCAGCTCCTTGGAGAGGCGGGCAGCCTCCATGTCTTGGGCCTCCAGCTTGCGGGCCTGGGCTTCCAGCTCAGCTCCAAGGGCCTCAGCCTTTCTCCTCAGCTGTGCCACCTCCTTCCTGAGCGCCTCCTGCTCTGCGACACCACTGGCCAGGCTCTCCCCCGTGACTGGGCCCTCCCAGGCCTGGATCTCAAGAGCTCCTTCTGACTTCTGCTGTGGTTTTTGCCAGGCTGGGTTCCCGACCATCCCCTCCAGCCTCTGGTCATGCTCTCTGGCCTCTGTTTGTCCCGTGGCCAGGTCCAGGCCCTGGTTTGGGCCCTCCTGCTCCTCCAGCTGCACAGAGCTGGGCTCCGAAGGCCTTGGCTTGTGCTCAGGGTCCTCCTGTCTCAACCCCCCGGCCTCAGGCACCAACTCACCTTGGGGAGCCTCTCTTCCCTCGGTCTCTCCTCCCAGCAACTGTGGGGCCTGAATTTTGGTCCCTGGACCCTGAGGTGGGGCCACAGAGGCAGGGCTCTGGAGAAAGGATCTACAGCCAGCCTTCTCTGGGGACTCCTGTGTCTCCACAGGAGAGTCTGACTCTTGGGGGGACCAGTCTGAGGCCTGGGGGTCCACAGTAGCTGCCTGAAGGGGACTCTCTGCCTCCTGTGGGTCCGAATCAGGTGCCTGGGGACACTCAGCTGACCCCTTGAGCACTGAGTCTGATGCTGGGGAAGCCAAGTTCAAGGACTGGGGGCCTCCATCCCTTGCCTTCTGAGCCAAGCCCTGGGGACTGTGGTCGGAGGCCACAGGAGTCTGGGGAGCCTCCTCCAGCACCGGAAGCACAGGGTCGTCTCTCGGTACCTCCAGCAGGGGGTGCTGAGGGCATAGGAGAGGGACAGTCAGACGCAGAGAGGGACTAGGGGAAGGGCCAGCCAGGACCATGGGGAGGGGACTCACCTGGCCCCCTGGCTGCCCCTGAAGCACCTGAAGCAGCCCCCGAAGCTCCAGGTTCTCTCTCTCGAGGGTCCGAAGCCGCCCAGCCTCTGCCTCCCTCACCTCATCTTGCAGCGAGGGGGCTGCTCCCGGCAGGGGTGCTGAGGATGACAGATGAGGTCAGGACCCCTCCCTTACTGCCTGGCTCCTCACATACACATCCCAGAGGCTTGGGAAAAGGGAGGAAGTCAGAGGCTCTCCCCAGTACACCTGCTGGAAAGCACAGGCAGCCCCCGCCCCAACCCCTCCGCTGGGGTCCCTCACCCTCCCCAGGGGATCCTGGGGGCGGCTCCAAGCTCCGCTGCAGCTCCAGCTCCAGCTCCACATTCTCCTCAGCCAGCTGGTCCACCTGATGCCGCAGAGAGTCCAGTTCCTGGGGGTGAGGGTAGGGTCAGACAAGCCCTCCACACCATGGCCAGGCCGAGTGTGTAGGTCGGAGGGTCACTAGAGGTCACCAAGAGCAGAAGTGGCAGGAATCACTAGGGACCCCCAGGGAATCAATGGGGCCATGGGGTGATGGGGCAACCCAGCTGGGATCACTCTGGCGACCTCACCGCATGGGCCTCGCCCAGCCGGGTCCGCAGCAGCAGGTTCTCGCGCTGGGTCTCGTGCAGCCGGGCGCAGCGCTCTCGGGCAGCCTCCAGCTGCTCTTCCAGCAGCGCCTTGGAGGCCTCCAGCACCCCTGAGAGCACCCGCTCCTCCTGGTGGGAGAGCAGGGAGAACCGGTAGCCATGCAGCTCCCATGCACTCCAGGGCCTGAGGGTTCCAAACTCCTTCCCCTCGATCTGTCACAGACCCTGCCTCCCTCCCACACCGTGCACCCCATCAGTCTCTAGGCCCCGCCACTCCCTTCCATCTTCTCTCCCAGGTTTCTCCAGGTACTTTCTCCCCCACCCCTGGCCCCGCCCTTTGTGCAGGCCCCGCCCTTCTGTCCATGCCCCGCCCCTCCTCCCCAGGAACCGCCTTCCTTCCAAGGCTGCCTCTCCCCTCCACCTGCCCCATCCTCCGGAGGCCCTTTTCTAGACGCCTCCTCCCTGAATTTGTCCTCACCCATTTCTCCACCCGTGACTGTCCCCTCCAGAGAATCTGCCTGTCTCCTCTCGGGACCCAATCTCGCTCCTCCTCCTGGCCCGCCCCCTTGCGCACGCCCTGCCCCGCGGCCCCGCCTCCGCCTCACCTCCAGCTGGCTCCTGCAGGCCTCAGCCTCCTGCAGCCGCTCTCTGCAGCGCCGCAGCTCCTCCTGCAGGCGGGGCAGGCGGCCGGCCCGTTCCCGCAGAGCCTCTGCCTCCTCGCGGTACAGCTCGGCCCGCTTGGCCTGTCCCGACAGCGCCTGGGCCTGGGCCAGACGGTGTGGAGCTGGGAACAGCCAGCCGCGGGCCAGAGGGATTAGAGACGGGAAGGAGCCGGGTTGGGAGGGAAGCAATAGGACCGGGTGCGAGGAGGTTAGGGAATGCCGCGGTGGCGGGGAGCATATGAGCGCACCTCCTGGCGGAGCCTTCTTATTTCGACCTCCAAACCCTGCACCTCGGCCTGGGAGTCTAGCAGCAACTCGGCCTTCTCTTCCCTGGAGGGAAGGGGAGGCTGGAGAGGGTCTAGGGGCCCACAACTCCCAGCCCTTCCCAAGCCTGGCCCCTCCCGTAGCCAACAGGGCTAGGGTCCCATCCAGGCTTAATCTGCCCCTCTCCACTCATTCCCCTTCCCAGGCTGCGCACACTCACAGCTCCTGCCGCAGACGCCGCAGCTGAGCCTTGGCGTTGGCCAGCTGCAGAGCCAGATGGTGCGAGGGGCCCTCGGCGGGAGCCCTAGAGGGAGCCTCAGGCCTCAAGCCGAGGGGTTCTCGCTCCAGCAGCAGTTCAGCCAGCCGCTGTAGGTCAGGGGTCAAGGGTCAGGACTAACTTATCCAATGCCTCTGCACATCGACCCCCAACCACAATACCAGACATGGGGTTGTGGTCTGGGGTCTTGTGCCATCTGGTTGTGACAGCCCCGATGGCCCAAGACCTCAGACCACAACCCCATGCCTGGGCCCCAAACTTCCATCTCCCTTGCACAACCGGCTCCCTGATGGTCCTCCAGTTTCCCAACCTGAGTCCACGATGCCCCCGCTGCCCCTACCTGGGCCCCCAGGTCACGCTCCCGCGCCAGCCTCGACAGTGTCCCCATCAGGCTCCGGGACAGCATCTCCAGCTCGGCAGGTGTCAGCTCCCCAGGCTCCGGCCCAGACAGTGCCAGCACCACGCCGGTCCCCGGCTGGGTCACCTGGGGCGCAAGGAGAACAGTTCAGTGGAAGACGCGGAGCGGCAAGGGCGTCCCAGGCGCCATACCAGTCTGGGCTGCAGACCCGTCTCAGTACCTCCTGGATGGCAGCGGCCAGCTCACTCTGGACCTCGAGACTGAGGCCCTGGATGTGGCGGATGAAGAGTTCCCGGTGCTCACACTGAGGGGCAACAGGAAGGGGAGCTGGTGCAGGATCTCCCTCCTCTGCCGCCAAAGCTCGACCCTAGCCTTTCCTTCCCACCGCCAGCTCACCTGTACTGACGCTCCCAACAGTAGCCGAAGAACGCCTTCCAGCTGCTCCACCGCTTCTTCTGCAGGGCACATGCCACAAGGGGTTAACTGGGGCGGGGAAGGTAGAGGAGTGTGGGGGCAGAGGCAGGAGGGGGTGGACGGGAAGAGCACCTGAGAGGGGGTCAAACCCCAATGTCTGGAGGTCTGGGGGTGGCGACAGGATCAGCAGCTGGAGCTCCTCCTGGAGGCAGAGGGGCAGACTATATGAGGGGCCTTCCCGAAGGCTTCCCCTCCGGTCTTCACCTTTCCCTCGAGACCCCTTACCTGGTAGAAGTCCCTTAGTCGGCTCCACAGGTGGCTCAGGTTCCACACTCTCCAGGCAGCAGGTCCGTCAAGGCCTCTGAGCATCCGAGGTCCCCCTCGGGAGCTGGGGGCACTATGGGCGGGAGGTGGAATCGAGGACCCGCCTCCCGTCAACAGGCCCCGCCCACTGCCCATCAGGCTCCGCCCACCCACTTCCCCTCCCCTAGGATCCTTCCCCGCCACCTCCCCGGCCCCATGCCCCTTACATGATGCCCAGCACCCGGAGGAGCAGGGCCCCATCGCTGAGGCGCAGGAACCTCTTCTCCAGCCAAAGGGGCGGCTCTTCCTCCTCTTCCTCTTCTTCCCCCTCCGACTCCTCCGCCTCCCCGACCAGCCCGGCCAGTCCTAGCGCCTGTGAGGAGCCCAGAGGGGTCGGCCGACCAGCAGAGTGAACCCTGAGCCCCTCCGACCTGCCCCAGTGAGCCCAAGCACCCCGTCTCACCAGTCCTCTGAGTGCCTCTGGCCCCTCTTCCCTCACTACAGCCTCCCCCGACCAGATCTCCATCCCCCACATTTGAACCCAACCCTCCCCCAGCCAGCCCCAACACCAGCCCCTGGCTGGGGCTCACTTCCCCTCCCCAGCCCGCTGCCACCTGCCCCCTCACCCAGGTAGCCAGACTCCCACTCAGGAAGTCTCTGAGCCTGGGCCCCTTGCCTCCCTCCATGCCCGGGTCAGGGTGCCTGTCTCGCTGTGGCAGCTGCACCTGCCCTGAGAGGAAGAGGAAGTCCCCGAGTGGGGGATCCCGGGGCCAGCCACAGACACCCTGTGCAGCTTCCTCCTTCCGGGTGCCGGCGGGCCTGGGCAGTCTGAGTCCTACCTCAGCCCCCACCTCACCTCCCTGCATCCTCCCAGCATCTCCCCAGGGCTAGCCCAGAAGTCGGCGGTGGAAGGCCCACAGCTCCCCTGGCTCCATGGACAATGGCGGAACAGCGCTTCACCTCTCTGGGCCTTGTTTTCTCAAACTGAAACTGGAGAGGATGACCCCAGCCTGGGGCCTCAAAAGGGCTCTGGGCCTTGCATGGTGAGTCTGGGCACCCACACACCCATCTTCCCAAATGCCAGGCTTCACTCACTACAGCGTCCTTTCTTTTCCCTTCAGTGTTTCTCAAACTTATCCAAACCACATCCCCAGCCTGAGAGGTCTGGTTCAGATGCTCCTCCAAGAAGCCTCCTCTGAACCCCAGACAGAAGGGAGCATCACTCCTGTGACCTCACCCCAGCCCATCCTCTATACACTCGAGACTGTTGTAGCCATAGTAGGTGCTATGAAGGGGAGGGGATCTGACCTTGGCAGGATGATCAGGGAAGGTATCCTGGAGGAGGCATGAGATCAGGGATGGCTGGCTTAACAGAGCAAAGTGGAAAGGAAGGGAGGGTATTCCAGGCAACAGGAACAGAATGTGCAACTGTTCTGAGGCAGCTGGAAGTATGGTCAGCATAAAGATTGGAAATTATGCACGTTTTATCTATTCCAAGATGCTTAATGTTCACATTTTACTTTATTTTTTTTTAAGAGACAGAGTCTCAATCTGTGACTTAAACTGGAGTGCAGTTACAAGATCACAACTCACTGTAACTTCAGCCTCCTGGGCTTAAGCAATCCTCCTACTTCAGCCTCCTGAGCACTGGGACTACAGGTGTGTGCCACCACACCTGGCTAATTATTTTGCTTGTATTTTGTAGAGAGAGTCTCGCTATGTTGGCTGGGCTGGTCTCGAGCTCCTAGGCTCAAGTGATCCTCCCGCCTTGGCCTCCTGAAGTGCTGAGATGACAGGGCGTGAGCTGCCACACACAGTCCCCATTCTACATCTCTGAAGTGAGTTTACCTGGTACAGTTGCTGTCTGGCTAGCTGCAGTCCCAACATTACTGTCAGGACCCACACCTCAAAAGCGCCAGCATCAAATCCTTCAGAATAGTGTCAGCAGCTTGGAAGAAATCCTAGAGCAAGTGGAGCCCTTTTTAGCCCTGGGACCCAAATGGTGGGAATCCCCAGGGGAAGGGAACCAGGCTTGTCAGTGTATCAGTGACACTGCCTTTTGCCTTTTTTTTTTTTTTTTTTTTTGAGATGGGAGTCTCGCTGTCTCCCAGGCTGGAGTGCAGTGGCATGATCTTGGCTCACTGCAAGCTCCGCCTCCCGGGTTCACGCCATTCTCCCGCCTCAGCCTCCCAAGTAGCTAGGACTACAGGCACCCGCTACCATGCCCGGCTGATTTTTTGTATTTTTAGTAGAGACAGGGTTTCACCACGTAAGCCAGGATGGTCTCGATCTCCTGACCTCGTGATCCGCCCACCTTGGCCTCACAAAGTGCCAGAATTACAGGCGTGAGCCACCGCGCATAGCCTTTTTTTTTTTTTTTTTTTTGAGACAGAGTCTTGCTCTGCCTGTCACCCAGGCTGGAGTGCAGTGGTGCAATCAATCTTGGGTCACTGCAACCTCCGTCTCCCAGGTTCAAGTGATTCTCCTGCCTCAGTCACTCAAGTAGCTGGGATTACAGGCACCTGCCACCACACCCAGATACTTTTTTGTATTTTTAATACAGACGGGGGTTTCACCATGTTGGCCAGGCTGGTCTCGAACTCCTGACCTCAGGCAATCTGTCCGCCTCAGCCTCCCAAAGTGCTGGGATTACAGGAGTGAGCCACCATGCCTGGCCTGTCAGTGACACTCCCAAAACAGAGTGAAAAGTCGGCTCCATTTCCTCTGCACAGTTGCAAAACTGGCTTAAGAGTTCCTGGGCCGGGCGCGGTGGCTCAAGCCTGTAATCCCAGCACTTTGGAGGCCGAGACGGGCGGATCACGAGGTCAGGAGATCGAGACCATCCTGGCTAACATGGTGAAACCCCGTCTCTACTAAAAAATACAAAAAACTAGCCGGGCGTGGTGGCGGGCACCTGTAGTCCCAGCTACTCAGGAGGCTGAGGCAGGAGAATGGTGTGAACCCGGGAGGCGGAGCTTGCAGTGAGCTGAGATCCGGCCACTGCACTCCAGCCTGGGCGACAGAGCGAGACTCCGTCTCAAAAAAAAAAAAAAAAAGAGGTCCTGGCTGTTTTATGGCTGTTTTATGGAATGTTTGGAGCAGTACTGCTCTCCGTAGAACTCTCAAGGGCTCAGAGAAGGAGGTGGCAGGGAGACACAGACATCACGACTCTCAGACCAAAAATGATTCACACGAGTCGGACTCTAAATGTGAAGGAGTTTTCTGAACACGGTAACCAATTTATTTTGCTTCTATTATCCTTTTTATGTGTGCATGAGAATTACATATGATGAGAATCTACATTTAAGTCAAACAGAGCTCTTTCGGGAAATATAAAAGAAAAATTCTAGTGATGAAAGAACCTTGGGACATTGTTAACTGGCAGCATTCTTTTCTCTTAGTGACATTTTTATAATCGATGACATCTTAGTTTTTTTTGTTTTTTGTTTTGAGACAGGATCTCTGTTACCCAGGCTGGAGTGCAGTGATGCAATCACAACTCACTGCAGCCTCAACCTCCCTGGCTCAAGGGATCCTCCCACCTCATCCTCCTCAGTATCTGGGACCACAGACATCCACCATCCACCCAACTAATTTTTATATTTTTTGTAAAGATGGGGTTTCACCATGTTGCCCAGGCTGGTCTTGAACTCCTGGTCTCAAGCAATCTGCTTGCCTTGACCTCCCAAAGTGCTGGGATTGCAGGCGTGCACCACCACGTCTGGTCAACATCTTAGATTTGATGAAATATGGCATAATAATGACATCACAACAAACATGGGCTTCCCTTGAGCTAGGCATGGTTATAAGTGCTTTATACTTACTACCTTGTTGGCTCTGGACTAGTCTATGAAATAAGGACTATGGATTATCTCCATTTTATAGAGGAGGAAACAGAGAGGTTAAGTAACTTGCCTAAGGTCACACAGCTTTTAAGTGGCAGAGCCAACTAAAAGAAGGCAGTGGGGCAAGAGTGCAAGGAGCAAGGGGCACCCATGGTCAAGGTGAGCTGGGTTTGACCAGCCCACAGGAAACCGCACAGGATTGGTAGCAGAGGAGCACAGCCAGCTGTTCAGCCCTTTTGAAATTCCTCTGGAAATGGGAGTGATCCTCTCACAGAGTTGTTGCCAGAATTCCAGGCGCTGATGCCCAGCACAAGCCTTCATTAAATGTCCCTGGGGTGATTATTATCATTAATTAATAAATTAATTTTTATTTATTTATTTATTTATTTTGAGATGGAGTCTCGCCCTGTTGCCCAGGCTGGAGTGCAGTGGAGCAATCTCAGCTCACTGCAACCTCTATCTCCTGGGTTCAAGCAATTCTTCTGCCTCAGCTCCCCACAGAGCTGGGATTATAGGCATGCGCCACCGTGCCTGGCTAATTTTTGTATTTTTTTTAGTAGAGACAAGGTTTCATCATGTTGGCCAGGCGGGTCTCAAACTCCCGACCTTAGGTGATCTACCCACCTCAGCCTCCCAAAGTGCTGGGATTACAGGTGTGAGCTACCACACCCAGCCTGATTATTATCTTTAGTATTAATAATATCAAGGATTAAGGCCAGGCGCGGTGGCTCACACCTATAATCCCAGCAGTTTGGGAGGCTGAGGCCGGGGGGATCACCTGAGGTCAAGAGTTCAAGACCAACCTGACCAACATGGAGAAACCCCGTCTCTACTAAAAACACAAAATTAGCCGGGCATGGAGGCGCATGCCTGTAATCCCAGCTACTTGGCAGGCTGAGGCAGAAATGCTTGAACCCAGGAGGGGGAGGTTGTGGTGAGCCGAGATCACGCCATTGCACTCCAGCCTGCGCAACCAGAGCAAAACTCCGTCTCAAAAAAAAAAAAAAAAGGGAGAGAAAGAGATCATGTCCTTTGCAGGACATGGATGGAGCTGGAGGCCATTATTCTTAGCAAACTAATGTAGGAACAGGAAACTAAACATTGCATGTTGTCCCTTATAAGTGGTAGTTAAATGATGAGAACACACGGACACAAAGACGGGAACAACACACACTGGTGCCTACTTGAGGGTGGAGGGTGGGAGGAGGGAGAGGAGCAGGAAAAATAACTATTGGGTACTGGGCTTAATACCTGGGTAACAAAATAATCTGTACAACCAACCCCCGTGACATGAGTTTTTCTATATAACAAAGCTGCACGTGTACCCTTGAACCTAAACATGTAAGTTTTTTTTAATTCTATACCCGGCCAGGCACAGTGGCTCACACCTGTAATCCCTGCACTTTGGGAGGCCGAGGTGGGCGGATCACCTGAGGTCAGGAGTTTGAGACCAGCCTGGCCAATATGGTGAAACCCCGTCTCTACTAAAAATACAAAAATTAGCCAGGCATGGTGGTGATGGGTGCCTATAGTCCCTGGGGAGGCTGAGGCATGAGGATTCCTTGAACTCAGAGGAGGAGACTGCAGTGAGCCGAGATCAGGTCACTATATTCCAGCCTGGGGGACAAGAGCGAAACTCCGTCTCAAAAAAAAAAAAAAAAAGGCCGGGCGCGGTGGCTCAAGCCTGTAATCCCAGCACTTTGGGAGGCCGAGACGGGCGGATCACGAGGTCAGCAGATCGAGACTATCCTGGCGAACACGGTGAAACCCCGTCTCTACTAAAAAATACAAAAAAAACTAGCCGGGCAAGTTGGCGGGCGCCTGTAGTCCCAGCTACTCGGGAGGCTGAGGCAGGAGAATGGCGTAAACCCGGGAGGCGGAGCTTGCAGTGAGCTGAGATCCGGCCACTGCACTCCAGCCTGGGCAACAGAGCGAGACTCCGTCTCAAAAAAAAAAAAAAAAAAACTATACTGAATTAAAAATACTAACCCTTCCTGAATTTTATTACTTTTTTTAATTTTACTTTTTTTTTTTTTTTGGGGGGGGGGGAGACGGAGTCTCACTCACTCTATTGCCCAGGCTGGAGTACAGTGGTGTGATCTCAGCTTACTGCAGTCTCCACCTCTGGGTTCAAGCAATTCTAATGCCTCAGCCTCCCCAGGGACTACAGGCACCCATCACTACCACGCCTGGCTAATTTTTGTATTTTTTGTAGAGATAGGGTTTTCACCATATTGGCCAGGCTGGTCTCAAACTCCTGACCTCAAGTGACTCAGCCTCCCAATGTTCTGCGATTACAGGCATGAGTCACACCTGACCTAACCCTTCCTGAATTTTAATAAATTATTTTATAATATTAAAATAATAATAATATCAAGCATCTGTCCACTCAGCAAAACTTGTTCCTATTTGCATACCCACCTACTCACAGGCATCCCTCAGGAGCACCTGTGCTGTGCGTGCCCAGCAGCTCCCTCAGGGCTAGCCAAGTGTGGTGACAAGGGCTCACCTCCTGGTGACTGAGGGCCTCTGTCTTGCTCAACATCTGAGTCACACCCTTCCTCGGGCCTCTGGGGCAGGGCTGTGTCTCTATTGCTTTCACATTCTGTCACTCCAGACAAGCCTGGCTGAACCTCCATCTGGTTATCTGACTTGACTCAGCTGAGTCAGGCAGAGAGAGTCTGTGGGGAGGAGGGGGAGGCGGGAGAGGGGCTTCATCAGCTCATCAGCTGACACTGAGATCCGGGGATTCCAAGGCTCAATTAGGTGTTCAGGGATGTTCTCAAAAGGGTGGAAGTGATCCCTTTACTTTGGACTTTTCCCTTAAAATTTTTTTTCAGATACATACACATGATCAAAAATGTCAAGAATGAGACCAGGCGTGGTGGCTCATGCCTGTAATCCAAGAATCTTGGGAGGCCGAGGCAGGAGGATCACTTGAGCCTGGAGACCAGCCTGGACAATATAGCAATACTCCATCTGTGCAAAAAGCTAAAAATTAACTGGGCATGGTGGTGCGTGCCTATGGTCCCAGCTACTCGGGAGGCTGAGGTGGGAGGATCCCTTGAGCCAGGAAGGTCAAGGCTGCAGTGAGTTGTGATCACACCACTGCACTCCAGCTTGGGTGACAGAGCAAGATCCTGTCTCAAGAAAAAAACCATGTCAGCCCGGCGCTGTGGCTCACACCTGTAATCCCAGCACTTTGGGAGGCCAAGGTGGGCAGATCACCTGAGGCCAGGAGTTCGAGACCAGCCTGACCAACATAGAGAAATCCTGTCTCTACTAAAAATACAAAAATTAGCCAGGCATGGTGGCGCATGCCTGTACTCCTAGCTACTCGGGAACCTGAGGCAGGAGAATCACTTGAACCCAGGAGGCAGAGGTTGCAGTGAGCCGAGATGGTGCCATTGCATTCCAGCCTGGGCAACAAGAGTGAAACTCCGTCTCAAAAAAGAAAGAAAAAGAAAAACAATGTCAAGAGTACATCGAGGCCGGGTGCCGTGGCTCACGCCTGTAATCCCAGCACTTTGGGAAGCTGAGGCGGGCAGATCACCTAAGGTCAGGAGTTCGAGACCAGTCTGGCCAACATGGAGAAACCCGGTTTCTACTAAAAAATACAAAAATTAGCCAGGCATGATGGCAGGCGCCTACATGTAATCGCAGGCAGGAAGCTGAGGCATGAGAATCGCTTGAACCTGGGAGTTGGAGGTTGCAGTGAGCCGAGATTGCTCCCCTGCACTCCAGCCTGGAGGATAAAGCAAGACTCTGTCTCCAAAAAAAAAAAGTACATAAGAGTATAGAGAAAAAAATTTGTCTCCCATCCCTTCACCAGGTCCCCATCCCCTGTCCAAAGGCAATTTCTTGTGTCCTTCCTGAGGATACAAATGGCTGCATGTGTGAGCCTGTAACAAGTGGCTGCAACCACATATACAGCCACACACCTTCCTTGCTTCACAATATATTTTGCAGTCCATCTCATTTCTGTGCAGAACCTTGACCTTTTTAACAGCTGTGTAGTATTTTACCACCTTGCTATCTCGTCATCATTTAAATAGCCTTCTGCTGACAGATATTTTAAATGTTTGCATATTTTGCTATGACTACAGTGGCATAATGACTGGTTTTCTCAGATATCTCTTCCTTGAAGCTTTTAAGGGGGCTCAGTGTCAGCTGGGCACGGTGGCTCACGCCTGTATCTCAGCACTTTGGGAGGCCGGAGCGGGTGGATCATTTGAGGTCAGGAGTTTGAGACCAGCCTAGGCAACATGGTGAAACCCTGTCTCTACTGAAAATACAAAAATTAGCCGGGCATGTTGGTACACGCCTATAATCCCAGCTACTCTGGAGGCTGAGGCAGAAGAATTGCTTGAATCTGGGAGGCGGAAGTTGCAGTGAGCCAAGATCGTGCCACTGCACTCTAGCCTGGACAACAGAGCGAGACTGTGTCTCAAAAAAAAAAAAAAAAAAAAGGTAGTGTGGGAGGGCTCATTGTCCACTGCTGCCCAGCATGGGGACCCCAGAGGTGGGCAAGAAGCTGAGAAAGACAAACAGAGGGACAGCACAGTCAACCTCTGTTTCCTCCCCAGGGAATCGGCTTCTCCATCCACGCAGGCAGGTCTGGGAAGGACTCCATCTCCCAGTCGTCTTTTAGGCTCTAGTTTTTGGGGTTTTTTTGTTTTATTTTGGTTTTTGAGATGGAGTTTCGCTCTTGTCACCCAGGTTGGAGTGCAATGGCGCGATCGCGGCTCACTGCAACCTCTGCCTCCCAGGTTCAAGTGATTCTCCTGTCTCAGCCTCCCGAGTAGCTGGGATTACATGCATGTGCCACCACACCCGGCTAATTTTTGTATTTTTAGTAGAGACAGGGGTTTCACCATGTTGGCTAGGCTGGTCTGGAGCTCCTGACCTCAGGTGATCCACCCACTTCAGTTTCCCAAAGTGCTGGGATTACAGGTGTGAGCTACCGCTCCTGGCCTGGGTTCGAATATTTTAGCTAGCTCTGGTTCAGTCTCAAAGGCTAGAAGCAAGAGGACTCTGGGATTTGGGTGGAAGGGGAAGCCAGGGAGGCCAGGGCAGGTGGGGGCCCAGATCCAGCAAGAGCCCTGAGCCAACCAGAGTCAGGTCAGAGTGAAGCTTTCTCCCTGCTGGAGGCAGCCCTGGAGCTCCGCCTGGCACCCCAGCGGCCTGGCTAGGGCCCAGCTCTCTAAGTACGTGATTCAGGGCCCCAGGATCAAAAAACAAAAAACAGCCTCCAAAGCCTTCTGGGCAGCTGACCCTCTGGTGCTAGGTCTTCAGGGTACCCCTCCTCCCCACCCAAGTGTCTGAGAAAGGGTCGTCTCCCCACCCACCACTTGAGGGTGAAATAGTGGAGTCAGAGTTAGCAGTAATGCCCAAGGGAGTGGTCCCAAAGAGCTACCCAGGTGGCAGGAAGCAGTGGGAAGCCAGAGCCAGGAAGGGTGGGGCCCAGGGCCATCTGCCCAGTGCCCGTCCAGGTGCCCCGTGACTCAGAGTGCAGCCCGCAGGGCCTAGGGTCACACAACTTTAGAGTGAGGTCCAGCCCCGCCCCCACTACCTGACACCAGGCCGGCTCTCCCTTCCTTTTCTCCCCGGGCACTCCCATGCTCCGGGGGGCACTTGCTGTGTCTCGCCCTATGCCTCCAAGCCATGCTGGGATGCAGGCCCGAATCCTCCTCCAGGGGGCATCCACCCAGCACTCAAGGAGTCATTCAGACACTGCCTGGCTCTGGGCCATGCCCGGCTTAAAGCTCTCCAGTGGCTTCTCCCTGTGCTTTGACTCAGCGACTCACCATGACCTTCAAGGCCCTGAAGAGGGGGCCCCTCACCACCCTGATCTCATCCTTCCTCCTCCCCTCCACTCTGGCCATGCTGGTTCCTCAATCGCTCTGCTCCACTCGGCACCTTTGCATCGACCGCTCGGCCTGGAGCTCAACATATCTGAGTCACACCCTCCCCAACTTCCCACACACATTCACACATGCTCACAAACTCCCACATTCACACATGCTCACACACACGCACATTCACACATGCTCACACACACATTCACACATGGTCACACACATGCACATTCACACATGCTCACACACGCACATTCACACATGCTCACACACCCACATGCACATTCACACATGCTCACACACACGCACATTCACACATGCTCACACTCACATGCACATTCACACATGCTCACACACGCACATTCACACATGCTCACACTCACATGCACATTCACACATGCTTACACACTCCCACATTCACACATGCTCACACGTGCACATTCACACATGCTCACACACACAGTCACACATGTTCACACACTCACACATTCACATATACTCACACACGCACATTCACACATGCTCACACACACACATTCAAACATGCTTACACACTCCCACATCACACATGTTCACACACTCACACATTCACATACTCACACACGCACATTCACATGCTCACACACATTCACATGCTCGCACATTCACACACGCTCATACATTCACACATGCTCACACAGGCACATTCACACATGCTCACATTCACAGATGCTCACACACGCACATTCACACATGCTCACACGCACATTCACGCATGCTCACACACACGCACATTCACGCATGCTCACACACATTCACTCATGGTCACACACATTCACACATGCTCACACACTCGCACATTCACACATACACATATTCACACATGGTCACACACACTCAGACACACTCTCGCACACACACACACCCATACGCTCACACACACTTGCATGGTCACATACACACTTGCTCACTCACACATGCTTGCACGCTCACACACATTCACACACTAACAGTCACACACACAGTCACACACAGTCACACATGCTCACACACACTCTCACATGCTCTCACATGCATTCACACTCAGACTCACACGCACACACACACCACACACACACACACCCTTTCCAAGACTGGCCCCTTATCCCGTAGTGGTCTCTCAACTGTCCATTTCTCAGAAAAGTCCTTTCATGACCTGGCATAGTAGCTCACACCTGTAATCCCAGCACTTTGTGAGGCTTGGGCAAGAGGATCGCTTGAGCCCAGGGGTTCAAGACCAACTTGAGCAACATGGTGAGACCTCATCTCTACAAAAATCCAAAAATTAGCCTCACATGATGGATCACACCTGTCGTCCCAGCAACAAGGGAAGTTGAGGCAGAAGGATCACTTGAGCCCAGGAGTTCAAGGCTGCAGTGAGCTGTGATCACACCACTGCACTCCAGCCTGGGTGACAAAGTAAGACCCTGTCTCAAAAAAAAAAAAAAAAGAAAAAGAAAAGAAAAGAAAGCCGGGTGCGGTGGCTCACGCCTGTAATCCCAGCACTTTGGGAGGCCAAGGCGGGTGGATCACAAGGTCAGGAGATCGAGACCATCCTGGCTAACACAGTGAAACCCTGTCTCTACTAAAAATACAAAACATTAGCCGGGTGTGGTGGCAGGTGCCTGTAGTCCCAGCTACACAGGAGGCTGAGGCAGGAGAATGGCCTGAACTCGGGAGGCAGAGCTTGCAGTGAGCCACGATCGCGCCACTGCACTCCAGCCTGGGCAACAGAGTGAGACTCCATCTCAAAAAAAAAAAAAGAAAAGAAAAGAAAGAGAGAAAAGAACAGTCCTTTCTCTCATAAAGCAGCCCCCATCCTCTTCCCACAGCAGGGTTCCACTCTGTGGCCACCCAGCACCTTCGCATGCTTGCTTTGCCTGCTCCCCTCTCAAGTGGAAGCCATCATAGGCTCACTCATGACTGCAGTGCAGACAGCGCAGTGCTGAGCCCACTGGGTCCATGAGAGCACCACCGTCCACTGCCCGCTGATCTGTGCTGGGCTCCATTCTAAGCACTTCCCACATCTCAATCACTTAATCCCCTCCTCAGCTGTAAAATACAGGAACTATTGGTTATCCCCATTTTACAACGAAAAAATTGATGCCCAGAGAGGTTAAGTCACTTGCTTAAGGCCGCACAGCCAGGAAGTGGTGAAGCCAAGATACTTAAGGCATAATTTTTTTTTTTTTATGTTTTTGAACAAATGAACTCTTATTTCAGAGGCCAGGAAAGTGCAGCTCAGAAGGGAATGGGGGCAAGTGGGGCAGCTGAGGCTGAAATCTCAGTCCTCCTCTGGCGCTAAGAGCTCACGGTCTCCCAGCCCCACTCTACCCACAACCCCACCCCACCCTCCACCCCCTGCTCCCCGCCACCTCCTCCACTCCATTCCTTTGTGTTTTGTTTTGTTTTTGGAGACAGAGTCTTGCTCTTACCCAGGCTGGAGTGCAGTGGCCGGATCTCGGCTCACTGCAACCTCTGCCTCCCGGGTTCAAGCGATTCTTCTGCCTCAGCCTCCCACATAGCTGGGATTACAGGCATGCACCACCACGCCTGGCTAATTTTGTGTTTTTAGTAGAGACAGGGTTTCTCCATGTTGGTCAGACTGGTCTCGAACTCCCAACCTCAGGTGATCCACCTGCCTCGGCCTCCCAAAGTGCTGGGATTACAGGCGTGAGCCATTGCACCTGCCTCCACTCCACTCCTTGTTGCTGTCAGGTGTGACAGCAAGGCTAGAGCCCAGCACCCAATTAGGAAACAAGGTGGAAACCCAGGGCCAAGTCCCGTGGCTGCCGGTTGCCCTCGTAATTAAAGACACACACATTAAAGACAGCTCCGAGGTGTCATTAAACATCCATTAAACTGGCAAAAATAAATCTAAAAGGTAAAACTCAACTCTAGTTGGCAACTGCAGTAGAGAACACAGCACAGGTCACAGGTGGTTCAGAAGCAACAGCCCTTGCACCTGGCTCCCTGTCCCTGCCCTGAATTGCTCCATGTGGGAATTGGACCACAACTGGTCGCTTCATCAAAGATAGATTTGCCAAATTGGCATACAATTCACATGTCATAAAATTCACTCTCTAAAAGCGTACAAGTCAGCATGGTCTCAGAATTTCCTGAGACTAATAAAACCACCCCAGCCCTTAGACCCAGCACTCCGGCGTTTGGGAATAAGCCCTGTAGAAGGAGCCCAAGAGGAAACAAAAATAGAAATGTGTCCACAGCTGGAAGCTGCCCCAGCCAAACACTGGAAATACCCAGCTCTCCACCAAGAGAACCCACGCGAGCTGCAGCTTGCAGGCAATGTCCCATCTCCATCCTCACCACTGCTCAGCCCAGACCTCCTTCATCTTCCTGGCCATGCACGGCATATTCGCTGCTGTGTCCCCAGAGCCTGGCATGGTGCCTGGTGCAGAGATGATTTTCAGCAAAGAGCCATTGAAGAGAAGATACCTACGTGACTGCGAGGAGACAGAGGCGAGCAAGCGGAACCTCTGAACACCTGATTGGGCCACTCATAATGACATGAGAATTGCAATGCTCAGAGGAGAGAAGCAGCTTCTTTTGGTGAGAAGTCACTGAGATTAAAGATCTGTCTTAGGGTCAGGCATAGTGTCTCATGCCTGTAATCCCAGCACTTTGGGAGGCCAAGGCAGGAGGATCACTTGAAGTCAGGAGTTCAAGTCAGCCTGGCCAACATGGCAAAACCCCATCTCTACTAAAAATACAAAAAATTAGCTGGACGTGGTGGCGGGTGCCTGTAATCCCAGGTACTTGAGAGACTGAGGCAGGAGAATCACTTGAACCCAGGAGGAGGAGGTTTCAGTGACCCAAGATTGCACCACTGCACTCCAGCCTGGGCAACAGAGAGAGACTTTGTCGCAAAAAAAAAAAAAAAAAAAAAGACAAAACAAAGATCTGTCTTAGGGCCAGGACTAGTGTCTCATGCCTGTAATCCCAGCACTTTGGGAAGCCAAGGCAGGAGGATCACTTAAGCAGAGGAGTTTGAGACCAGCCCGAGCAACATAGAGAGACTGTCTCTACCAAAAAAAAAATAAAATCAGAAATTATCTGAGCATGGTGGTTCATGCCTGTAGTCCCAGTTACCAGGGAGACTGAGGCAGGAAGATCCCTTGAACCCAGGAGGTAGAGGCTGGTAGTGAGCCAAGATTGTGCCACTGGACTCCAGCCTGGGTGACAGAGTGAGACCTATGTCAAAAAAAAAAAAAAAAAAGGTCCGCCTTTGCCTTAGTGGTGATGGTTGCGTAACTTGAATATGTTAAAAACCACCAACTTGTATACTTTTAAAAACAAAATAGAGACAAGGTCTCATTATATTGCCCAGACTGGTCTCAAACTCCTGGACTCAAGTAAGTACCCCCCTTGCCCTCACAAAGTGCTAGGATTACAGGCATGAGCCACCATGCCTTGCCTTTGTACAATTTTACAGGCTGAATTTTATGTGAATTGTATGTCAATTTGGCAAATCTATCTTTGATGAAGCCTAACCGTGTGGCTCAGTTCCCACAGAAACTAATTCAAGAAAGGGACAGGGAACCAGGAAAGAGGGCTGTTGTCCTCAGCAGTGAAACTTGGGACCCCGAAGGCTAGAGTGTCTTGGGCAGGGGCATCCCAGCGGGGAATATTGTCTGGTAGATGCTGAAGAGGGGAGCAATTGGAGGACCCACAACTGGGAATCAGGGTGACTTTGGTGACCCAGGTTGCAGAGAATGGGAACAGAGGCTTGGAGAGAAGTCACTGGGGAGATGAGGGGACCACACAGGGATCTGGACCAGTTTCATATTAACCATGCCCTTCCAAGGCTGATGGGAAAGGCAGGGAAGTGAACATCTCCTGGGAGGCATGGAGCCTTCAAAGTTTCCTCTTCTCAGAGGTGATCCTCGTGTGGCCCACACTGCTTGCTGTCCACCCAATATCCTTTCTCTCTCTCTCCCTGACTAACAAAACTCATAATTTTTAATTTAGACACATGGCACCCTGGAATGAAGTTGATACTTCTCAGCTTCCCTTGCAGCTAGTATGACCATGTGACTAAGTTCTGTCCAGTGAGATGTAAGTGGAAGGGATATACAGCAGCTTCCAGCAAAAGCTTCTTGACAGACAGCTGGCATGGGCCTTTTATCTTCTGTTCTTCATTTCCTCTTTCCTGCATACTGGACGATGAATGTGATGGCTGGAACTCAAGCAGCCACAGTGGATCATAAGGTAAAGACACATGTTTAAAATGGCAGAGCAGCAAGACAGAAGGAAAAATCACACAGCTAGCATACTAGCTCAACCTGTCTCTAGTGCATACCTGTGAGCTAAGCCTTCGGTTTTGTTGTTGTTGTTGTGTTGTTTTGTTTTGTTTTGAGACAGAGTTTTGCTCTTGTTGCCCAGGCTGGAGTGCAATGGCACAATCTCCGCTCACTGCAACCTCCACCTCCCAGGTTCAAGCAATTCTCCTGTCTCAGCCTCCTGAGTAGCTGGGATTACAAGCATGCACCACCACGCCCTGCTAGTTTTGTATTTTTAGTAGAGGGATTTCTCCATGTTGGTCAGGTTGGTCTCGAACTCCAGACTTAGGGTGATCTGCCCAACTCTGCCTCCCAAAGTGCTGGGATTATAGGTGTGAGCTACCATGCCTGGCCTTCAATTCTTTACTCCTTCCCAAAACATGTGTTGAGTATTATCTGTGTTCCCCACCCTGAGCAGGGCTCCTTACCTGTGTTAAGTAAAAAGACATGGTTCCCAATTCCAGGAGTGAGAGTTGATGATACAAATATAATCACCTGGCAGGCCAGTATGCATGCTCGTTAACACCAAGAATCTGTGCCTTCCCATAGATGTCACCCGAACTTCTCCGGAAGTTATACCCATGCACACATTGCACTCTCTGCTGTCACTTCTCAATGCCTGTGTCACCAAACCCCAACCATGCCCAGTAGAGTGTGTCCCTTTGAGGCTAGCAGCCTCCACTCCCCCTGATCACAGCACCTTCATGGCTGCAGCCCAAGCCTGGTCTAGGCCAGGGACACTAGGACCTCTCCAACCTTTTCTTTGTCTCAGAAACCCAGACTTGACTCCCTTAGGGCCTATTGAAGCCTCCCGATAGGCCAGGCTCGGTGGCTCACACCTATAATCACAGCACTTTGGGAGGCCGAGGCGGGCGGATCACGATGCCAGGAGTTTGAGACCAGCCTGGCCAACATAGTGAAACCCCGTCTCTATTAAAAAATACAAAAATTGGCCGGGCGCGGTGGCTCAAGCCTGTAATCCCAGCACTTTGGGAGGCCGAGACGGGCGGATCACGAGGTCAGGAGATCGAGACCATCCTGGCTAACACGGTGAAACCCCGTCTCTACTAAAAAAATACAAAAAACTA
Organism: Rhinopithecus roxellana; assembly: GCF_007565055.1. Taxonomy (NCBI): domain Eukaryota; kingdom Metazoa; phylum Chordata; class Mammalia; order Primates; family Cercopithecidae; genus Rhinopithecus; species Rhinopithecus roxellana. The sequence goes on along the minus strand of NC_044563.1, from coordinate 11,547,625 downwards.
GCCGGGCGATGTGGCGGGCGCCTGCAGTCCCAGCTACTCGGGAGGCTGAGGCAGGAGAATGGCGTAAACCCAGGAGGCGGAGCTTGCAGTGAGCTGAGATCCGGCCACTGCACTCCAGCCTGGGCGGCAGAGCAAGACTCCGTCTCAAAAAAAAAATCAAAAAAAAAAAAGAAAAAAAACTAGCCGGGCGCGGTGGTGGGCGCCTGTAGTCCCAGCTACTCCGGAGGCTGAGGCAGGAGAATGGCGTAAACCCGCGAGGCGGAGCTTGCAGTGAGCTGAGATCCGGCCACTGCACTCCAGCCTGGCCACAGAGCGAGACTCCGTCTCAAAAAAAAAAAAAAAAAAAAAAAAAAAATTAGCTGGGCGTGGTGGCGGGCGCCTGTAGTCCCAGCTACTCAGGAGGCTGAGGCACGAGAATCGCTTGAACCCGGGAAGCGGAGGTCGTAGTGAGCCGAGATCCACTGCACTCCAGCCTGGCCACAGACTGAGACTCTGTCTCTTTCTTTTTTTTTTTGAGACGGAGTCTTGCTCTGTAGCTCAGGCTGAAATGCAATGGCGCCATCTCGGCTCACTGCAAGCTCCGCCTCCCGGGTTCACGCCATTCTCCTGCCTCAGCCTCCCGGACTCTGTCTCAAAAAAAAAAAAAAGAAAAAAGAAAAAAAGAAAACTTCCCCTAGTGACGTCTTCCCAGCTCCTTAACCTGTGAGGCTTCAGGCACCGGACAATGTATGGAGAACCCCTGGGGTCTGCAGACAACAGGTAATAAGCAGGGTCATTATCCCCATGCTACTGATGAGGAAACTGAGACTCGGAGAGGCACGGTCACAGGAATCACGAATGACAGGACTGGGATTTGACCTGTCTTAACTCCCAGCTCCTTCCCTACAGAGAGACAGGCTGCATGGTAGAGAATGGAGATCTTTATCTTTCTTTTTTCTTTCTTTTTTTTTTTTTTTTTTTTTTTTGAGACAGGGTCTCACTCTGTCGCCCAGGCTGAACTGCAATGGCGCAATCTTGGCTCACTGCAAGCTCTGTCTCCCAGGTTCAAGTGATTCTCCTGCCTCAGCCTCCCGAGTAGCTGGGACTACAGGCATGGCGTCACCATGCCTGGCTAATTTTGTTTTTTTAGTAGAGACAGGGTTTCACCACGTTGGTCAGGCTGGTCTTGAACTCCTGACTTCAGGTGATCCGCCCACCTCATCCTCTCAAAGTGCTGGGATTACAGGCGTGAGCCACCATGCCCGGCCTGATTTTTATCTTTCAAATAACCTTTTATTGAGCTTTTCTTTTTTTTTTTTTTTTTGGCAGGGTCTTGCTGTATTACCCAGGCTGGAGTGCAGTGGCATCATCATAGCTCACTGCAGTCTTGGCCTCCTCGGCTCAAGTGATTTTCCCACCTCAGCCTCTGGAGTAGCTAGAACTACAGACATGTGCCACTACACCCGCCTAATTATTTTATTTTTTTGGTAGAGACGGAGTGTCACTAATTTATTTATTTATTTATTTATTTATTTATTTATTTATTTATTTATTTTGAGACAGAGTTTTGTTCTTGTTGCCCAGGCTGGAGTGCAATGGTGCGATCTTGGCTCACCGCAACCTCCGCCTCCTGGGTTCAAGCGATACTCCTGCCTCAGCCTCCCACAAAGCTGGGATTACAGGCATGAGCCACTATGCCTGGCTAATTTTGTATTTTTAGTAGAGACGGGGTTTCTCCATGTTGGTCAGGCTGGTCTCGAACTCCCAACCCCAGGTGATCCACCGACCTCAGCCTCCCAAAGGGCTGGGATTATAGGCTTGAGCCACCACACCTGGCCTATTTTTATTTTTTTAGAGACAAGGTCTCGCTCTGTCACCCAGGCTGGAGGGGCAGTGGCACAATTATAGCTCACTACAGAGTCCAACTCCTGGTGTCAAGCGATCCTCCCGCCTCAGCCTCCTGAGTAGCTAGGACCACAGGCACGCACTACAACTTATTTATTCTTTTTTTTTTTTTTTTTTTGAGACGGAGTCTCGCTCTGTCGCCCGGGCTGGAGTGCAGTGGCCGGATCTCAGCTCACTGCAAGCTCCGCCTCCCGGGTTCACACCATTCTCCTGCCTCAGCCTCCCGAGTAGCTGGGACTACAGGTGCCTGGCACCTCGCCCGGCTAGTTTTTTGTATTTTTTAGTAGAGATGGGGTTTCACTGTGTTAGCCAGGATGGTCTCGATCTCCTGACCTTGTGATCCGCCCATCTCGGCCTCCCAAAGTGCTGGGATTACAGGCTTGAGCCACCGCGCCCAGCAACTTATTTATTTATTCATTTATTTAGTAGGGACGGTGTCTTGCTATGTAGTCCAAGCTGGTCTCAAACTGGCCTAAAGCAATGCTTCCACCTCAGCTGCCAGAGGAACTGGCATTATAGGCCTGAGCCACTGCAACCAGCCAGTTTGTTATTTTAATGTAAATTCTCAATAAACAACTCAAGAACTCTCTTGTCCTTTTAAAATCCATTTCTACTACTGCTAATCCGAGTGTATATTCAGGGCAACTTGAATGTGTGCTCCTGGGATGCAATCCTCAAGCTTGGCCCAAATAAAGTCTCTGCTGATATTAATTTTGCCTAGGCTTCTTCCTATTAGGTCAACACTCTTAAGGCTCATGTGGGGGTCTGTTCAGCTGCGTTTCAAAGGGACTCTAGACCCAGGAAGGCCCAGAACCACTGATGCTGAGTAACACCCTTGGCCTTCTGGGTCTGAGTTGCTATGGCCTTGGGCATGCTAGGACAGGCAAGTGAGTTTCACTGGGGCATGTGCTGGGTGGATGTTTCAGGTTCTTTTCTTTTTTCTTTTTCTTTTTCTTTTTTTTCGAGACAGAGTCTTGCTCTGTCTCCCAGGCTGGCATGCAGTGGCGTGATCTTGGCTCACTGCAACCTCCACCTCCCAGGTTCAAGCAATTATCCTGCCTCAGCCTCCCTCCCCAGTAGCTGGGATTATAGACATGTGCCACCATGCCCGGGTAATTTTTGTATTTTTAGTAGAGATGGGATTTCACCATGTTGGACAGGCTGGTCTTGAACTCCTGACCTAAAATGATCCACCTGCCTTGATCCTAAAGTGCTGGGATTACAGGTGTAAGCCACCGCACCTGGCCTATTATGTTTTTTTAACTTTGGTCTTTTGGCCACCAAGAGCCCAGGAAGGCCACACGCACAGCTCTGCCAGATGCAGCCCAGGTGTCCACTCTGGTCCAGGACACCATGGCCTGGTCTGCCCTTATCCCCAGGCCTGAAGCCGCACCTGTCCACCCTGGAGACAGCTATGCAAGATTCTTTTGCCAGGTGCTGTTTAATCTTGGGCCCTCCAGGGCCTGGAGCAGCTCCCAGGGCCAGTCCTCCCTGCCCCCACCCAAGGACGTCCTCACCCCAGCAAGCTCAGCCACATGCTCAGCAGTCAGGGCCACTGAGGCCACAGCCCCGCCGCGACCCACACCAGGCTGTCCTAGAGGGCCACCCCAGCCCTGGAAGCCCCCTCAACCCTTCCTAGAGGCCCAGCCAGTGGCAATGGACCCTGGAGGGGACACTTCCTCTAGAGGCCTTTCTTGGCCTCAGCCAGCCCAGATAAAAACCCAGGAGCAGAGGAAACAGAGGCAGCGGAGTGACAGAGACGGAGCTGGGCTTCCCTGATAACAGGGAGCTGCCTGGGTAGCACGAGGCTGCAGGAACGAGAAACGGGGTGCACAGCCAGTGGGGTGGGCTATTTGCCACCACCGCCCCCTATTTATTGATGGAGACACTCATTAGCTCACAGGAAGCTCCACGTCTGTTTTCTCATTTGTATGATGAGAGAGAATAAAGAGGTGGTATCAGGGAAAGATAGGGGCTTTGTGCCATGCGTGTCCACGAGGACAACACTGCCGGGGTCCAACCCCACCATTCTTTCAGACTTGAACCCTTCCTGGGTGCACCCTCATCCCAGGGAGAGCTCAGGTCACCTTAGGACCGTCTGATGGACAGGGAGAGGGGCTCTGGCACAGCACTTGCTCAGTCCAGGAGGGCTCCCTGGGGGAAGAGGCTACGTGAGCTGTGGAGGGGAGAAGACGCTGGTGAGGTCTGACCAGTGGTGACTGGGTATGAGGGGCCTTGAGTGGGGAGGCCAGCAGGGTACTCCCGAGTTTAGCAGGAAAGGAGAGGCAGGCAGGTTACCAGGGTGGCTAGAGGTGCAGTCAGCCTCCTTCCCTGCCCCTACCCGGGACCCCTGAAGGGGTGGCAGGTTGTGGGAGAGAACCATGGTGACAGAGGTTGGTGGGCAGTGCGACTCGGGCAGGCTGGACTCCTGCAACCCTGGGCAGGGAGGCCAGCTCCCCTCCTACTGTCTGTTCTCACAGACGTGACCACAAGCACCCAGCCCCTCCACCTTCAGCGAGCGGCTGCCTGGATGCACCCTCCCTCCCAACACGTCCCCACCCCCACCTCCTGGGCATTGCTCTCATCATGGGTCCTGCTCTCTGCTGCCCATCTGGTGCCTCTCCTAGCCTCCCCGCTTGGGGGCTGCACCGGTAGCCCATGGCCAAGGTCACTGTAGGGTGGAAGGCAAGCTGCTCGTCAGCTTCAGGGGCCCCACTGACCTCCAGGCATCCTCTCTTGTCCCCGACATTCCCCCTACTCCCACTACCCATCTTGCTGTGGCAGCATGGGACTGTCCCACCCTCCACCCCTACGGCTATGGGGCTCACCCCTAGGATGATGGGGCTCCGACTCCCACTTGAGTTGCCACTCCCACTGCCTCAAGGGTCATTTGTTCTATGAGGCCCTGCTTTGACCTTCTCCCTGACCTCTCAAGAGTGTGGCCTGCCCAAGTCAGCAGTGGGGGCTGACCCCTGGGGACCACGAAGCAAGAAGTGCCCAGGAACCAGGTACTGATGTGGTTCATGGCAGGGCAGCTCCACATGGTGATGGAATCCGGACTCCCTGTAGGTGGCTGAGAGGCAGCAGCACTCCACACCTCACCTATTCTTGTGAGGGCTGTTACGACACCTGGGGCAGGCAGGCAGCATCGCACAGGACACAGAGGCCCCCTAGACTCCACGCAGCGGGGCCTCACCATCACACATGTGGCTTTCCAGCGCCAAGGGGCAGAGGCCCAGGAGCTGGAGGGCCTGCCATGGCAATGGCCCCCATCCCCACACCCTGCTGGCGTCCCCGCTCAAGGCCCCTCATACCCAGTCACCACTGGTCAGACCTCACCAGCGTCTTCTCCCCTCCACAGCTCACCTAGACTCTTCCCCCAGGGAGCCCTCCTGGACTGAGCAAGTGCTGTGCCAGAGCCCCTCTCCCTGTCCATCAGACGGTCCTAAGGTGACCTGAGCTCTCCCTGGGATGAGGGTGCACCCAGGAGGGGTTCAAGTCTGAAAGAATGGTGGGGCTGGGCCCCGGCAGGAATGCTGGGAGCCAGGGTTCCCACCATGGGGTTTCCAGACAAAATGGCATCAGTCAGCACCCAGAGAGCAGGTAGAAAGGCCACACTGTGTGCCACGCGGTATCGGCCGGGCCTTGCCCTCTGTGCTGCCTCTGTGGGGACTGCTGCTTCCCTTCCTCTTCAGATTGCTGGCTCCCTCTCAATGCTCAGTAACACCTCCCTCGAGGCCGGGTGCGGTGGCTCACACCTGTAATCCCAGTACTTTGGGAGGTGGAGGCGGGTGATCACCTGAGGTCAGGAGTTCAAGACCAGCCTGGCCAACATGGTGAAACCCCATCTCTACCAAAAATACAAAAACTTAGTCCGGCGTGGTGGCAGACACCTGTAATCCCAACTACTGGGGAGTCTGAGGCAGGAAAATCGCTTGAACTTGGGAGGCGGAGGTTGTGGTGAGCCGAGATCATGCCACTGCACTCCAGCCTGGGTGACAGAGTGAAACTGTCTCAAAAAAAAAACATTTCCCTTGAAAGGCCCTCCCTAGTTTCCCCTTAATTAAGCCAGGATCCTCTACATTCTCCCTTTCAGCCCATCTGCACCCTCACCGCTCTCACCCAGTCTGTGATGATGCCAGAATGCCTGGCACTCAGCAAAACAGCCATTCATAACCAAGGAGATGGACACAAACTGCAAGTGTTTATTGCAGAAATCTGGCCAAGGTTCCAACTGCAGGGTCCCGGCACAGGGCTGGGCAGGTGAGATAGGGAGAGGTGGAGGACGCAATCTGGCCCAGGGCCTCAGAGCTGTGAGATGATGCTGGGTGCCAGACTGCAGGTGAGGCCTGTGCCATCTGGTTCCACATTCAGGGCCTTCACTATGCCATCCTGTACCACCATGGAGAACCTGCCGGAAAGAAGGGCCCGGCCAGCTGCATCAGCCTGGGCTTGGAGGCTGGGCATAGAGACAGGCGGTGAAGAGCCAGGGACCCAAGAGAACTCCAGAGAGGACTCCCCGACAGAGGACTCTCCCCACAGAGGACTCTCCCCACAGATGACTCCCACACAGACGACTCTCCCCACAGAGGACTCTCCCCACAGAGGACTCCCACACAGACGACTCTCTCCACAGAGGACTCTCTCCACAGAGGACTCTCCCCACAGAGGACTCACACACAGACGACTCTCTCCACAGAGGACTCCCCCACAGACGACTCTCTCCACAGAGGACTCCCCCACAGACGACTCTCTCCACAGAGGACTCCCCCACAGACGACTCTCTCCACAGACGACTCTCTCCACAGAGGACTCCCCCACAGACGACTCTCCCCACAGACGACTCTCTCCACAGACGACTCTCCCCACAGACGACTCTCTCCACAGAGGACTCCCCCACAGACGACTCTCCCCACAGAGGACTCTCCCCACAGACGACTCTCCCCACAGAGGACTCTCCCCACAGAGGACTCCCCCACAGACGACTCTCTCCACAGAGGACTCTCTCCACAGAGGACTCTCCCACAGAGGACTCTCCCCACAGAGGACTCTCCCACAGAGGACTCTCCCACAGAGGACTCCCCCCACAGAGGACTCTCCAGACAGAGGACTCTCCCCCCAGGGGACTCTCTCCACAGACGACTCTCCCCACAGACGACTCTCCCCACAGAGGACTCTCCCCACAGAGGACTCTCTCCACAGAGGACTCTCCCCACAGGGGACTCTCCCCCCAGGGGACTCTCTCCACAGACGACTCTCCCCACAGACGACTCTCCCCACAGAGGACTCTCCCCACAGGGGACTCTCTCCAAGAGGACTCTCCCCACAGGGGACTTTCCCCCACAGAGGACTCTCCACTTTTACCTCTTGAGACGTCGATTCCCAAAGATGGACACTAACGAATCATCTAGTAATAAGTCTGTCTCCTAAGAAGAGACAGAGAAAAGTATCAGCAATCCCTGAAGACGCCAAGGGCCCCCACTGCTCCCCACACGACCATGTCCCTGTGGTGGTCAGGGGAACACTCACCTTCCCAAAGGCCCCAGTGGGATCAGCCAGGAGCCGAACCTGCAGAGAAAGTAAAGGTCACAAGAAGAATATCCTACCTGGCCCTGACTCCCTGCAGGCCCCACACCTCACCTTGCCTTCCGCCTTGTGGGCTCGGCCCCACTCGCCAGTCACAAAGGCATCATTAACACTCAGACAGGCCAACACCTGGACTCCCTTGGCCTTCAGAGCCTCAGCCTGCTCCACAAACCCTGGTAGGTGGGTCTGGGGAAGGGGAACAAAGGGTTGGCAAAGTGATAACTGCATCTGCCCCCCAGCCCACCCTTCATCTCCAGGCACTCCTCACTGCTCTGCCTCAACACCTCTGATCAGACAATGAGAGCTGTCTAAACCACTCTATTTTCTTTTTGCCTTGGCCACTAGGAAGCTCAGAATGAAACCTAATGCCTTATGGTCCAGACGTGAACTTTCCATGGGCAGAACTATGTCTTAGTTATCTGAGTTCCAAGCACCTTCCAAAGTGCCTGTCATTTAGCAGGACCAACAGGGGTGTTGGATTTAATTGCAATATGTTTTTCTTCAGCATTCCTGGTACTGTTCCCTTTTTGCAGTCTCTATTTTTTTTTTTTTTTTTTTTTTTTTTTTTTTGAGACGTAGTCTCACTGTTTCGCCCAGGCTGGAGTGCAGTAGCACAATCTCCACTCACTGCAACCTCCGCCTCCTGGGTTCAAGCAATTCTCTGCCTCAGCCTCCCCAGTAGCTGGGATTACAGGCACTCGCCACCATGCCCAGCTGATTTTTTTGTATTTTTAGTAGAGACAGGGTTTCATCATCTTGGCCAGGCTGCTTTTGAACTCCTGACCTCGTGATCCACCAGCCTTGGCCTCCCAAAGTGCTGGGATTACAGGCGTGAGCCACTGCGTCCAGCTCTACTTGTTTTCTGATGGCACTGAAATGCGTTTTAGGAGTCCTGTCAGGACTATGTGGAGGACTTAAGAGCAACACAAAAGATCCCAGGTCCTGATCTTCAGAAGGGGAAGGGCCTCACCTTGGAACATCCAGGGGTGAAGGCCCCAGGAACTCCAAACAGCACACCCTTCTTGCCTTTGAACAGCTCTGCCAGGTTCACCTTGTTCCCTGGCTCCCCTTCAAACACCTCCACTGCAGGGATGGCATCTCCCACCTAGAGGGAAGGACTCCAAGGTAAGGGGGGTGAGGGAGCGGGGCAAACCATAGGCAGGAAGGTGAACAGAGAGCCTGGCAGCTGGGCCTGCAAGAGCCAGGGCTGAAACCCAGCAGGATGCTCCAGCCCTGTCAGAGTTTCCAAGGGCCCTCCCTGCCCGCTCACACCGGGTTACCCCATTTCCTCTAGGTTTCAAGATGGCCCTGCTCCTTTTAAGGGGCCATTGGTGACAACAGAGAAAGGGAGGGAAGGCTTCCCCTAGTGTCACAAAGGGTTGCATAACATGCTGTCTGTTACAGGAAAGGAGTGGGATTAAAATGGGCAGGGGCTAGAGGGCTGTATTTGGGGTGAGGAGGTGTCCCTGACAACATGGAGGGAGAGGATCTTGGCCAGGTCTGAGGGTCCCACCCTCAAGAGGAGGAAGAGGGAGGGCAGCAGCAGGTGGAACGCTGGGGGAGGTTGTCCAGGCCCCTACACCCAGGAGCGGTAGAACAAAAGAAGGAATCTTTTGAAGGGGGAAGGATCCGTCCCTGGAGTGCGTGAGGGCTTCATGGGGCCAGAGTGGGTAGGGAGAGAGAGTCTGAGGTGGTGGAGTCTCTGAGGAGCCCAAAGATTGGGAGCAGGATGAAGTAGAAAGGGAATGGGGTCTCACACGGTTTGGGAGGAGAAGGGGGAAGGTCCAAGACCCCGGGGACAGTTCCAGGAGGTGAGTGAAAGAGGAGGCAGAAAGGTGGGAATTCGCCATTGGAGGAGGGAGGTCGGAGCGGGCTGGGGGAAGCCCCGGCGGGGGCGCTAAGGGACAGCTGTTTCAGAAGATAGGGGAAATCAGGCCGGGCGCGGTGGCTCACACCTGTCATGCTAGCACTTCGGGAGGCCGAGGCGGGCGGTTCACCTGAGGTCAGGAGTTCCAGACCAGTCTGAACAACAGGGTGAAACCCCGTCTCTACTAAAAATACAGTAGCCAGCCGTGGTGGCTCCCACCTGTAGTCCCACCTACTCAGGAGGCTGAGGCAGTAGAATCGCTTCAACCCGGGAGGCGGAGGTTGCAATAAGCAGAGATTGCGACACTGCACTCCAGCCTGGGCGACACAGAGACTCCATCTCAAAAAAAAAAAAAAAAAAATGCCTCGGAACTGTCCCGGGAGGTGAGGTCCCCACGATTGGCGAGAAGGGTGGGCAGCCACGAGGGCCTTCTGAAGGGATGAGCGGCGCGGCCGGCGGGGAGGGGTCTGGCAGGCAGGAAATAAAGCGATACTCCCAGACCAGCGCGACGGGGGTTGGCATGGGGGTAGTGGGGGATGTCAGGCCCGGCCGGGCCAGCGGTCACCTTGATCGGGGCCATGGCTGCAGCGGCTCTGCTGAAACTGCGGACCCCGCCAGACGCCCACCCTCCTTCACTTCGCCGTCTTGCTGCTGCTGTCGCTGCCACAGACTGACCGGCGGACCCACCGAGTATATAGCTCGCTGAGCGTCTTAGGACGCACACGACAGCTAGTCCCATACCCGCCCTACGACCACTTCCACTCCGCCCCCTAGCTGGGGCCACCGCAGCAGGCGGGGCACGCCTGGAGGCACTGCTGCGACACCCTGCGTAAGGCGGACCTGGGCCGCCTCCACTGCGCAGGCGCGAGCGGCCACGCGTATAACAGAGCTTTGGGGACCCTCGCCTCATTTGCATCGGGGGCTGGACAGCAGACGCAATTACAAATTGGGCAGAGCTTTCGGCAGTGGGGCAGCTAATTTGCATATAAGAATGAGGTGCCGCTCGGCTTCCACGGGTCTAATTTACAGATAGGGCAGTATTTCTGACCCTTAACCGAAAGCGGGGTACAGAAGACGACGGTGTTAGGCGCCTGTGTAGGAGTAAAACATGTTTATTTTGCATTCAACGAGAGCCCCTGCATTGCAGCTATTTTGCATATTATTTGCATCTTACGACGGATTTGTGCCGAAAAAAAAAAAAAGCTGGGCGTGCGCTGTAGGAACCGCCTGCTGAGACGCTTCCGGTAGTGGCGCGTGACCCGACAGGTCTTTCACTTACCTAGCTCAGCTCCCGCAAGCACAAGAATTTCCAGTAAGTTCGCCACTTCCGGTTCTCCTGGCCATCCAATAGCATCGAGTGGAGCATCCCCGGAAGTGACGAAGCGGAGGACGCCCTCTTTCCGGTTCCGGCCTGGCGAGAGCCCGTTCGGCGATATGAAACTGCTCACCCACAATCTGCTGAGCTCGCATGTGCGGGGGGTGGGGTCCCGTGGCTTCCCCCTGCGCCTTCAGGTACCACGGCGGGCTTCCCTTTTCGGGCGGGATGGTGGGCCGGGGTCCAGTGCTTGCCTAAACTCCTCCGTCCTGCCAGGCCACTGAGGTCCGTATCTGCCCTGTGGAGTTCAACCCCAACTTCGTGGCGCGTATGATACCTAAGGTGGAGTGGGCGGCGTTCCTGGAGGCGGCCGATAATGTGAGGATCGTTACCCCGCCTGAGCATATCCCGGGGAGTGCGGGGCGGGCACACCTCAGCCGGGCTGAGGCGGGAGTTCGGGATGCCCGGAGATAATTTCACCTCTTGCCCACAGTTGCGCCTGATCCAGGTGCCTAAAGGGCCGGTTGAGGGGTATGAGGAGAATGAAGAGTTTCTGAGGACCATGCACCATCTGCTGCTGGAGGTGAGAAGCGGCCCATCACTTCCTTCCTGGGCCACCTGCCTCCCTCACTGAGGCTGCCAGTGCTCAGCCCTGTCCCTCCCGCCCACAGGTGGAAGTGATAGAGGGCACCCTGCAGTGCCCGGAGTCTGGACGTATGTTCCCCATCAGCCGCGGGATCCCCAACATGCTGCTGAGTGAAGAGGAAACTGAGAGTTGATTGTGCCAGGCGCCAGTTTTTCTTGTTATGACTAATATTTTTGTTGATGTATACTCTGTTTCCGAATTCTGCCGTGTGTATCCCCAACCCTTGACCCAATGACACCAAACACACAGTGTTCTTGAGCTCGACATTATATATTTTTTTCTCATTAAAGGTTCAAAACCAAAAGCGGTTTCTCTTTGCAGCAAATATACATTAAAATAGAGTCTCTGTACAGCCAAGGGCTCTGGGCCCTGGCTTGCCCCATGTCCCTGCGCCTCCCTGGCCAAACCCAAAAATAAATATAGTGTTATTGCTCTGCAGGGCATAGAGGCAGTGCTCTCCTACCCCCTGAGGAGGTTGGGTGGGAGCTGATGGGGAAGCCCTGGCCACCCCAGTGGTCAAGGGGCTGGAGCCTGCTTGGAGTTATTGCTTCAAGGGGGGGCACTAATGCCCAATGCAAATGATGAGAGGAGGAGCGAAGGGGTATGGGCCTTTGCTCTCCAAGTCCCACTCTGCTCTGAAGAGGGGGTAGGATTAAGCAGCAGCAAAAGCATCACCCACTGGGAGACTGTGGCCTCCATCCCCTTCCCTCCCTGAGATAGGCTTCTGCCTCCCACACATCCCCTGCAGCCCCCTATGGCTTCCGCAAGGCCCCCTACACTCTGGGGGCACGTTATGGCTTGCAAGGGGCAGCACTGTGCCCAGAGCCTGGACACAACGTTCCCAGCTTCTGACACCCCCTAGGAGGGGGGAGGGGAGGGCGTGGGGCCTGTTCCCAGGGGCTGATGGCATTGCCCTGGCCTTGCCAGCAGGCTGTGGCACTGCCCAGACCCCAGCTCCGCCCCAGCCCTTGGGGCTGACCCCATGCTAGGCAGGTCCTGCCAGAACCCCCACCAGGACCACCCCTTGCCTCAGTCCATCATGGCCTCGAGCATTTCCAAGAAGAGCTTGTGCATGGGCACCTTGCCTTCCAGCTTCACCCCATAGAAATGGGCCAGCACTTTGCCTGCTGTCTGGCGGAGGAGCGGTAGCGTGAGCAGCAGCCTGCCCGCCCTCCGCCGCTCAGCACCCCCTCCGGGGCCAGCCCGGCCGGCTTCGTACTCCAGCAGGGCCTCGTGCAGAGCTTCTCGCAGCTGCTCCACAGCCTCAGCATCTTCGATGTGCACAGAGTCTGCAAGAAGAGAGGAGCGTGGTATTGGCCTGGGCTATCTCTGGCAAGGGCACTTCCCACATCTTGAACACTGATGGATGGGGTCTAAGGAAGAGCCAAATGAGGATTTGTTGATTGGCTGATTGAGCGGCACCACTCTGCTCCAGCACGTGGGCCAGGACCCCACCTTTTCTCTCTCAACTGTGGCCACCTTGTACCCTCCCCACCTTCCCTCCCACTAAACTTGACCTTTCTGCATTGGCATGGCACTAGGGCTCAAAATCCTGTGTGCAGTTTGGAGCCTGCACTTGGCTTGCTTTTTGAGTTTGAGCAAATCATTGTTCTTCCCTAAGCCTCAGTTTTCCTTATCTGCAAAATGGGACTGTGTCACCATCACTGAGTTAAAAACCTGAAGACCTTACGGAGACACCTGTCCGTGCCAGCTCCAGACTCACCTGAATTGGCAAGGGCCAGGGCCTTCAGTAGAACGTACTCCTCTCGCTCCAGCCGCAGGGCCTGCAGCCGTCGCACCAGTTGCAGCAGGGCAGCCCCCAGTTCCCCCAGGCCAGCTGCCCGTGCCCCTTCTTCATCCAGGACTAAGTCCTCAGCAAAGGCCAGCTCATCCTGCAGTGGCAGTGAGCGCTGGGCCACACCCAGCACCAGTACCTCCATCCACACGCTCTGCAGTACTGACATCTGGTCAGACAGCGACAGCGATGAGAAACCTAGGGGGCAGTGGGGAGCGGGCCTGACTGAGCAAGCGCACCAGAGCCGGGCCTGTTCAGGGCAGCCCCAGGTCACCTGGGCCCTTTACCTGGGATGCTCTTGGCCCAGCTGATGGTGACCACAATCTCTCGGTCAAAGAGGTCACAGAGGGTAGCCACGGCTGGGAGGTGCCCATCAGGGCCCGCAGGGTCAGGCATGGCATAGAGCTTCTCAGGCTCAACCACCAGCAGATGAGACACCAGTGCATTCACTGGGGCTGCGGTGACAATTAGAGGACAAGAGTCAAGCCTCAAGGGGTCAAGCATCTTCCCAGAGTCGCTCCCCCTGTGGCCTTCCTCAGTAGCAGCTGGCCAGCGACTTCCCTCCGGGAAGAGCGCTGTCTCCCAGGGAAAGCCTGTGTGTTTGTGGACAGGCTGTGAGTGCTGGAAAATCGTCCCTATTCCACGTCCTACTATTTTTCCCAATGCAGGAAAAGGCATTTTCACACGTCTTGGGGAAATGAGTGAGTGAAGAGACGAAGGGGAAATACAGGTCCCAGTGCCAAAGGTAACTATGATGCCACACATAGGCCTCCCGTGTCCTAGCCCCAGGGACCCACAGTGCTCTCACCTGTCTTCCGGGGGCCGCCAGCGACTGCCAGGGGCCCAGCAGGGAAGGGGCCCGGGAAGGGCAGTGGGTCCACCTCTGGTCGCCGCTTGTACTTCTGCCGCCCACCCCGGACGCGGTCCAGGCGCACTCCTTGAATTGTAGGACAGATAGGACCATGACTGCGGTGCTGTGGGCAGGGTGGGGTTGCTCTCCAGAGTTGTCCTCCCCCAGTCCACTCACCAGAACTCCCAGGCCTCGCGCCCATCCAGCCCGGGCCCCCCACTCCCCCAGCCCTCGCCCAGCCCCTGCCCAGCGCTCACCCTCCTTGAGCATGCCCACCCGCAGGCACTTGGTGAAGCGGCAGGCCTGGCAGGCCTTGCGTCTCCGCTTGGTGATCTCACACTCGTTGGAGGCCGGACAGCTGTACTCGATGCTCCCTGCCAGGAAGAGGCAGGGCTCCAGAAGCGGCCTCCCAGGGTCGGGAGGGGACCCAGCTGACAGGAGAACCCTGACTCTCCCCGGGCAAGCACAGGTCTGGGGGTACGGGGAGGAAAGGGAGAGCAGGCAGCCATAAGCGGGCAGGGAGGGGAGTGGTTGCTGGGCGGGGAGACCCTGCCTGGATGAGGGAGGAGCTGGAACAGGCAGCGGGGCTGCATCTCGGCCCCAAGCCTCATCTCTGGACCACACAGCCTTCATCTGCTGACATCAAAGCCACAAGGACCTCTGCGTTGCTAAATCCAGTTGTCAATTCTCAGTCCTCATGTTACTTGGCCTAAAAGAAGGATCTAAGGCCGTTGATCACCTCCTGCTGAAACACTTAAAACACTTTCTTCTTTTGCTTCTAGGACACCATACACTGTGGTTTTCCTCCCACTGCACCAGTCACTTTGTGGTTTCTGTGCATCTTCCCAAGCTCTTCCATCCAGACTACCAGGGTTGTCCTTGGAGTTCATCTCCAATCCCATGGCGATCTTCTCCAGCTGTGGGGCTCTCATGTTTCTACCTCTAGCCTGGACCTGCTGTGAGCTCCAGACCCATCTCTCCAGCTGCCTCCTTGACATCCTGCATGTCTAGAAGGCATCTCGGACCGAACACAGCCTACGTGGACTCCACGTGTTCACTTGCCCATGAAGAAACCTGGGCAGAATCTCTGGTTCCTAGCCACCGACACATTCTGGTGGGCTTTACCTCCCCCTAGGTCCAGAATCCACCTCCTGCTCCTGGCAACTACTTCCACCTTTGACCCGATAGTCACTGTCACCCCACCCCTCGCTGGCCTCCTGCTCTGTCCCTGCTTGCTCCAGTCTCTTCTCAACACAGCAGCCAAGAGGGTTCTATTAAGCCTCCATCACATCATGTACCTCCTCTTCTCAAAACCCTCCAGGGATTTCCCTTCTCTGAGTCCAAGCCAAAGCAAACCCACGTCCTCCCAGGCCTATGCCCCTGCTCCTTGCCACCTTTTGACCTCTGCTCCTTGTTCTCGCCTCCTCCATGTTCCTCCAACAGGTTCTGAAGTTCACACAGGCTCCCTCACCTCCCTCCGCTCACTGTCACTTTGGAGGTCCTCAGCACTAGTAACGTGGGGCTGGCGGCCCTCCTGGCCTCACAAGGACCAAATGACACAGCTAGACAGCAGGCCAGCGGCACATTTCTCCTCACGGTGCGTTTTCTCCTACCCCCTACTTGGGCTTCTACACTCAGCTCAAGACACCATGGCCGGGCGCAGTGGCTCACACCTGTAATCCCAGCACTTTGGGAGGCCAAGGCAGTCGGATCACCTGAGGTCAGGAGTTCGAGACCAGCCTGGCCAACATGGTAAAACCCTGTCTCTACTAAAAGTACAAAAATTAGCCTGGTGTGGTAGTGGGCACCTGTAATCCCAGCTACTCAAGAGGCTGAGGCAGGAGAATCGCTTGAATCTGGGAGGCAGAGGTTGCAGTGAGCCGAGATCATGCCACTGCACTCCAGCCTGGGTGACACAGCGAGACTCCATCTCAAAAAAAAAAACTAGCTGGGCATGGTGGTGTATGTCTGTAATCCCAGTTACTCGGGAGGCTGAGGCAGGAGAATTGCTTGAACCTGGGAGGTGGAGGGCGCAGTGAGCCGAGATCGTGCCATTGCACTCCAGCCTGGACAACCAGAGCGAAACTCTGTCTCAAACAAAAGGCCAGGCTCCGCAGCGGCTTACGCTTATAATCCCAGCACTTGGGGAGGCCAAGTCAGGTGGATCACAAGGTCAGGAGTTCGAGACCAGCCTGACCAACGTGGTGAAACCCCGTCTCTACTAAAAATACAAAAATTAGCTGGGCGTGGTGGCGTGTGCCTGTGGTCCCAGCTACTTGGGAGGCTGAGGCAGAAGAATCGCTTGAACCCAGGAGGCGGAGGTTGCAGTGAGCTGAGATCGTACCACTGCACTCCAGCCTGGGCAACAGAGCGAGACTCCATCTAAAAAAAAAAAAAAAGAGGCCGGACGCGGTGGCTCACGCCTGTAATCCCAGCACTTTGGGAGGCTGAGGTGGGCGGATCATGAGGTCAGGAGATCGAGACCATCCTGGCTAACATGGTGAAACCCCGTCTCTACTAAAAATACACAAAAATTAGCCGGGCATGGTGGCGGGCGCCTGTAGTCCCAGCTACTCCGGGAGTGTGAGGCAGGAGAATGGCGTGAACCTGGGAGGCGGAGCTTGCAGTGAGCCGAGATCACGCCACTGGACTCCAGCCTGGGTGACAGAGCAAGACTTCGTCTCAGAAAAAAAAAAAAAAAAAAAAAGACAAGCCCTCTGGAGCCTCAGAACCAGCACCTCCCCTTCCTGCACATACCACAGCTGTAATAAGACAAGTCTATGCCACTCACTGTTGCCCAGCTCTCCCCTCTGCCAGGAGGAAAAGTGCCTGAGGGCAGAAACAGCCCTGCTTCAGCCCCAGCTGTGTCCCCAAGGCCTGGAACACTGCCCAGGACAGAAAAGCATAGGTCTGTGCTGAGCAGGGACTCTGGCTACCACATACCTTTATGACCTTGGGCAAGTCCTATACCTAACCCCTTGAACCCTCAGTTTCCCAGCTGTAAAAGTGCCCCAAATTAAAGGGGATAATATAGGCAAAACATCTAGCATGGTTCATAACACCTAAGTGCTCAATATACAATTCCTATTCACAGCCAGCACGCAATAAATATTTGTCAAGAGTCAACATACAGTGAGGGGCCCCAGGGTAGGTAAGAGACATCTGCACTCTGGCCTGCTGGCTCACTGGTCTTCAGAGCGGGAAGGGTGCACAGAGTTTTAGATCAGTGAATTTTGGCCAAGTTAAAACTTGCTGGATTGGCTGGGCGCAGTGGCTCACACCTATAATCCCAGCACTTTTGGAGTCTGAGAAGGACAGATCACCTGAGGTCAGGAGTTTGAGACCAGCTTGGCCAACATGGTGACACCCCATTCCTACTAAAAACACAAAAATTAGCCGGGCATGGTGGCAGGTGCCTGTAATCCCAGCTACTTCGGAGACTGAGGCAGGCCAACGGCTTGAACCCGGGAGGCAGAGGTTACAGTGAGCCACGACCGTGGGCACTCCAGCCTGGACAAGAGCAAAACTCCATCTCAAAAAAAAAAAAAAAAAAAAAACTGGCTGGAATGTCACAATCAGTCATTCGGCGTCTGTCCAAAGTTTGGTGTTACTAGTAATAAGCAGAGGCAGCAGTCTAACATTGAGGAGCTCAGCTCTGGACCTATACTGACCCACGCTCAAATCCTGGTTCTGCCATTTCCTAGTTGTGAGACTTCAACAAAGCTTCAAATACCTCTTAGTCTCAGTTATAACAGTACTGACGCCTTAGAGGGTTGCTGTGGGGACTAACTGAGATCATAAAAGAACACAGTACCTAGCACAAGGTAAGCACTCAAGACTTTTTTTTTTTTTTTGAGACGGACTCTCACCCTGTCGCCCAGGCTGGGAGTGCAGTGACATGATCTTGGCTCACTCCAACCTCCGCCTCCTGGGTTCCAGCGATTCTCCTGCCTCAGCCTCCTGAGTAGCTGGGACTACAGGTACCCACCACCACGCCTGACTAATTTTTATATTTTTAGTAGAGACAGGGTTTCACCATGTTGGCCAGGCTGGTCTCGAACTCCTGACCTTATTATCCTCCCATCTCAGCCTCTGAAAGTGCTGGGATTAAAGGCAGGAGCCACCATGCCTGGCCTTTTTTTTTTTTTTTATTATACGTATTATAGCCCCCCAAGTAACCAATGGTTACATAAAAGCAGAAATAACAGAGATAATAGGTGCTTCCCAGGCAATGCTTACGTCAGCATCTTGCTCATTCCCCCAAATTCTGATAAGCTTTCCTGAGTGAGAAAAAAAATTAGTGACTTTTAAGAGCAGAGATGCCTGCCTTTTTTTTTTTTTTTTTTTTTTTTTTTGAGACGTGAGTCTCACTCTGTTGCCCAGGCTAGAGTGCTGTGGCACAATCTCAGCTCACTGCAACCTCTGCCTCCCAGGTTCAAGCGATTCTCCTGCCTCAGCCTCCCAAGTAGCTGGGATTACAGGCACTCACCACCACACCCGGCTAATTTTTGTATTTTTAGTAGAGACGGGGTTTCACCATGTTGGTCAGGCTAGTCTCGAACTCCTGACCTCATGATCTGCCCGCCTTGGACTCCCAAAGTGCTGGAAGTGCTGGGATTACAGACCATGAGCCACCAAGCCCAACATTTTTTTTTTTTTTGAGACGGAATCTCGCTCTGTCACCCAGGCTGGAGTGCAGTGGTGTGATCTTGGCTCACTGTAACCTCCGCCTCCTGGGTTCAAGCAATTCTCCTGCCTCAGCCTCTCAAGTAGCTGGGATTACAGCTGCGAGCCACCATGCCTAGCTAATTTTTTGCATTTTTAGTAGAGATGGGGTTTCACCACGCTGGCCAGGCTGGTCTCAATCTCCTGACCTCAGGTGATCCACCCACCTTGGCCTCCCAAAGTGCTGGGATTATAGGTGTGAGCAACCATGTCCAGTCTCGCCTGTTAGTCTTTTTAAAGTTGGGTGCTAAACTATGATGCAGCCCCTCTCAAGCACTGATAAAAATCTGCCTTGTTTTGGGAGGCCAAGGTAGGTGGATCATTTGAGGTCAGGAGTTCAAGACCAGCCTGGCTAACATGGTTAAACGTTGTCTCTCCGAAAAATACAAAAATTGGCTGGGCGCGGTGGCTCACGTCTATAATCCCAGCACTTTGGGAGGCCAAGGCAGACGGATCACAAGGTCAGGAGATCGAGACCATCCTGGCTAACATGGTGAAACCCCATCTCTACTACAAATACAAAAAAAAAATTAGCCGGGCGTGGTGGTGGGCGCCTGTAGTCCCAGCTACTCGGGAGGCTGAGGCAGGACAATGGTGTGAACCCGGGAGGCGGAGCTTGCAGTGAGCCGAGATTGTGACACCGCACTCCAGCCTGGGTGATAGAGCAAGACTCTGTCTCAAAAAAAAAAGTACAAAAATTAGCTGGGCGTGGTGGTGCACACCTGTAGTACCAGCTACTCAAGAGGCTGAGGCAGGAGAATCTCTTGAACCCGGAGGCAGAGGTTGCAGTGAGCAGAGATCACGCCACTGTACTCTAGCCTGAGCAACAGAGTGAGACTCTGTCTAAAAAAAAAAAAAAAAAAAAGAAAATTTAAAATCTGCCTTGTGTTGGTGCTGCTTTGGGAAAATTAAGAAAAAGGGGACATGTTCTATGCTGGGGAGAGGTCAGAAGCTGCCAGAAGCAAGAACAAAGCTTAGGAACAGAGGCTGCCTTGGACTCTTTCAGAGCCACTATAGAAGGTGCTGGGCCTAGAGTACCCAGGTGGTACCCTGAGCTCACTCACATCCACTGCAATGCATCAGTACACCCAGTGCGTTTACCATACTTCTCAGGGAAAGGGTGTCTCTGGGAGGTAGAGACCCTGGAAACACCACATTGCCAGCCTCAAGCGGTGCCTCAGCCATCTGGGGGCCTACTGTACCCAGAGGGTGCAGGGCAAAGGGCAGGGGAGTGGGCTGGGGGCTCACCCTGGATGGTCCTCTTGAAGAAGGCTTTGCAGGCCTCACAGGATGCCACACCGTAGTGATAGCCAGAGGCCACGTCCCCACAGACCAGGCAGAGGCGCTTGGGCAGGGAGCTGAGCACCAGCTTCCCACCGCCCTGCTCGCCAGGCCCAGCCCCCTCCCCATCCTCCTCTTCCTTATGGCCTGGGAGGCAGCGGGTGGGAGCTGGACCAGGGGCCAGTGCCACAGGAGGCTCGGTCTCCGTCTCTGAAGAACCCTTTGGGCTGTCGGGGCTGGCCGGCTCTGCCTTGATGTAGAGAGGCTCAATGCCCACCACCTGGCTGGACATGGCGCTGGTCACCTGCAGGGAGAGACCCGTAGGTTCGTAGGGAGGTACTGGGATGGGGGATGGGAGACACCCTGCCACACGGGTTGCCCAACCTCGGGCCTAGGGACAGGCTTCCAGGCCCAGCAAGGGGGGAGGAATGGGGGCAGAGTCCAAGGAAGGACTGCCCAGTAACACTGCCCCCCTCCCAGCTGTTGCCATGGAAACAGAGTCTTCAGGGCCAGTAACTGACAGCCGGTCTCTCCCTTGGGAACCTAGGGGAGGCTTAGAAAGGCCCTACTCCCACCCAGGCCAGGGAGCAGGGTAACCGTAGCCCCCAGGCAACCTTCAACCCCACCTGGAATCCCTAGACAGGAGCAGGATACTTCCCAGTTTTCTCCAGATGTTGGGGGGACCTCTGAGACCCTGCCCTCGTGTGGATATTCTGCATTGGAGAGCGGGCACTGAAGCCCAGACCCAACGCCAGTGGACGTGCTCACACCGAGTTCACACACTCCACTCACGGAGGTGCTCAGGGGCCCCACAAGCCCACGCAGGCTCGCTCTCTGCTGGGGGTTTTCACACTCGCACCAGCCTTCCCAAACCCGTGCTCACTCCTGCTCACACTGTGCTCACATACTTCTCCTGGAGCGCACACCCCATCCGCGAACTCAATCAAGGCTCATGATCACACACACTCTCACTAGGTCCCCACATCCACAAGCACAGGCACGGACTCATGAAAACACCTCCAGAGCTTTTCACACCTGACACGCGGCTGCCCTCCTGCCCCAGCATGCCGATTCCAGGCACACGGCGGGTGCCGCTCCACCTCCTCGAGACCGGCCTGCAGGTCCACTCTTACACTCGCGCTGTCGCAGAGGCCGCCACCTCCCGGGGCGCCGCGTTCCACCCCCCCAACCTGCGCACACCTTTGGGAAGTTGCCTAAAGTTGCTATGCCTCCCCACCCCGCCCGCGGGAGACCTCTACCAGGTTATCAGGAAGTAAGTGGGGAGAGCCAAGAAGGAGGAAGTTCTCCCCCTGACGGTGCGATGACCTTTGACCCAGAGAGGAGGGTGGCCCCAGGCCCCTTCGAGCGCCCCCACGTGGTCTTCAGAGCCCCTTCCCCGACACAGAGCCCTCCCAGTCCACCACCCGGGCCAGCCCCAGGGACTTCGGCAAGTGCGGGATTGAACCCTGCCCCGGGGCGGGCCGGATCGGAGGCCCAATCCTGACCCGGGTCAGGACCCGCAGCCAGAGCCAGATCCTGCCCCAGGCCGGCCCACCAGGACTCGGACGCCGGATCCCGCCTGAACCCTGACCAGTCCAGCCATCGACTGGGTCCCAACCGTGGCCCGGACTGGCTCCAGAGCTGGACCCCGCCTGCAGCCCGCCCCGCCCGCCTCCCTGCCGCGCTCGCACATGGCCCCCGCGCCCCGCCCGCCCACCCCCGCGGCAGCGCTCCCCTCCGCCCCCGGACCTGGGGCTCCGACAGGGCGTTCGGGCAGGCATGGGGGCCGAGCGGCCCGGAGTGCCAGGGTGAGCCGGGGGCCGCGGGCGGCCCCTCCTCCGCCGCCTCCTCGGGCCGTACCGCCCCACCGCGCCGCGTCCCCTCACTCGGCGGCGCCGCCGGCTGCTTGTAGGACACAAAAGGACATCGCGGCCGCTTCCTACTCTGCTTCCTCCAGCTGACAGCGGGGGCGGGGCCGGCCGTGCGCATGCAAAGCAGGGGGCGGGGCCCAGGGTCCTATGCTAATCAGACCAGCGGGGCGGGCGGCGCCTGCGCGCCCGTACGAATCGGGGCGGAGCCGGCAGCGCCAGTGGGCGGACCTTCGCGCAAGTCCCGCCCCGCTGCCCGCCGAGCCACTGCGGCGCACATGCGTACGCGGCCCCTGGGAGGGGCGGGGCCGGAGACGCGGAGAGCTAGGGGATTAGAGTCGGGAGCCAGTGGGGCCAGAAGCGCTCTTTCGTAACGGAGGAGGCGGGGCGCGCTGCGCGCGCGAGGAGTGGGCGAGGCGGTGCAGACTGCAACCGCGGAGCGGAGAGACCACTTACATATGAAAACGCAAGGGCGGGACGAGTGGAGAGGCTGGACCTGCTACCTATGCTTGAGGGGCGGAGCCTAGCGCGCCGTCGCGAGGCAGGTGGTGCTGCCCCCTTCCCCCTACCCCTTCCCCCAAAGCGACACCAACTGGGCACTCGAACCGTAGACCCAGTGGTCCCACAGAGCTGTGGAACTCGGGGTGGGTGAAGCCGACTTAAAACATGCAAGAAGCCCTGGATTGCGAGTCCCGGAAGGTAGGGCCGATAGGGCCCGGACGGAGAAAGCTCAAGGTCACTGCGGTGACCGAATGAAGGTCACGGGGAAGGGCGGGGCCACGTGCGTCCGCCTCACGCAGGCTGCCATGCACTGACTCACGGACCATGCATAGACTCTTTTATTTCTTTAAGACTCAAATTCCACTCGGATGGGTTCGGGCTTGGGTCTGGGGACCGGACAGGTACAGGGCTGGTTTGGGTCGCTGCTCGAGCCCAAGGTGGCGTTTTTAATTCACGTACAGCCTCTTGCTCCGGCGCTTCTTGAGCCCCTCGATGTATCGCTGCAGCTCCTTAGTCAGGAAGTGGTCCCTGCCGATCCCTAACTGGTAGCCTAGGAGGAGGGCAGAGCTCGGCTCAGGGTAGTGAGCAACCGAAAGGTCTCCCCACCAGCGGGCGCCCCATATGTAGTTCGAGGAACCGCAAATGATTCGGGGTAGCAGCAGCGCAGGGCACTCAGGTCTGTGTTAGCCTGGGGAACTTTGCATCTCTAAGGGTGCTGAGTGTTAAGGTCAAGGCTAGGGAAGACGTTGCAGGCCTGAACTAGGGCGGTGGTAGCGAGCAGTTTGGCCACCTTCTGGACCAGCCACCCGCTCTAAGCCATCAGCTGGCCCTTTATCACCACTGGGCTTTCCTACCCCAGCAGCAGGAATTCACCCACATAATCCACTGTCCAAAGGCTCTCCAACCAGAGGGAGTCGAGGCCACACCAAGGCCGTTATCCCACTGGGCAGGTGGAGAAACAGCCACAGAAAAGCCTCCCTCAGCTAGAGAGGGCCTGCACTCAGCCTGGAGCCCAGGCCTCTGCCCATCACCACATGTGCCCCACTGGTTCTTCCTGTGCCCAGTCCCTCAGCTTTTAACTTTTATGGGGCCCTTGGAAAACACTTGTGAGTGCCAAGGGCATCTGACAAGACATAAGGCACCCTGAAACCCCACCCCTTGGGCCCCAGCCCTGCAAAATCCACCAGAATCTGTCGTGGTAGCTCTTGGGGGTTGGCGGGGAGCTCACTCCGGAGGGCTTTGGTGAGGATTTCCAGAGCTTCATTCTCCATGAGTTCCATCAGGGGCAGCGGCAGCTGGAGAAGCAGCAAGAGGCTTAGGTGTCCAGGGGACTTCATCTCTGCCCACAGCTGAAATGCTCCCACCTGCTCCCTGTGGCCCCCAAACCCCCAACCAGCCTACCTGCCCCTCCACCCTACCAACCACCCCCAACTTTCATATCCTATCAGCAACCCCCAACTTGCCTATCCCCTACCCCACTGAAACTCCCAGTCTCCCCAGCCCCTCCAACCCTGCTCTGCTGCTCTGCCCAGTAGGCTCGATGGGGCGTGTGCTTCGCAATATTGAGCGATGACATTGAGGAAGACTTTTCTGGGAGAAGAGAAAAAATGGTCAGTCATCTGCAGACTCCTGGGCCTTCCCTGGAGCAGAGGAGATGGGTAGGCACCGTGTGAGAGGGAATGGCCTTCAGAGACCAGCTCCTGGTGCAACCAAAAGGTCTCCCCACCAGCGGGCGCCACATATGTGGGGTCAGCATGGGACAGAGGTTACAACCCTGGGCTTTAGAGCCCCACCCACCTGGTTCCAGTTCTGACTGCCCCACAATGTGACACTTAGGACTAGTGACTGACACTCTGACCCTTAAGTTCTTCATCAGTAAAATGGGGTAATAAAAATAGCTCTTGGCCGAGTGGTGGGTCATGCCTGTAATCCCAACACTTTGGAAGGCCAAGGTGGGCAGATCACAAGGTCAGGAGTTTAAGACCAGCCTGGCCAATACGATGAAACACCATCTCTACTACAAATACAAAAATTAGCTGGGCATAGTGGCAGGCGCCTGTAATCACAGCTACTCAGGAGGCTGAGGCAGGAGAATTGCTTGAACTGGGGAGGCAGAAGTTGCAGTAAGCCGAGATCACGCCATTGCACTCCAGCATGGGCAACAGAGTGAGACCCCAACTCAAAAGAAAAGAAAAGAAAAGAAAATAGCTCTTTATGCAGGTTGTGCAGTTTGAAGGTGACAATCCAGTTTGAAGGTGACAATCCAGGGGAAGCCCCGTGCCTGGCACACAGCAAGTGCTCAATATGTGACCATTGTTACACTGTTATTGGTTCTGACTCTCTGATGAAGTGGTTTGAGAGGGTGCCAGACAGTGTCCAGCGTGTAGTAGAGGCTTAGAAATTGTAACCAGCAACTGACTAATGGAAAGACATACACCTCCTCAACCAGCGCAAATCGTAAGACAAGGCGGGATGATTCCATTAAAAACCCAGGTCTCGCTGGGCATGGTGGCTCACACTTGTAATCCCAATACTTTGGGAATCCGAGGCAGGAGGATCACTTGAGCCCAGGAGTTTGAGACCAGCCGGGGCAACATGGCGAAATTTTCTCTACAAAAAAATAAAAAATTAGCTGAGCAGAGTGGTGCTGGCCTGTCCTCCCAGCTCGGGGTGGTGGGGGTGGCTGAGGTTGGAGGATCCCTTGAGCCTAGGAGTTTGAGGCTGCAGTGAGCTATGATCACAACACTGCACTCCAGCCTGGGTGACAAAGCAGGACGCCTTCTCTAAAAAACAAACAAAGTCCGGGTGCAGTGACTCAAGCCTGTAATTCCAGCACTTTGGGAGGCCGAGGCTGGCAGATCACTTGAGGTCAGGAGTTTGAGACCAGCCTGGCCAACATGGTGAAACTCCCTCTCTACTAAAAATACAGGCCGGGCGCGGTGGCTCAAGCCTGTAATCCCAGCACTTTGGGAGGCCGAGATGGGCGGATCACAAGGTCAGGAGATCGAGACCATCCTGGCGAACACAGTGAAACCCCGTCTCTACTAAAAATACAAAAAACTAGCCGGGCGAGGTGGCGGGCGCCTGTAGTCCCAGCTACTTGGGAGGCTGAGGCAGGAGAATGGCGGGAACCCGGGAGGCGGAGCTTGCAGTGAGCTGAGATCTGGCCACTGCACTCCAGCCTGGGCGACAGAGCGAGACTCCGCCTCAAAAAAAAAAACAAAAAAAAAAAAAAAAAAACAAAAATTAGCCGCACGTGGTGGCGCACGCCTGTAATCTCAGCTATTCGGGAGGCGGAGGTTGCAGTAAGCAGAGACTGTGCCATTGCACTCCAATCTGGGCGACACAGCGAGGCTCTGTCTGAAAAAAAAAAAAGAAAAATAAAAAAAGGTGCGAAGCGGGAGGATCACTTGAACTGCAGTGAGCTATAATCGCACCACTGCACTCCATCCAGCCTGGGCTACAGAGCGACATCCTGTCTCCAAAACAAAACAAGAAAACCCCGCAGGTCCTACCGCGGGATCTTTGCTCAATTTATTTGGTGCGTCCTTCCCCGGACTCTGCGCGCCACGACTGAAAGGCCTGTTACAACGCCTGCCCGGGAGGGGGCGCTCCAAGAGTGCCTGGCGGATTTAAAGGGCGAAGGATTCGCGCTGGCGCCTCTCCCAGGGAATCCTAGAAACTTGGATCCCATCAGCTTCCCCCAATTTTACAGCTCCAGAAATTGAGTCCCCGGATAGCTTATTGCCCCGCGGGCGCCCACGGCCTGGCGAGGCCACACTGACCGGCCTCGATCTGGGATGCGGTGTCCTTCTCCCCCAGATTGATTTCCATGGAGCTGCCGCTGTGCAACTCTAGCTCCACCAGCGCGTGCTCGTCCAGTTCCTCCGGCTTGTGGCTGGCCTTGTCCCCTTCGTCCAACGAGCGGCTCCCCGGGCTGTACCACCCGCGGGTCTCGCTAATGCTGCGGCCCTCCGCGTCGAAGCCCTCGCAGACCTCGGAGAGCGGCATGTTCAGCTGTGCCTGGGACAGCGTGGTCCTGGTCCACAGGTCCCGAATGTCGCTGTGCACGCTCTCCTTGTCCGAGTCATGGCGGTCGGAAGACTTGAGCGACACCTGTGGGCCACATACAAGGAGGGAGCCAAGGGTCGCAGGTGGCTGGAGCGGGAAGGAAGAGCAGGCTGGGGATCTGAGCCGGGTCCGGGCGGGGATCCCGTAGAGCGTGGGGTTGGTTGGGTGGGGGCTGCGGGAAGCCAAGGCTGAGTAAGAAATCGCGCCAGGGACCCGAGTCGGACCAAAGGTGGGTTGGGAGCGGACAGAGTAAGGGGTCCGGGGAGAGGTCTTACTTTCGAAGGCTTTTCCTCCATGGTTCTGCCCCAACGGACCCAGACGCCACAGGCCTCGGGACGAGAAGGGGGTCAACGCTCCAGGAAGGGGGCAGGGCAGGGCCTCTCGCGCCGGGAGAGTTCAAACGACAGCCCGCCACGCGAGATGCCATCCTCTCTCCCCTGCTTCTCCACCCCCCGCACCCCACCCCCCAAAGTGTGTGCAGAGGCTGGAGACGCACAGCCCATCCCGGCTGATCCCCACGCCGGACCCTACCCAGCCGCCTCCAGGCAGAGACACGGGCCTGAGCCCAGCCGAGAGGGCGGAGAATTGACCGATCTGGGTGCCCGGGGACCCTCGGCCTGGGGGCCACGGGAGGCCAGATGTGCCCCCGCGGTGACCCGAGGAAAGCACTTCCACACTCACTCGCGTCCGGGAGCGTCACGCCCGCAGCGGTGCAGACCGTTTTCATTTATTGATGCAGGCTTTGAGGCACAGTCGTGAGGTGCTGTGAGGGACACGCCCGCCCGGGTCAGCGACACAGAAAGCCGTGGGGGGTCTGGAGATGGATGGAAGTGAGGAAAGGGCCGGGGCCGGGGGACGGCGGAGAGGCAACCGTAGCCTCCTCCCCAGACTTCAGTCTCGTGGAAAGAGGGCTCTTTGGTCAAACAAGCCAAGCATGCCGGGGAAAGCAGGAACGAAGCCCTTGAGAGGCCCGGGCCGGGGATCCTGCCCCTACACCGGCACGTCTTTGTCTCGGGGACGCCCGGGGCCGCGGGGCCGCACGGGCTTCCTGGGGGGATTGGGGCGGCGGCGACCTCGCGGCGCACGGGGCAGCGGGCAGCCGCGCTCGCTCTGCGTGTCCGAGGACTCGTCGATGAAGGCCAGGTTCTCGCTGGGATAATCCAGGGCCGAGGCCGTGGGCGGGGAAGGCGGGTGAGCCTTCTCCGGGGGCGAAGGGGATCGGGGCCTGCCCAGCGGCTGCGCTGGACAGGGCGGTGGAGGCAGCAGTGGCCGCTCCTTCTCTGGCGGCGGGGCAGCGGGCCCGGCTCGCTGGGTCACGCGCGCGGTCACCGTGCCAGTCCAGCTGGCAGCCTGCGCCGTGAGGCCGCCCATCTGCACGGAGAGGGAAAGCAGCCCTCGACTAGAGGTCCTAGACTCCCTCCGCGACCCCCCAGGAACCTGCCCCTTCACCAGCAGGCATCAACCCCCAACCCTCTTTTCTGCCTGGTCCTCTAGCTTCAGCCAGCCCCAAAGATGGAAGGGCTCCTCCGCTGGGTGCTCCCAAAAAGGTGGCAAAATACAAATTGCCCGGCTAAATGTGAATTTCCGAGAAACAACAAATAAATTTTAGTATAACTATATCTCGTGCAATATTTGGGACATGCATATATATATATATATTTTTTTTTTTTTTTTTTTTTTTTTGAGAGGAGTCTAGCTCAGTTATCCAGGCTGGAGTGCAGTGGCAGATCTTGGCTCACTGCAACCTCTGCCTCCCCAGTTCAAGCAGTTCTCCTGCCTCAGCCTTCCAAGTAGCTGGGATTACAGGAGCCTGCCACCACGCCCAGCTAAGTTTTGTATTTTTAGCGGGGTTTTACTGTGTTGGCTAGGCTGGTCTCGAACTCCTGACCTCGTGATCCAACCGCCTCAGCCTCCCAAAGTGCTGGGATTACAAACGTGAGCCACCGCGCCCGGCCAAATTAAAATTTCATTTATTTGAAATTCAAATTTAACTGAGTTTTGTTTTTTTGTTTTGTTTTATTTGTTTGTTTGTTTGTGAGACCAGGGCTTACTCTGTTGCCCAGGCTGGAGTGCAGTGGTACAATCATGACCCACTGCAGCCTCAACCTCCCCTGGCTCAAGTGATCCTCCCATCTCAGCCTCCCGAGTAGCTGGGACTACAGGCACACACCACCATGCAGGGCTAATTTTTGTGTATTTTCTAGAGGCGGGGTCTCACTATGTTGCCCAGGCTGGCTTTCTGCATTTTTATTTGCTAAATCTGGCAATCCTAACCATGAGAGCAGAGGTGGTGAAGTTACCCACAAACATACCCCTCTGTTCCCTGCGAGGCACACACAGAGGCTCACTCAGCCCCTGCCTCAGGAGCCCACACCCTGGATAGGAGACAGCCTGCTCAACCCCCTGCTAGGGAACAGCACATTTGCACCACAGTGCACAGACATACTGCCAACCCTGGGCGCCTACCTCTGCCCGAGTGCGGCGGGACACTACTCGCAGCCAGTTCCCGATGGTGGTGAGCACTGAGGCGAAGTAAGCCAGGCCGAGCAGGATCCAGAACCACACCAGCGGCTGATACGCTGGGGAGTCCTGCCTGGGGTCCGCACCTGGGATACCACCAGGAAAGGCAGAAAAGAGCCGGATTGTGGGGCAAGCCTGTGAGCTCCAGTTCAGTGTCCCCCTCCCAGCTCCTGGAGAGGACCTGCCCTCCCTAGGGCAATGGGTATGTGCTTGAGTGTGTGAGTGCAGGCAGGAAAATGAGTGGTGTGCATGAGTTGAAAGTGTACAAGATCAAAGCATGCAAGAAGGGGCGCTCCTGTGCAAGAATGTGACACATGCGAGGGGTGTGTTTAATACATGTGTGAGCATGCATGGGACTCAAGCATACAAGAATGTGAGTGTGCATAAGGCGCTGGTGTGTGTGCAAGGCTGTGATGGTGCATTCCATGATGGAGGCAGGGGTTAGAGCAACCACATGGGATTTGGAGGGAAAGGCGGGAGTGCAGAGCCCCTGATCAGGAATAAAGTAGATGGGAAAGTGCAGCACAAGAAGGGCAGCCTCACCGGCCACATAGT
This sequence comes from Rhinopithecus roxellana, assembly GCF_007565055.1. Taxonomy (NCBI): domain Eukaryota; kingdom Metazoa; phylum Chordata; class Mammalia; order Primates; family Cercopithecidae; genus Rhinopithecus; species Rhinopithecus roxellana. The sequence goes on along the minus strand of NC_044563.1, from coordinate 11,518,161 downwards.
CACCGAAGCCCACGGTGGTAAGCGTCACTATGACAAAGTAGATGGCCTCCAGCTTGCTCCAGTCCTCCATATAGCAGAACACGAACGTGGGCGTGAGGACAAAGAGCAGGCAGCCGACCAGTAGGAAGAGCATCGCTGACAGCACTCTTACTAGCTCCGGTGGCACGTGCCACTTCTGCGGGGAGGGGCAGTAGACAGGACCCAGGAGACACCAACAATTCCCACTCCCATATTCTCCACTCCCGCCCCCAGGAGCCTGTGGGAGAGGCTTAGGGTCAGCAGGCGGGTGGGGGGGGCATTCATGTGCCAGGGACATGGGGAAGGGTAGCTGGAGGCCAGCACAAGGGCAGGCAGGGCATGGAGCAGCTCACCAAGAAGATGGCTTCAATGTGACCGATACCACGGCGCAGGGAGGAGCCCAGTCGGTCCCCAACCCCTGCCAGTAGGATCCCAAACAGCGGAATCCCCACCAGTGCATAAAAGATGCAGAAGAGGCGCCCAGCATCTGTGTGCAGGGCCACATTGCCATAGCCTGGGCAGAGGGGCAATGCAGGAAGTCTAGGGGCCGCCTGGGACCCCTCCGTCTCCCTGCACCTTCCCCCATGAGGAAGCTCCTTGCCCTTCCCCCACATGCCAATCCCCTCCCCCACCGATGGTGGTGATGATGGTCCCTGAGAAAAAGAAGGCGCTGCCCAGGTCCCAGGCTGAGTGGCTGCTGTTACTGGTCGAGTTGGTTTCTGGGTCCGCACCCCCTCCCAGGGCATCAGCCACCTCCTGCAGGATAAGGTGTAGAAGGAGGAGCTTCAGTTCTTCCCACCTGTCTAGGCCAACTTGTGGCCCCTCCAGTCTCTAGGGTGGCTCCCTCCCTGCTCCTCCCTGTTCTCCCCTTCTCTCTGGTCTCCCAGGAGGCAGTCCCTTACAGCAGAAGATGCAAACTGGGTCTAGTCTACCTGCAGGCAAGTTTGTTTGACCTCTACAATGTCTGAGAAGCATTTTTGGTATCTGGCCCCTAACTTCAGACAACAAATTTCCACTTTTACCATGGTTAGGAGCAGACCTGGGACCAGATTGCCTGGCTTCAAATGTTTATGCTATGGGACCTTGGGCAAGTTAACTCTCTGGCCTCAGCTTCTGCATGTCTCAAGTGGGAATGATAATGACAGCATCTGCCACCCAGATTTTTTGTGAACTTGCAACAAAGTAAGCACTGACTGTTAAGTTCCCAAGCAGTGACCACACCCTGTGTTTCTAGCTTTCCAAACCCACGACTCCCATTGCACCTATGGAAGCTGAATTTGAGTCCCTTTCCTTAGAAAATCTCATGAAAGCTAGGGCCTTTCTCTCCAGGAAGGTTTATGTGCCACAAAATTTTGCTTCCAATTTTTAGAAGGTTTATATGCACACACAAAAACACACACATCTCAACCCTGCCGAAGTCCAAGCCAAACCCTGTGCTGCAGTGTAAATAATATTGATTGAGCACCTCTCAATAAGTATTACTATTTTTTTAAGGCTAGTAAAATGAAGCAGTGGGAGTGAAGAAGGAACCAAGAAATCTGTAACTGGTTGTGATTAATTAGTTGTAAACAACACCACTGTACTCAGACCAGCCAATACATATTATTAAATGAACGTAATGTCCCTATTTAGATGTCTCCCTCTCGCCAGCATGCAGGTCCCACGGGCAGGGACTATTTTGAGAGTGCCTGCCCTAGGTGAGAGGAAGTCAAAGAGACTCTTCCCAAGCAGCAGTGTCAAGGCACAAGAATGGTGTCTGTGGGGCATATCATAAAGCACTTCTTCTCTCCCTGACTGCAGTCCTCATTAGCAAGACTCAGTCCCAACTAATCTTCCTAAAGTGGCTGCTCAGCGCCCTCCATGGCTCCCCACTCCTTGCAGGCCTAAACTCCCCAGCCCAGCATTGAAGCCCTTTTTACAAACTGGTCCCCACCTCCCTTCCCCTAGTCTTGTCCCTGGGACTCCAATTTGGCACCCCATGTTACAGCAACCTTCCCCCCAGATTTTCTGAGATGATTGCATTTCCTGTAATAATTTTTAATAAAAGCAAGAAGTGAAAGAGCTAATTAAAAGTGATTTAATGTGTATTTTGCAACCCTTTTCCAATAAATTCACGACTTAAGGGAAAAATCCTGTGTCATCCTGTGTGTTCTAATTTTGGCTTCAAATGACTAGGCATCTGCTAACTCCAGGTTCTGCAAAATGCTCCGGAACTTTCCAGCTTCCACGCCTTTGCCCATGCTGTCTTTCCACATGGGCATCTCTTGCCCCTCATCTCTACTCTCTACCTCTCTCACCTGGTGTGTTTCAATCACCAGGTCATCCCTCAGGCCGCTGCCATCTCCCTCCTGGTCCCCAGCACCTAGCTTAAGGCCTAGCACAATTGGTGCTTAACAGAAAGAAGGAAACTTCCTTTCCACTGAATCCTACAGTGATCTGTCTGACCATGGATCTCTCCCCTCCCCTAGATGTGATGCCCTCCAAGGCATACCCTGTGTCTGATCCACCCCAGTATCCCCTTGGCGTATAACACTACAGCATCTAGCACACAGTAGGTGCACAATAGCTGCACAACTAATTCAGGGAGTGAATCCTACTGTGAAAGAGAAATAAAGTGGCTGTCACCCACCCTTCTCAGTCCTGCCTCTCCTTTTCTTCCTTTTTCTTATCCAGGAAAAAAGCAGTTCCATTGTGAAGACAAACTAGGTCAGATTCCCTCCCTGCCTCCCTCCCTCTGCCCTGTGGTCTGGCCAGACACATTCTTCTCAGGCCTCTCTGAGCCTCCACTGGCATTCTGGAAGTGTCAGAGACGATGTCAGGTGGTCTGTGTCCTGACCCCACCCCACACACATCTCTGCCCTGAGTCCTGCTGCCTTGAGAATCAGCTGGAACACTGAGGCCTCCGTGCCAGTGGCCCCTCCCTCCACAAAGAACAGGCAGGGAACAAAGGGTACTCTTCAATTTCAAGTAATAGACATTAATTTATTAAAGCTAGATCTTCATTTTTTTGTATGACAGTGACTCTGAAATCAGAGAAAGCAACAGAGGTGCCTGCCTGACTGTACCTCAGAAGGCTGCAGCCCAAAACTTTCTTGAGTCTACGGTTGGCGTCTGACCAGAAGTGCCTCAGGGAACCCTGACGCACCCCCCTTCTCCCCACATGGTAAGCATGCATCCTAGGGGGAAGGGGCACCTGACCTGCCATCCCTGGTGGCATGGATCCTGGAACCCTCCCAAATCACCTGCACATGCTCATATGCACACTTTTCCAGGGGGAGGGGGTGTGCTCACTGTGTTCTTGGGTTTTTCTAAGACACATGACTCCAAAAAAAGTATGGGAACCGGTGTAGGTAGGGTTGCCAGATTTTAGCAAACAAAAATATTGCATGCGATGGAATTGTATTAAAAAGGCATTTGTGGCCGGGCGCGGTGGCTCAAGCCTGTAATCCCCAGCACTTTGGGAGGCCGAGACGGGCGGATCACGAGGTCAGGAGATGGAGACCATCCTGGCTAACATGGTGAAACCCCGTCTCTACTAAAAATACAAAAAACTAGCCGGGCGAGGTGGCGGCGCCTGTAGTCCCAGCTACTCAGGAGGCTGAGGCAGGAGAATGGCGTGAACCCGGGAGGCGGAGCTTGCAGTGAGCTGAGATCTGGCCACTGCACTCCAGCCTGGGTGACAGAGCGAGACTCCGTCTCAAAAACAAAAACAAACAAACAAACAAAAAAAGGCATTTGTGGGCCAGGCGTGGTGCCTCATGCCTCATGCCTGCAATCCCAGCACTTTGGGAGGCCGGGGTGGGTGGATCACTTGAGGTCAGGAGTTTGAGACCAGCCTGGCCAACATGGTGAAATCCCATCTCTACTAAAAATACAAAAATTAGCCAGGCGTGGTGATGCATTGCATCTCTGTAATCCCAGCTGCTTGGGAGGCTGAGGCAGGAGAATCACTTGAATCTGGGAGGCTGAGGTTACTGTGAGCTGAGATCACACCACTGTACTCCAGCCTAGGTGACACAGGGAGACTCCGTCTCAAAAAAAAAAAAAAAAAAAAAAGGGCATTTGTGGTTTAACTGTAATTCACATTTAAATGAGAGTCTTGGATTTTATGTGGCAATCTAAACCGGTGAGTGAGACCTGTGCAAATGTAACATAGCCCTTGTGCTATGGCCATTCATTCATTCATTTTCCCCTCATCCCACCACCATCACACCCTGAAGGACACTATCTAGGTTCACAGTCCTGGGCCAGGCTCTCCAAGGAAAACAAATGACCCCACTGTTGCCCTATTGAAAACACAGAGACCTGGACCCCAGCCTCTGTCCCACAGCCTCCGGCTGCACCCCGTCCTCAGGGATACTGATCTGAAAGCAGCACCGGCACAGGGCCTCACTGGCACGCAGCTAGTGCCAGGGGTGATGGGTGACAGCTGAAGGGCTGAGGCCCACCCACGCACCTTGATGAGGAGGCCCAGCTCCTGGTCGCTCACACACGGATGGGCCCTCAGGAACTTCTCTCGGACCTCCCCCAGCTCCCTCTGGGCCTGCTGCTCGTGGGGCTGCTCCAGGGCCCGGAACACCAGGGCACCAGACACCAAGTAGAGCAAGACCAGCGCCAGCAGGGCCAGGAGCGTGGTGCTGCGCATGGCGCGCCCAGGCGCCGGGCCAGCTCCACTGCCCGCCTGGAGGGGCCGGGCAGGGGGCTCCTGGGGAGCTGTCGTCACTGCGGGCAAAACCAGGGATGCTGGGGTCACTGAGCTGGCCTGACATCCACACCCTTCTCCTCGATCCCCTACACACCCAAAGATCCATAAAGCCCCTAGCCGCACTGTCCACAGATATCCCTCTGACTGAACACACCCAGTCCCCCTCCTATCTCCAGCCTTCCCCTTACCTCCGCTGCCCCTGTCGGGGACCACCGGGTGAGGAAAGAGAGGAGGGCACCGGGAAGGAAAAGGAAGGCGAGTGGGAGGCCGAAAGAGAACCTAAGCCTGGCTGGGGGAAGCGGGGCGAGTGAGGAAATGTGGGGGGTGTGGGGTGGTGTGGGGAACTGGCCCTCGAGGAGGAGGCTGAGGGGGGCTCAGAGACGTCCGAAGGGAAACCCGGAGGAGAGGCCGGACCGCATAGGGCGGGGACAGGGGAATGGTGGGTCCCGGCTCGCCCGCTGCGGCTGCGACAGCATCTCCGCGGCTTCTCCGTCCCCTCTCGCCTCGCCCTGCTTCCCGGCTGGCCCTCCAGGGTGCCCCCGCGCCCCGCCGGGCTTTCGAGGAACCCAGGGGTGAGTCCCGCACCCAGGCGAGGAGGGGTGCGGGGGACGCCCAGTTCCCGGAAAAAGCAGGGCGGGGGTCCGCAAAGGCCACACGGGGGGGGGGGCAGTCCCCGGGACAGCTGTCAGTCCCCCACAGCGGGCGGCGGCGCCCACGCGCACACACGCCCCGGCACGCGCCGCCACGCGCGGGCACAAAGACCCGCGCGCCCACGCTCCACCCCGAGGCTGCAGCGCCGCACCGCCCCGCTGCACGCACGCACCCCACCTGCACACTCCGCAGACGCCCCGGCATCCCCGGCCCCCATGGGCGTGCCGGCCGCGCCAGGGCACCCAGAGCCCACGCACATGTATGCGGACCCTCGCGTGCACACGCCAGACCGCAGGGCAACCGCGCAGCGCCCGCAGCTCGCTCCCACCGCCTCCCCCGCGTCCCCACAGCTACGCCTCGGAGCGTGGCGGGCAGCGGGACTGGCGGCCACACCACTCCCTGAGGTGCCCACGAGTGGGAGGTGGGCACCCCGCCTGGCCAGTCGCCCCCGGGGCGCCCCTGCCCCGGAGTCCTGCCCGCACACCGGAGCCCGCCCCACACTTACTGTCGGCCCTGCTGCGGCTGCGGCTGAGGCCCGGGTTCCAGCACGGCCTCGCCGATGCCGACTGGGCCGCGGAGGCGGCAGGGGCGGAGCGGGCGGCCGCTGGGGCTGGGACCCCCCTGCCGCCGGCAGAAGCCCCCCTCCTCCCGCGGTTAACCCCTCCGGCGCCGCGCTTCCCTCCTTGCAGCGCCCTCGCCGCCGGCGCCGCCCCAAGCCCTTTACCTGCGGCCGCCCGGCTCCCCAATGCTGGCCAGCCCCGGGAGGTGGGTGGCAGAGGAGCCGGAGAGGGGTTGCAGCTGGGGCCAGCCTTCTAGCCTTGGACCGGAGCCCAATGTGGCCAGCGGCAGGGCCCCGACCTGGGCATCAGCTGGCCCACCTCTCTGGACAGGCAACACGCTAATCTGGCATCTCCCAGGCCCATTACTGGATCGGGAAGGGCCCGCAACTCTCCGCCCCTGGGGACAGCCTGGCCCTTGGGCTCAGTACTCATGAGGGAGGGGCTCCGCGGGACAAAGGGGTGGGGGAAACCCGGTGGGGTCACCTGGAATTGGCCGACATGGAGGTTGGGACCCACCTCTGGGGAGTCGCTGCTGGAACGCCTCCTGCCCTCACTCCAGTTTTGGCCTTCTACCTGCTCCCGGGCTATCCCTCCAGGGTGCTCCCAGCCCCAGCTTTTGGTTCTCACTTCCGTGACCAGAAATCAGCCCCAGAAAGGCTGTGGCTGGAGCTGCCTGCAGATCCCAGCATGGCACTGGTGCCAGCATCCGCTCTCCCACTGCCTGAACACCCAGGCCCTGGCTGGTCCTGAACTTGCCCTGCCCTGTTCTCACCCGCTTGACAACCTGTGACCTCTCCAAAGACCCTCTGGTGCCTGCTGGGGTCCTCAGCCCTCATGCTGGATGGCTTTCAGCCTGGGCTTTGAGGCTGACCACCCCCTACTGGTAGGGAACCTGGACAGGTTACCAAACTCTGGAGTGTCCCTGTTCCCACTTACAGAAAAGGGGTGATTAATCATCACTTCGGGGTGCTGTTCTGGGCATTAAGGAGGCCAGTGTTTAGAAATCCTCAAAACAGAGCCTGGCACACACAATAAAGTGCCCCACAAACGTTAGCAGTTTTCCTTTCCACAAAAAGTGATTGTCCAGCTTCAAGCTGATTCTCTGAGTCTCAGATGCCCTCTCTGGAGGCCCTGAGGGTCTGGTGCCCACGATGGTCCCAAGTAAAGGGTTTTGAAGCAGGCCCAGTGATAAGCCAAGGGAACTCTGAAAAGCTGGGACAACCACCTATGTGGCAGGGGACAGACCCTCCAGTAAAGGACTCCTAGCCATCAGACAGACCTGCCAGGACCATGGGAGCAGAGAGCAATGACTATGCTGCTAAGGACAGTGGAGAAGAGGGCCACTGGGAGGGCACAGCTAGGGGACCACCTGTACATCTGGGCAAACCCACACCCTGGTAGGAAGATAGGGGCTGCTCAGTCACCACGCCAACTCCCTGGCAAGCCCTGGACTAACTCCTGGCTCCTAAAGACCAGGTTGGGGTGGTGATAGGTAAACAGGGCCTCCAGAAAGTCTAATCCATTGGGGTTAAGACTCAGTAGCTGCCAGGCATGGTACCTCATGCCTGTAATCCCAGCACTTTGGGAGGCTGAGGTGGGTGGATTGCTTGAGCCCAGGAGTTCGAGACCAGCCTGGGCAACATGGTGAAACCCCACCTCTAAAATAAAAAATTAAAAAATTAGGCAGGCTGAGGCAGGAGGATTGCTTGAGCCTGGTTGGTTGAGGCTGCAGTGGGCCATGATCGTGCCACTACACTCCAGTCTGAGTGACAGACCCTGTCTCGAAGAAAAAAAAAAAAAAACCAAAAAAATCCTCAGTAGCCACATAACCACAGTAATGTGGGGCTGTGGGGCCTAGCAGAGGGGCCACATCCCTTGACCAGGAGACAGAAGGCTTCCTAAAGATAGTGACAGTCGCCAGGCGCGGTGGCTCAAGCCTGTAATCCCAGCACTTTGGGAGGCCGAGACGGGCGGATCACGAGGTCAGGAGATCGAGACCATCCTGGCTAACACGGTGAAACCCCGTCTCTACTAAAAAAATACGAAAAAACTAGCCGGGCGATGTGGCGGGCGCCTGTAGTCCCAACTACTCGGGAGGCTGAGGCAGGAGAATGGCGTGAACCCGGGAGGCGGAGCTTGCAGTGAGCTGAGATCAGGCCACTGCACTCCAGCCTGGGCGACAGAGCGAGACTCCGTCTCAAAAAAAAAAAAAGATAGTGACAGTTGATGCAGGTCTTGAGGAAAGAGTAGGAACTGTTCAAGTGGAGAGGGAGCTGGAGTTAGTGGGGCAATTCTGGGCCAGCAGAGCTTTGAGAACAAAGGCCTGTGTGGTCTCCTTCCCTTGCAAACTGCAGGCCCCTCCTCTCCCAGCCCACCAGCCTTGATGGGGTAAGTGGCCCCTGCCCAGCCTAGCAGCCCACTTCAAGGGCCACTGTCTGTTCAGCCTTAGGCCAAACAGGCAAAAGTGACAGGAACACAAGGCAGATGACAGACAGATGAACAACTGTGGGGCGCAGACACTGTTTATTGAGTGGCAGGCACAGGAGAGGTAGCTGGCTCCAGTGTGGAAGCGGAGGTGGCAGGTCATGCCAGGGTGCTGTGGGCATCTGGCAGCCAGGGCCACGCCCCCATCCTAGGGGGATGGCACAAGCTCACTATGACAGGAGCAGCAAGGAGCTGGCCAGAGGAGGGGGCAGCCACGACCCCCAGGATCCTGGGCAAGAAGTGGCAAACTTGGCACGGGGCCTAGGGTGAGGGGGACTGGGGCCTGGGTATTCTGTGGGGGAGGGAAGGGGATCACGTCTGTGGGGTGGAGTAGAGACTGTGGTGGTGGCCGCCTGGTCCTGGCACCTGGGAGAAGAGCAGAGGAGTGGTCTTCGTCTGGCTGCCCCCATACCAGCCCGGCTCACGCCCGATGGCGCCATACCAGCTCCCAGAGCCTAGACTGCCTGACATACTGCAGCAGAGAAACAGGGTCAGTCTCAAGACAGTGACCAGGGTCACAGTCACAAGAGCTGCAGGAGGAACAGAGGCTTAGAACAGAATCCCTGTGACCTAGACCTTCGGGGCCCAGAGCAAAGTACATCTCTAGGCAAGGGATGGAGGCTTTAGCCATAGGAACCCAGGGGACCTCACCTAGTACAGATGTGGAAGCAAAGGCCATGGCAGGGGTGGAAGGGCAAGACCCGACTCTCTCAATCCCCTATAGCTCGATGGAGCCAAGTGGGTGGAGGGGGGCAGGGGTACTGAGGCAGTGCCACGGCTCCTACCTGGTGCTCTCACCCCGGCTGTGCTCCCAGGAGCAGCCCTCATCTTCACAGTGCCCAGCCCGGTCAAAGAAGTAGGACCGGGAGGCAAAGACCTGCCCATTGAGGATGTGGCTGGTGCTCTGGGGGAGGAAGCCATCATCGATACTTACTCCTGTCCCTCACTGTTCTCCCAGCCCATCCCCAGATGCCAACCCAGGATTCCCTCTCCACTGGCCCCACAGGGGAGGGTGCAGACCCTTACCAGGTCCTGTGGGGGCCGGTGTACCCGGAAGAAGCCCACCAGAAGGGTGGTGGGCAGCAGCTCCCACACGAAGAGGATGAGGCCAAATACCAGGTAGCCTTTGTTCCCCAGGTCATTCACCAGGTCCGCCTGTGGGAAGGCAGGGGCTGGTGCCAGTCTGCAGTCACGCCAAGGGGGCAGTGGGACAGGGCCCAGGCCAGCTGGGGCCAAGGTGCCACAGCTACTAAGGAGGTGGCAGACATGCGTATGCCCACCTGATCAGACACATTGTACCAGTCGTAATCGAAGGTGTCCAGCCGGCTCTGGGGGGCCAAGGCCAGTGCTGTCAGGTTGTAGCAGGCCCGGCTGGCATAGAGCAGGACCATAGCTCCACCCATTGCGGCCGCCTGGCACACACTGGTCCCCTGGCACAGGTAACAACAGAGGACCCTCAGGGAGAGAAGGCTCCCAGCTTCCTCTACACCCTGAGAACCGCTGCCCAGAGATCCCAAAGGACACCTGGGCATCAGTGCTGCGGCCCTACCTTGGCCTCCAGGTAGATGCTAGTGGAGGGGGCCCGCCTGGCGACGAGGCAGAGGCAGGCAGCAAGAGACAGCGCACAGATGACGAACAGGGAGTCGCTCACCAGGACGCGGACAAGCAGCAGGGCCCAGGGCTGTGCCCGGCGTCGATGGGAGAGCACAGCACACAGCACGTTCACCAGCAGAAAGAGCAGTGAGGCCCCCACAAAGGCCCCTCGGACAGCCAGCCTGCAGCCACAGCACAGTCAGCCCGGGCCCTCAACAGCCCTCAGCACTCACCACCTGCCCCACCTCCTGCAGGAAACCCCAATGTCCACAGAACTCAGGGCATCCAGTCTGAGCCCTGTTCCTCCATTCTTACAGATAGAGAAACTGAGGCTCAAAGAGGTCAGAAGGTGACTGACAGCCATGGTACCTCGGAAGGGGCACCAACTGGAGTCAGAAGTCTCCGTCTGAGCCCCAGCTCTGCGACCTTGATCCTGATGCCTTACCTGGCTGGGCCTCAGTTTCTTCATCTCTCAAGGGAGGAGAGTAGCCTCTCAGGGAAATTGTACAAATGAAAGATGGCTGGGAAAGCTCTTTATAAACCGTAAGACACTGTGCAAATGACGAGGGCATTGCGGCCCCAGGTCACCCAGGAGTGCATATGGCTTTGGTGCTTCCATGGGCTGGAGCCTCCAGCTCACCCTCCATGGTGGATGCCACTGGGTTCCTCTCCCTCACACTACCACAACCATTCCTATTCTTGTGCCTTGCAGATCTGCAAAGCCTCTGCTGAGCCATCTGCGCCAGGTGCTTTAATTTTTCCAAGCTCTTCCACAGACATTCCCTGGGTTGTCTTTGTCTCAGCCCTGACAGGTGGGAAGGGATCTACATGGGACTGTCCCCTGCCCCGACCTGGAGGTTGAGCCCACCAGTGTCCCGAGTACTTACAAGCCTCGGCTCATCTCCGGCCGACGCTTCGCCTTGGCCTTGAACACCACCTAGGAGCAGAGATGCCCTTCACTCCTGTGGGTCCTTGAGGCTTGCCACCTCCCACCCCCCACCCGGGACCACAGTTGGTTACCTGGGCAAAGTAGAGGTTCATAAGCGTCAAGGTGAAGAACTGCAGGCAGACGGGGCAGCAGTAGAGAAGCCAGAAGGGCAAGGGCCCCAGGCGGTTGGCGCGGGGAGTATCTCGGAAGTAGAAGGAGAAGAGGGTGGTACGCAAGGCAGCCCAGAGCAGACAGAGGGCCAGGAACACCGTCTGATAGCTGAGACGCTTGTGCCCGTACAGAAGCACCAGCCAGAGCTGGGCATAGACGGAGAAGAAGAGCAGGGCATACAGGGTGGTGTAGGCAGCCGTCAGCCCCAGGGTCACAGCAGGTGGCAGCGCAGGCACCAGCCCGGCAGCAGGCACCAGGCCAGACAGGTTACTCTCCATGTCAGGGAGGGAGGCCTGAATCCCGGAGACAGAGAAGGAGGGGCTGTCGGCAGGGCCAGGGAAATAAATACGGAAGGGTGGGAATTGCAGGATGCAGAGAGGGAGATGGGGCGCTGAGAAGGAAAGAAGTTGTGGCTGACAGGCCCCTCCTCCTCAACAGAGAGACCCTTGCCCTTGGAGAACACTGGCAGCCTGGGCCCCAGGCCCCTCACTCAGGCGCATGGAAGGGCAGTCTCTTCTCTCCAGGGCAGACCGGGTGGGGGTTGGGGGTGTCTCCTCCCTGGGCCTACCCCAGAGCCAGGGATGGGGGGATGCAGAGGCCCAAGGAGAGGAGTCCCTGGCCTCGGTCGCTCGTGTCGTCCTGGCTGGAGGGGGAGAGCCAGCCGATGCCCGTCGGGTCAGGGCAGCGGCCGCTGCAGGGGGCGCCCAATGCCCCGCTCTCCCCCTCCCCAAGCTGGGGGAGGCTCTCTCTCCTCCAATAATGCGGATGGGGAGGGCCTCTGCCTTCTGTCCTCGTAATTCTCGAAAGCTGTCCCCCGCCCCACCCCACCCCACCGCGTCCACTCTCCAGCCTCAAGGGGCGGGAGGAGGCGGATGCCAGGTCCTCAGGCCGCTGATGGGAGAGCCGGCTCAGGTCGTGGGGACCCGGGGCTCCGGCTCCCCGGCTCCCGCTGCTCCGCCCCCTCCTGCGCCTGCGCGGGCGCTGTTCGCTACGCAAATTGCGCAGGGGCCTGGCCGGCTCCGCAGTCCAGCGCCGCACCCGGCGTGAAACCGTACGAGAATTGGCGCGAGCTGCGCCGCTGGCGGGCGCCCGGGGTTACGGGAGGCGGCTGGAGGGCGGCCGAATTGCGGGGGCCGTGCCGCATCAGGGGGTCCCCGGGTGGGCTGTGCCCGGGCGGCCCGCCTTAACTTGTATGGGGGGGCCGCCAGTTCCCACGCTCCTCTCTCCTATACCCAAATCGGGGTTGTGCCACCCAGCCGGGGGCGGCAACGGATTCCCGTCCCTCGGTCTCTGAAGAAAACTTCCGCCCATAGCCAAGATGGCCCCCGGGCCCCGCCCCCGGGCCTGAACCCGCGGAGCCCCGAATCCCCAGCGCGGGCCCGCCCCCCGCCCCGGCGCGCCGGCGGCCCTGCTCACCTGGCCGGCCGCCTGCCAGGCGTGAAGCCCCCACGGACCCTACGGTCCACCCTCACCGGGTCCCCGGCCCTCCTCCCACGCCCGGGCAGCCATCCCAGCCAGGGAGGAGGTTCCTGTCCTTATCTCCAGTGCCCCCGAGGTGGCGCGGGAGGTGTCCCCCGAGGCGGGCGGCGCGAAGCTTCCACGCCTGGGAGGAGGAGCGGGGAGCGGGACTTTCCGACCGGGCACCCAGTCCAGGCGGAACGGTAACAATAGCAACAATAATCGCATCCGACGGCTGAGCTTCAGTTGTGGCTGTGCCAAGCGCCTTCGCCCGCAGTAATCACTCCCTTCACAAAGTTTTCACTGGCTCCTGGGGGAGCTGTCACTATCCCCACTTCACTGGGGGAAACTAAGGTCCAGAGGGGCTGAAGGACTTGTTGGCAGAAGTGGGTCTCCAGGTTTCAAATGGGGACCCCAGAGAATCCCTCTCCTGCTCCCACACACGTCCAAGGTGTGAGGCAGCGAGGATGTGAGCACCAGGGCCGCAGGAGGGAGAAAAAAGGCTGCGGGAGAGGAGCCGTAGGTCCGAAGGGGGGGCGGGGCCGGGCCGGGTTGACCCCGCCTCTGGACCTACCCGAGTGACGTTCCGAGAGGTGATTGGGCCAGGTCGCTGACAGTTCCCGTTGCCTAAGCAACTAGGGCCGGGAGCCCGGGGTGCAGGAGGGAGGCGGCAGGCCCCGGGTTAGGGGCCTCGAGATCGGGCTTGGGGTGAGACCTGTGCGCCGTCACCACGGGTGGGGCGGGGCCTGGGTAGGGGCCTGGGTCCACCAGGGTTCTGAGGGGAGATTGAGGCCCTAAGCCGACAGCATCAGCTCCCTGCCAGGCCAGACCCAGCAGACAGATGAGGGCCCAGGAGGCCTGGCGGGCCTGGGGGCCCTAGGGTGGGAGAGGGAGCCAAGGGTACCTGCCTCTGCCTTCCAGGGCCACCGTTGGCCCCAGCTGTGCCTTGACTACTTAACATCTTGTCCTCATAGCCCAGAGCATGTTCCAGATCCCAGAGTTTGAGCCTAGTGAGCAGGAAGACTCCAGCTCTGCAGAGAGGGGCCTGGGCCCCAGCCCGGCAGGGGACAGGCCCTCAGACTCCGGCAAGCATCATCGCCAGGCCCCAGGCCTCCTGTGGGACGCCAGTCACCAGCAGGAGCAGCCAACCAGCAGCAGCCATCATGGAGGTAAGTACCCCACCACCTCCACCTGCCGGGTCACCTCACCCCCAGCCCACAGTCTCCCTGCATCCCAGTTGTATCCACGGGCGCTGAAGGCTTTGGGTCAGTCCCCAACCTCTCAGAGCCCCAGTTTCCTCTTTTGTAAAACAGAGCAGTTTGGCCGGGCGCGGTGGCTCAAGCCTGTAATCCCAGCACTTTGGGAGGCCGAGACGGGCGGATCACAAGGTCAGGAGATCGAGACCATCCTGGCTAACACGGTGAAACCCCGTCTCTACTAAAAAATATAAAAAACTGGCCGGGCGAGGTGGCGGGCGCTTGTAGTCCCAGCTACTTGGGAGGCTGAGGCAGGAGAATGGCGTAAACCCGGGAGGCGGAGCTTGCAGTGAGCTGAGATCCGGCCACTGCACTCCAGCCTGGGTGACAGAGCGAGACTCCGTCTCAAAAAAAAAAAAAAAACAGAGCAATTAATAACCACCATTGTAGGACTGTTGAGTTAATTAGCAGGAACATATAGGATGCACTTGATTACAGAGCTGGTGCACATTAAAGCTAAAAAATGGTAGCTGCCAGGCATGGTGGATCACACCTGTAATCCCAGCACTTTGGGAGGCCAAGGCAGGAGGATCGCTTGAGCCCAGAAGTTCAAAGCCAGCCTGGGTGACTTAGGGAGACTCCATCTCTTAAAATATATATATATGGCAGCTATTAGTGTGGGGCCAGGACAGAAATCAGTGACAGGCAGGCAGGCAGTGATCTGAAAAGGAAATGGGGCCTACCTGAGGCCATACCTGCCTGGCGTTTCTTTCCTTAGAAGGTGGAGGCTGGAAGACTCCTTGGTGCCCTGCCCCAGGCTACATGCTTTCCCTGGGATTGGGCCTTCCAGCTCCCAGATGTGTTCTTTCTTGCCCCGTGGCTTGCACCCACAGCAGGCGTGTCCTGGCACAAAGGCCAGGGGTAGGTGACCTCAAGGGGCAGACGGTCCTCCCAGACAGCAGGGCTGTGTGGGGTGGGAAGCACGGGCTCCAAGATGGAAGGATAGACACTGGGGTTCAGGGCCCATTTCTCAGTAGGCTCCACCACCCCTGTGCCCAGCACTGGCCTTGGCACCTGGAACAACAACATATATCTTCTGAACACAAAAACCAGGTCAAGCCGGGTGGGGTGGCCCATGTCTGTAGTCCCAGCAACTCAGGAGACTGGCTTGAGCCCAGGAATTCAAGACCAACCTGGGCAACATAGCCAGACCCCATCTCTAAAAATAGAAAACTAGGTCATGTCACTCTGGCACTGAAGCTTAAACGACCTCCTCCCCATTTTCAGGATTAAGAAGGCTTAAGAGGCCTCCTTCCCCTCCCTCTCTTATGCACAAACACACACACTCGATTCTCTCAGATTGGATCCCATAGCTTGCTTTCTTTTGTTGTTGTTGTTGTTTTGTTTGTTTTGAGATAGGGTCTCACTCTATCACCCAGGAGGGAGTACAGAGGTGTGATCTCAGCTCACTGCAGCCTGGAACTTCCGGGCTTAAGCAATCCTCCCACCTTACCCTCCCAAGTAACTGGGAATACAGGTGTGTGGACCACACCTAGTTAATTTATTTATTTTATTTATTTTTTTTTTTTGAGACGGAGTCTGGCTCTGTCGCCCAGGCTGGAGTGCGGTGGCCGGATCTCAGCTCACTGCAAGCTCCGCCTCCCAGGTTTACGCCATTCTCCTGCCTCCGCCTCCCAAGTAGCTGGGACTACAGGCGCCCGCCTCGTCGCCCGGCTAGTTTTTTGTATTCTTTAGTAGAGATGGGGTTTCACGGTGTTAGCCAGGATGGTCTCGATCTCCTGACCTTGTGATCCGCCCGTCTCGGCCTCCCAAAGTGCTGGGATTACAGGCTTGAGCCACCGTGCCCGGCCTAGTTAATTTATTTTTAACTTTTTCTTTTTTTTTGAGACGGAGTCTCACTCTGCCACCCAGGCTGGAGTGCAGTGGTGCAATCTCGGCTCACTGCAACCTCTGCCTTCTGGGTTCCAGCAATTCTCCTGCCTCAGTCTCTCAGGTAGCTGGGACTACAGGCATGTGTCACCATGCCCGGCTAATTTTTTGTATTTTTAGTAGAGATAGGGTTTCACCGTGTTAGCCAGGGTGGTCTCTATCTCCTGACCTCGTGATCCACCCGCCTCAGCCTCCCAAAGTGTTGGAATTACAGGCGTGAGCCACCACGCCCGGCATTTTTCATGTTTTCATTAGAGATGAGGGCAGGGACGGGTCTCCTTTTGTTGCCCAGGCAGGTCTCAAACTCCTGGGCTCCAACAATCCTCCTGCCTCAGCCTCCAGAACAGCTGGGACCACAGGTGCATGCTGCCACACCAGCTCATTTTTTATTTTTTGTAGAGATGGGGTCTTGCTTTGTTGCCCAGCCTGGTCTCGAATTCCTGGGCCCAAGCGATCCTCTCATCTTGGTCTCCCAGAGTGTGGGATTACTGGCGTGAGCCACCATGCTCGGCCTCCACAGCTTTCTTTAACTTCCTGAGCTTGCACTTGGCTGTTTTTCTGCTCACAAACTCCCCCTGCTCTCTGCCCCCCACCACACACACTCAGCATTGACTCGTGTCTCAGAGTGAGTGTTCACCATGTGACACAGGTTGTTCCAGTTGCTAGGGGGACCTCGGTGAACCCAAGCATCAGGAATCCTTGCCTTCGTGGAGCTTACATTCTAGTGACGTGGTGGGTCCATAAGCAAACAAGCACAAAAGTGCATCCTATCATAGATGAGAAGATTTGTATGGGGGCAGCATGTAAGAGTTAAGAGAAGCTGGGCGCGGAGGCTCACACCTGTAATTCCAACACTGTGGGAGGCCGAGGCGGGCGGATCACAAGATCAAGACATGGAGACCATCCTGGCCAACATGGTGAAGCCCCATCTCTACTAAAAATACAAAAATTAGCCAAGCATGGTGGCACGCACCTGTAGTCCCAGCTACTCAGGAGGCTGAGGCAGGATAATCGCTTGAACCCGGGTGGCGGAGGTTGCAGTGAGCCAAGATTGCACCACTGCATTCTAGCCTGGCGACACAGTGAGACTCCGTCTCAAAAAAGAAAAAAAAGAGAGTTAAGAGAATCCAGAGTCACAGGGCTGGGGGAGTGATAGTAGCAGAGGTGGTCAGCACTCACTTGGTGAGAAGCACCACCGGAACCAAGGCCACAGGGATGATGGGAAGAGAGTTCCAGGCAGAGGGAAGGGCAGATGCTAAGGCCCTGAGGGCAACACCTGCTCCCAGCTAGGGTGGGCCTAGGGGAGGGGGTTAGGAAAGAGTCTTTGGAGACCTAAAGTTGGAGGTCATTGTAAGGACTCTGACTTTGCCTTTGGGTGAAAACCTGGAAAGGCTTTGAACAGAGGCAGCGTGGTCAGATTTAGACATTCAGAGAGTCACCAGGGAGGTAGTAAAAAGTAGCTGGCCTCTGGATTTATTTTTAAAGCAGAACTGGCAGGATCTGCTGATGGACTGGATGTGGGGTGTGAGGGAAACAGAGGAACCAGGATGATGCCAAGGAATTTTTTTTTTTTTTTTTTTTTTTGTGAGACTGAGTCTCGATCTGTGGCGCAGGCAGGCTGGGGTGCAGTGGCCGGATCTCGGCTCACTGCAAGCTCCGCCTCCTGGGTTCACGCCATTCTCCTGCCTCAGCCTCCCGAGTAGCTGGGACTACAGGCGCCTGCCACCCCGCCCGGCTGATTTTTTGTATTTTTAATAGAGACAGGGTTTCACCGTGTTAGCCAGGATGGTCTCGATCTCCTGACCTCGTGATCCGCCCATCTCGGCCTCCCAAAGTGCTGGGATTACAGGCTTGAGCCACAGCGCCCGGCCAGATGCCAAGGAATTTTTAAAAAATTATTAGGCTGGGAGTGGTCTGGCCCGGCCCAGACTGTCTTAAAAAAAAAAAAAAAAAAAAAAAAAAAAAAAAAGGGCCGGGCGCGGTGGCTCAAGCTTGTAATCCCAGCACTTTGGGAGGCCGAGACGGGTGGATCACGAGGTCAGAAGATCGAGACCATCCTGGCCAACAAGGTGAAACCCCGTCTCTACTAAAAAAATACAAAAAACTAGCCGGGCGAGGTGGCGGGCTCCTGTAGTCCCAGCTACTCGGGAGGCTGAGGCAGGAGAATGGCGTAAACCCAGGAGGCGGAGCTTGCAGTGAGCTGAGATCCGGCCACTGCACTCCAGCCTGGGCAACAGAGTGAGACTCCGTCTCAAAAAAAAAAAAAAAATTATTGTTGGCTGGGCGCGGTGGCTCATGCCTGTAATCCCAGCACGTCGGGAGGCCGAGGTGGGCGGATCACTTGAGTTCAGGAGTTCAAGAGAGCCTGGCCAACTTGGTGAAACCCTGTCTCTACTACAAATACACAAATTAGCCAGATGTGGTGGTGGACAACTGTAATCCCAGCTACCTGGAAGGCTGAGGCAGGAGAATCACTTGAACCCAGGAGGTGGAGGTTGCAGTGAGCTGAAATTGTGCCACTGCACTCCAGCCTGGGTGACAGAGCAAGATTCCATCTCAAAAAACAAAAAATAAATAAAAATAAAATAAATTATTATTAATTTTAGAGACAAGGTCTTGCTATGTTGGCCAGGCTGGTCTTGAACTCCTGGCCCCAAGTGATCTTGGCCTCCCAAAGTGCTGGGATTACAGGCATAAGCCCCAGTGCCCAGCCAACACCAAGGAATCTGGCTTGAGCATCCAGTAAGATGAAGTTGCTTTTAATAGAGAAGAAACACTGAAGGGTGGGGAAGGATCTGGAAGCCACCCTAGAGGGTGGGCTAGAGGTGGCTTTTTTTTTTTTTTTTTTTGGAATGGAGTCTTGCTGGGATTACAGGCATGTGCCACCATGCCCAGCTAATTTTTCTATTTTTAGTAAAGACAGGGTTTCACCATGTTGACCAGGCTGGTCTCAAACTCCTGACCTCATGATTCACCTGCCTGGGCCTCCCGAAGTGCTGGGATTACAGGCGTGAGCCACCACGCCCGGCCACTAGAGGTGGATTTTAAGCATCTGGTGGGATTTTTAGCAGGGTGCTAGTGGGAGCTAGCCGGGAGTTGGAGTCAGTCAGAGTTGTGCTTGTCTCAGCCCAGTTAGGGGTAGGGGCTTCAGGTGTGTGCAAAGGAAGGAAGGGTAGGTGTGGGGTCCGAGCTGGCTGAGCTTCAGGGAAAGTAGCAAGCCCTGGGAAGCCGCAGCATGATTGGAGTTGGGGTCCCAGGGGCATGATCCACACAGGTCGGGTCAGCTGGTGGGAAGCTTGGGATGGAGTTATTTGATGGTGACAAGGCCTAGGTTATGTCCCTGGGAGTGAGTCTGAGGGGAGAGCGGGACAAGATCGTGGTAGAAGGAGTACCAAGGTGCAGAAAGGAGACGGGGTGCTGGTGGGGCGGCAGAGGACAGGAGTCACATTCGGCACTGGCCAGGGACTTGACCCAGGAGCAGGGCATGGGAGGGACCTGCAAGGTAATAAGGAGCAAAGTGGGCGACACCTCCCCCCAGCCCCAGCTGCAGACCTGCAGGAAAGAGGGCTGTGGGAGAAGACAACTGCTAGGTGAGGACAGAACTGGATTTCTGAACATTTTGATGTAGTTTTCAGTGTCTCCAAAAGCAAGTGATTTCCCAGAAGAGATCAGCAAGTGCCAGTGCCCTGCCAGAGCCACAGGGCATCTGCCCCTCTACCTGCGCAGAGCAGCTCACACTTGGTTTGGTCACTCTTCACAGCCCCTGCCACCAGGCCCCTGCTGGAGGCTGAGGTGCCCCAGGGCAGGGACCGCAGCCACCTTGTGCTGTGACAGCCTACACAGCCCAGTGTCTGAAACAGGTGTGGACAGTGGAGAGGCAGAGAGAAGCAGCCCAGTGCTAGCCCCTGGGCCAGACTGCAGGTTCAAATGTGGCTCTGTCCTTCCTAGCAGGTTGAGCTTGAGCAGGTTAATTAACTCCATCTACCTGAGTTTCCTCATCTGTAAGCGGGAATAGAACTAGTCCGACCTCGCAGGGGTATAGCAAGGACCTGATGACTTAATACAGGAAAAGTGCTTGGAAACAGTGCCTGGCACAGAGGAGGGGCTAAGTGTTTGCTGCTCTTATTATTAGTACTGACATTGTTATTACTTTATATATATTTTTATTATATATATATTTATATATATGTAAATATAGATACAATTTTTTTTTCCCCCGAGATGGAGTCTCGCTCTGTTGCCCAGGCTGGAGTGCAGGGGTGCAATCTCGCCTCGCAGCAACTTCTACTTTCCAAGTTCAGGTGATTTTCTTGCCTCAGCCTCCTGAGTAGCTGAGACTACAGGCGCACACCACCACACCCAGCTAATTTTTTTGTATATTTTATTAGAGATGAGGTTTCGCCACCTTGGCCAGGCTGGTTTCTCACTCCTGACCTCAAGTGATCCTCCTGCCTTGGCCTCCCAAAGTGCTAGCCACCACACCCAGTCAGTAATTTTTTTTTTTTTTTTTTTTTTTGAGACTGAGTTGAGCTATGTCGCCCAGGCTGGAGAGTGCAGTGGCATAATCTCGGCTCACTGCAGCCCCCGCCTCCTGGATTCAAGCAATTCTCCTGCCTCAGCCTCCCAAGTAGCTGGGATTACAGGCGCCCACCACCACACCTGGCTAATTTTTTGTATTTTTTTTTAGTACAGACGGGGTTTCACTGTGTTAGCCAGGATGGTCTGTATCTCCTGACCTCGTGATCCGCCCACCTCGGCCTCCCAAAGTGCTGGAATTACAGGCATGAGCCATCGCGCCCAGCCCAGTATTTTATATATTTATAAAGCCTCGAATTTCTGGGCTCCAGCCATCCTCCCACCTCAGCTTCCTAAGTAGCTGGGACTACAGGTGCACGCCACCATGCCTGGCTAATTTTTTATTTTAATTTTTGTAGAAACAAGGGTCTTTCTATGTTGCTCAGGCTGGTCTCAAACTCCTGGCCTCAAGCAGTCCTTTTGCCTTGGCCTCCCAAAGTGTTGGGATTACAGGCATGAACCACCACATTGGGCCTACATTTTAAAATTGTGGACAAAAATCCAAAGAACTATATTTTGTAACATGTGAACATTCTATGAAATTCAAATTTCCAGGTCCCTAAAGAAAGTGTTAGTGGAGCACAGCAAGGTGCAGTGTATTCATTTACACATTGATTATGGTCTCCTTTCAGCTCTGGCCACAAAACTGAGTGGTTGTCACAGAGACCACGTGGCCCACTGAACCCCCTTTATAGAAAACATTTCCAGCTAACAGGAAAAGGGAAAAGAAAGTGAACAAACATTTACCAGCCGTCCTTAGTAGCTCGTGCCTGTAATCTCAGCACTTCGAGAGGCCGAGGCAGGAAGATCACTTGAGCTCAGGAGTTCAAGACCATCCTGGGCAAGATGGCAAGACCCTGTCTCTAAAAATGTTTTTAAATTAAAAAATTAGGCCGGGCGCAGTGGCTCAAGCCTGTAATCCCAGCACTTTGGGAGGCCGAGATGGGCGGATCACGAGGTCAGGAGATCGAGACCACCCTGGCTAACATGGTGAAACCCCGTCTCTACTAAAAAAAAAATACAAAAAACTAGCCGGGCGAGGTGGCGGGCGCCTGTAGTCCCAGCTACTCGGGAGGCGGAGGCAGGAGAATGGCGTAAACCCGGGAGGCGGAGCTTGCAGTGAGCTGAGATCCAGCGACTGCACTCCAGCCCGGGCGACAGAGCGAGACTCCGTCTAAAAAAAAAAAAAAAAAATTAGCTGGGCATGGTGGTGCCTGTAGTCCAACCTACTCAGGAGGCTGAGGTGGGAAGATTAATTGAGCTTAGGATTTTGAGGCTGCAGTGAGCTGATATCGTGCCACTGCACTCCAGACTGGGTGACAGAGACCCTGTCACTGTTTTTTAAAAAGAAAAAGGAAACATTTGCCAACTTTAGAGTGCTTTCTGATTTTATCAGCTCTGAGCAAGGTTGGGGATTGTTCTCTGCAGGCCTGAAGGGGCTTCTGTCCTGGAAGGGCTAATGTCAAGGCCGAAGCCTGCAGGTGCCAGAGGCTGACAGGCTGCAAGTGTCTGCCCAGGGTGGGGTGGCAGCACTGGCCACCGTGACGTCAGCCTCCCCCGGCAGCAGATTGTGTGTGGTCGGTATGTGGTTGGGGCAGGATCCAAACCCAGCCCTGCCTGATGGCAGGGCTTCACTGCTCCAAACGGTCTAGAACACCACTGTTTTAATTAAGTGTGCAATTCAGCGTGCAAGAGTGTTGTAATTAAGTGTGCCCCTGTTTCCTCATCTGTAAAACAGGGAGAGCTTGGTATTATCCTGCTTAGGAATCTGAGGACTCTGAAAATCCCAGTGCAAGGATGCTCGCGGAAGCATCAGCAGGGATGTCTGCCCCAGCCACTGACTCAGAAGCCCAACTCGCAGAGAATGTAAAGCTGGAGGTGCTATGCTGGGGCCTGGGGCACTTCTAGCCACAGCCACCATCCCCCGCTTCCACACCCCAGCCCCGGGCCAGGCTCTAGATGGATGGCAAGAGTGGGCAGGCCTGGGCACCCACCCACGCTGGCACCCAAGGAGAAGCCACACCCCCTTCCTACCCCAGAGAAGGGAGAGGCTGGCCCAGGCCCTGCCCCAGCCCTCCCCTTCCCCCAGGGAATTCACAGGGTTTTTTTCCCCGTAAATAGGACACTTTTTAAAAATTCAATTTAGGGCTGGGCATGGTGGCTCACGCCTGTAATCCCAGAACTTTGGGGGGCCGAGGCACATGAATCGCCTGAGGTCAGGAGTTCAAGACCAGCCCCACCAACATGGTGAAACCCCATCTCTACTAAAAATACAAAAATTACCCAGGCATGGTGGCAGGCGCCTGTAATCCCAGCTACTCAGGAGGCTGAGGCAGGAGAATCATTTGAACCCGGTGAGCAGAGGTTGCAGTGAGCCAAGATCACATCACTGCACTCCAGCCTGGGTGACAAAGCAAGGCTCCCTCTAAAGAAAAAATACATACATATATATATACACACACACATACACACAAAAAAAAATATATACACACATATGTATACACACACAAATATATATATATATATTTGTACTTACATATATATAATTCAATTTACACAAATGGGTGTCATCTTGATAACAACTGGCTTGGCATTGCTAAGTCCATGAATTTGGTGAGAAACTCCCACCCCATAGGACAGGCTCCTGGCAGAACTGGTGCTAGCAGAACACCCAAGGGAGCCTTCCCCAGCCTAGGCCTCCAAGGCAGCCCACGGTACAGCTGGGAGGAGCCTGGGGCATGACAGCTAAGCACACAGCCCCTGAAGCCACATTGGTTGGGTTGGGATCCCAGCTGTGCTACCTACTAGCTCTGTGACCGTGGGCAACTTACTTAAGCTCTCTGCCTTAGTTTCTTCCTCTGTAAAAAGGCAACCATGAGGAACCTCCCTGATAGGGTGTGGCGAGGATCAAATGAATGAATACACAGGGAGGGCTTCCGACCATCCACCATACCTGGCCAGTGTCTTCTGCTTGTTCCGATCCCTGGGCAGGGGGTGGTGCCCAGGCCAAGTGCCTGGGTGCAAGTCACTCACCTTCCACCTGTGGGGCCTTGTGTCCGGCAAGCGCAGTGGTCCTGTGGCCCCACTCAGAGCTAGTGGAGGAGAACAGCTGCTGTTTTCTGCGTATTTAGGTGGCTAAGCAGGCTGTCCCAGTCACATGGCCTCAGGCAAGTTCCTAACCTCTGCCTCTGTTTCCTCATCTATACAACAGGGAGAGCTGGGTATTCCCCTCACTGGGACTCTCAGAGGCCTCAGGCTGTGAGGGGCAGGTAGGGGGCTCTCCTGCTCTCATTTGTTGTCACGGTGGTCCTGGCAGATAGGAAACTGCCTCCATTTCACAGAAGACACTGGGGCCCCAAAGGGTTGGAGAATGGGCCAAGGTCAGAGCAGGAATTTGACCAGGGCCCAGCCCACGTAGCTGACCTCTGCTCCACATCCACCACCCCACGGAACTGGAAATTACTCTGCAGACGGGCCTGTTCCGTCAGTGTCCCTTCTGTTCCTGGCTCTCCTGCCCCTATCCAAAATCCTTCAGCCTTCCAAAGTGCTGAGATTACAGGCATGAGCCGCCACATCCAGCTCTCATCTGTCATCTTTACTCCTGACCTAGTATGCCTCTCCCTACTGCCACCTCACTCCTCTAGGGTCTTAAGGAATCCCCACCTGACCTGGGGGCAGCTCCGGGCTTTGGCGATGCTCAGAATGGCCAGGCACTCCGATCACACCTTATCTTACCCTAGGCCTTTCCGGATTCCATCCTCTTGTTCCTTTCCTTGCTTTTTTTGTTGTTGTTGTTGAAACAAAGTCTCACTGTGACTCTCAGGCTGGAATGCAATGGCGAGATCTCAGCTCACTGCAACCTCTGCCTCCCAGGTTCAAGCGATTCTTGTGCCTCAACCTCCCTAGTAGCTGGGAATACAGGCCCACGCCACCATGCCTGGCTAATTTCTTTTTTCTTTCTTTTTTTTTTTTTGAGACAGAGTCTTGCTCTGCCACCCAGGCTAGAGTGCAGTGGTACAGTCTCGGCTCACTGCAACCTCTGCCTCCCAGGTTCAAGTGATTCTCCTGCCTCAGCCTCCTAAGTAGCTGGGATTACAGGCTCACGCCACCACACTCGGCTTATTTTTGTATTTTTAATAGAGACGGGGTTTCACCATGTTGGTCAGGCTGGTATTGAACTCCTGACCTCGTGATCCACCTGCCTCAGGGTCCCAAAGTGCTGGGATTACAGGCGTGAGCCACCACACCTGGCCTTTTTTTGTGTGTGTGTGTATTTTTAGTAGAGATGGGATTTTGCCATGTTGGTCAGGCTGATCTCGAATTCCTGGCCTCAAGTGATCCACCTGCCTCAGCCTCCCAAAGTGTTGGGATTACTGGCGTGAGCCACTGCGTCCACTTGCTTGCTTTCTTTTTCTTTTTTTTTTTTTGGCGATGGAGTTTCGTTCTTGTTGCCCAGGCTGGAGTGCAGTGGCTCTATCTCGGATCACTGCAAGCTCCGCCTCCCGGGTTCACGCCATTCTCCTGCCTCAGCCTCCTGAGTAGCTGGGACTACAGGCGCCAGCCACCGTGCTCGGCTAATTTTTTGTATTTTTAGTAGAGACGGGGTTTCACCGTGGTCTCGATCTCCTGACCTTGTGATCCACCCGCCTCGGCCTCCCAAAGTGCTGAGATTACAGGCGTGAGCCACCGCACCCGGCCGTTTGTTTCTTTTTTGTTTTTTGTTTTTGAGATGGAGTTTCACTCTTGTTGCCCAGGCTGGAGCGCAATGGCACGATCTCGGCTCACCGCAACCTCCACCTCCCAGGTTCAAGCGATTCTCCTGCCTCAGCCTCCCTAGTAGCTGGGATTATAGTCATGTGCCACCACGTCCCCCTAATTTTGTATTTTTAGTAAAGACAGGGTTTCTCCATGTTGGTTAGGCTGGTCTTAAACTCCCGACCTCAGGTGATCCGCCCACCTCGGCCTCCCAAAGTGCTGGGATTACAGGCGTGAACCACCGCACCCGGCCAATTTTTTTGTATTTTTAGTAGAGATGGGGTTTCGCCGTGTTAGCTAGGATGGCCTCGATCTCCTGACCTTGTGATCCACCTGCCTCGGCCTCCCAAAGTGCTGGGATTAAAGGCATGAGCCACTGCGCCCAGCCGCCTACCTGCTTTCTTAGTCATGTGTCACATTTATGTGTCCTAGCTGGGACCCCTGGAGGCCCTGCACTGGCCCACAGGCCCTGTATCAGGTCCTCTGAGGGGAGAAGAGACATTCTGATGGTTATCCCCCACTTTCAGTTCCTGGCCTGTAATTTACCATCTCCAAAGAGCCTCCCTGACAGACATACTTTTCCATAAACACCAAGTATGTTTCCTACCTGCCTCTATTTTTTTTTTTTTTTTTTTTTTTTGAGACGGGTGCAGTGGCGTGATCTCGGCTCACTGTAACCTCTGCTGCCCAGGTTCAAGCGATTCTCCTGCCTCAGCCTCCCGAGTAGCTGGGATTACAGGCACCTGCCACCCCGCCTGGCTAATTTTTTTGTATCTTTAGTAGAGACGGGGTTTTACCATCTTGGTCAGGCTGGTCTTGAACTCCTGACCTCGTGATCCCTCCACCTCAGTCTCCCAGTGTTGGGATTACAGGCGTAAGCCGCCACACCCAGCCCCCCACCTGCTTCTCACTCTGTCATTGTGCTCTGCGTGTTTGCTCCGGGGAGTGGTTCCAAGTCTTTATCAGTCTGGGTAGAAGAGTGGAGTTGGCAGCAGTCGGGAGATGGCATGGAGCACAGTTCAAATAGACCATAGTAGGCGGGCCTCTGAATAATAACCCATAGTGTATTTGCAGCCTACAAAGCACTTTCTTTTTTCTTTTGTCATTATTATTATTATTATTATTATTATTAGAGACAGAGTCTCACTCTGCCGCCCAGGCTGGAGTGCAGTGGCACAATCTCGGCTCACTGCAACCTCCACCCACTGGGTTCAAGCGATTCTCCTGCTTCAGCCTCCTGTGGAGCTGGGACTACAGGCGTGAACCACCACACCTAACTAATTTTTGTATTTTTAGTAGAGACAGGGTTTCACCAGAGTTTGAGGCCAGGATGGTCTCGAACTCCTGACCTCAGGTGATCCACTCGCCTTGGCCTCCCAAAGTGCTGGGATTACTGGCATGAGCCACCGCCCATCTGGCCTTCTTTTATTATTATTTTTATTTATTTATTTATTTTTTTGAGACAGAGTCTCGCTCTGTCGCCCAGGCTGGAGTGCAGTGGCGCTATCTCCGCTCACTGCAAGCTCCACCTCCTGGGTTCACACCATTCTCCTGCCTCAGCCTCCTGCAGAGCTGGGACTACAGGCATGCACCACTACGCTCGGCTAATTTTTTTTGTATTTTTAGTAGAGACGGGGTTTCACCATGTTAGCCAGGGTGGTTTCGATCTGACCGTGTGATCCACCCACCTCGACCTCCCAAAGTGCTGGGATTACAGACATGAGCCACCGCGCCCGGCCTATAATTTTTTTAAATTAGTAGAGATGGGGTTTTGCGATGTTGCCTAGGCCAGTCTCAAACTCCTGAACTCAAGCAATCTGCCTGCCTCGGCCTCCCAAAGTGCTGGGATTACAGGCGTGAGGAATCACACCCAGCCACAAAGCACTTTCACATTTTTTTATTTTATGTGACCTTTACACAATCACTGGGAGTCAGGGCTAGGATTATCCCCTCATAAAGGTGAGGACATAGGCTCAGAGAGTCAAAGGCTGAATAGACAAGGGGAGACACAGAGCTCCACTGATAATCACTGGACTCTGGATTCCACCAAGCCTTTGGAACCTTCCAGCCTCAGGCCTCCACAGCTTCACAGAAACTGGGCAAGTCTCACCTCTCTAAGCTTCTGTCTTCTCACCTAAGCACGTTTAGTACTCACCTCCCAGGGTGGTTAGGAGGATAATGAGGGAATGTCTTGGCCTACACGTAAGTGCACCATCAATGGTACCTAAAAACGTCAACAGTTCCAGACACTGTCTCCAAAGAAGGCTCTGGGGGGATGCAGACATGTAGCGGACAGGTTCTTGTTCTCCAGGGGCTTTGCAGGTCCCTTGCAGAGGAGGCGTTCAATCCTGCCAGCTGTGGCAGGAAACTTTCCTATCCAAGGGATTGGCTTCCTCTGATGTAGAATAGACACTATGAAATAGCTACCAACCCAGGGCTTGCCAGGAGGCCCCATGAAGGTCTTGCACTAATGGTATGTCTGTCTTTTTTTTTTTCTTTTGAGACGGATTCTTACTCTGTCACCCAGGCTGGAGTGCAGTGGCACGATCTCAGCTCACTGCAACCTCTGCCTCCCGGGTTCAAGCGATTCTCCTGCCTCAGCCTCCCAAGTAGCTGGGACTACAGGCATGCGCCACTATGCCCAGCTAACTTTTGTGTTTTGAGTAGAGACGGGGTTTCACCATGTTGGCCAGGATGGTCTCGATCCCCTGACCTCATGATGTAACTAGTATTTCTTATGCCCTTATTTTGTGCCGGGCACAGGGCCTCACCCATTATTGGCACTCAGTAAGGATTCGTGGGATTAATGAAAAGTTAATCTGAATCTTCACCAAAGGCCCCAGAGCTTCCCTCGAAGGGACTGGGGCTCCGAGAGGTGGACTGTGATGCGCCCCTGGAAGACCTACGAGTGGGCCTGCAGAGCTGATGGGGAGGGTTCAGGCAGGGCCGGGGACTTAGAGGAGCTGAGATTAACGTCGCCCCCTACCCACTGACCCTCTGCAGGCGCTGGGGCTGTGGAGACCCGGAGTCGCCACAGCTCCTACCCCGCGGGGACGGAGGAGGACGAAGGGATGGAGGAGGAGCCCAGCCCCTTTCGGGGCCGCTCGCGCTCCGCGCCCCCTAACCTCTGGGCAGCACAGCGATATGGCCGCGAGCTCCGGAGGATGAGTGACGAGTTTGTGGACTCCTTTAAGGTGAGCGCCGGTCCCCAGCGTGCCAGGACCTGCAGTCCCAGGCCGCCCCGCGCCGGTCTGTCCCTTCCTTGTCCCAGGGCACGTCCGGATCTGGAGTCCCACGATCCCTCCCCAACGCCGTCCTGTCCCTTCCTAGCTCCATAGCATTCTGGGATTTGTAGTCACAAGACCTCCCCCTAACCCCCCCCGCCCCAGCTCTTCCCTTCCGAGTCCCAGGACATCCCCCGCCTGGTGGTTGGTTGTGGAGGGGTGTGTCGGGGGGGCGGTGTGTGTGTGTGTGTGTGTGTGTGTGTGTGTGTGTGTGTGTGTGTCACAGGGCATGCTGGGACCTGTAGTCTACCTCCCACTCCAGGCCAAAGCTCTTGGATTCCCCGAATTCTTGGAAGACTAGGCATGCTGGTATTTGTGCTCCTTGCTGGCACCTGTGCGCTCTGTCGCCCAGGCTGGAGTGCAGTGGTGCGATCACGCCTCATCGCAGCCTGGAACTCCTGGCCTCAAAGGATCCTCCCGCCTCAACCTCCCAAAGTGCTGGGATTACAGGCGCTCACCACCACTCCCGGCGTTTTGATTCTTGAATTGCGGTCCCATTTCTGGGTGCTAGGTCTCCAGCTCCGGCTTTTCCATTTAGGGCCCTAGGCATCCTCTCTTCCCGTCCCCGGCACGGAGTTCCTGGGATCTAACCAGTTCCCATTCCTGGGGGCCCATGTGTCCTCCCGAGCGTCCCTGACCACCTGGCGTGGAGCCTCCTGGGAGTTGTGGCCTTCATTATTTCCCCCCGATCTCACTTAGAGGAAGGCTCACGGAAGTGGAGAGCCTGGCACCAGCTGCCATGGTAATCTAATTCATGTAACCCTTTTCTCCCCCAACCCGGAAGGGACTTCCTCGCCCGAAGAGCGCGGGTACAGCGACGCAGATGCGGCAAAGCTCCAGCTGGACGCGAGTCTTCCAGTCCTGGTGGGATCGGAACTTGGGCAGGGGAAGCTCCGCCCCCTCCCAGTGACCTTCGCTCCACGCCCCGAAACTCCACCCGCTCTCACGGTCCTGGTCGGCCATCTTGGATATGGGCGGAAGTGCTTCCTCAGGCCTTATGCAAAAAGAGGATCCGTGCTGCCTCTTTCGGTGGGAGGGCCGACCCAGAGTCCCTTCCGGTGCATGTGAAGCCACGGAAGGCTGGGTCCCATCGGAAGTTTTGGGTTTTCCGCCCATAGCCGCCGGAAGTGGCTCGGGGCCCCGCCCTCCGGCCCCGGGCTACCCCCCAAGTGCCTGCGCCAAGTCGTGAACCAGGCTTAACCGTTGTGTCACCCGGACCCGAGTCCCCGCGATGTCCCGCGGGCCGCGCTCACTACTAAATGTTAATAAAGCCCGCGTCTGTGCCGCCGAGGCTTTTCTGTGCGTCGACTGGGGCCCCGCAGGCCGGGGTAGTGCTCTCACGGATACTTTCAAAAGAGGCCGCTGCCTTACGAGGGATATAGGCTTTGCCTGACATCCGCGACAGAGACGGAAGGGGTCGCGGCAGTTCGCGAGACAGGGCTGTGAGGCCCAGGTCTAAGTCCCCAGCACGCGCACTGGGACCGTAGCGCTGCCGGCCGCCGGATCTCGCGCTTTGTAAACCGTGCCGTGGCCCCCCAGGGAGGGTCACTCGCTCCTATTTGGGTCAGCCCTTGCCAGCAGCTGCTGTATGGCCGGCCCGGGGGCCTGGCAGACCGCGCGGGGCGGGAGGGAGCGGCGGAGCCAGGCTGGCAGCTGCCCGGTCGCTGGAAACCGAGGCTTCACGCGGAGACCCGGACAGAGCGGGGGCTCCGTACCAGAAAGATTTATTGGCGCCCCCTGTAATCCGAGCCGATGCTTCGTGCTAGGCACAGAGATCCGTGGCGAGACGGCCCTGCTTGCGGAAGCTCCCGAGGGCCCGAAGTCGGCAGGGCAGTCAGAGGGCTTCAGGGAGGAGGCGGCTAGAGCTGCTATCTGAAGGTGAGGGTTATCCCTCCCGGCGCAGGGACGAGTGGACCCATGGAAGGACAGGGGAGCAGTAGAGGCCAGGCTTCTGAGGGGCTGGAATGTTACACCCGGGAGTTAGCAATTTAGCTGGTGTCCCTCAGTAGACACCAGCTAGAGTCAGGAAGATGGGAGTTGGCTGCGGAGGAGCCTGGATACGGAATACACTGGAGTGAGCAGAACTAGGGGATAGGGCAGGGCCCCACAGCAGAAGTGATGAAGTCTGTGGCCACTGCACTGACCCTGAAGGAGGAGGGCCCTCCTCCGGAGCCTGTTTCCCTGGCCTCCCCACCCCATCTGTTTGCCTGAGGCTGCAGCAAAAACAAAGCAAAGAAGATACTCAATTGGCAGGAGATAAGCCCAGATAAGAGGCCTCCTTCCCCTGGAGGAGGGATGCAGGCGGGCAGCCTAGGAAGAGCCAGGAAGCTGGGAGAGGCCTTGAAGAGGTGCCAAGCCGACCCTGCTGCGAGCCCAGCCCCGCCCTCGAGCCCGCACTGTGGGCTCGCCGCCATTTTTCGCTGGTCTTGAGGCATGGGACAGGTCCAGGCTGGCTGAAGACAGTCCACCACGGAGGGTCCAGGCCCGCCCTGCCTCCAGGTCAGAACATCTTGATTTAGCTGTGGCCTGGCACACGAGAGATGGCTCCGGGCCTCAGTCTCCTCATCTGTAAAATAGGCATAACATCTCCCTCACAGGGATGAGGGGATGCTGGGTGGCCCAGCCCCTGCGTGTCTGTGAATGTCCACTTCCCTTCCCCCAGGGTGACAGGCAGGCCTACTGCCCACCTATCTCTGAAGACCCGGGTCCCCTGGTGTTGGGCAGGTTCTGAGCTGCCCTGCTCCACCCTGGCTGATCCATCACCCGATAGAGTCAACTGCTTGTCGGGGGCCCAGAGCAGCCCGGGCGGAAGATGCTAGGCGTTTGGGTCATATCAGGCCACAGGAAGTGGGGCAGGGAAGGCTTCCTGAAGCAGAGGCCTGAGCCTCAGCGAAGAGAGAACAGGGAGCGCCTCGGAGAGATGAAAGTCGTGGGGATGGGGGAACAGGAACAGGGAAGCTCAGCAGACTCAGCAGGGCAGGCTCAGGTTCAACCCAGCAGTCCTTGGCTGGAGGCGTGCCCTCAACCCCACCAAACGCCCAAAGCCCATTTTACAGACGAGGAAACGTAGGCCCAGAGTCCTCTCACCCCAAATCACACTGCACACAGGGTCCCTGAAATCCACTTTTATTCATGTAAAAACAATCCCCAAAGAATAGAGAAAAAATGTGACACCTACTTCCTGAAGCTCTAGCAGCTCTCCCAGGGAAGGGAGGAGACACTGCTACCTCCAGGTGTGGGTGTCACGGGGAGCAAAGCCCTGACCAGGGCCCTAACCTAAGACTGAGGGCAGGAAGGAGGGGCCCCGGGAGGATGAAGGGAGTTAGCGCAGGTACTTGCCCCAGGTTTAAAAAAATAAAATTTCTAGATAAAAAGTTAAAAAAAAAAAAAAAGCATTAGTGTTGCTGCCTGCCCTCCACCCAGCGCCCACCCTGGCCCTGTGGCCACCTCTTGCTCAGCCAGTTCAGAGCTGTGTGTTCTCCTCCTGGCTCTCCGAGTCAGCGCCCGACAGGTGCCCGCTGCTCCCAGGTGCGTGACCGTTGCTGGCACAGGCCACCAGAAGCCCATCCCCCAGCCCCTCCGGCATCTCGCCCAGCAGGCTCCTGCGGATCTCCTGGGGGAGCCTCGCCCGCTGCTCCTGACACTCCTGGGCCAGCTGGGCCAGCAGCTGTGGGAGGAGGACGGGCATCACAGGCGAGGCCTGGCTGCCTTGCACCCCATCTGCCCGCCTGTTCGCCCATGGCCTCACCTTGGGCTCCTCTTCTGCCAGCTGTTGCAGGACCTGCTGCTGCCCAGCCACAAGACGGTCATGCCGCTGCTTCTGGGCCTCCTCCAGCTACAGGGGTGGGCAAGGGCTCAGCTGAGGGGCCCTGAGGGGCTAGGGCCTTGAGGCTCTAGCTGGGTATAGAAGTCAGGTGGGCGAGGCCAGGCGCAGTGGCTCACACCTGTAATCCCAGCACTTTGGGAGGCCGAGGTGGGCAGATCACCTGAGGTCAGGAGTTCCAGACCAGCCTGGCCAACATGGTGAAACCCCATCTCTACTAAAAATACAAAAATTAGCCAGGCGTGGTGGCGGACGCCTGTAATCCCAGCTACTCGGGAGGCTGAGGCAAGAGAACTGCTTGAACCCAAGAGGCAGAGGTTGCAGTGAGCCAAGATCGCACCACTGCACTCCAGCCTGGGTGACAGAGCGAGACTCCGTCTCAAAGAAAAATAAAAAAAGAAGTCAGGTGGGTGAAGGCTCCCAGGGTGATGTATCAGGGTTGTGAAAGGACCAGGCCCAAGGATACCAAAGCCAGAGGCACTGGTGCAGACAGTTGGCTTTGGGTATGATGCGGGTACCCTGGGGCTGTTGGGCACTCGAGAAAGGCTCTAGAAGAACCTTGAGGGCAACGTGGCACCAGGCCAGGCACGGAGATGGGTGTCTGATGAGTGAAGGAAGGGACGTGGGGTAGGGTGGCCCAGGAGCCCGACTCACCCGACGGATGGAGTTGACTGACTCAGTGATGTGCCGACGGTTAATCTCCGTCAGTTCCCTGCACAGGAGCAATGCAGGATGGCTCGGGGCCCAGACACCCACCCTGCCTCCCCAGTACCCAGATGGCCCCCGGCCCCGGTGCCCTTACGCCTCCTTCTTATGCTTATCCCTCGTCTTGGCCTCCGAGATGCTGTTATGGCGCTTTCTGTCCAGAATCTTCTGCAGTTCCTTCTTCTCCCTTGAGAAGCCGGCAGGGGAAAAGGAGGGGTCAGCGGCAGAAGCACAGACTCTGCCTTCCTTCTGGTATTAGAAGTCCCCAGCCCTTCCCATAGACCATCCTAGGCCTTCACCTCTCGTTCATCTCTTTCAGCCTCTTGAACTGAGTTGTGTTTGCATCAAGGACGACCTCCCTGAGCCGCTGCAGAGCCTATGGACACAGGGAGCCGACAGGTGACGCCGGGCTGATGACCAGTCTATCCAGGAGGCTTTCCCTGGCCACTGCAGGCCCCTACCTGTCTCAGATGCTCCAGCCTCCGCTGGGCCTCTGCGTCCACCTGGGCCTCCCGCAGCTCCAGCAGGCTCTGCACCTGTCTGTTCTGGAACTCCTGATACCGCTTTGCCTCGTCCTCCCCCTCCTTCGTGTCCTCCACATCAGCGGCCCCGCCTCTGTGAGGAGAACCCCTCTGGGTGATGCTTGGGTCCGTCACATGAACTGGGATGGGGAGGGTGTGGGGGGGGGCGCACATCCCGGCAAGAGATGGCAGACACCACCCCATGGGGCCAGGTCTGTTATGTAAACCAGGAGGCCTGTTAGCTCCACACAAGTGATGGGAGCCTGTTTGGGCAACATGCTCCTTATGGGCTTCAAAAGAGATGTCACTCCCTGGGGACCACGGAGGTGCCTGGCGTGGAAAGCCTCCCCCGTCCTTGCACCCAAACCCTCCTCCCTGGGGGTCAAGGAGCGGCTCTTGCCATCTCTCCATGCCCACCGACCCCCATGTTCACTTCAGTGCACCCAGCACACATAGCACACAGGCGGCCCAGACACTCACAGGGCACCTGGCCGCAGCCGGCACCTGCCCTCAGCCTGTGCCTGAGCCAGGCCATCCAGCAGGCGGCGGGTGAGGGTGACTGCCTTCCGCTGATGCTTCTTGCGCAGCTCCCGCAGGTCTCGCTCTTGCCGGCTCTGGAGCTTGACCAGAGCCTTGTGACCTCGGAGCTCATCCAGCGGGGTGGGGGCCACCTCTGGGAGTGGCAGAGCAAAGGTAGGCAGGGGGTGGGGGAAACTGCAAGGCAGCCCCCCGCCTCCAGGTACACCGCCCCCTACCTGAGAGGATGCTGGCGATGAGATCGTCACGCTGCCCTAGGGAGCAGAGGCCCTGTGAGGAGCTGAAGGACAGGGTGGTGGGGCACCTCC
Source organism: Rhinopithecus roxellana (assembly GCF_007565055.1). NCBI lineage: Eukaryota > Metazoa > Chordata > Mammalia > Primates > Cercopithecidae > Rhinopithecus > Rhinopithecus roxellana. Next base: position 11,483,939 of record NC_044563.1, on the reverse strand, counting down.
CCGCAGCCCACCCCTGACCCAAGCTGCTCCTTACCTGGGCTGCTGAGGGAGGTGCTGGTAGGGGAGGTGGTGGGGCCAGGGGGCCGGCGGGGGGAGGCATCCAGTGGGCTAGGGGTGGGGTTTGGGGACAGCTGAGACCCCAGCTGCTGAGACTGGGTGTCCTGGCACATCTCTTGGCCAGCCTGAGCCTACAGGGAGAAAGGAGAATGCTCTTTCCAGAAATGCTGTTCCCTCCAGACCCTTCTGTCCTCTACCACCTCCCAGGGCCCCTAGCACCCCTGTCAGCTTCCCTTAGTCCAAGCCACTGCTGGGCTGCTCTGTAACAGGAGGCTGTCTGCATGAAAAGAGCTATAAATCAAGCCTTTCTAAACCCCTTTTCCACATGAGCTATGGGGAAGATAACATAATGCCAGCCCACTGCATGCACTCAGGAACACCCAGATTGTTCTGGAAAGGCCTGGCCCAGCCCCAAGCCTCCTCTCCTCCCTGCCTGTGTCCCCCAGCCTTGCCTACAGTCGCTCATTTTCCGTGCTGCTCAGCTCCTGATTAAATCAACAGAGGACTCCACCAACCGCAGAGTGGGTACCAGCCTCTCCGCTAACAGCTCTGGGCAGCCCTAATTGCAGTCATCTCTCCCCGCCTGCCTGCCACAGGCCCCGGGGGGACTGGGTCTGGAAGCACAGGTGAACCTCTGAGCCTGACCCCTCCCCACGGAAGCCACTGCCCTCCTCATGGCTCCCAGGACACCACATATGAACAGCTTCTGTGGCTTCGCACTGCCCTGACAAAGTGAGTGGGACCCCTGTACCCCCACTCTGAGCCTGTATGGAGCTGGAGGAATTCCAGCCCAGGTCTGACCTGAAGGCATCCTGAATGCAAATGGGTGGTTTTCATCTCCTCAAAATCCCAGGGCTGCCAAGCCTATTGCACTAGAGAGACCAGAAGCCTCCTCACATGGCCACAGCAGTCACGTCCAGTGGCCCCCTGGGTCACAGTGAGCCTGAGCCCTGCCGTGCCCCGGCTCACCTCACTCTCCCCAATGAGGGCGGCCAGCTGCCGGGCCCTCTGGTCCATCAGGCTGACGTGCTTAATGGGGTTGATCAGGGCCTCCGCGTAGTCTGCGGGGAGGCAGAAGGCCAGGGTCTCAGAGACAGAGCCCCCAGGCCACCCCCACCCGCCAGCTCTGGTCACAATGAGGAATTCCAGAGCTTGTCCTTGGATCTGGGGATCTGTTCCCCACTCAGTCAGGGCCATCCAGCTCAGCAACTCCCAGGCCCTGGGGATGGCCCTTGTCCCTCACACTCCCTGGCCAGGCCGGCCCTGCCCAACCCCAGCTCACCCTGGTGGTCATCAGGAATGTAGTCCGAGGCTTCAGTGTAGATGAGCAGGGCCGGAAGGCACAGCGGCTGGTTGGCCTCGTTCCGCAGGCAGACGTAGTGGTAACCTGGGTGGGCAGGAAGGCAAGGTTGGCTTGCTGGGCCAGGCGGGGGCCCTACCCACTGCCCGCTGTGCTTCCCAGAGTCCACCAAGGCCTCACCAGAGCGGATGGCAGAGACAGGCAGGATCCGGTGCCCTACAAATTTACCCCCCTCCTCAAAGGCTGCGATGCGAAGTGAAGCCAGCGTAGGCAGCACCACCTGTGGGCCAGACTGGAGCTGAGCCATGGGGCTGACCCTGAGCCACCATGGCTACCAGACCACAGCTAACCACAGCCATCAAAGCCTAACAGAGCAGACCTTCAGACAGGCTGGCCTACTGACCATCAGTCACCATTGCCACTAAGCTGATGGCTGACCCCAACTCCATGGCCTGGCCTAATGGATGACTATAGCCATCAGGACCCTGAGGCAAGATGACAGGCAGCCAGGCCCCTTCAGGGCCCCCACAGACAGTTCTGGTCATCGCCAGTTTAGAAACGGGAGCGAGCCATGAGCAGGAAACCAAGAACGCATGCGCCTAGGTTGGGAGCAGAGGCCGCATCCATGCAGGGCCGTGCAGGGTGCGGAAGAGCGGATATGAGCTTGGGGTTGTGACCTCAGCTCCTGCCTCGGAGACGGGGCAGGCTGCGTTCACTCCTCGAAGGGGACACAAGACCTCTGGCTGACACCCCCAACCCCATCTCACCTTCTCACCCTGGTGTCTTACCCTGAGGAGGGCAGGGAGCCTGACGCTCGGACAGGCAGGTCCTGGGGGACCCATGGTGCCCCCCACTTTCTGATCCCCAGTCGCCAACAGTGTACTTGGTTTTTGTTCTCCCACCTGAGAACCGGGGCGGTCTGTGCTGGATCTGCCCTGTGCCTGAGCAGGTGCGGGGGCCAGGCTCACCTTGGGGAAGTCAAAGGGCTCCTCATCCCACACGGGGTTGAACGAGTTCCCCTGAGAGGTCCGGGTGCGGTACTTGCGCCGCGTGTCAACAGGGAGGCCAAACATGTCCACCTCCACGTAGATGCCCACCTTCCTGTCGGATAGGAACTGCCCCGAGATCACCTGGGGGGTGGGCCAAGGAAGGTGAGGCAGATGCTGAGCGTCCTGCCCCCAGGACATCCCTGGCCTGAGCACCCCCAGGCCCCACCTTGACCCGCAAGGCATTGGCCACGATGCCATCCACGATGACCTCAGTGAAGGGGTCGAAGGATTTGTCAGGCCGCCGCATGAACTCCGGCTTCAGCAGGTACCCGCTGCGCCCGTTGTACTCAAAAACGCCCGCGTTGAGCTGCATCGCCACATCTGGGGTGCCATGGGCCAGTTGAGCAGGGCCAGGGATCAGGCAGGGCGGTGCCATGTAGGGGACGGGAGACCATCAGGTCAGATGGTATCCAAGGTCCAGGGCCAGGGGTGGGCTCAAATGGCATCAGGGTCCGGATCCAGGACAGATCAGACAGGGGAGGGGTCTGGCATCAGCCAAGGGCAGAGGCGGGTGAGTCAGGGGCTGGGTTCCCCTGGGATCTGGGATTAGATAGGGTCAGAGGTCTGTTCAGGCAAGACCAGCAGGATCATGGGTCAGAAGTCAGTAAGACTGAGGGTCGGGATCAAGATGGGGGGTCAGGGCTCACCAAGGGTCTGGAAGTTGAGCGCAACAAGCTGGCACCCTACGTTCCAGAAGAGCTGGGGCATGTAGTTGGAAGAGTCCACACGGGTGCCCTTGGGGTAGATGCGGCTGAGCTGCTGCTTGTTGTATCTGAGGTTGGTGGTCAGGGGCCACACAGGTGCCAAGGCCCACCCCATCAGCCTTCACCTCCAGCCTCAGCCAGGTGCTCCTGTGACCCCCACACCCGGCCTCCATTTCTCAGCCTAGCCATGCCCCCTGAGACTGCCTGGACCTGCCCAAGCCACAGGCCAGGGTGCAGGAGAGCCGCCAGAGGGCCAGCACCCTGTGCAGATGGCACACGTGGGGACAGAACACCGCAGCTGGCCTCCAAGCGCCCCACTCTGGCCTGCCCGCCCACAGCACCTTCAAAGGATACTCCACAAACTCCATGGGACTCTTGGTCAGTTGCTCCATGGCCTTGGTCTCCACGAAGGACGACATCTCGAAGCATTTGTTCCTCTCTTGGGGTGAGCCAAGAGACGGCATCAGACCTGGCAGGGCTGAGCTGGGCAAGCTCCCATGGCTGCCACCCACCCCTACTCACTTCGAGCAGCCTCAAAGGACTTGAACTTGACAGGCTCGATGTAGTTGACAAGCGTGGACATCTCCTCAGTGGCATTCACCTCGCTGCTGGCCGTGCCCTGTGGGCCCCAACCCAGGGTCAGCAGTGCCACTCCCGCCACAGCTGGCCATTCCCTCACTGCCCCCCATGAAGGAGGTGCTGACCCTCTTCCCACCACTATCCACGCACTGCTGGTGGTGCCAACAATCTTCTTCCTGGGGTCTCACTGATGCGCCCTGGACACCACCCGGCTCAAGCAATTTTCCTGCCTCAGCCTCCCAAGTAGCTGGGTTTACAGGCGCCTGCCACCTTGCCTGGCTAATTTATGTATTTTTAGTAGAGATGGGGTTTCACCATGTTGGCCAGGCTGGTCTTGAACCTCCCGACCTCAGGTGACTCGCCCACCTCAGCCTCCCAAAGTGCTGGGATTACAGGTGTGAGCCATCTCGCCCAGCACATATAGTTGTTACAATTATCATTACTTTTACTGAATCATTTGGGAGTAAATTACAGACATCATGACCCTTTACCCATAAATACTTCAGCATATATGGACATTCTCTTATATAACTCCAATACAATAATTAAATCCAGGAAACAAAACATTGACATATTATCTAATATGTAGTTCATCTTTAAATTTCACTAACTGCCCTAGTAATTGTCTTTATAGCAATGTCTTTTTTTTTTTTTTTTTTTTTTTGAGACAGAGTCTCCTTTTGTAGCCCAGGCTACAAAATCATAGCAATGGCGCGATCTCAGCTCACTGCAAGCTCCACCTCCCAGGTTCAAGGGATTCTCGTACCTCAGCCTGCCGAGTAGCTGGGATTACAGGTGTGAGCCCATGGCTCAGACTGATTTTTTCTATACCACTCCTCACAGCTACTCAATGCTCCCCATGACAACGCTCCCCGCTCCTGCACCCCCGGCCCTGCCCTAGGACCTTTGCACATGCTGTCCCCCTTCCTGAGCTCTGCCAGCCCCACCTCCCTGCCCAGGGCTGCCCTCTGCCAGTTCTGTGCCCTAACTCGCACCTCCCAGGCCACATCACCAGGAGAACTGTATGCTTGTTTCCATTCCTGATGACTGAAGACCCCTCCTCCCACCTTCACTCACACCCACACTGAGCCCCAGGAGGCGGGGTGATGTCGGTCTTGGTGGTCAGACCCTCAGCCCCCAGTGGCGGTAATAAACTGCTTGGGAGGTAAATAGATGCTACCTCCCCGACCTGCCCGCCCTCTGGGCCTGACCTCATCTGTGGTCGGCTTTTTGGGGTCTGTCTGCTCCTCCTCTTCCTCATCTTCCTCCTCATCCTCACGGTCAGCAGGTCCAAGAGCATAGGGGCCCCGGTTCAGGCCCTCCTCGCCCAGAGACTTCCGAGGCTCTAGGCTGGGCTTCTCAAGCCCCCCCTCCTCCCCGTTGCTCAGGCCTGGGCAGCTGTCAGAGCTGGGCGACCCTGCAGAGGACAGGGCCACAAGGTCAGGGGTCAGGACCACATAGCTGCTTAGGAAGCCTGGAGGGGTTTTTCCCAGTAAGTACAGGTGACTCAGTGGGGAATTCAAGGGGTACTCTCAGAGAAGTGTGGCTTGGGGAGAAGCCAAGAGGTCAGGGGTCAGACAGTATTAAACCCAGTAGTGGTTGAGAGGGATCATAGGTCAAAGGTAAAGGTCTGGGGTGATATTCAGCAGGGATAGGGTGGTTCAGTAGGGTGAGAAGTCAGGAAGTAGGGTACCACAGCCTTAATAGCCGGGTAAGAGATGACACAGAGGGGTTACAGGTCACGGGTAAGCCAGAGCCATGTCTAAGGAGGGGGCATAGTGAGGTGAATCGTCAGGGGTAAGAGGTCAGAGGTCAGCTGAAATGATAACTAACTGGGCAGGTGGACTCAATGCAGCTCGGTGAAGCATGCACCTGAGGTCAGGGGTCAGAGGCCCCACACCAGCCGACAGGTGGTGAGGAGAGAGGCCAGTTGTGGGAACAGGTGCACAGCGAGGCAGGAGGATGGGCTGGGGGTCTGGGGTGAAGTGTCATGGTGCCGAGAGCATGAGGCCAGAGGCTGGGGTCAGGTCAGGGTGGCGGGCCAGGCTGGGGCCCTACCAAGCTGCGGGGAGGAGGGCTCAGTGGCAGCGGAGCTCTCGCTCAGGGCTGAATTGCTCTGCTCCAGCGGCCGCTTGCGCCCAGCGCTGTCTGGGCCACCTGTGCTGGGTCTGTGCCGCTTCTTGTTCTTCACCAGGATACGGCCCATCAGGTCCTGGGGGCTGGGCAGGGGAACACCTGGGGCCAGCTGGGCAGGCATGGACGAGTCAGGGCCCTGGACCAGGTCCGCAGCACCCTGGCCCGCATACCCCCACCCTCGCTCTGAGCCCCCGTACCGGGTACTTGTCCAGAGGATCGATGAGTAGCGCATCTCCAAAAATGGAGCGGCAGTACTCAGCCATCTTTGCCTGCTGCTTTGCCCTGCGGAGCCGAGGTCAGAGGTCAGAGGTCCCTAGGGGAAGCTGGGGTCTACAGGACAGGTCAGTGGCGGTTCACAGGGTTGGAGGTCCCTGAGCAGTCCAACAGCGCTGAGGTGGGAGGGCTGTCCCTGGGTCCATGGGGTTTCATGCCAGGGGCTCACTCACGAGTCCACGTGGTTCTCGAAGGAGAGGATGACGGGGTAGGGCGAGGTCTTGAAGGCAGTCTCGGCAATGGCCTCCAGCACGTCGCGCAGAGGCACCTCCGTGGTCATGGTGAAGCCATGGGTGATGAAGGGTTCCTCCTCGGGCGGCCGTCCTTTCCACACATCCAGCTCCACACAGCGGCAGCCCCACAGCAGCACCTGGCGGTACATCTCCACCGACGAGGTCCCGGCCAGCTGCCCAGCTGGGGGCAAGGCTCTGTCACCAAGGCCGCCCACCAGCCCAGCTCCTCACCATCCCGGCCCCACGTGGAACCAGGCCATGCTGGATTTGCAGAGGGCTCTCCATCTCTCAGATAGATACCCACCACCTAACCATCCCACCAGCGTGAGCTGAGGGAGTCATCCCTGAGGCTCACTGTAGCTCCTCACTCACTCAACAATCGCCCCCTCTCCTCCCTCCCTCCACCCATCTCAGCCCTGGCACAGCTCACACCACTTCCTGTGTGGAAGACTCCAGGCCTCCCTGCCTCCAATCCAATCTCTCTGTCCTTTTTTTTTTTGAGACCGAATCTCACTCTGTCGCCCAGGCTGGAGTGTGGTGGCACGACCTCGGCTCACTGCAACCTCCGCCTCCCTGGTTCAAGCGATTCTCCTGCCTTAGCCTCCCGAGTAGCTGGGATTACAGGCGCCCACCACTATGCCTCGCTAATTTTGGTATTTTTAGTAGAGACAGGGTTTCACCACGTTGGCCAGGCTGGTCTCAAACTCCTGACCTCAGGTGATCCTGACCTCAGCCTCTCAAAGTGTTGGGATTACAGGCGTGAGTCACTGCACCTGGCCTGAATCCAATCTCTATAGAGTACCTGGCATCATCCTTCTAAGAACATATCATATCAGGTCACATCACCTCTTCTGCTTCACCCTCCAAAAAGCCTCTCCCTCCCACTCAGGATGAATCCAAGTGCCTCTGGGCCCCTGGGCTTAGCCATGCCTTGCTCTGCCTCTCTTAACAGGCACCTATCCCCAGCACTCTGCCCCCTCCAGCTTCCTTTCTGCTTTTTTAAAAAATTATTATTTATTTAATTTTTTTTTGAGAAAGGGTCTCACTCTGTCACCCAGGCTGGAGTGCAGTGGTGCAATCACAGCTTACTCCTGCCTCAACTTTCCCAGAACCAAGGGATACTTCCACCTCAGCCTCCCAAGCAGCTGGGACCACAGGCATGCACCACAATACCCAGCTAATTTTTTTTTTTTTTTTTTTTTTGAGACGGAGTCTCGCTCTGTCGCCCAGGCTGGAGTGCAGTGGCCGGATCTCAGCTCACTGCAAGCTCCGCCTCCCGGGTTTACGCCATTCTCCTGCCTCAGCCTCCCGAGTAGCTGGGACTATAGGCGCCCGCCACCTCGCCCGGCTAGTTTTTTGTATTTTTTAGTAGAGACGAGGTTTCACCATGTTCGCCAGGATGGTCTCCATCTCCTGACCTCGTGATCCGCCCGTCTCGGCCTCCCAAAGTGCTGGGATTACAGGCTTGAGCCACCGCGCCCGGCCAATACCCAGCTAATTTTTAAAAAATTATTTGTAGAGATGGGGTCATGCTATGTTGCCAAGGCTGGTCTCAAAACCTGGGCTCAAGTGATCTACCTGCCTTAGCTCCCCAAAGTTCTGGGATTACAGGCATGAGTCACCACACCCAACCCCCTTCCAGCCTCTCAAAAGCACCCTGCAGGCCGGGCGCGGTGGCTCATGCCTGTAATCCCAGCGCTTTGGGAGGCCGAGGCAGGCAGATCACCTGAGGTTGAGAGTTTGACAGCAGCCTGATCAACATGGAGAAATCCGTCTCTACTAAAAATACAAAATGAGCCGGGCATGGTGGCGCATGTCTGTAATCCCAGCTACTTGGGAGGCTGAGGCAGGAGAATCACTTGAACTTGGGAGGCAGAGGTTGCGGTGAGCCGAGATCGTGCCATTGCACTCCAGCCTGGGCAACAAGAGCGAAACTCCGTCTCAAAACAAAAAAAATGCACCCTGCAGTCTCTCCTGCTGCAGGCCCTAACACAAGCCATTCCAGTCCTTCCCTGGTAAAGCCACCATGAGGCACACTCCCGCAGAGAGGCCCCCCTGCTCAGGGCCGCTGCCTGTTCCCTGCCTGCATCCTCAGCACTGGCCGATGAATGAGCAAATGGGCCAAAAGGACCGTGCCCCAGGAGGAGTGGGGCAATGCAAGGGTTACAGGGCAGAGGCCATGGGCCCCACCCTTGCTCCCCGCTCACCAGTGAGATAGGTGTTATGCGAGGAGTTGATGAAGTAGGCACTCAGCGGCTGGGTCATGTCGGTGCTCAGATCCAGGGCTTCCAGGGGCAGGATGCCATTCTCCTCGCCTCCCAGGTAGCGGCTAAAGCCCTCCATGGACATCTGGTCTGGGGTGGGAGGGGATCAGCAGGGTCAGCTGGGGCCCCACCTGCCCCCACCCACCTGCACCCTGGCCAGCTCACCTCGCTCCAGAAACTGCTGGTTGGGCTCATACTTTTCGATGAGCAGTCGGGCCTGGGAGGGCCGCAGCGGCGGGTACAGCACTTCGTTGAGTCTCGGGTCGCGTTGCTTCTGGTTGATGAAGTCCATGAGCTGCTCCAGTGTCAGGTATGGCTTGCCCTTGGCGCCTCTGGAGGGGGCAGGAAGCCGGGTGAGGATGGAGCCTTGCAGGGCTCCCATCCCCTCACCAAGCCCTTGCCCTGGGCAAAGGAGTCAGAAGGCCTGCCCCTGGGTCTGGCACCCAGTGAGTGGGACTCTGGGTGAGTCATGGCCAACCTCTGGGCCTCAGTTTCCCCCTTCACTCTCCTGACCACTCAGGATTGTCAAGGCAGCAGACTACTGGGCACTAGCAATGGCCAGGGCTGAGGAACTACCAAGTGGTCAGCCCACCACCCCTTGCTTCCAGACCTCACAGCACACCTGAGCCTTGGACCCCATTGCAGAGTGGGCTGATTAAACCAACCCTGGTACAGGGTTAGCCCAGAGCTACCTGTAACTGAGGGGCAGAAATAGCCGCTCTGAGCACAGGCACATCATCGACAGGTTCTCCCCGGGCACCCACCCGCCCCCGGCGCTCCAGGACCCGGCCCACCAGTTTCCCCTCTCCCCATTGAGCTAGAGGCGCGCTAAGCAGAAGCCAAGCACAGAGCATAGGGGCTGGGAGGCAGGCTGGGCCCTGCTCACATCTCCAGCAGGATCTTGTCAATGTCCGGCCGCAGACACAGCTTGTTCAGGAACCGCTCAAAGATTTCCAAGGAAAACTCATCAGGCCGGATGGACTCACTCTGGAGGTCGAGGAGTGTGGGGTGAGAGGCCAGGGGCAGCCAGCCCCGGAAGGGTGGGTGCCCACCATGACACCCCACCCCGCCCCTGCCCCCACCCCACATACCCGGTTGAAATTGAGGCCACAGGATTCCAGCGCAGTCTCCACCCGCTTCTTGTCTGCTGAGAACATCTTCAGGATGCTGATGCGGGCAGGAGGGGTTCAGGGTCAGTGGAAGACAAAGGCTACCAAGGTCAGGACAGAAGGAAGGTGCTGGGGGAAGGGATGCTCACTTCTTGACGGGGATCCGACCATCCTGGTTCACCTGCAGCTTCAGCTTTGTGTATCTGGGGAGGCAGGTGAAGAGGTCACACCCTGAAAACGGCCACGTGAACCCCCCAGCTCCCCCTCAGGTGGCCTGGGGCTCACGCTTTGCGCAGGAAGGTGTTCCGGGAGGCATTCTGAGCCAGGATGTTCATAGCCAGCTTGAACAGCTCCTCGGACCAGACCTGGGGGGCCAGTATACACGGGGAGGCGGTGAATGGGGGACAGAGGGGCTGCCCAGCCACAACCCAGGTCCACAACTATCTCTGGTACACAGAAGGTCACAGAGCAGCCTAGAACACAGCAGGTGTTCGGTAAGTGACGGCCAACTCACAGAATAAGACAGTGACTCCCCGCTTGTCCCCTTGGTGCCAGCCCACCTTGGCTGTGTCATCCTGCACGGCCATGAAGTTCAAGAACACTGTGTTCACCGGGTCTGGCCCAGACACCACCGTCATCAGCTTCTCCTCCAGCCGGGCATCGGGACCCCCAAAGCCCAGAACTTCCCGGATCTTGGGGTCCTGAGTAGGTGACAGCGAAGGGTGAGGAGGGGCTCCCAGGCCTCACAGCCTCGCTGTGGTCTTCACTCCCAGGTTCCATCACTCACCTTGGGCAGGCGGGCGTACCGGCCTGTCCGTGTGTCCCTGATGGAACTGATGTCCAGTGTGTCCACCTCCTGGGGGGAACCAGATACCGGGTTGGGTATGAGAGGCTGTAGGGCGACAGCCAGGAGCCTCCAAGCTCCCTACCCAGGCCAGGGAGTGGCCAGCCCCTGGCTATAGCCCCAGCCTCAGCTCCTGCCCTGAGCACTTCCTGTCTGGGCAGCAGTGGGAGAGGTCAGCCTGCAGCGGGGCCCCACCCCCACGGGCAGGGCAGGGGTCTGGGACAGGGGCCCTTGGCCTGAGCGAGCTGCACCAGCGCCCCCCCTCACCATGTTGGGGCCTGTCCAGTACAAGAAGAAGCCACTGGGGTCCACACGCAGGGTCACCAGGTTCCGACTGGAGGTCTCCTGGGGTCAGCACAGGGCAGCAGGGGTCAGGGAGTGAGGCCTGTGGTGCAGGCCTGGCCCTGGGGGCTCTCCCATCATGCACCCCAGAGTTCCTGCCCGTGAGCTAAGACGAAACCTCATCCAGTCCACAGGTCCTGTGTGGCTGCCTGTGGCCCTCAGAACAAAGCCAAGGTCCTAGGTGTGACGTTCAGTGTCACACCTGGAAGGGCTCCCCAGCCCCCATCCTGGGCTCCGTTTCCCCAGAAGTGCTGAGATCTCTGTGACGGTGACAGCCCCCCTAATTCACCCCACTACGGAATGTTTAAGGCATGAAAGTGAGAAGTCTGACTCCCACTGCCCTTCTGCGTCCCTTGGGATACTACGATGACCCCCCTGGTCTGCCTCAAAGTCCATTATTCACCTTACCGCATCTGCCGGGGTCCTCACAGCCTCAAAGCTCATCCCCATCTTACAGAAGAACAGTCCCCCTAGAAGGCGACTCACCCTACTCTCAGGACAGGGCAGTGAGCTCTTCCTCCCTCAAACAGCCCTGCAGCTGGCAGGGGGCAGGGAAGTGCATGCCAGCACCATTTTCTGAGAAGGGCCCGGTCCCTGGCAAACTCCCAGGGCCACCCCGTGTGACTCAGGACCAGCAGCCAGAGGGGCTGTTCTCCAGGGCTTAGACTCAGCCAGGGCCAGAGTGACCAAGTGGCTACAGGTAGAACTCTCCTATTCCAGGCTCTTCCAGCCAGAAAAGGACCCCACCTCATGTTGGGCACCACCCCTAAACAGCTGCTCAGTGTCTGGTGGACAATACTGTCATTATCAATACATCTCATATACACACGTCGCCCCTACTGCACACCAGGTACAGTTCTATGCACCTAGCACCTTCAAGCACACGAAGGCCTCCTAACCAGCCTAAGAGACGTGCTGTTGTCACTCCCATTTTACAGATGAGGACACTTAGTTACAGGTACACTTCGTAGCCTGCCCGAGGTCATCGGAGCCAGGCCTTGCTTGCAGGCAGTGTGGTTGCAGCGTCCTGTGACCTGGGAAGCAGGGAGCGGAGACTCCCAGCTCCTGGCCTCAGCCACACCCCATTGTGGGGCCTGGGATAAGTCTCTGCTTTCCAGACCTCAGTTTCCTTTTCTGGAGAATGGGGATTGCAGCAGCCCCACCCATGGCAGGCTTTGCTTACAAAGTATGGGTGTTCATCTGGGAACAGAAGGGACAGAAGGCCCCAAAACTTTGCGGATGCATAGGCCTCCCCACTTCAGTGTGCTGACACCCAGCCCCCAGCCCCTCTCGGGATTCCCAACCCTACCTTGGGTCTGAGGCCCCCCAGTGGTGTGCAGAGGAGGGAGAGGAGTCTATGGGTACTGCCCCTAGGGTTTCCCCCCTACCTCTCCCCAGAGGTCTGGCTCTCAAAGGCAGCCCAGGCCCCCTGCTCTCCTGCCCCAAGCCTCTGTCAGCACCCCCACCCCACCCCCAGGGCCCTCTCCCTGTTCCCACTTCCTTATTTGGGTTTATCACAGTGGAAGGAAAAGAAGAAACTTTTCCCTTCAGGCCAGCCTGGGGGGAGGGGTCTCCCCCGGCCTCTGGGGCACCCAAGCACCCCTCCTCACACACCTGCCGCTTCGGGCCACGCCCCCATCTCCTCCCCCCAGCTCCCACGCCTACCCCGGGGCCCCACCCAGCCGGAAAAGAGCCCAGAGTCTTCCAGGCCCGTGCCTGACCGGGAAGGAGCCGCGAGGAAGCTCAGGCCGGCCGGGTGGAGGCCCTGGGGAAGGAGAGGCCCAGGGGGCAGAAGAGGGGACCCAGGATGGGGATGGGCAGCCGAAGGTGGGGACACGGGCATTTGGGAAGCACCAGGGGCAGGACAGGGAAAGGGGGGCCAGGATGTATTGGGGTTCAAGATCCCAAGCCTAAGGAGTGGGAAATAAAGTTGCCAGGGGTGGAGGAACTTGGGGGGCAAGGTCTCCCCTAGGGGGTGACTGGGTGCTCCCACCTGAGCAGGGAGCTGAACTGGGATTCAGAAGCAGGGCGAAGGGGTGCCAACCAGAATAGGGGGAAAAATGATGAATGGACGAGGACTGTTCAGGCAGGGCACCGGGGAGAGTAGGGACGCCCTGGCACACACCCAGAATGAGGATGCCCCAAGCCAGCCTGGAGGTCAGGGTCCTGCAGCCGGGGAGTCTAGTGCTGAGCAGAGGTCTGGGGACCAGGCCAGGATCGGGGAAACAGAATTAGTCTGGCAGGGTGTGGCGGGAAGGGCGAATGAAAACGGGGGAACGGGATTTATTGGGGTTCAAAGTCTCTGCGCCAAGGAGTGGAGCCCAATTTTCCAGAGCTGAGAGACTGGGAGTTGGGGGGACAAAGTCTTCATTACGGAGACGATCGGGGACTTAAGTTTCCGGGGCGCCGCCAGGCTGGGATGAGGGTGGCGCCACGGGCAGGCGAAGCTGGGGTAGGGGTCCCCAGCGACTGGTCGAGCTTGACAGAAAGAGTCCCGGGATCTGGGCGGAGCAGGGGCCCGCGCGCTTACCTCGTCCCATTTGATGAACTTACTCCCGCGCCGCAGGGTCTCCACCACGGTGGGCGGCTCCAGCTGCAGCGCGTGGACGCCGGGCTGGGCGCCCGCCATGGCCGGGCCAGGGGCGGGTCGGGGACCCACGGAGCCCTGACGGGGACTGACGGCGCCGCTGCTCCCACCACCCGGCCCGCTTCGACCCCGCGGCGTCAGTACCCGCTCGCCCGCGCGCCAGTCTGTCCCGGACCGACCAGAGACCCGGCGGGGCCCGGGCGGGGCGGGGCGGGGACGGGGCGGGGCCTTCCTGGCCCCGCCCCCTCCCACCGCGTCGGACCCTCCCGCCCCGCGTCGGCTCCCCCTGGCGGCCGGGGCGGCAACTGCAGCCGGAGCAGGGATTGGGGCAGGGGCACGCCAACCGGTCGGGGGCTTTGCTGCGTGGCTCAGCAGGACCTGATTCTTCAGGCCTATGGTGGAAGGAGGGTGCTGGGGGCCGAAGTGGCTGTTGGGGAGCAGCTGCAGGGACTGGGTGTAGAGGGCGCTGCTTAAGGCGGTCCGGGATCAGCCCACTGAGGTTTCTGAGCGACGGGGGCTGCAATACCAGAGGAGGGCTGGACTTGGGCCGGGGGTCGCCGCAGAGCCCTGTCGCCCACCCTCTTCTGCCGCACTTAGCTGAATGCAGGAAAAGCTTCTCCCGCCCCCCTCTGCCCTGGCTTCGCCTCACCCACTCTTCTGCTGCGCAGTCCCCCCTCCCTGGGAGCACTTAGCCGGCTAATGGGCCTCCCGCCGGCAGGCGCCCCTCCCCCGTCCCTGGCCCAGGGAGGCCGGGCGCCTGCCACCTCCTTTGAGGACCCAAGCATCCTGGTCTTCGAGAGTGGGCCCTAGAACAGCCCCCTTCTTGTTGCCGCAGACTCCCATGACTGGAGCCTGACTGTGAGCCTCTTGGCTGGGAACCGCGGGGGGGACGCTGTTGTCTGCCTAGAGGGGTCAGAAGCTTTGTGGGTGTCCCCAGACAGGAGGGTTGAGGAGGGGCTCTGCAGTGCCTGGCCCACAGCAGGTGCCCTGAAATCTGCGTTCCAGGGATGGGAGCGGGGAAGGCGCATGGGCAATGGGATGGGTGGGGGCTGCAGCCCCTCCCGCAGGGCTTGGCTGGTGGGGGGGGTTCCTGCCTGGGGGCCCCTGTGGGAGCCCCCCCAATACAGAGGCAGTAACAGCAGCAGGTTTAAAGTAGAACTCATCCAGAGGGGCCAGCCAAGTCACCTAGAAACCCAGAAAGAGATGCAGCTGGCTCTGGGGGAGGAGGGGTCAGTGGAGGAGGCGCTCCCCTGCAGGCCCCTTTGCCCCAGGCTCTGAGACCCCCACAAGGAGCCCTGCCTGGCCCTGGCCTTCCTCCACACCCCACCAAGTTCTCCATCAACTCTAACCTAGCAGATCTCCTAGCTCTCAGCCCTGGCCTTGTGGGGTGTGATTACGATCTCCACTTGAGGCCCAGAGAGGGGAAGGGACTTGCCCAAGGTCACACGGCTTCTTAGGAGGATTTCAACCCTCCCACTTCCTGCGGCCCAGGAGCCTCTAGACCTCATTGGGAAAACAGAGCCATGCCAGGTGGAGCTTGGCCTCTGCCCTCACAGGCTGGAGTTCAAGTCAGGCTCTTGCTAGCAGCCTCTTGCTAGTGGCAGAACCTAGTCTCTCTAGGTGCCTCAGTCACCTTGTCCAGAACCTAAAGGTTGTTAGATACATAAGCAAATGGGTGGGAGATGCCAACTTGACATGAGTGGCTGGAAGCTGTGGGGACACCAGGGAGGGAGCAAAGGGCATAGGTCACCTCTGGGGCAGGGGAACCTCCAGCCTGTGCCAGGGCTAGCAAAGCCTGGAGCCAAGGCCTTAGCTTAGGGAGTCTCAGCTGTGGGCCCTAGGCCTTGGGCAAGGGTACTTTAGAGAAGCATTGGGCGGCAGCTCCTTGGGGAAAAAAACAGGATAGGCACCTGTTTCCTGGGCTTAAGCCTCTCTCCTCCCCCAACCCTGTGTCTCTGGAGGCCAGGATAGCCCCCATTACAAGGCTCCTTCCTTCCCAGACACTTCCATCCTTGGTAACGGTAATAGGGTTTCTCAGCAGGCAGTAATGGTGAAGGCAGGAAGCCTTTCCGGACTCTACCCTTGATTAAGGAGCGGTCTTGACCCACAGGACCCTCCCCAGAGCCTCTGCTTCAATGATGCACTCTAATGGAGGGGGGGCTGGGGCCCTGGGAGGGTAGGGCTGAGGAGGCCACAGCCTGAGGCTAGAAGGAGGAGGAGCAGTGGTACACTCCAGTCCCAGTAGGGCTCAGGCAGGAGGGCCCGGGCTGGGCACGGGTCCCAACCACAAGAGGTCAGGACCGCAAGCCCCGTGAAGAGGCTCTGGGCAGGTAAATCACTTGCAAACAGCCTCCCGGCCCATGGGGCAGAGCCAGGATTTGAACCCAGTTCTTCTACCCCAAGACTAAGGTTCTGTGGCCCAGCTTCCAAGCAGGTGGCAGGCCAGCATGCCCACCTGCACCAAGTCGTCTTGGGTGGATAGCCATGGGAACTGGACAGGAATCTGGGTGTGCCTGGGCATGGCACAGGAGGGGGAAAGAGGGAGAGTCAGGAAGAATGCCTGACCTGTGGACATAGCCGGAGACCTTCACACCAACCCTGAGGGAGGACAGACAGAAAGGTCAGTGCTCAGGGTCACAGCATCTTGGGGGCAGAGCTAGGGCTGGAGGTCCTCATGGCCCGCAGGCCCCACCTCCACAGAAGTTGTTGGGCATTAGGGGCTGCTTGAGGGTTTTCCCCTTTAATCCGTGTGCACCCGCAAGGTGCAAACAATGCTTGGATTCAGAGGAAGCTGGCCTGGCCTGGTGGGGTGTGGTGGGAAATTTGGACTGGGGTCAAGTGATCCTCCTGTCAGGCCAGGCTTAGGGCAGGAGGCCAGGCCACAGACGGGCCTCCCGGTGGAGAGGGTGGATCCTGTCTAATCCGCAAGAGCGAGGGTCAGCCCTTCCTCGGGTCCCAGACTGGCTGAAGGGAGGCTGAGGTCAGAGGAGGGGAACAGGAAGGGGAGGGGTCAGCTCACTCTACCCTTCCCTGAACTGAGCCCTGTGAGCCCATCGCCCTTACAATGCCCAGCCTCAGTCTTCTCTTTGTCTCTTCTCTCTGACTGTAGGGCAAAGGAGGAGCCCAACGTCCTGGGTTGGAGTTTGGATGCAGCCCCAGCTGTGTGACCCCAGGGCCAATCCCAATCCATCTCTGAACCCCACCCACTGCAGAGGGCTTCCCCCCACAACATCCAAAGAGTGTCTGTGAGGGGCTGGAGCAGAAACATTGCCTCTCAGATCCAAGACCCTGTTTCGGATGGCACAAGGTGAGCCTGCCTTCCACAGAAACATCCCCCGGAAGCTGCGCAGCCTTACTGGGTGGTGTCTACAGGGAGGCGAGAAGGTTGAGTAGACTTCGTGTCAGGGGGTTTGAGCTACACAGCCTGGGTTCAAAGTCTCATCTCCCGTTTTATCTAGAAGTGCGACTTAATTAACCTCTGTGGTGTAGTAATTGAACTTTCCACGAATTTTCCTATTTAATCTTTGTTACAACCTTCTGAGGAAATGCAGGCACAGAGGAAGCCATTCATTCTTTCAAAATCATTTGTTCAACCAATGCGGCGACCTACTATGAGTGTGACATAGTTCTAGGTGCTGGGGTTCAGCGGGAACCAGATAATTTGCCTAATAGCAGTGGATTTGAAGACCATTCAAGCCCGGTGGCACCAGCAGGCCATGTCCAAGCAGGGCTCAGCCCCGCGGAACTCACAATCTAAAAGTGGGAGACAGACAATAAACGAATGAATGAGGCCATTTAAAGATGCAGAAAATCAAATAGAGGAGGGAACGGGATGCGCCGTCCACTTATAGGAGGTAAGCCAGGGCTATGTGAAGGACCGAGGAGCCGCAGGGCTGGGGTGCGGAAGCCGCGGCACGGCCCCCTCGGCGGAGCCGACTGGGCGGCGGTCCGGACTCACGCTTGTAGGGGCAGCCGCGATTATCGCCTTTATTATTATGAGTCCCGGCCCCCGCACTGCCCAGCTCTTTGCGCCTTAGTTTCCCCCTCTGTGCACACACGGGTCGCGGGGCGCAGAGGAGGCCCCAAACAACTTTGCGCTTCCCGGCCTGGCCGCACAGCGGGGGAGGGGCGGTGCCGGGCGCGGACTCCGTTTCCCACAATCCCGAGCCCCGCGCCATCTTGCCGGTGGGCGGTGGCTGCCCGGGGTCGGCCGTTTGGGCCGGCCGGGTGCCACCGCTCACCCCCCAGCCCCGGCTTCCTCCGTTGGGGGCGTGGGACCTGCTAGTCAGAGTCTAGGGACCCGGACAGCTCCTGCCCGCCTTCTCCACTCCTACTTTCCCGGGAGCCCAGTCCACGTGTCGGTCCGTGCGGAGCAGCCCGTTTGCCCCTCGCTGGCCGAGGGCTGGAGGACCTGAACATCGGGGACCGCAGCGTCTCCTCACCAGACTACCTGTCTGCACATGATGTCCACTCCCCTGCATTCTCAGATGGCTCCTATTCTCAAATGGCCTCAATGAGGATAGAATGAGGAAGGGTCCAATGAGGACTAGGGTCCTGGCGTGAGCGCAAATCGTCGTCCTGAGCGCTTAGAACGCCTGGGTTTGGGACTGGAAGGTTGCATTTGGGGGTGATACGGACAGCTAGGCCACCCCCTGCCGAATAGACCCTCCCCTACCCCTGCCTGGGGGCGGAGTAGGGGAGAGGGGCCCGTAGAGGGGCTGGCCCTTTAAGGGGGTGTGGTCGGGGGGCGGAGGAAGAGCTAGACAGAGAAAGCGCTTCGGCGGCGGCAGCTCGGGCGGCGGCCGCGGGGGACAAAGGGCGGGCGGATCGGCGGGGAGGGGGCGGGGCGCGGCCAGGCCAGGCCCGGGGGCTCCGCATGCTGCAGCTGCCCCCGGGCGCCCCCGCCGCCGCCCTCGCCGCGGAGCCGCGCGGAGCTGAGCCGGCGAGCTAACCCGAGCCAGCCGGCGGGCGTCCCGGAGGCGGCGGCGCAGGGAGGGGCCCAACGCGCGCACGTGGCCCCGGCGGCCGCCATGGCGGACAGCGGCACGGCGGGGGGCGCGGCGTTGGCGGCCCCGGCCCCCGGGCCGGGCAGTGGCGGCCCAGGACCACGCGTCTACTTTCAGAGCCCCCCCGGGGCCGCAGGAGAGGGCCCGGGTGGCGCGGACGATGAGGGCCCAGTGAGGCGCCAAGGGAAGGTCACCGTCAAGTATGACCGCAAGGAACTACGGAAGCGCCTCAACCTAGAGGAGTGGATCCTGGAGCAGCTTACGCGCCTCTACGACTGCCAGGTGTGTTCCCACCCCGCGCCGACACCCCAAAATCGGTCTCGAGCCGGTCTGCCTGGGAGCCCCACTATGAGCTTTCCTGTCACCGGAGTCAAAGGGCGCTCTACTTCCCTGCGCGCTCCCCTCCCCTCTGCACCCCCTGCCCCCAATATATACTCTTTCTTCCCTGACCTAAGTCACTTCTATCTTCTCCGCTGCCTCGGACCCTGGCCCCCATTATGCCACTCCCCAGGTCCTGCTTAGTGTCCTCCAGAAACCTCAAGGGGTGGTCTGGGCCTTGGGCAAGAGGCAAGGGGGCTAGTCTGGGCTGGCAGCGGCAGGAGGTCTCACCGCCTAGTGCCCAGTGGCTTAGACTGTGGTTACACGGCGCTGGTCTGGTAGGTGACTGGGGCTGCGCTGTTCTGTGGGCTAGCCTGGAGCTCCATCTTGGCGTGCGTGCAGGCTAGCCCGCTTTCTGGGCTCTGCTTCTCCACCCCCATGACTCCCTGGTTGTTCAGACGGTGACTCAGGCCCCGGGGGGCAGGGTGGAGGAGTGGGCTTGCCCGGTGCTGCCTGCCTACCCTAGCCCAGCCCTGGAATGCAGCTGACTACAAACAGGATAGGGGCTTCCTGGGGAGGGTGGGGCAGGGTGGTGGGCACCCCCTCCCTCACCAAAGCATGGGCTCTTTGTTTCCTCTTTGCCAGGCCTGGGTCCTTCCCAGTGACCCCTCAGCCTTCACTTCCTCCTCGCTCCCGGGGAGCTGTGACAGGTGTTTGGGGGAGGGGAGGGGGTATGATAAGCTGGGACAGCTGCACCCACCGGTGCTCTGGTGAGATGGGGGGCCCGGATGTTGGGGAGACACATCTGCTGGGTTCCTGGCCCAAGGTCCCCAGCCCTGGTTGTCTGGCCTTGTCTGGCACCCCCGGTGCCCACTGGCAGGGACAGGAAGCTCCCCCCCCACCCCGCTTTGGGCAGTTTGCCTTGGCACGGGCCTGATCTGTTTTCCTCCTCAGAGCAGCTGCCGTTGTGTCTGCTGGGCAGAGGGCCGGGTTCCTCAGAGGTAGGCAGGGGCCTCAACCCCTCTCCAACTCAGGCCCATGTCTCTCCCTCCTCCCCCACCCCCACCCCAGGAAGAAGAGATCCCAGAACTGGAGATTGATGTGGATGAGCTTCTGGACATGGAGAGTGATGATGCCCGGGCTGCCAGGGTCAAGGTGAGGGGGCTGAGGGGCAGCGGGTAGCCTGAGGCACTGCCCTGGGAAAGCGAGGCTGTGGAGCCAGGCCCTCAAGCCTCAGCTCCTGCCTCAGCGGAATGGGGCCAATGCCTAGCTGTGAGGTGGTTGTGGCATCTCCTGTGCCTCCGGGTGGCCCCAGTCCCTTGGAAGTCAGTAAAGGTGAGCTCCAGGCCCCCACTCCCGAGGACTCACTTATCCTTCCTCCCCCATCCCCTGCTAGGAGCTGCTGGTTGACTGTTACAAACCCACAGAGGTAAGAGATTTCCCCGGGTGGGGGGGGGGCGGAGTGGGGTGAGGGGAGCCTGGCTCCTGTCCTCTAGGGGTTTGGTCTCCTTAATGTTTATCCTCCCACCCAGGCCTTCATCTCTGGCCTGCTGGACAAGATCCGGGGCATGCAGAAGCTGAGCACACCCCAGAAGAAGTGAGGGTCCCCGACCCAGGCGAACGGTGGCTCCCACAGGACAATCGCTGCCCCCCGACCTCGTAGCAACAGCAATACCGGGGGACCCTGCGGCCAGGCCTGGTGCCATGAGCAGGGCTCCTCGTGCCCCTGGCCCAGGGGTCTCTTCCCCTGCCCCCTCAGTTTTCCACTTTTGGGGTTTTTTATTGTTATTAAACTGATGGGACTTTTTGTGTTTTTATATTGACTCTGCAGCGCGGGCCCGTTAATAAAGCTAGGAGATGCCTTTGGTGCAGCTAACAGGCTCGGCTGGTCTCTTAGGGGGCACCCTGCTCTGTGACTTCTGCCAGCTCAGCTTCTCCCCAGGTGACCACAGGCCTTCCTGAGGGCCATGTAGCCATGACGATAGCCCAGTGCTAGCTCCCAGACCAGGAGCTGGAAGTGGCTGGGGAGCTGTGGGGAGCAGTGCTATTGCTGCTGGCAGGCAGGAACACTCCTTTTTCTCTGGGCAAGGGCCACCATGTCCATTGAGCCTAGATCCCCAAGGCTCCACAGTCAGGAAAAGAGAAGGTGGTGGGGTATGCCGGAGCTGAGGTCTCTGAGTCTCTCGGGGCCCACAAACACACACAGGCTTACTCCTTGGGCTTTTAAGGTTTTTTTTTGTTTTTTTTTCCCCCGGAACAGTCTGGTCCCTGATGGGGGCCTCTCCCCCTACCCTTCCCCAGTCTGGTTACAGCTCAGATCGTCGCTCGATTTTGAGCAGCTCCACCTCGAACACCAGGGTTGCACCACCTGTAGGGGAGAAGGGGAGTCAAAAGGCCAACCAGGGCCACAGGGAGGTGGGCTGGCTGCAGGTGATGGGGGGCATCAAAAGGTTTACTACCTGGAATCTTTGGGGGAGCTCCCCGCTCTCCATACCCTGTTGAAGATGCACAAAGAAACAGTCAGTGATGGCCAAGCTCCCTTCCAGCTTGGGCAAAGGGAGGGTGTTCTGCCCCTCTCAGCAAGAAGGCCAGAAATGGAGAAGGATAATGCAGATGGGAAGGGGGTGCCAAAGGCCTGGCAAGGGCAGAGTTGGGCCGCTACAGCTGAGTGCTTCAAGGATCTTGCCCTGTACTCACTGCTAGACAGCCAAACTTGGAGAAGGCATGTATTGTCATGAATGGATATGGTGAAGACCAATGAAAGGCTGAAGCAGCTTTCACCCTTCCTAGTCACACACCCCAGCCTGCTCTGCACCCTCAGGAGGGGCCTCTTACCCAGCTCGGACGGGATCACCAGCTTGCGCTTCTCCCCCTCACACATCCTGCAGGAAGACAGATGCTCAGCCCATGGCAGCACCCAGGGCCCCTGTCTTGTATTCTTGGGGCTTGCCTCCCACAGCTTACCTCCTGGGCGGTGGCCATGCATGCCCCCGCTCCCAAGCCCATTCCCCTATGACTCACCCCAGCAGCCCCTGGTCCCAGCCCTTGATGACCTGGCCTGTGCCAAGGGAGAAGACAAAGGGCTGGTTCTGGGGCAGGCTGCTGTCAAACTCTGTCCCATCTTCCAGCTTCCCCTGTGGGACCATGAGAAGGCCAGTGAGGAAGAGGGGACCACCCCTGACAACCCCCTCCCTCAGCTGCTTTCCCCATCAAGCTGGCCCCCACAGCACTGGTGGTCAGTGCTTTTTGTTTTTTTGAGATGGAGTCTCTTGCCATGGCTGGAGTGCGGTGGCATGATCTCGCCTCACTGCAGCCTCTGCCTCCCGGGTTCAACCAATTCTCCCACCTCAGCCTCCCAAGTAGCTGGGATTATAGGCGTCTGCCACCACGCCCGGCTAATTTTGTATTTTCAGTAGAGAAAATTTCATCATGAGGCCAAGCTGGTCTCAAATTCCTGACCTGCCTCGGCCTCCCAAAGTGCTGGGATTACTGGGGTGAGCCACTGTGCCCGGCTGGTCATAGTTCTTTAAGAGGACAGAGCCTTGGGCAGCTCACAGTATACTGTCACTGCCTGCTGGTGCCCACCTGGGCAGTAGGCAAGGGCAAGTCAGAACCATGGAAACTAGCTTAGAGGGGAGAGGGGACTTGCCCAAGGTCATCTACCTGGCTGATGGAGAACCAGACTCCCAAGCACTTTCCGGTCCTCGGAAGCCCCATCCACTCCCAAAAGGCCCGCCCATCCCACTCACCGTGTAGTGCATGTGCAGGACATCCCCTTTACGCGATTTGATGGGACAGTGGTCCACCCGCTTCTTGACCCCGATCTGCAGCTTCCTTTTGCCCTCGGCCCCCGTGGCCGTGGCCACGGCGCTCAGGCAGATGGACAGTACTGTCAGGACCCGGACCCAGCTCAGCCTCATGTTTCTGTGGGCACAGACCCCGACCGACCGACTGAAGGTGGGGGAGGGCAGGGAGAATATGGAACACGGGTAGGTAACAGAAGGGTTCCACCACCACTGTATCTTGCTTGCCCCGGGGAATCCCCTTTGTCCCGGGTCACCGCCCTCTCCCCCGGGCTCCGGGGCCACACTTACCAGTCCAGTGAGAAGGGGGCTTGGCCGAGGACCCCAGCAGCGGGGGGAGGGGGTCAGGGGAGGCCACAGCAGCCAGGGCCCCGCCCCTTTGCTCACCCCCATACCTTCCCTCCCTCCCGGTCCCCACCTCCGCTCTTCAGTTCCCGCCTGTCCCTTTGCGTAAAGTCCAGACCCTATCTGGCTGCACTGCAGTTGCCCCGACTGGGCGGTCCCACTCACGCCACACCCAGCTGCCCCCGGCCCAGCACACCAACACCTCTGCGGCCGCTGCCGGGGGCCGGCCCCGAGGCACCCACACATCCCCGCTGGGTGGCTCCGAGGAGCCCGGGTCCTCGGGAGATATCCCCCAGCCTGGTCCTGTGCCTCCGCCCGGGGCGCCGCCCCAACTCTGAGCCCTTGGGGGTCTCCGGGGCACCCAGACTGGCCCTGTGTCTGCTGGCCGCCGAGCCCGCTCCACCCACACCACCTCTCCCGGTGGAGTTCTCGGCCTACCGCGTCCCCAAGCCCGGCCACCACGGAGACCACCCCCGCGAGGACGCCCGGGGCCATTACTCGGGCCAGGCTCCTCCCTTGACTCCTTGGCACCGCCCTTCGAAGGATGCGGTGCCGCCCCTGTGCCTGCAACCCCGCCTTCGACAGAACTAGACCCTTTTTCCGGAGCCGGAGCCACGCCACTCACCGGCTGAAGCCCCGCCCCCAGCGCCTGCGCTCCGTCCCCCTCTGCTTCCGACCCCGAGGCTCCGCCTTTCACCTCCTCCAGCTCCTCCTTCAAGAGCCAGGCTCCGTCCCCCGACCTTCCTAGCTCCGCCCCCTGCCGCCAGGCTCCGCCTTCCACTGGCACCAGCTCGGAGGTCCCACCCGTCCCGGTTCCACGTCCCGCCCCGAGTCCCAGGGCTCCGCCCCGTGCGGCGTGAGAACCCTCCCCCTGCGGCATCTCCGGACAGCTCCGGCCCCCACCCCCAATTTCCTCGTCACCTAGCTCTCGTTGACACTCGGAGCCCGGTCCGCTCCTGCCCGGCCTGATCCAGCCTGCCCTCTTGCACCCCGGCTCCCCCCAGCCCGGGCTGTGGCCCCCGCTCACCTCCTCGCCGCGCCCCCGGAGTCAACCCCGGTGGTGCTGCCGCCTCTGCGCAGGCGCGTCCTTGTCGCTACCAGGCCGGGCCACGCCGCCCTCCCTCATTGGGCCGTGCGAAACCCGCGGCCACACGCCCGCTGGCGCGGGTCTTTCCCTAGCCCCGCCCCCACAACGCCGCTGCCTGCGTCACTTCCGGCGGAGCGGTAGTCTGTGCGGTTAGGTGAAAGTGACTTCCGAAAAGGCAGGAGGCACTTCCGGCCGAGGTGATAGTAAGGTCAGGCCGGCGTGGGTTCCCGGAGGGGGTCTTGAGGCGCCATTTCAAGTAGCCTCCAGCCTCTCCCACAGCACTCGTTTTCCCAGGCCTCATCATAGCCCACAGCCCTCAGTCGCTGTGGAAAGAGCCTGGGCTTCACAGTGACCCTCAGGTTTGAATTACGGGTCGGCTATGTGCTTGGTGGAATTTGTCATCCAACACAGGCGTGTAACACGGGCTTGATGACACCCAGCCCACGGGATCCCTGCAGGACCGAGATGATGTTCAGTGCCAAGCCCTGGCTTCCAGCCAATGCTCCCGCCCACGTCTCTCTCCCAGGAGCCAGGCTTACCCTCTACCTGTGCAGCTGGGCTGTGACTCATGACTGGAATGATCTGGCTGGGCCTGTTTCCCCACCAGACTTATTTTCAGGCGCCCCAGCAGCCACCAAACATCTGTCAACTGAAGTAATGAACCTGCGGTTGAGAGGCAGCTAAACCTAGGTTGAAGGTTAGGGAGACAGCTGATTGGAGGTCAAATCCCCCGGCCAATTAGCCTTTCTGAGCGTATTTCCTCAATTGTAAAAGGAAGACAATCATGATGCTGACCTCAGAATTAAGGAGGAAGTGAGGAGGTGCATGTGAAGCATTGTGCATGTCTCGTGGGGCTGACTGGGCTCTGGAGGTGGAGGTGGTAGCTCTGGAGCCCTAACCCTCCTCTGCCTCATGCTAATTGACCTGTGGCATGTCTAGTAACATCATGACTGAGAAAATGATTTGAAAGTAGTAATCGCGGCCGGGCGCGGTGGCTCAAGCCTGTAATCCCAGCACTTTGGGAGGCCGAGATGGGCGGATCACGAGGTCAGGAGATCCAGACCATCCTGGCTAACACGGTGAAACCCCGTCTCTACTAAAAAATACAAAAAACTAGCCGGGCGAGGTGGCGGACGCCTGTAGTCCCAGCTACTCGGGAGGCTGAGGCAGGAGAAGCGTAAACCCGGGAGGTGGAGCTTGCAGTGAGCTGAGATCCGGCCACTGCACTCCAGCCGGGGTGACAGAGCAAGACCCCGTCTCAAAAAAAAAAAAAAAAAAAAAAAAGAAAGTAGTAATTGCTGTCAGGAATTGTCTGCTGGTTCAACCCACTCCTGCTTTAGGCCCACTAAAATCATACCCACATGCTCTGACCCAACACCTCAGAGAAAGCCTCCATTAGGGTGGCTGCACCTCCCCTCCCGGTAGCTGCCCAGTTGAGTTAACTCTGCCCCTGAATGTCCTGCCTCAGCAGGCAAAGCACTGGTGCCCAAGGTTGGCCTTTCATCCACCGCAAACCACTCAGCCCTGGGCACTGGAGGCTGCAGGCAGAAGGGTGGGGGCTGGGCTTGGGCTGGGATAGACAAGTCAGGAGAATCTCAGGCAGCAACTAGTGAAGGGAGCTGCAGGGTGTGAGGGAGGTGAGGGTGGAGAAAACCGTGTGGGTTGGGCGGGTGTGGTGGCTCATACCTTTAATCTCAGCACTTTGGGAGGCTGAGGCAGGTGGATCACCTGAGGTCAGGAGTTCCAGACCAGCCTGGCCAACACGGTGAAACCCATCTCTACTAAAAATACAAAACTTAGCTGGGCGTGGTGGTGGGCACCTGTAATCCCAACTACTTGGGAGACTGAGGCAAGAGAATCGCTTGAACCCAGGAGGTGGAGGTTGCAGTGAGGGGAGATCGCACCATTGCACTCCAGCCTGGGCGACAGAGTGAGATTCTGTTAAAAAAAAGAAAAAGAAAAAAGAAAAAAAAAAAAAAAACTGTGTGGGTTGGTTTGAGGGGAGCCTGCCGCCCAAACCAGGCCCACCAGCCCCAGACCTTTGGTGCTTCCCTTTCAGGGAAGTGGGAGTGAAGTTAAGACAGGGCAGGTACCGGGGCTTTAGATTCAAGCTGCAGGGAACAAAAAGCAGCAGATGCTGAAAGTGCTGCCTGGCAGGAAGAACAAGTGTTTTTTTTCTATTATGTAAAGATAGTCTCAAACTTCTCTGAGACCCAAGGACGCCAACCATAGCAATCTTCTGTTCCCTCTATGTGCACATGTGGAAACTGCTGCTCAGAGAGGCAGGGGTAGTGACAAGCAGGTCACTCAGCAGATCTGGGTCCTACCCCAGGCTCTCTGGCCACAGAAAGTCGTCTCCTTCCAGAAAAGAACCCCGGTGAAGAGCAGGAGGGCAGGCTGTTGACTGGGCTCTCCCTGACTCCCATGCCTGGCAATAACATGAAAGTGATGAATACCTAATTCTGGCCCTGCCTGGGATCTGCTGTGGAGCCTTAGTCCTCATTTCTTCCATCTGCACGACGAGGGAGCAAGACAAGCTTTAGATTTAGTGATGCAGACACTCATGCCCAAACCAGCCAGCCTGGACAGTGAAAAACAGTGACACAGGCAGGGACAGCTCCTTCCATCTCTTTTATCAGGGTTGGGGGATCACAGTTCTTGTACCAAAGCCCAAATCCTATTATGCAGAGATTTGGGTCTTCTTAGTGAGGGGAGGAAGAGCCAGTTGTAAGATGCTTACTTGCACAGAGTGGTTAGAAACTGAGACAGTACCTCATTCTCCCCTGAGCTGGTATATGACCCCTCTTGCTGCCTCCCAGTCTCCTCTTCCAACTCTGTCCTGTTTGATGATGGCCTCAGGGAGACAAGGGATGGCAGAAGAACCCTCTGAGAGGCCCAGGTCCTGGAGCAGCTTCTGACTGGGCTGAGGTCTTGGGGGTTTGGCTGTTTTTTACCAGGCTCCTCTTTGTCCCCCCACTGGGATATAGCCTCTCAGGCAAGTCACCCCGCTGAGTCTGAAAAGCCATGTGTCACCTTCGCAGCTTCCGGCACCTGAGGAGGGAGGAAGTGATCTGTTCATGCTGGCTGGAGCGCAGCCCCAGCCCTGGACTCACGTGTGCCTCGGGCCCACTAAGATCACAACCTGAGGGTCCTGCCGCACCACTCGGCCCTGGGCACTGGAGGCTGCAGGGGGAAGGAGGAACCTTCTGTGAAGGCCATCCCCTCCTGACACTCCTCGGGAGCCCCCACTGGCCCGGCCAATATGATGTCACCCCATGGCCTCACTGCAGGAGAGGGGTGGTGAGAAATACATCAGATAAGGGTGCACGAGGGTTCCGCTATGTCCTCTCGAAGCCCATAGGTAGGGAGATGTCTACCACAGGGGCTTCTGGGAAGGCCCGAACTGCAAGCTGGAAAAGCTGTATCCCACATTTCTACCCCAGGCAGATGTCACCTCCTCCAAGAGCTCTTTGACCTCTGAAAGATGAGGCCAGGTGCCCCTCACCACAGCCCTTGACATCCTCTGCTGGCATCGTCCCTCCTGTATCTGACTCCTGAGTTAGAATGTTGGACTTGCTTACACAGCTCCAGGTGCCAGCAGCTGCTTGGTAAATATTTGTTCAACACATTCAACAGTTTCTCCTTTCCTGGCCCTCCTCCTACTGGCAGGCTCACCCTGGACCTGCTCCAGGACAGGACCTTGGTGCCTTCCCAAACAAACACCACCCTACAGACACCTCACCTGCAGGTGTCTGGGTTGAGCTCTAAGCCCCGCCCTTGGCAACGGAGGAAGCTGCGGCGTCGACAGCGGCAGCGGCAGGTCCGGGGGTCAGGGCGCTGGTGGCGCTGGGTGCAGCGTGGGCAGAGGGTCCTGGGGCTGGAGTGGGATGGGTGATGTCAGCTGGGGAGGGTGCTCCGGGGGCAGAGTCCCAGCCCGGAACAGAGCGGGGCTGGGGACGGTGGTGGGGAGTGGCAGCCCTAGGGAGGAGAAGCGACATGTCTGGGGTGGGAAGGAAGAGTCTTCCCTAGAGCTGGGGTCGGGACAGAGAACACAGGCTTGGGGAGCAGAGGAAAAGAGCGGGGGA
Source organism: Rhinopithecus roxellana (assembly GCF_007565055.1). Lineage (NCBI taxonomy): Eukaryota > Metazoa > Chordata > Mammalia > Primates > Cercopithecidae > Rhinopithecus > Rhinopithecus roxellana. The sequence continues at coordinate 11,455,818 of NC_044563.1, read as the reverse complement.
CAGGTGGGAGGAGAAAGAGGGGCAACACCTTCCGGACTCACTCGTACTCCCCCTGCCCCCACTCAGCTGGAGTCCAAAAGACTCACCTGTCCGGCTTCAGAGCACTGTCCTTTTTTTTAGGTCTGAAAAGTAAGAGAGATAGACACAAAGAGGAGGAAGATCAGGAAATCCCAGCATCCTACTCTCTCTCTCTCTCTCTCTCTTTGACGCTGAGTTTCCCTATTTTTTTTTTTTTTTTTTTTTTTTGAGACGGAGTCTTGCTCTGTCGCCCAGGCTGGAGTGCAATGGCCGGATCTCAGCTCACTGCAAGCTCCGCCTCCCGGGATTACGCCATTCTCCTGCCTCAGCCTCCCTAGTAGCTGGGACTACAGGCGCCCGCCACCACACCCGGCTAGTTTTTTGTATTTTTTAGTAGAGACGGGGTTTTACCATGTTAGCCAGGATGGTCTCGATCTCCTGACCTCGTCATCCGCCCGTCTCGGCCTCCCAAAGTGCTGGGATTACAGGCTTGAGCCACCGCGCCCGGCCGAGTTTCCCTATTCTTGCCCAGGCTGGAGTGCAGTGGCACGGTCTCGGCTCACTGCAACCTCCGCCTCCTGGGTTCAACCTATTCTCCTGTCTCAGCCTCCCAAGTAGCTCGGATTACAGGCACCCGCCACCACACCCAGCTAATTTTTGTATTTTTTTTTTTAGTAGAGATGGGGTTTCACCATCTTAGTCAGGCTGGTCTTGAACTCCTTACCTCAGATGATCTGCCTGCCTGGGCCTCCCAAAGTGCTGGGATTATAGGTGTGAGCCACTGACCCAAGCATCCTACTTTGTTGCCCCAGATCCAAGGCCTACCCTTGGCTCTACTCTTAGGAACCTGGTCCCCAGTTCTGTGGACCACCATACCCAGCACCCCCCAAGCCTGGCCTCTGTGAGCTCAGAATTTGGGCCTGGCTGGCACCTGCATTCACACTGGCTGTGTTCTTCCAGGGACATCTCCCCCAGCTGACTGCTCGGGTACCGGATCATGAGGATCTGTGCTCAGGAGAAGAACAGGGGGGACAGTGAGGGAGAGAGAGAAAGGGGATGCTCTAAGGCTGGAGGGAGAAAAGCTCACCCAACAGCCAGGAGGCTGGCCACCAGCCCTCCCCCCAACCGTACCTCCTGTGCCTCAGTCTCCAGGCTGCCCCAGCCCCAGAGCCAGCCAGCATCCACCCTGCCTGCTGCTCCACCTGCCCAGTACCTGCATCCCCTGCCCACTGCCCCACCTGCCCAGTGCCTGCATCCCCTGCCCGCTGCCCCACCTGCCCAGTGCCTGCATCCCCTGCCCGCTGCCCCACCTGCCCAGTGCCTGCATCCCCTGCCCGCTGCCCCATATGCCCAGTACCTGCATCCGGACTTGGTGCTGCCCAGTGGGCACACACTCCAGACCATCGTCAGGGCAGCAGCCACCACAACGCTGCACGGTCACGCAGCTGGGCACCAGCTGTTTGGCCACGGTGCCCATGAGCTCCACAGTCAGGGGCACCACCACCTCCCGGGGCTGGCAGGTAGCGCGAGTATATACATCTATCCATGACACCACTGGGAGCAGACCGGTAGGGGTTAAGTCCTCACTGTTTTTCCTGCAGCTGCTCCCAGCAGCTGTCCCCCCTAGTCCCCAGGTCACAGCTACCCTCCACTAGCCCTCCCCACTCTGCCCTCATAACCTGTCTTCCCCTGCCCTGTTTATCCAGATCCCAGTAACCCCACTGCCTCAATTTCCTCCTCTGTGAAATGGGTAGAATAACAGTTTGCATATTCTAGGGGAGTTATACAAGATGATGGACACCAGGCACCTGGAATCAGGGCCTATGACAAACCCTCTTAGTGCTGGCTAGTGCCGAGTTTTTATGAGTTTTACCTTTCTTCTGGTGGCCAGGGGCATCAGGCTGGGAGACAGGGGCCTGTGGGAGATAAAGACCTGTACCCAAGGTACACTTTAGGAGGGTCTGTCCCTGTCGCCATCCCTGGGGCTTTGCCCTTGCATCAGGAGGCTTCACCACCTCTCTGACATCTTTCCAGATTGCGCTGTTCCTGTGGCCACTGCTCTAGCTTTACCTGTCCTTTCCTGGCCACCCAGGACCTGCCCTGGCCCAAAACACAACAGGTGCTCCAGCGGCCGCGTCAAATCTCCAGGCCGCAGAACCGAGCATGTTTGGGGACTGCATGCAGATCAGGAGCGCACAGTGGGCGCCGAAGTAGGTCCTGTGGGCACTGAGGGAGCCCCGCCCCCGGCGGTGCCCAGGGGACGGGGTGGGGCGGAGGAGTGGCCCCAGACTGGGGCTGGCGGGCCAGCGGGGAGGGGCACCTCCCAGGGGATGCACGCGCCGGGCCCCCGAGACGCCCGCGTCCAAGGCCGGACCCCGCAGATCCCCCCAGCCGAGGCCGCGGGTCGCCTCCTTACTTCCGCCAACCTTGAGAGAGGGCACGGCGGGCTGGCGGGCGCGCTGTCGGGCCGCACGTACCTGGGCGGGGGCCAGCTGCAGGAGCGCGGCGAGCAGCAGGCGGCGGAGCAGGGGGCTCATGGTGCCCGCGGGGGCCGCCCGCCGGGGGCGCCCGCATCGCCCTAGCCCGGCGGGGCGGGAGGCGGTGGCAGCCAGAGCCCCATGGCGCGGGCCCGGGCGCGGCGGGCGGGGGCCGGGCGCGGTGGGCGGCTCCTCCGCGGCCCCCTCCCGAGCCCTGGATGCAGGCAGCGCAGCGCAGAGCAGCAGAGGCGGCCGGAGGAGCCGGGCGGGTGGGTGGCCGGTGGCGGCGGGCGGCGGCGGCGGGGACGGCGGGGGCAGCGGGGGGCCGGGCCCGGGCTGGCGGGCGGGCGGCTCATGTGACCCAGACACGCGCTCCCCACCGGGCCGTGGGGCGGGGGCGGGGCGGCGGGGTGGGGGGGGCGAGGCCGCCGGCGGGGCCCGCCTCCTCCACACACCCCCTCCCGCCTCCCGCCGCGGCAGGGGAAAGGGGACGCACCGCCCAGGGGGCCGGGCTCCCGGGTCGCCGCAGCCACTATCCAGAGGGCGGGGCGCTGCCCCTCGGCGAGGCCGGGGCAGGGGGGCGCCGGGCCTGAAGGAGGGAGCCGCACACTAGCTCTGTGAATCACTTTATTGCGCGCGTTTTGGGAAGCGGGCAGTCCAGGGAAGGAAGCAAGGCGGGAATGCACTGCAGGCTCTATCCAGGTGAGCCCCTCAGGGGCCGGCGCCCGGGGGCACGATCTCCGGGACTTGGGTTGGCTCCGGTGGTGGCGGCTGCTGCTGCCTTTGCCGTTGTCGCTCCTGCTGAAGGCTGGCTCTGTTGGCCCTGGAGGAGAGGGCACTTGGGTGGTTGGGATAGGGATCCCCAAGTGTGGTGCCGGGACAGGGAGCAGGGGCAGAAGAGAGCAGGGACAGACCTGGCCCGCGCCCGCGCCCGCGCTTCGTTGTACATGGCTGTGATGATCCGATCCTTTTCATCCATGAAGTTAAGGTGCATCTGCTTCACCTTCCTGCAATGTGTCACAATTAACCCTGGGACTCGAATTCCTGTTGTCCCTGAAGTCCTGCCCCCTTCCACCCCACTCTAGGGGCCTCACAGCTTTTTAACCCACACAGGGTTAGGGACCTCAGCTTAACCCTGCCTGTGATAGGTAGGGAGGGCTCAGAGTGGCCCTGGCTTGTCTAGGGTCCAATGGCATCCGAAGTCCCTGGCCACTTCGAGGTGTTACAGCAGCTGTGGACATGGGGGTGCTCCTCCCAGAAGACTAGAAAGGGTATGCATCTAACTCCATCACTGAACTAGGCAGGCTGCTAGCAGTGGGCACTGGCCTTTAGGTATCTGCTATCGAAAATCGGCTTCGTGGCTAGGCACGGTGGCTCACGCCAGTAATCCCTGTACTTTGGGAGGTCGAGGTGCGTGGATCATATGAGGTCAGGAGTTTGAGACCAGCCTGGCCAATATGGTGAAGCCCCATCTCTACTAAAAATACAAAACAATTAGCCAGGCATGGTGGTGGGCGCCTGTAGTCCCAGCTACTTGGGAGGCTGAGACAGAAACAGAAGAACTGCTTGAACCCAGGAGGCAAAGGTGAGGTTGCAATGAGCCAAGATCACACCACTGTACTCCAGTCTGGAGGACAGAGTGAGACTCCACCTCAAAAAAAAAAAAAAAAAAAAAAAAAAGCCGGGCGCGGTGGCTCACGCCTGTAATCCCAGCACTTTGGGAGGCCGAGGCGGGCGGATCAGGAGGTCAGGAGATCGAGACCATCCTGGCTAACACAGTGAAACCCCGTCTCTACTGAAAAAAAAAATACAAAAAATTAGCCGGGCGTGGTGGCGGGCGCCTGTAGTCCCAGCTACTGGGGAGGCTGAGGCAGGAGAATGGCATAAACCCGGGAGGCGGAGCTTGTAGTGAGCCGAGATGGCGCCACTGCACTCCAGCCTGGGCGACACAGCGAGACTCCATCTCAAAAAAAAAAAAAAAAAAAAAAAAAAAAATGGCCGGGCGCGGTGGCTCAAGCCTGTAATCCCAGCACTTTGGGAGGCCGAGACGGGCGGATCACGGGGTCAGGAGATCGATACCATCCTGGCTAACACGGTGAAACCCCGTCTCTACTAAAAAATACAGAAAACTAGCCGGGCGAGGTGGCGGGCGCCTGTAGTCCCAGCTACTCGGGAGGCTGAGGCAGTTGAATGGCGTAAACCCGGGAGGCGGAGCTTGCAGTGAGCTGAGATCCGGCCACTGCACTCCAGCCTGGGCGACAGAGCGAAACTCCGTCTCAAAAAAATAAAAATAAAAAAAAAATAAAAAATAAATAAATAAAAAATAAAAAGTGTAAATGACAGCGTTAGCTCTTAGTGCAGCACTGTCTTTACTAAGTAAGGAGAGGCTCCAGAGACCGATTTCAAGCAACTCTTAGCTTGAGAGACACAATAGTACGGGACACGAGGTGCTGTGGAGGACTGGCTGACCACACTGGAATTCACCCACCCTCCTGCCCTCTGCCCATCACCCCGGGGAGAACAGGCATCACCTGAAGGCAATGTAGTGCAGGCCCATGCCTGCCAGCATGAGGAGGAGGCAGTACCCCAGCACTTGCTTGTTTTGTTTGTGTTGCTGCTGCCTCGACTGGGGCCCCTGTGGCCTCACGCTATGAAACTGGGACCAGTACTGTGCGTTGGGGGGTGCCCAGGAGCTGCTGGGAGGCAGAGGAAGGGACATTGTGGAAATGAGCCTCCCCAAGAGACCTGGGGGTGGGGCAAGTTGAGGGCAGGATTACTGTACCTGTGTGTTTGGCAGGCAGACTTGTCATAGGCTGTGGTTCGTGGAGACTTTGGGGGACCACCTGAGCAGAGCTGGTCATCATAGCTTCGGCGGCTCTGCTCACGGCTGAGCACACGGTATGCCTCACTCAGCTCCACAAAGCGGCTGTGCAGGCTTGGGTTCCCAGGGTCCCGGTCCGGGTGCAGCTGGTGTGGGGCAGGACTCCCCTTATCTCCCTTTGCCTGTCCCTCCCCAGGACCCATGCTGATGACATCCACCCACACCAGGGCTCCAGTCATACCCAGAAGCCCTGCCTGGTCAGTGACCCTCACTCAGGCATGCCCACTCCTCAGAAGGCCAGAGAGCATGGACTCCTGCCTCCTCCTGCGTTCAAGCCCTCCCCACCTGCCAGCCCCCTGCATTCACCATATGCCCCGGTCCAGGTTTCTTAAGAGCAGGCAGGCAGGTCAAGAAAACCAAGCCCAGCCCATCAGACAGGACCCCTGGCTCCTGCCCACAGCTTTCCCCTACCCTTGAGCACCCACCACTCCCTATGAGGGCTGAAAAAATGTGGCACCAGCCAGAGATGCAGGTCTACTCCTGGGAATTTGAAGCACACCCCCACTGGCTCAGAGTTCCTGCTCCCCCTCCCCACCTTAGGGGTACTGGTACCTCTTTCGACTTGGAGAAGAAAGCTCGTTTAACTTCCTCAGTGCTGGCACCAGGATGCACCCCCAATAGTTCATAATAATTACTGGGGCTGGACCTGTGGACAGAGTCGCAAACTGCAGGGGCTGAGGGAACCCAGAAGCTAGCTCTGCCCTGCCCTTCCCAGCCCCTCCCTGGGCTACACCCTTCAACTCAGCCACCAGGAGTTGAGAAGGCTGAAACAGATCCCAGGACAAACCTGTCTCCAGATCAGCCCTCCCTGTGGAGTGTTTCAGGCACAGTGCAGGTCAGGATTTCTCAAAGTGGAGTCCAAAAACTTGTTGGAAAAATACTGATTCCTGACCAGGTGTGGTGGCTCACGCCTGTAATTCCAGCACTTTGGGAGGCCGAGGCGGGCGGATCACCTGAGGTCAGGAGTTCAAGACCAGCCTGACTAACATGGAGAAACCCTGTCTCTCCTAAAAATACAAAATTAGCTGGCTGTGGCGGCGCATGCCCCTAATCCCAGCTACTCCGGAGGCTGAGGCAGGAGAATCGCTTGAACCCGGGAGGCGGAGGCTGCAGTGAGCCGAGGTTGTGCCCAGCAGAGATGGTGCCATTTGCACTCCAGCCTGGGCAACAAGAGCGAAACTCCGTCTCCAAAAAAAAAGATAAAAGAAAAAGAAATAAAAAACTGATTCCTGAGCCCTACTCAGTTGATTCCTCCAGTTCAGAATCTCCAGAGCAGAGCCGAGGAATCTGGATTTTTGTACCCGACACCTCCCCATCTCCCACCTCCCACAGAGGGTTATGCACAGTGATGTTTGAAAACCACTAGAGCTGTGGTAAGAGCGTTGGGTTTAACCTGGACTCAAACTCCTCTTCTGCCGCTTAAATCGGTGTATGACCTTGGGGGTCTTCTCTATCTCTGATCCTCAGCAGGGAAGGCGACGGTTACCTGAGACAAACCTGGGAGCCTCCTGACACGGAGTAGAGACCACAACTATCTCAGCACATAGGGCAAACAGAAACCCACTGAACAACCGGCCTGGCCCCCCGCGCCCAACTCACCGCTGCCCGGCGGCCGCTCCGAGGAGCCGGGAGGGAGGGCTGCGGGGCCACAGCCGGCACAGGCGCAGGAGTAGTAGTAAGGGCGGCATGGCGGCAGGCGGGCAACCGGGAAAGGAGGCTACCAAGAGCGCACTGGGACCAGGATGGGGCTAGACTTCAAGCACCCGGGGACAGAGAGAAGAGGCCCGGCCCGGTGTTCTGCGAAGGAAAACTGAAGCAGACCCGGGGAGGGGGCGGTTCTTGCCCAGGACCAGCCCCGCGTGTTCTTGGACCTGCCCTTTTCCCTCACCCGGGCATCCGCAGCCCTTCTCAGCGCTGGCTTCGGGGTCTAGCCAACCAGCCAGGTACTCCGAAACCCCATTCCCACTCAGGGAGCTTGTGGACGGGCGAAGGAGGGGCCACAACCAGGCCCCGCCCCCGCTGCTCAAGGACCCGGGGCCGTCGCCATTTCCTGCGTCTATTCAGGCCCCGCCCTCGCACTCTCATTGGCGTGGATGCCAAGACCACGTCCACCAGGCAGGAAAAAAAATCGGTGGAGACCCCGCCCCTACATGTCTATTGGCCTTTGGGGCCTCCGGTCCCCCAGCCTGCGGACTCGCCGGACAGGCGCGAGCGCCCACCTGGGGACCGGGCGGGACAGAGCCCGCTCTCTGAGGCTTTGCGACGCTTTCGGCCCGGCCACCGTCTCTCCGTTCCGCTGTTGCTCCCCATTGCAGCGAGGCATATCTTAAGAGCTGCTTCGCCCCGGAGCCTCTCAGGAGGCAGCTAAGGGAGCCACAGCTGTTATCCTCTGCTTGTAGAGGAGGACACTGAGGCTGGGCGTTTTTTCCCCCCCAGGTCACTTGTCCTGCCTTACGCACTCAGGGCCCACTGTTCCTCTCTGTCACAGAAATAGCAGATGCCAACGGAATCCAAGAATTAAGTCCTTTATTATCTTCAGAGCGGTGGGAGTAGGGCTGGGGACCCTAGGGCTGCTCCGGTGGGACTTCCCTGAACCCGGTTGTAGAGGATGATGGCGCCTTTGGCAGAGGGGCAGAGTTCAGCCCACATCTCCGCCTCCTGCAATCTCCGCACGTTCTGTGGGGAGACAACAAGACCCAGGCATTCAAGCTTGCCACATCTCCTGCCAGGGCTGTGCCCAGAATTCCTGAGCCTCAGAGACCTCTGCACTGTCCTTAGGGAGGCATGTTAAGGGGCTGAACAGGTTCCTGGACCTTTCCCTTGCACTAAGGGCAAATCTTGTGCCTCTGGAGGGAATTGTGACCCAGCCAACACCTCCCCTACAAGATAATGCATTGCCAGGCCTCTGCAGGCTCCAGCCCTGGCCTCCAAGCAAGATGGTTTGTCACTCTGCACCTGTGTCTCCACAAAGATGATTCCTGTAGACTCGTGGGCCTCGGGTCCCCCACTCAGGTAGTGCTTTCTCACCTGCTCAGAAGTCAGGCTGCACCTGGACAAGAACACAGGGTGGCTTAGTGGGTGACCAGCCCCTGCGGGGTCCCTGTGGAGCCACAGCTGCCTCAGCCCACTCCTCACCACCCACCTCCCCAAGACCCAGGATCATGTACCCAAGCCCACTCACTGGACATAGAACTCGGCACTGGCTCGGCCAGCACTGGTCTCGTTTCGGGCGATGCCCAACAGCAGGGGCTGGCTCAGGGTGAGCAGCGGCAGGTTCACCTGCGGTGGAGGGGGGAGGGGGGAGGTCCCCCCTATCAATCCCACTGCCCACATCCCTGCCCCTCTCAATGAAAAACAGCCTGTTGCCTGTGTACAGCACTTTACAGCCTGTAGATCAAGGGCCTGGCATCACAGAATGTCAGATGATGGGCATGTGTGTTTTACAGGTACACCAAAACCAAAGAGATTGAACACGTTGCCCAAGGTCACCCAAGAGAAGTCAATTTAGTGACTGGGACTCCCACTTACTCCTTTTTCCGTTTTTTTTTTTTTTTTTTTTTTTTGAGATGGAGTCTTGCTCTGTCGTCCAGGCTGGAGTACAGTGGCGCCATCTCAGCTCACTGCAACCTCTGCCTCCCAGGTTAAAGTGATTCTCCTGCCTCAGCCTCCTGAGTAGCTGGGATTACAGGTGCACGCCACCATGCCCGGCTAGTTTTTGTATTTTTAGTAGAGATGGGGTTTCTCCATGTTGCCCAGGCTGGTCTCGAACTCCTGACCTCAGATGATCCACTGGCCTCGGCCTCCCAAAGTGCTGGGATTACAGGTGTGAGCCACCACGCCCTGCCACACTTACTCCTTTTTCAACAAACTTGGGGAGTAGGTAAGATATTTATCATTGTTTCCATTGAAAAGAAGAATCCTTGGCCGGGCAAGGCATGATAATCACTTGAACCCAGGAGGCAAAGTTTGCAGTGAGCCGATATGGCACCACTGCACTCAGCCTGGGCAACAGAGCAAGACTCTGTCTCAAAAAGAAAAAAGAAAAGAAAAGAAGAGGAATCCGCTGGGCACAGTGGCTCACATCTGTAATCCCAGCATTTTCGGAGGTTGAGGCAGGCAGATCACGAGGTCAGGAGATCGAGACCATCCTGGCTAACATGGTGAAACCCTGTCTCTACTAAAAATATGAAAAAAATTAGCCAGGCATGGTGGCGGGCACCTGTAGTCCCAGCTACTCGGGAGGCTGAGGCAAGAGAATGGTGTGAACCTGGGAGGCGGAACTTGCAGTGAGCTGAGATTGTGCTACTGCACTCCAGCCTGGGCGACAAGAGCAAGACTCTAAAAAATAGAAAAGAAAAGAAGAAGAATCCAAGGCAGAGAGTACTGCGGGCTAGAATTCCACTCCTAGTATGCCTAGCTGCAAAGCCAACTTCTTCTATCATTGCTGACCAAATGCCTGCAGGCCTCCCGCCAGCCCAGATCTGTAGAATTCTGGCAAGTCCTAACCCCTCCCTTCATGTCTACCACCCTGTCCAGGTCAACCTCACTCACCTCATCACAGATCTCCTGAAGGACACTGGAAAAGAGCTCACGTACCACCAGCTCCCCAGCGAGGTCCTGGTGCTGGGGGCTGTCACCAGGGCACAGGGCCTGTGAGAGGTCAGGCTCAGCTCCTGCTCCCCACCTCTTCCCCCTGCCCCATCTCAGGACCAGCAAGCCTATACCTGCTGGCCCTAAGGGCCTGATGTGGCACAGTGTAAGAGAGTTAGTGATCCTGAGTCTGGTGTCCTTTTCCTGGCAGACAACCAGAGATCCAGCTTCAAAGGGGACACACAGGGGTCAGGGGTCGGGTAGGGCATCTTCTTCCTGTGTCCAGTTTTTCCCCCCTGTGTTTTCTAGTTTCTCACAGGACTGGGGCAGGGGTCAGTGGGGAGGCAGCTGGACTGCCCTGAGCAAACTTTCAGAGAAACACCAGGCCAATTTTCCCTTTAAGGAATGAGGAACCCAAAGCTGGGAGGATTGGGAGGGTGGAGAGCTGCAGCTCCTTTGAGCTGTCTGGGTCTTTGTGCCCAGCCTGGCATCTCACCTGAGGCTCTGGGTGCCCACCAGGCACATCCACCAGCCCAGGGGCCTCAGCCACCTGCCGGGAGCGGCGCAGGAAGACAAGGAAGTCATCGGCCGTGGCTAGTGCTGCGCCCACCCCCAGTGGGTCCGCCAGATAGGCCTGCGTGTCACCCCAGTCGGTGGCTCCCTGCTGTCGCAGCCAGGCAGCTGAGCTAGACCAGTTGGTGCCCAGGAAGTCTCGGTAGGAAGTAAGGCCCACGCGCAGAAGCAGCTGTGGCCCCCGAGGGCCAATGGGCGCCAGGGTGGCTGAGTGCAGGCGGAACTTGGGGGCGTTGAAGAGCCAGGGTTGGGCCTTTAGCCGGGTCTCCCAGATGGCAGTGATGGCCTCGTCCCCACCTGGCAGTGGGCGTCGGTCGTGGGCGGGGCTCAGCTCGGCCTGTACTTGCTCCCGGGGCAGGCCCCCGCCAGGGCACTGCAGCAGCAGGGTCACCTCAGGATCCATGATCTGGACGGGGCAGCTCTGGGGGAGGATAGAGCCAGGCCTGTCACCCAGGGGGGCCACTACCACTCCTGGGCTGCGCAGCTGGCCCCGTCTGTCGCAGACCTCCTGAGGGTACCCGCAGCCCTTCTCCACCCCCCTGACCACTCCCTGGGCAGTAAAGCTCCAGTTCTTCCCGCAGGAGCCCCGAGTCCCGCAGGGTGTCCGGGACGCCCGGGCATCCCTACCATCCGGAGGTCTTGGGTTCAGGCGCCCCCAAATGCCCATGCCCCTCAAACCCAGGGGTCTGCCTCCGACTCGGGACGCGCGGGGACCCCTTTCCAGGGCCCAGAAGCTCCAGCCTCCAGCCGGAGATCCCCGGCCTCCAGTTCACGCAGGCCCCGCCCCTTCCCCGAAGCGGAAGTGCCCGCCCCCTTCCCCCGCGGCTTTTCATTGGCGGGCCCGCCGCCCGCCCCGCCGGGGTCAAGGAGGGTGGAGGTTTGTCCCCGCAGCCCCGACACTTCCGCCCCATCAGTCTGCACGTCGGCCCTGCCTCCCAGACCACCTTGCGGGGGGGCACCAGTGATCTGGAGTGTGGGGCTCGGCCTCCCTGCGCTGCTGGCTGACGGTGTGACCTTGGGCAAGTCTGGCCTGCTGGGCCTTAGTTTCCCTCTCTGCAGCAGAGCATGGGGGTGGTGAACTTAATGAGCCGTATACTCCCACCCAGCGCTCACTTCCTGAGGCTTTGTGACTTTCTGGGAGGGGTGGGGACGTGGGAGGGGCCTTAAAGCAGTACCCCCTCGTCACTGCTCCCCACAGGTCTTGGCCATGAACTCCTCAGGAGGAGAAAGGCAGGAAGCAGCAGGGTCCAGGGGTAGAAGGGCCCCCAGATCCCGGGAACAGGTGCGCGCCTCCTCCCCACCCCCTCCCACAAGTCCAGGCTCCCTGGGAGTTGCTGGGGGAGGAGTTGAAGGGTCCTACTATTCCTGGAGACCACCTGGCACTCCTTTCTCTCTGGGCTCTCTCTGCAGTGGGTCATTGATGGTTCAGGATGGGCAGCAGGGCAGGGTCACCATGGAGACCAGGGTCCACTGCTGGGTTCTTTCAGGACCGAGACGTGCAGCTGTCCAAGGCTCTGTCCTATGCCCTGCGCCATGGGGCCTTGAAGCTGGGGCTCCCCATGGGAGCTGGTAAGTAGGGGCCTTGGAGGCTGGGGCTTGAGCCCAGAGAGAAACGTGAGCCTGTCTGCGACCCCTCCCCCATGGCTGCCTCCACTGCTCCCTGAGGAAGGCACGGAGGGCACTTCTTCCCCATGCACAGAGGAGAGCAAGGTCTAGAGGCCCTGTCATGTCCACAGCAGACTGAGGAGAGTTCTTGTCTGGGCCAGGCCTGGTGACCGCCCCCTCCAGCCAAGCAGCCAGATCAGCACTTACTCCGAGGGTGTACCCCGGAGGGTATGGGGCAGCTGGTGGTGTGAGTGTGCACTCCAGGCCAGCGCCATGCTGAGCACTCACCTCCCTGCCCCTCTGTGAGGCAGATCCTCATTTTATGTAACTTGAAAAAACTGGGACCCAGAAAGGGGAGACTCAAAAGGTCCTACAGAGGATGCCCAAGTGATCTCCAAGCCCAGGCTTTGTTTCGGTTGCGTGTAGCTCCCTGTTAATCCTGGCCCAGTCCAGAGCAAGGTTGGCTCCTGAGCACCCTGCCTGCCCACAGATGGCTTCGTGCCCCTGGGCGCCCTCCTGCAGTTGCCCCAGTTCCGCAGCTTCTCTGCTGAAGATGTGCAGCGCGTGGTGGACACCAATAGGAAGCAGCGGTTCGCCCTGCAGCAGGGGGATCCCAGCACTGGCCTTCTCATCCGGGCCAACCAGGGCCATTCCCTGCAGGTCAGGGTGAGGGGACAAGTACGAGAGCCAGATGGGAGGGACCCCTGCCTGCGAAGGGGGTCTCACTGCTGCCTATTCAACCAGGTACCTGAGTTGGAGTTGATGCCCCTGGAGACGCCACAGGCCCTGCCCCCGATGCTAGTCCATGGTACATTCTGGAAGCACTGGCCATCCATCCTACTCAAGGGCCTGTCCTGCGGGGGAAGGACGCACATCCACCTGGCCCCAGGACTGCCTGGAGACCCCAGTGTCATCAGTGGTCAGTGCCCTTCCCTCTCATCTAGCTACTCCCACCCACTCTGTCCTCCCAGGTCCCCTCCAGAGGTTGCAACACTTGTCTGAGGCCACCCCATGCCTGGCATGGAGCAGCAACCCTGCAATCCCAGCCCAGGACCCTAGTCTGCCCAGGTTGCTGACTGCCCTCTAGGTGCCCAGTCCCCAGCTTCAGCTGTCTCTGCAGGCATGCGGCCCCATTGTGAAATAGCTGTGTTTATTGATGGACCCCTGGCTCTGGCAGGTGAGTCTGGACAAAGCAGGGGCTGGCCTTGCCTTCAGGGAGGGCATGAGTCACATCTCTGGCTCTGTCAGCAGATGGAATATCCTTCTTCCGCTCTGCCAATGGGGTGATTCTGACTCCAGGGAATACTGATGGCTTCCTGCTTCCCAAGTACTTCAAGGAGGCGCTGCAGCTACGCCCTACCCGTGAGAGCCACCACGCCAGCCCCTATCCCTTGTGCCTGAAGCCTGTGCCTTCTACCCTCACCTCTCTCCTAGCTTCCAACCCCAGACTGACTTAGATCTCCCTTTAACCAACTCTTATCTCTATCAGGAAAGCCCCTTTCCTTGGCTGGTGATGAAGAGACAGAGTGTCAGAGTGGCCCCAAGCACTGCTCCAGAGAAAGGAGAAGGATCCAACAATAAAATATTAATTTATAAAAAAGAAATTTTAAAAAGTGACAAGAGCCGGGCGCGTTGGCTCAAGCCTGTAATCCCAGCACTTTTGGAGGCCGAGATGGGCGGATCACGAGGTCAGGAGATCGAGACCATCCTGGCTAACACGGTGAAACCCCGTCTCTACTAAAAATACAAAAAAAAACTAGCCGGGCGAGGTGGCGGCGCCTGTAGTCCCAGCTACTGGGGAGGCTGAGGCAGGAGAATGGCGTGAACCCGGGAGGCGGAGCTTGCAGTGAGCTGAGAACCGGCCACTGCACTCCAGCCCGGGCGACAGAGCGAGACTCCGTCTCAAAAAAAATTAAAAAAATAAAAAAAGTAACAAGAAAGAAACTCCAGTTTGAGACCATGTTTCATCATCCTGTAGCTACATCCGGTCTTCCTTGTGTGCTAGGGGACTGCAGATAGCTCAGGGGTATCACCCTCAGCCACTTGGACAAGGGAAGGGGGCACCGCAGGAGCTCAGGGACCCCCACCCCCATCCCTGGCCTGGGTGATGACAGCGTCTGGCCCTGCCAGGTCTTTGGCCTGCACAAAGTCAGTGACTGCAGGTGAAATGCCCAGCTGGGTGCCTGCCTGGAGCGGGTGTGGGGCAGTGAGCCCCTGTGGGTGTGGGCTTGGGAGTTGCCGTGACAGGTGGTGAGCAGGGCAGGGGCAGTCAGATAGCCCTCAGAAGGCCTCATGGCCCCCTGTAAGCTGCAGGAAGAGGTCTTCATCCAGCTCCTCCCCACGGGCCCGCTCCCGCGTCGACAGGAAGATGTAACCCCCGATGTACTCGTGTACAACTCGGCAGCTGGCAGACACGCAGCTGAAGGCCACATTGATGTGCTCATCAAACTCGATGGCCACCTGAAGGGCAGACAGTCAGAGGGGCAAATGGGGGTGGGATATGGGAGCAGCCCCTGCCCTACCCTGGCTGGATACAGCTCCGGCCTGGCACCTGTCCCCCATCCATACCCTGGGTCTGGGCCCACCTGCCGGATGTCCCAGTTGACATTCCACTGGCGCATGTTGCTGAAACGCCAGGTCTTGACCACGTCGCCCACAGCCAAGTCGATGCGGATCAGTCGGTTGTTGGCGATGCCCAGGATCTCGTCTTTCCTACTGCCCTTGAACCTGGCCCCCAGCAGGAGAGAATGAGCCAGGGCTCCACCCTGCATGGCCCAAGCCCGCCCAGACAATGTGGCGCTGTGCTGGAGAGCCAGCCTTTCCCAACTGCAGCTCAGCAGCTCTGTGACCCTGAGCAAGCCATTTGGGTTCCCTGGGCCTCAAGTTTCTCATCTGGAAAATGAGGGTTAATTGATAGAATCCCCACAACAGCATTTAGCAGCATCAGGCAAACAGGCCATGCCTTTAAATGGTAACTTTTGGTTTTTGGCATCATCCTCATCAGCTGCTGTCTCGATCCCTTCTTTGCAGTCTTAGGAAACAACTGATCAGAGGGGTCCTCTCCCTGTAATGGCATCCACCTCTATGGCCAACCCAGGCCCAGACAGTGAACTGTCCACAACAGAGCTGCAGCGAGAACTGGTTCTTCTGCTCTCCTGACCTGAACTTCGTCTCTCTTTTTTTTTTTTTTTTTTTTTTTTGAGACGGAGTCTCGCTCTGTCACCCAAGCTGGAGTGCACTGGCCAGATCTCAGCTCACTGCAAGCTCCGCCTCCCGGGTTCACGCCATTCTCCTGCCTCAGCCTCCCGAGTAGCTGGGACTACAGGCGCCCGCCACCTCACCCGGCTAGTTTTTTGTATTTTTTAGTAGAGACGGGGTTTCACCGTGTTAGCCAGGATGGTCTCGATCTCCTGACCTTGTGATCCGCCCGCCTCGGCCTCCCAAAGTGCTGGGATTACAGGCTTGAGCCATCGTGCCCGGCCTTTTTTTTTTTTTTTTGAGACAGTCTCGCTCTGTCACCAGGCTGGAGTGCAGTGGCGTGATCTCGGCTTGCTGCAACCTCCTCCGCCTCCCTAGTTCAAGCGATTCTCCTGTCTCAGCCTCCCTAGAAGATGGGATTACAGGTACGCGCCACCACACCTAGCTAATTTTTGTGTTTTTAGTAGAGACGGAGTTTCTTTTTTTTTTTTTTTTTTTCTTTGAGACGGAGTCTCGCCCTGTCGCCCAGGCTGGAGTGCAGTGGCTTGATCTCAGCTCACTGCAAGTTCCGCCTCCCGGGTTTACGCCATTCTCCTGCCTCAGCCTCCTGAGTAGCTGGGACTACAGGCGCCCGCCACTTCGCCCGGCTAGTTTTTGTTTTTGTATTTTTTAGTAGAGAAGGGGTTTCACCGTGTTAGCCAGGATGGTCTCGATCTCCTGACCTCGTGATCCACCCGTCTTGGCCTCCCAAAGTGGTGGGATTACAGGCTTGAGCCACCGCGCCCGGCAAGACGTAGTTTCACCATGTTGGTCAGGCTGGTCTCGATCTCCTGACCTCATGATCTGCTTGCCTTGGCCTCCCAAAGTGCTGGGATTACAGGGGTGAGCCACTGCGCTGGCTCTTTTATTTATTTGTTTATCTACTTACTTACTTGAGACGGAGTCTCACTCTGTCGCATCCAGGCTGGAGTGCAGTGGCACGATCTTGGCTCACTGCAACCTCCGCATCCTGGGTTCAAGAGATTCTCCTGCCTCAGCCTCCCGAGTAGCTGGGATTATAGGCACCTGCCACCACACCTGGCTAATTTTTGTATTTTTAGTAGGGACTGGGTTTCACCATGTTGGTCAGGCTGGTCTCACACTCCTGACCTCAAATGATCTGACCACCTCGGCCTCCCAAAGTGCAGGTATTACAGACGTGAGCCACCGCGTCCCACCTATTTATTTGTTTTGTTTTGTTTGTTTGTTTGAGGCAGAGTCTCGCTCTGTCACCCAGGGTGGAGTGCAGTGGTGTAGTCTCATTTCACTGCAACCTGTGCCTCCTGGGTTCAAGGGATTCTCCTGCCTCAGCCTCCTGAGTAGGTGGGACTACAGGTTCATGCCACCACACCCAGCTAATTTTTGTATTTTTAGTAGAGACAGGGTTTCACTATGTTGGCCAGGCTGGTCTCAAACTCCTGACATCATGATCCGCCCACCTCGACCTCCCAAAGTGCTGAGATTACAGGTGTGAGCCACCGCACCTGGCCCGGCCTATTTATTTTTGAGACAGAGTCTCGCTTTGTCACCCAGGCTGGAGTGCAGTGGTGTGATCACAGCTCACTGCAATCTTGACCTCCCAGGCTCAAGAGATCCTCCCACCTCAGCCTCCCGAGTAGCTGGGACTACAGGTGACCACCACCGTGCCCAGCTAATTTTTTACAATTTTTTGTAGAGACAGGGGACTTTCTGTGTTGCCCAGGCTGGTCTCAAACTCCTGGGCTCAAGTGATCCTCCTATCTCGACCTCCCAAAGTGCTGAGATTACAGACATGAGCCCCAGCACCTGGCATGAGCTTTGTCTCTTATGTTTTTTGTGGAGGGACAGCATGAGGGGCACACATGGGGCCCTCAGTAGGGCCTGCTTACAAGGAACAAGGGAAGGGAGTCTTCGGGGTGCCTGTCCAGAACCCACTCTTGGGATGTGGGCACACAGCAGCCGGGTGGCAGGTAAGGGCAGAGATGGTGCTGGGCAGGGGGATGGGCTGGGGGCCATACCTGACCATGACATAAGAGATGCCGAAGTCGGGCAGGGACTGCCAGGCCTGGATGAAGCGCAGCTGGGCCTCTGCCAGCGACAACTGGGCCACATTCTGGTGGGCTTCCAGGATCCGTGGAGTGAGCTGCAGGACCATACTGGTGATGGGCTGCCACACACTATTCCCCTCTTCCAAAGTCACCGAACCCCCACCTCCCCATCAGGGTGACAGCATGTGAGCCTGGGAAGGGACAGTGCCCACGGGCCACCAAGGTACAGATTTGCAGTGTGCCAGGCTGCAAGGTGAACATGGGCACCTGGACCGTGACTCCTCCCAGAGGGTGGGTACCAGCCGCGCAATCTCAGGGACGCAGTGGGAGAAGCCCAGTGAGCACGTAGCTTTCCTGAGGAAGGCTCTGTGGAGACCCAGGGGTCGGGGGTCTCCGGGTAAACACTATGCTCATTCCCACCCTGACTCCTCCTGGTACCTGCTTGGCCTTGAACTTTCGCTGGAAACGGGGGGCAACCAGGCCATAGGGGTTGAGGCCTTCAGCAGAGGCATCAGGGCCCTGGGGGTGGTTGCCGGGGCCCCCGCCACCCGTGCGCTGCAGGCTGAGGAAGGCCAGGATGGCCTGCACCTCACTGGCGTAGCTGCTGTCGGCCATGGTGCGGCCTTTGGAGGCCAAGCGGCAGCCAGCCATCCAGCGGGCATACTGCTGCTCCTGGGCGAGAGGGGTGAGGGGGACAGTGCTAGACAAGCTTGATGCTCCTCAGCCCCTGCCCCTACCCCAGCTCCTGCCCAGCTCTGGCCCCTGCCCGGCCCTCACTCACATCCTGGCACCGCAGGTAGATCTCACTCATGCCCTCAGGGGAGGGCACTAGGAGTTTAATGCAGAACTTCTGGCCGGAGACGTTAACATCGGGGACCACCTCACAGCCTGGAGGGAGAGAAGCGGTGGTCTAGGAGGTCGGGAGGGGAAGAGCCGCCTGAGGTCCTCGAGTGCATGCTAGCCCCACACCGTCACCTCAGGACAGAGAGCGTCTTTCCCCATCTCCAGGAGGAAATGGCCAGTGAGAGCATTCACCTGCCTGGCCCACAGGTGGACCCCACCAGCCCTGGCCCTGTGCACTCACCCTTGAGGTTCAGCTGCTGAATGGGGTCCCCAGGGGCCTCATCCTGGCTCTTGTAGTAGGACAGTGTAGTCTCCTTAAACACCACCCAGTGCTGGCGGTAACCCTTCAGGGTCAGCTTCCGGGGCCTTCATGGGGTGTGGGAGTTTGTGAAAGGCCGCCTCGCCCCCTCCCTCCATACGCAGACCAACCCCTCCAGCAGGGCTGCCTACTCTGGCCCCCAACTCACCGGAAGATTCGGAGATGGTCCTTGAGCTCTGGGATGGTGGTGAGGCTGTCCTGTGGGAGGACCAGAGTCAGAGGGGCACCTGGTGCCTCACACTTGTCCCTCCCCAGCCCTTCCCCGAGCCCCTCCTCACCAGCACATCCGTGGGCGCCGACCCCTCCAGCTTCACCTCCAGATTGCTCAGGGCTGCATCCAGGTCATCCAGCCCTGGGTCTGTGCCAGCCGGCTCCCCCACCTCCCCACTCTGGGACAGCTTGTTGATGTGGTACTAGGAGGTCATGAAGCCAGGGAGGGCTGAGTCCAGCAACGTGGTCCCCTAGCAGTACCCCCAGGTCGGGCTTCCCTGGAGGTAGCCCCCACTCAGGAAGGCCCTTCCTGCCCTGGGACTGGCCCACCTCCCAGCTGCCCTGGGGCCCCCAGGCCTGCCTGGTACCTGCAGGGCAGCAAACACCATCATCTCCTCCTCAGTGCAGTCAATCTCCTCCAGTAGCAGGTCCCACCGGGCCTGCTCATACAGCTGCGTCAGCCGCACGGGGTCTGTCTGGAGTGGTGGGAGGGGAGGCTGGGCTGGTCAGGTGCCAGCTGCCCTGGATGCCCTGCACTCAGCCCCTGCCAACCTTGGCCTTCTGCCCTGCCCTCCTTGCTAAGGCAGATTCATTCAGTGGCTGGACATGGGCAGCAGACCTCAACTCCACCCTTACAGCCTGCCAGCCCCCTGCTGCCAGCCCCCCAGGCCTGCACATCTAAATCTTGGCTCAGTTGTGCAGATGTTTACTGTGTGTTGGCATGCTGCCCTGGGTGCAGGGGAGACCGAGTAAACCCATCAATAAGTCAAGTAATTCAAGGCTGCAATAAACACTACCAAGGAAACAGTTTCCACAGCGAAGCTCAGGTTCAATGGAGATGAGAGAATGGAACATGCGGAAGCAGTCAGGGAAGGCTTCCCTGAGGAGGTAACAAGCTGAGTAGAGACAGGAAGGATGACAATGGGCCACTCAAGGGAAGAGTGAAGGAAGAGGATTCCAGAGAAAAGTGACAGGGAGGGCAGAGATTCCAAGAGGGGATCCCAGTTACCCACAGAAAACCAACACTCTCGCTAAAACCCACCCAAAATTGATAGCAAAGGTTTAGGAAGGCACACCCAAAAGGACAAAGGAGAGGCCGGGGCGGTGGCTCTCGCCGGGAATCCCAGCACTTTGGGAGGCCAAGGCAGGCAGATAGCTTGAGCCCAGGAGTTTCAGACCAGCTTGGGCAGCATGGTGAAACCCTATCTCTACTAAAAATACAAAAAATTAGCCACGTGAGGTGGTGCACGCCTGTAGTCCTAGGTACTCAGGAGGCTAAGGTGGGAGAATCACCTGAGCCCAGGAGGTTGAGGCTGCAGCGAGCTGTGATTGCACCACTGCACTCCAGTTTGGGGTATAGAGACCTTGTCTCCAAAAGAAAGAAAAAGAAAACAATTTGAAAGATGGAGAGCAAACTGTAGATGGGAACTGGGTTTTGCAGAGAGAGCTGGAGCCTCACGCCTTTTCGCTCTCCTGTCTGGTAAATCCACCAATGAGACTTGAAAATAGGCAGAAAGCAAGCAGCAAAAAGAACAGAGATCTGAACAGAGGCATCCAGTTTGCATGGTGGACCCCTGGCAGACTCTGATGCGGATCCTCTGAGTGAGATGCAAGGGCGAGCTGAAGAGAGGACTGGACAAAGTCCATGAAAAAAAGCAGGCCCCTCCCCAGCTCCGTGCAGCCAAGTGATGGCAAGCAGGCACCTGGCAGAAGCTGGGCCCACTCTCTGGAGATGCTGAACCAGATGCATCCTTGCATTTGGTACCCCAGACACAGCTGGATGGGGTGGGGGTTGCACTAGGCTGAAAAAAGACTGTTTTTTTTTTTTTTTTTAAGATGGAGTTTTGCTCTTGTTGCCCAGGCTGTAGTACAATGGCATGATCTTGGCTCACCAGAACCTCTGCCTCTCGGGTTCAGGCGATTCTCCTGCCTCAGCCTCCCGAGTAGCTGGGATTACAGGCATGCGCCTCCACACCCAGCTAATTTTGTATTTTTAGTAGAGACAGGGTTTCTCCATGTTGGTCAGGCTAGTCTTGAATTCCCAACCTCAGGTGATCCACCTGCCTTGGCCTCCCAAAGTGCTGGGATTACAGGCGTGAACCACCGTGCCTGGCAAAAACACAAATTTAAAGAAAGCTGGCATTCAGATGAGTGAGACACCCACAACTTTTCCCACTTGTCACCCAAGACATTGGCAGGGAGCCTTCTATCTCCACTTGAAAGATCAGTGGGGTTGCCACTGAGAGGCTGAGCCACCAGAGAAATGCCCGACAAAGAGTGGCAGCCCAGTCCCATCGCCTCCAGGGGGCCACCAAGATGCCAAACCCTACTCACACACTCAGGGTCTCCAATTAGTTTCTTAGAGCTTCACTTTTAAATATGAATAGACAGGCATGGACTACCCACATTTAAGGGAAGCTTCAGGAGTGAACCATAGAGACCAAGACAACAAGAATAAAAGAGCTTGGAGGAAATGAAGGCCGGGCAGGGCGCACAAGAGAACTTCAAACGCGACTCAAAATCCTTATAGAGTACAAAAATTAGCTGGGCATGGTGGCACGCGCCTGTAGGCCCAGCTACTCAGGAGGCTGAGGCAAGAGAGTCGCTTGAACCTGGGAGGTGGAGGTTGCAGTGAGCCAAGATCGTGCCACTGCACTCCAGCCTGGCAACAGAGCAAGACTTCATCTCAAAAAAAAAAAAAATTCCTTATAGAGTCTGGGCCTGGTGGCTCACGCTTGTAATCCCAGCACTTTGGGAGGCTGAGGCGGGCAGATCACGAGGTCAGGAGTTTGAGACCAGCCTGGCCAACACGGTGAAACCCTGTCTCTACTAAAAATACAAAAATAATTAGGCCCGGTATCGTGGTGCATGCCTGTAATCGCAGCTGCTCGGAAGGCTGAGGCAGGAGAATGGCTTGAACCCAGGGGGCAAAGGTTGCAGTGAGCCGAGATTGTGCCATTGCACTCCAGCCTGGGTGACAGAAGAAGACTCTAACTAAAAAAAAAAAAAAAAAAAAAAAAAAAAAAAAAAAAAAAAAAAATCCTTACAGAGCTAAAGCACTGCATTCATAAAACAAGACCAGAATATTCTTTTTTTAAAGGAATGTTAACTGGGTGCAGTGATTCACGCCTGTAATCCTAGCACTTTGGGAGGCTGAGGCGGGCAGATCATTTGAGGTCAGGAGTGTGAGATCAGCCTGACCAACATGGTGAGGTTTCACACCCTGTCTCTACTAAAAATACAAAAAAAATTAGCCGGATGTGGTGGCAGGCGCCTATAATCCCAGCTACTCAGGAGGCTGAGGCAGAAGAATCTCTTGAACCCAGGATGCGGAGGTTGCAGTGAGCCAAGATCGTGCCACTGCACTCCAGCCTGGGAGCGACAGAGTGAGACTCTGTCTCAAAAAAAAAAATCCCAACTTCTCAGGAAGCCGAAGCGGGAGATCACTTGAGACCCAATCTCGGTAACGTAGCAAAACTCCATCTCTAAAAAATTTTTAAAGAATTAGCCAGGCTTGTGGCACATGCCTGTAGTCCCAACTACTCAGGAAGCTAAGGCAGGAAGATCGCTTGAGCCCAGGAGTTCAAGGTTGCAGTGAGCTGTGATCGCACCACTGCACTCTAGTCTGGGTGACAGAGTGAGACCCCATCTCTAAAAATAAAAAAAGAAAGATAAAAATATAAATTTGGTTCTATTAAAATTAAGAGCTGCTGTTTATCAAAAGAAACCATTCAGACAATTAAAAGGCAAAGCACAGAGAGGGAAAATATATTCACAGTGTATTTATCTGGCAATGTGCTCATATCCAGAATATATAAAGAACTCCTACAAATCAATAAGAAAAAAACAAATGACTGAATATGACAATTGTCAAAATATTTGAACAAAAACCTCACAAAGCAGCATTTCCAGACGGCTAATAGCCATATGAAAAGGGACTCAGGCCAGGCGCGATGGCTCATGCCTGTAATCCCAGCACTTTGGGAGGCCGAGGCGGGCGGATCATGAGGTCAGGAGATGGAGACCATCCTGGCTAACACGGTGAAACCCCGTCTCTACTAAAAATACAAAAATTTAGCCGGGCGTGGTGGCGGGCGCCTGTAGTCCCAGCTACTCAGGAGGCTGAGGCAGGAGAAGGGCATAAACCCGGAAGGCGAAGCTTGCAGTGAGCTGAGATCCGGCCACTGCACCCCAGCTTGGGCGACACAGCAAGACTCCGTCTCAAAAAAAAAAAAAAAAAAAAGAAAAAGAAAGCATGGCTGGATGCGGTGGCTCATGCCTGTAATCCCAGTACTTTGGGAGGCTGAGGCAGGCAGATCACGAGGTCAGGAGATTGAGAACATCCTGGTGAACACGGTAAAACCCCATCTCTACTAAATACATCTCTAAAATACAAAAAAAAAATTAGCCAGGTGTGGTGGTGGGAGCCTGTAGTCCCAGCTGCTCCAGAGGCTGAAGCAGGAGAATGGTGTGAACCTGGGAGGCGGGAGGCGAGGAGGAGCTTGCAGTGAGCCGAGATCGTGCCACTGCACTCCAGCCTGGGCGACAGAGCAACACTCTGTCTCAAAAAAAAAAAAAAAAAAAAAAAGAGAAAACGCTATGGCCAGGCGTGATGGCTCATGCCTGTAATCCCAGCACTATGGGAGGCCAAGGCAGGGGGATCACCTGAGGTCAGGAGTTCGAGACCAGCTTGGCCAACACGGTGAAACCCCATCTCTACTCAAAATACAAAAAGAAATTAGCTGGGCACGGTGGCGGCAGGCATCTGTAATCCCAGCTATGTGGGAGGCTGAGGCAGGAGAATCATTTAAACCCAGGAGGCAGAGGTTGCGGTAAGCCGAGATCGCGCCATTGCTCTCCAGCCTGGGCAACAAGAATTAAACTCCCTCTCAAAAAACAACAACAAGAACAAGAACAACAACAACAACAACAACAACAACAACAACAAAAAGCCCTATAAAGGAACACTCAAAAAACAAGAGCTCTTGAAACTTAAAAACATAGTTACAGAAATTAAAAATTCAATAGGTGTGGCCGGGCGCGGTGGCTCAAGCCTGTAATCCCAGCACTTTGGGAGGCCGAGACGGGCGGATCACGAGGTCAGGAGATCGAGACCATCCTGGCTAACACAGTGAAACCCCGTCTCTACTAAAAATACAAAAACTAGCCGGGCGAGGTGGCGGGCGCCTGTAGTCCCAGCTACTCGGGAGGCTGAGGCAGGAGAATGGCGTGAACCCGGGAGGCGGAGCTTGCAGTGAGCTGAGATCGGGCCACTGCACTCCAGGCCGGGCGACAGAGCGAGACTCCGCCTCAAAAAAAAAAAAAAAAAAAAAAAAATTCAATAGGTGTTTTAGAGGATAAGTTGAGGAGGTCTCCAGAGAGTAGAACACGGAAAGAAAAAGAACCGAAAAATAAGAAAGAAAAGAAAAGTTTCGGCCGTGTGTGGCAGCTCACGCCTGTAATCCCAGCACTTTGGGAGGCTGAGGTGGGTGGATCACCTGAGGTCAGGAGCTCGAGATCAGCCTGGCTAACATGGTGAAATCCCGTCTCTACTAAAAATACACAAAATTAGCCAGGCGTGGTGGTGGGCTCCTGTAATCCCAGCTACTAGGGAGGCTGAGGCAGGAGAATTGCTTGAATCTGGGAGGTAGAGGTTGCAGTGAGCCAAGATCACACCATTGCACTCTATCCTGGGCAACAAGAGCGAGACTCCATCTCAACAACAAAAATAAATAAATAAATAAAATTAGCTGGGCGTAGTAGTGTGTGCCTGCAATCCCAGCTACTTGGGAGGCTGAAGCAGGAGATCGCTTGAACCCAGGAGGTGGAGGTTGCACTGAGCTGAGATCGCGCCATTGTACTCCAGCCTGGGCAACAAGAGCAAAACTTGTCTCAAAAAAAAGAAAAGAAAAGAAAAAGGCAATTATGAACTTCAAAAACATTTGAGCAAAAAAGGAAAAAATAATCATAGTTACTCTGTGGCTTAACTAGGAACACTATTTATATGTGTTACTATTTACAGCCGTATCACATTGTTTTAACCAAAGACTATAGATACTACTCACTTAGAAAGATGCAAGGAAATGTGTGTATTGTGTGGGCAGGGAAGAGAATGTAAGACGGTGAAACCTTCTCGCAAAGTCAATAGATAATGTGTGAAATGGCAAAACAAAGAGGTGGAAATATGTCATAGAGAGGAAAACACTAGAATAAAAAGGCACAGCCTGCCCGACGCAGTGGCTCACGCCTGTAATCCCAGCTACTCGGGAGGCTGAGACAGGAAAATTGCTTGAACCCAGGAGGTGGAGGTTGTGGTGATCTGAGATCGTGTGATTGCACTCCAGCCTGGGCAACAAGAGCAAAACTCTGTCTCAAAAAAAATAAAATTAGGCCAGGCTCAGTGGCTCACTCCTATAACCCCAGAACTTTGGGAGTCCGAGGTGGGTGGATCACCTGAATCAGGAGTTCGAGACCAGCCTGACCAATATGGTGAAACTCCATCTCTACTAAAAAAATACAAATATTAGCCAGGCATGGTGGTGGGCGCCCACCTGTAATCCCAGCTACTCAGGAGGCTGAGACAGGAGAATTGCTTGGACCCAGGAGGAGGAGGTTGCAGTGAGCCAAGATCACGCCACTGCACTCTAGCCTGGGCAGCAGAGCAACACTCCACCTCAAAAAAAAAAAAAAAAAAAAAGCCAGGTATAGTACATGCCTATAGTCCCTGCTACTCAAGGAGCCGAGGCTGAAGGATCACATGAACCTGGGAGGTCCAGGCTGCAGTTAGCTAGGATCACACTACTGCCCTCCAGTCTGGGTGGGCGACAGAGCAAGACTCTGTCTCAAAAAATAAAAATAAAAAAATATACAAACAAATAAAGCTTAGGGGAGAGCCATCTGAGCTGGAGATATCAACTGGGAGAGAGTGTGGAGATGGTATTGAAATCCACAAGACTGGAGATGACTGAGAGGGAGGGGAGAGAGCAGAGGCCCAGGGCGGAGGCTGGGCAGAGCCTGGGGCTCGCCAACACCGAGGGGCCATGGAGAGGAGGAGGGAGAGTCACAGAGCCTGGCAGAGTGGCTTGGGGAGAGGCCACCCCCCAAGCAAGTGGACAGGAGGCTTCAGGAGGAAGATATTCCGGAGGAGTGGTCGGGGTGGTATCTATGTCACAAGTAAGTGGTCAAGTAAGAAGCAAGTAGGACATGGCCAGGGGACAGACAGCCTGGAGGCGTGGCCACCTCAGCAGGTGTGCTTCTCATGTGTGGATGGTGACAAAAGATACAGAATAGCTGTGGCCAAGGAGTGAGAGGGAGTCGAACAGCACCCAGAGAAAGCTTGGAAGCAAGAAGTGGGATTCTGCGGCGCAAGTGTTCAAACAACTACGATGTTTTGCAGAGAAGGGGGGCAGAGAGGCGGGGTCTATGGGTAGAAAGAGCAACCTGTGGGCTTCTGGGAAGTTTTGGAGATGGGCAAGAAGCACATTGCATGGAGCACTTTGCATGGAGCATTTTGCCTGGAGCATGTTGGTTGCCAATGAAAGAAGGGAGGAAGAGTGGACAGGGCACAGAGGGGCTACCCTGCAAAGCTTCCTTCCTCACCCACCCCCAGGTCCTGCAGTCCCAAATGCTGCCCCCTCCAGGAAGCCTTCCCAGAGCTCCCAGGCCTGGGCCTCTCCCAGGCTTCTCAGGGGCTCCCCCACACACACTGTCTACGAGGATCTGTGGGTCTTAGCTTCCTCCTTGACGGCTCCCTGGGAAACAGGCACTGAGACTTATTGGTCTCCATCTGCTTCAGCATCTGCCCGGGGCCCAGGATCTGGCCCAATGCTGAGGTGAGTAGATGAGTTTCAGTGTGTGTTTGTGGGGTCAGTAAACAAAGGTGTGGATGGACAAACGAGCAGAAGGACAGGCCACTACAAGTCACTAACATCCCAGAGCCCATACCCCAGGCCCTAGGTCTCCATGTCTCATGGACTTGAGGCCTGCTTTCTCCCTGCCCCGGCCCACCTTGGGATCCAAATCGAAGAAGCTGTAGTACTTGAAGCGCAGCCAGAGTACGTCCCCGGCCTTGATGCCCTGCTGCATGAGACACCGCGACGAGTCCAGCCACCTGGGCCGCAGCAGAGGCAGCAGTCAGGGCTGCGCCAGGTACGGCCCTGGGGTGGGGAGGGGGGCTGGGCTGGGGGGACAAGCACATACAGAGAAAAGGCCTGGAAACGAAGTGTGGATTTGGGGTGGGCACAGACATGGGATAGGGGGTGGATCCTGGGTGGGGGAGCCCCGACACAGGGGGCGTGGCTCCTGGGCCCACCTGCTGTGGAGCTGGGTCTTGTCTGACAGGGAGCTGGGCCGTGGCAGACGCTGGAGCAGGAGGGGGTCAGGTGGTGGCTGGGGCCGGCTCAGCATGTGGTAGCAGGCCTCCGTCTGGGCGCTGTCCGAGAAGTGAGCTGGCATTCCCCGGAACAGTGCAGGTGCCACGCCTGGAGTGCAGGTTGGGGGTCAACCAGGCCAGTCCCCCAGGGTTGGAACTCACAGGCCGGCCCCTTTCCCCATCGCCCCAGGCCCACCCCTACCTGCACTCACCCCCAGCCAGGACGACCTTGCTCAAGTCATAGAGTTCTTCCTCTGGCTCCTTCTCTTTCTTCTTCTTCTCCTTCTTCTCAGGAGCCCGGAGCAGGGACAGCTCCTCGGGGTGCCGGATGCCTGAGGGGACCTGGGGTCTCAGCGGGACGAGGTCCTGCTGCAACTTCCCCACCTCGCCCATGGGCACTTGGGGCAGGTCACAGCCCTGCAGGCAGGGTGGCAACCCAGACAGCAAGGACAGCATCACCAGAGCTGGGCCTGGAAACGGGGGTACCTGCCTCTTTGCATCACCCTCGTGGGCCAGGGGGAATCAGCCAGGCAACTCACTGAGGAGGCGGCAGATGGCAGCCACAGCCTGGAAGAGCGGCTGGGAGAAGCTGGCGCGGAGGCGCAGTGCACGGCGGTTGGGCAGCCGAAGGATGACGGGCCGGTGCTGGGGCCCAAAGAAGAGGCGTGCGTCGGCCAGGATCCCATACTTGTCCAGTGTCCAGTGGGTCTGCAGCAGCCACTGCCTCTTCTGTTCCCACCAAATGGCGTGGTCTGACCAGTCCTGCTTGCGATCTGTGGGGCACGGGGGCACATCTGGGTCCAGCCTTCCTCCCTGCTGCCCCCAACACCCAGCACAACCCCAGGATTCAGAAGCCTGGGGTGACCATTCCCCTGCCCTGCCTAAGCCAAGAGTGGAGCAGCCTGGGCGGGCCTGGGGTCTACTCCATGGTAACAGCAGCAGGGCTCTCTGCAGGCAGCCCCCCTGATTGGCCTTCTAGGCTTGGCTTCTATATCGCTTCCCAGGGGAGCTCTCCAACCCAGAATCTGGGTGCCCCAATCTTAGCACCCCATCTCTTGCATTCCAGCCCACTGGGCTCCCTCCACATGACGCCCCCTCTGTCCTCCCATAATCCATGGTTTAATGGCCTCTGCCTTGCATTCTGGGGAGCTCCCAGAGGCACAGACTACATCCGTCTCACTGCTGTATATCCTCAGGGCCTGGACCTGTGTCTGGCCTGGAGCAGTGGGCACTCAATATTTATAGGTATTAGCTGTGTGACCTTGGACAAGCCACTTAACCTCACGGGGCCTCAGTTTCCCTGTCTGTAAGATATAATAACCATCTTACAAACTGGGACATGGAACAATGCCTCCCATGTGGTAGGTGCAGAGTTTGTGGCAAACTCGTGCACGCACATGACGATCCATGAGTGGGCATTGAAGTAGAGATGTGCGTCTGTCCCTTGTCAGCCAGCTGGGAGCTGGAGACACAGTAATGGAAGGCACAGGTCTCCCTGCCTCCTCCCTCCAGGAGCATGAACAGGCAGGAGGAAGCGTAGGAAAAAGGCTGCCGGAAAGCTGCTCTGGGTGCACAGCCCTTGAGAGTTTGTGAAGCCCTGTTTCCTGAGTTCCTCCCAAGTCCTCCCAGTGAGTTTTCTGATTCCCACTGCATCCCACCCGCCTCAGCCAGCCCCCAACTCCACTGCTGCACACGCCCGGCATCACCACTGCTGCCAAACCAAGAGAAGTGCCTGTCCTGCTGTGCCTCCCCTCCCAGGCTGGGCCCTTCCCTCCTGGGTGCCCGGGCGGGGCCCTGGCTTTGTGCCACTGCTTCCCCTTCTCTTGGCTCCTTGCTCTTCTCCTGTCCCCTCTGGCCCCTCTCCTGACCTGCCCTTTACCTTGTCCTTTCCCCAGGTTCGGCCTGGGACCCTCTTCTCCTGCCTTGGCCATGTCCCCTTACTGGGTCTCCCTATTCTGTGGCTTCAGTTGCCATTTTCTGCCACAGCCCCATGCGTGGCTCTCAGCCCAGTCCCTGCCCCCGGCCCCCAGCCAGAAACCCATGAGCTGCCAGCTGAGGGGCCTGTCCACCGCCTTCCTCCCTTCCAGAACCCTCTGTTCCCCTGGCCAAGTGGCTGACACTGGGACTGTAAGCACCACGACTCCTGGTCCTGGCTTTTGGTGCTCAGCTCAGACTCGCTGTGCACAGAGGCGCCCTCTCCTCTCCAGCTCCCTACGCCACCTCTCAGGGTTGGGGGAGGCGGACTCGCGCCAGAGGCCCAGGCATCCTCCCTTTCTCTTTTTTTTTCTTTTTTTTTTTTGAGACGGAGTCTCGCTCTGTCACCCAGGCTGGAGTGCAGTGACCGGATCTCAGCTCACTGCAAGCTCCGCCTCCCGGGTTTACGCCATTCTCCTGCCTCAGCCTCCCGAGTAGCTGGGACTACAGGCGCCCGCCACCTCGCCCGGCTAGTTTTTTTTGTATTTTTTAGTAGAGACGGGGTTTCACCGGGTTAGCCAGGATGGTCTCGATCTCCTGACCTCGTGATCTGCCCGTCTCGGCCTCCCAAAGTGCTGGGATTACAGGCTTGAGCCACCGCGCCCGGCCCCTCCCTTTCTCTTCTAGCCGCCACATGTGATCAATGCCAATCCCACCTCCAAAATCCACTCTCCTCTCTGTCCTCCTTGCCCGGCCTTAGGAGGCCCTAGTGTCTCTAACCAGGATCACAGCCTCCTCAGGGCCCCACAGCCTCCAGCCCTTCGCCTTGCTGCTGACTTTAGCAGGACAGCCTCCTGCTGAGAACCCTTCGGTGGCCACCTTCCCCTCCAGAAGAAAGTCTAGACCCCTTCTGGAGGCCTTCAGTGCCGTGCAGAGCTTGCCAGGCACCATCCAGCCTCATTTCTGGTCACACTCCCGGCATCCTCACTGGCCAAGAGCCCTAATTCACAGCCCTCCGAGTCCCAGAGCCACCACCTTGCTCCTCCCTGCTGAGGCCACCTCCCAGGACTTCACCTGGGGTTATCCCCATCCTGGGCTTGGAGCAGCCCCCTCCTCAGGCTCCAGGCCCCCAAAATAGCTCCCTCTGTGCGGCAGCCGGCACGCAGCCCCCACGGGTCAGTCTCACCCGTTGCTCCAGGAGGCCAGGGACTGGCCCGGGGTGGCCAGGCTGAGCCTCAGTAGATAGAGCTGATGTGCTTAGGAGTGACAGTATCCCTACCACAGGGAACAAAGAGCTAAAGGGACTTGCCCTGGGGTGCCCAGAAGCGGGTAGCGCAGCGGAGTCTGTCTGACTCCAGGTTAAGGCCTCCTGTGTTACCCTCGTGCCATGCCCTGGGGCCACCCAGATCTTCACCGCCCTCTCTCTGTTCCTCACTTCTACTCTCACAGCTGCTCCGGGCGCTGCCACTGGCAGCTCCCCTTGCGGCCTCAGCCTTGTGGCTGGGCTACTCTGGGCCCTATCCTCTCCATAGTTGGACTGACCTCCTCCTGGGCTGCATGTGGTAGCCTGGCGGGGTCTGAGGAAGCCTCCCTGCCGTCACCCACCCCCCCGGCACTGGCAGCCCAGGCCCAGGCTCTTGGCCGGGACTGTGGTGGGCCTGCCTTCCGGCTCTGCCTATCGGGGTATTCCTGCTGCCCTCTCAGGAAGGGGTAGCCCCCACCGCTGGCATGGAAAGAAGATGAGGAGCCCCTGTGTCACTGGCCCCGTGGCCCTCCATGACTGATGCCACAGGCTGCTCTGCTGTAACTTCCTGTGGGGGCAGGGGCAGGGCCTTCCCACCCAGGCTGGGCCTGTCACCAGTCTGCGGAGAACTTCCGCCAAGTGTAGGGAGTGTGGGGGCAGGCCCTTAGGTCACCTAGACCCCCTCAGGCCTCAGCAATGTGACTTTGGCCTTGGCCCAGGCCAGACCACTCCTTCTGCTCTTATTGGTGGCTGAATGGGGGATCGTTGCTGGGTCTGATCTTTAGCAGACCAGCTGGAGCAGGAGGGAGGGAGGGAAGAGGGTGGGAGGGAGAGAAAGTTGGGGAAATGTCTTTTTTGGAACCAAATGATTAAGCTAATGCCTGAGTCACTGTGACACCATTATCGCGAGCTAAGCAGCAGGGATGGCCCGGAAGTGCCCGGAGACACCCGTGGCGGCCGCCCGTGGTACTGAGTTCAGCAGGTGGGCGGAAGGACACTCACTGATCTGCTCCACAATCTTCAGGAGCACCCCGCCGATGTGTGACTCCCCAGTGACCCGCAGGGTGACCGACTCGGCCTCCGGGTCCTCCTCTCCCACAAACACCCGCAGCTCCCACGACGAGTCGATGTAGTCCCCGGAGGCTGTCTTCATCCCCGCCATGGCTGCGGCTGCTGCTACAGAGAGTGGGAAAGGAGGCAAGGTGGGCAGGCCCTGGTAGGCTCCTGGGTTTGGGCAGAAGAGTTCTGTGGTGCCCTGGACACACCCAGGGGAAAGCCGCTCATGAAGGAGGGCAGGAGCGAGCCCCCAGGCCAGTATGCCCGTGGTACCCTCAGACCATCTCACCAGCGCTGGCGCTTGAGCTATGAGGGCCCTCAGAGACCATGTAGTCCAACCCGCTCCCATCCTACAGACAGGCAGACTGAGGCCGGGTAAGAAGGGGCTCACTCAGGACCACCCTGCTCGATGCCAGCCCACAGCTCACCCCCAGACCCTCAGGGGCAGCTGCCCACTCTGGCCATGACTTCGTACCCAGGCCAGGAAGTAATTCCGATCCTGGCCCACAACTCAATGCCAACATCACAAACCAGCCAAAGCCTCCCCGGGGAGGTGGAAAGTTCAGGCTGCCGCATGGCGAGAGGCAGGCTGGGCAGAGGCTGCAGGAGGATAAGGAAGAGAAGGGCCTGTGGTCCCAGTGAGGCCCGAGCTTACCTTTCCTGGCAAGGGCTGGGGGCTGCAGGTGGGCCTCAGGCTACACGCCTGAGGGCTGTGGGCTTCCTGCCCTCCTTTCTCTTTGGAGCTTCCTTCGGCGCAGCCCTTGCCTGTGCCTTATCACGAGCAGGGCGGGCTCAGCCCCTCCCCAGGGCGGGCTGGCGCTGGGTGCAGGAAGCACGCTGCCAGCCCGCAAAGGGTTCCAGGGGCCCCCACCTTTGTCCCCAGAGAGCACAGGAAGCTAGGGAGAGCCGGGCTTAGCGACTCAACACCATCAAAAACGCCCCCTGCCTCATTTGGAGGGAAGCTCAGTGCAAACTCAACAAGGCCCCTGACTGTTTGTGTTCAGGGCTAGGTCCACCTTTGTGGGAAGCATCTCCCATCCCCAGCCTGTCACATGAGGCGGGGACCTTGGGCTTTGAAACATCACTGGGCTGCCGGAGGGAGAGCTCAGGAGTTGACAGAGTGTATCCAGGTTATTTGGGACTCACAGGTCAAATCAGCTCCAGTTTGACTGTCCCTATCAACCAAAGATCCCTCAAGGCCCCAGAGGGAAACAAGTCCATTTTGCGGTTTTTCCTAGCTCCGCATAGGGCTTTTTTTTTTTTGAGACGGAGTCTCGCTCTGTCGCCCAGGCTGGAGTGCAATGGCCGGATCTCAGCTCACTGCAAGCTCCGCCTCCCAGGTTTAAGCCATTCTCCTGCGTCAGCCTCCCGAGTAGCTGGGACTACAGGCGCCCGCCACCTCGCCCGGCTAGTTTTTTCTATTTTTTAGTAGAGACGGGGTTTCACCGTGTTAGCCAGGATGGTCTCGATCTCCTGACCTCGTGATCCGTCCGTCTCGGCCTCCCAAAGTGCTGGGATTACAGGCTTGAACCACCGCGCCCGGCCAGGGCTACTTTCAAACTCATGAACTCAGACCTGCCAGGTGAATGAGTGAACAGAACTTGGACCTGACCATTCACAACCTCCCGGGCCCTCAGGCCCCCCAGCTCCAAACACACCTCCACTGTGCTCCACTTGGACGTGCCTCCCTGAGTCCCCACAAGGCTCAC
The DNA here is from genome assembly GCF_007565055.1 of Rhinopithecus roxellana. Classification (NCBI taxonomy): domain Eukaryota; kingdom Metazoa; phylum Chordata; class Mammalia; order Primates; family Cercopithecidae; genus Rhinopithecus; species Rhinopithecus roxellana. The sequence continues at coordinate 11,422,745 of NC_044563.1, read as the reverse complement.
TCCCATCAAGTCCCTGCTTAGGTGTCACCTCAGGGGTCTCTGGTGGTCTATACCCTCCTGCTCATCACGTCCTAGGATGTGGGCTTCAGTAGAGCAAGGCATATCCGCCACCAGCTCTGCGCACAACAGTGGTCTTTCCAGCGAATACACTGGGGACCGGAGCAAAGAGGGTGGGCAAGCCTGGGGGCAGCAGAGTCCTGCTGATGGAGGAGGCTGCCTGAACGGCGTCACCCAGATGAGGAAGGGGGCGGCCTGCCGGGGATTCCCAGGGGAAAGCAAGCTGATGAAACCAGCAGCAGGAAGTCCAGCCAGCTGCTAGTCTCAGAGACTTCCTAGCCCAAAAAGCAGCACTCTTGGAGCAAATGAGGAAGTTTTACTCCTGCCCCAGAGGCCTCCCCAGTCCAGGAAGACAGCTTTAGAAAACGCAGCTTTTTGCAACCATGGAAAAGTGTAAAATTAAAGCTTAGAACCCTAAATTCTCAGGTGAGAGCCGTGCATTGTAACCATCACCCAGGCCGGGTGCGGTGACTCACGCCTGTAATCCCAGCACTTTGAGAGGTCAAGGCAGGTAGATCATGAGGTCAGGAGATTGAGACCATCCTGGCTAACATGGTGAAACCCTGTCTCTACTAAACATACAAAAAAAAAAAAAAAGAAATTACCCAGGCGAGGTGGCGGACGCCTGTAGTCCCAGCTACTCGGGAGGTTGAGGCAGGAGAATGGCGTCAACCGGGAAGGCGGAGCTTGCAGTGAGCCGAGATTGTGCCACTGCACTCCAGCCTAGGCGACAGAGCGAGACTCCGCCTCAAAAAAAAAAAAAAAGAAAAAAACAAATAAAAACCCATCACCCAGTGGGGTGCGGTGGCTCATGCCTGTAATCCCAGCACTTTGGGAGGTTGAGGCAGGCAGATCGCTTGAGGTCAAGAGTTCGAGACTAGCCTGGCCAATATGGCAAAACAGCTGTCTCCACTAAAACACAATTATTAGCTGGGTGTGGTAGCAGGCTCCTGTAATTCCAGCTACTGGGGAGGCTGAGGTAGGAGAATCACTTGAACCCAGGAGGTGGAGGTTGCAGTGAGCTGAGATCGCACCACTGCACTCTGGCCTGAGACTCTGTCTCAAATAACAAAACAAAAACAAAAACAATCCATGACCCAACTCCTAAATCTTTATTTTTTTTTGAGACAGAGTCTCACTCTGTCGCCTGGGCTGGAGTGCAGTGGCCGGATCTCAGCTCACTGCAAGCTCCACCTCCCGGGTTTACGCCATTCTCCTGCCTCAGCCTCCCGAGTAGCTGGGACTACAGGCGCCCTCTGCCACGCCCGGCTAGTTTTTTTTTTGTATTTTTTTAGTAGAGACGGGATTTCACCGTGTTAGCCAGGATGGTCTCGATCTCCTGACCTCGTGATCCGCCCGTCTCAGCCTTCCAAAGTGCTGAGATCACAGGCTTGAGCCACCGCGCCCGGCCTCCAACTCCTAAATCTAACAGCAACTGACAGTATAGCTGCCCTCCCCCCACAGTGACCTCCAGAGGTCACACGGGAATCCTGTTCTCTGGATCTAGCCAGTTTCTAACTTTGGGACTATAATTTGGAGAACTAACAGCACTGGGGACACCCCAAAGCTTATCTGAACCTCTCATTAATACCACTTGGGGTGGGGAAGCCTCCAGATGTCCCTCCAGCCACTGAGCAACAGCGCCACCTAGCAACCCTCTCAGCAAAGCCACCTGACTCCTCCTAAGCCCACCCCAAAGAGAAGAGCGAGATCAGGTTCCAGGAGCAGCCCCTGCAAGACAAACTCTTGGTTAAAAAAAAAAAAAAACACTCAAGGCCAAAGCAACATATAACCACGCCCAACTGGCTTGTTTTATTGGAGAAGGGCACGCGGAATAAACAACGTGAGACAGGTGGGACCTGAGGCTGGAAGAACCCCCTCCCCTCCCCATACATGCCCACTGCCCCAAATAAAAAATAACCAACTATGGGAGAGCAGCCGAGACAGCAACTGGGGGCAGGGGAAGGAGATACGGAACTCGAGGGCAACGGTGGAGAGACCATGCGTGTGCTGGGAGGGCCCAGAGGCAGCGGTGGCACAAACAGCGCAGGTACGAGTCTCTGTGTCTTCCCCGGGGTTATGTATAAATATAGAGAGATGAGGCCTTCTCTCCCCTGCTCTCCCTTCTGCTCTGTGCTGCTCGCCGCGGTCCCAGCTCCTCTTTCCACATGAGGGCGAAGGGAAGGGGGATGAACAAGTCATCACCGAATTGCAATCAGACCCACATCCATCAGCTTCTGGATCTTCTGTGCTATTACAGGATTCTTTAAGTGTCTACAGAGGAAGAGGCAGTTATTTGAAATGAGACAACCTTTAAAATCTTACTTGCTCTCACAGCAAGCCCCAATTCAACCCCCTCTACAGAAGGCCCCAGCAGGGAGGGGTCCTGGCGAGGCCTGGGGCGCAGAGCTGCAGAGGCCTGCTCCACTTTGCAGAACTTGCCAGTCCTACTCCGAGCCCACGACACAGCTTCCAGCCAAGACCTTTCTCCCAGCTAAATGGGCTTTTCCAAATGACTGCTTAAGCTATCATGACTAACAAACAAGGCCCTTCCAGCTCTCCACCCACTGCCAATCTCCTCAAGTTTAGGAAGAATGACAGAATTCCTCTTCCTCCCAGACCAAGCACACCCCTCCCAGCTGCGTGCACTCATCTGCCTGCTTTTGTTCTCCATTTCCAGCAAGGCCGCCTCTTTGACTCTACATACTCGCTGAGTGCCTGGGGGTCCTTCTGCATCTGTTCCAGGATGAGGCGCATGGCTGGGTCACTCATGATCTGCTGCACCTCGGGGTCGGCCATGGCTCGTCGCTTCACATCTTCGGGGCTGTCGTGCCGGTTGTACTGTGCCATCATACAGCGTTGGTAGCCGTCTGCCGCCTCCTGCAGTCCAGAAGAGACAAAGGGGAAGAGTGTTAGCACCACCCAGCTCACTACTTCAGCAGGTCCAAGATAACAGAGGTAACTGACAAGGGAAGACAGAGCAAGTAAGAGAGAAACAGGGAAATGGAGGTGACAGGGAAGAAATCAGGGACTGAACATGGAAAAGACCCAACACAGAAAAAGGCAGGGCGAGCCCTGGAGCCCCAGAAGCAGCCCCACCTTACAGCTGGAGTCCAGGTCTAGCGCCTTCTGGTACACATCCATGGCTTTGGTGTAGTCCTTCATCGCTTCCAGGGCAGCAGCTTTCCGTGTATAACCCTTGACTACAGACAGGAGAGGTGGTGCGTTATCCAAACGCAGCGCCCAAGGCTGCTCCTTGCACCTCTTCACCTGCACATCAACACTGTTCACACCTGCTGATGCTGGATCCTAAATGCTACAGGTCCCAAGGACACACAGGTAGACAAAGGGCTTGCCCTTTCCTTCTCTAATCTTTTGGCTAGAGACAGGGAACAGGCAGCAGAAAGGCACTTACTGAAGGTCGGCTCCAACTGGATACATTCCTCACAGTCCTAGAATGAAGCAGCAGAAAGATATTAGGCTCACTCCCTTGGACAAGCTCACTACAGGCAGCTCAAGCATGTGAACTTCCAACTAACACCTCATCCAGCACCACACAGAGGTGACGACACCAGAAAAGACAACTCCAGATGATGGATCATCCCACAAAAGACTAACTGCCTAGACTCTGCAAGAGGCTGATGCTATGAAAAACACATAGCGGGGGACAATTCCAGTTTGAGAAACTGAAGAGTACATGACAGCTAGACCAAATGCATGGGCCTTGGTACTGAGAGCTCTGGAATCCAAAACCACTACTGATTAAAAAACAAAACAACGCCGGGTGCGGTGGCTCATGCCTGTAATTCCAGCACTTTGGGAGGCTGAGGTGGGTGGATCAACTGAGGTCAGGAGTTCAAGACCAGCCTGGCCAACATGGTGAAACTCCGTCTCTACTTAAAAAAAAAAAGAAAAAAAGGGCGGCCAGGCGCGGTGGCTCACGCCTGTAATTCCAGCACTTTGGGAGGCCAAGGCGGGTGGATCACCTGAGGTCGGGAGTTCAAGACCAGCCTGACCGAGATGGAGAAACCCCTTCTCTACTAAAAATACAAAATTAGCTGGGCGTGGTGGCACATGCCTATAATCCCAGCTACTAGGGAGGCTGAGGCAGAAGAATTGCTTGAACCTGGGAGGCAGAGGCTGCGGTGAGCTGAGATCGTGCCATTGCGCTCCAGCCTGGGCAACAAGAGTGAAACTCTTTCTCAAAAAAAAAACAAACAAACAACAAAAAAAATTGCTGTGCTGGTGGCTGCACCTGTAATAATCCCAGCTACTTGGGAGGCTGAGGCAGGAGAATCGCTTGAATGTGGGAGGCGGAGGTTGCAGTCAGCCAAGATCACACCATTGCACTCCAGCCTGGGCAACAAGAGTGAAACTCTGTCTCAAAATAAAATAAAATAAAAAACCCCTAGTTTTAAAACATATTTTTGGAGAAGTGGGCAAGTCTGAGTATGGATGGACAGATGGCAGATGGCATCAGGCCTTGGTCTGGTGAGGTTGCGTGTGGTGACAGTGCTGCACTGGACAGGGAGTCTTTTCAGGCAATGCGTGCACAAGACTTGGATGTCTCATTCTAAGTGCCAAATGAATACAATTTCCTTTCACAAACAGTTCAGCAAAAAAGGTCAGTATTTAATTGTCAGATAAAAGTTGAAGATACACCAGATATTCACTATGTATTCTTCTCTCTGAAACATCTTCAAAGTAAGAAATCATGAAGAAGAGAATATTATGCAATACACTGAGCTTACCTGGGCTTAATTCCAACCCTTCCACCAAGAAGCTGGACAGCAGCAGAAATCCCATTCATTCTTTCTCCACGCTCTCATGATTGGGAAAGCACTGCCCACCTCCGAGGTGACGGACAACCTGCTATTCTTTGCCTCACAAATCAATATGCTTTTGACATGACTCTTGTACAATCCTACTAGTAGAAATGATGTCTCTAAGCTGAGACACAGACCCAGAAGACAATGGCACAAAATATAAAAACCAACACAAACGCAGGTATGGCTGTTTCTAGACGGGTCACACTTTGTCACCTTCTCACAATATAGTCCAGGTTTGTCAGCTAGAGAACAGTCAAAAAAAACTGCTGAAAGAGGCAGGGGGCTGATATTCGATAGAATGATGAGAACTCCATTCACAGTGTCAATCGTATTTGACCAAACTTGATATGACTGAGAACAGCAGACCTACCTAGCTGAGCAAAACAGAAAAGCAAGGAAGGATGGTACAGCTGCTGAAAAACATATGGTGGTTCCTCAAAAATTAAACATAGGTCGGGCGCAGTGGCTCATGCCTGTAATCCCAGCACTTTGGGAGTCCAAGGCAGGAGGATCGCTTGAGCCCAGGAGCTTAAGAGCAGCCTGGGAAAACATGGTGAAACACTGTCTCTATAAAAAAATAGAAAAATTGGCCGGGCACGGTGGCTCACGCCTGTAATCCCAGCACTTTGGGAGGCCGAGGCGGGCGGATCACGAGGTCAGGAGATCGAGACCATCCTGGCTAACCTGGTGAAACTCCGTCTCTACTAAAAAATAGTGAGCCAAGATCGCGCCACTGCACTCCAGCCTGGGTGACAGAGCGAGACTCCCTCTCAAAAAAAAAAAAAAAAAAAAAAAAATTAGCAGGGTACAGTGGTGCACACCTGTAGTCCCAGCTACTCAGGAGGCTGAGGTGGGAGGATGGCTTAAGCTGGGGAAGCAGGGGTTGCAGTGAGCTGACATCGTGCCACTGCACTCCAGCCACCCTGGGCGACAGAGCCAGACGTCGTCTTAAAAAAAAAACAAAAAACAAAAGGAGGCCAGGCGCAGTGGTTCACCCTTGTAATCCTAGCACTTTGGAAGGCTGAGGCGGGTGGGTCATCTGAGGTCAGGAATTCAAGGCCAGCCTGGCCAACACAGTGAAACCCCGTCTCCACTAAAATACAAAAAATTAGCCAGGCACGATGGCGGGTGCCTGTAATCCCAGCTACTTGGGAGGATGAGATGGGAGAATTGTTTGAACCCGGGAGATGGTGGCAGCTAGCCGAGATTGTGCCACAGCACTCCAGCCTGGGCAGCTGAGCGAGACTGTCTCAAATAAACAAACAAACAAAAAAAGTAAACACAGACACCACATGGCCCAGCAATTCCACTTCTTAAAAATGGTTAAAAAGGGCCGGGCGCAGTGGCTCAAGCCTGTAATCCCAGCACTTTGGGAGGCCGAGACGGGCAGATCACGAGGTCAGGAGATCGAGACCATCCTGGCTAACACGGTGAAACCCCTTCTCTACTAAAAAATACAAAAACAAAAACTAGCCGGGCGAGGTGGCTGGCGCCTGCAGTCCCAGCTACTCGGGAGGCTGAGGCAGGAGAATGGCGTGAACCCGGGAGGCGGAGCTTGCAGTGAGCTGAGATCTGGCCACTGCACTCTAGCCCGGGCGACAGAGTGAGACTCCGTCTCAAAAAAAAAAAAAAAAAGTTAAAAAGGCAAAAACAAAGAAAAAAGAGGAAGGATACAGGGGTGAAAGGACCCACCTTCCAATGTACTGCCAACCAGTAGTAACTCCATGGGCCAGGACCAGTTGGATACAGGTCCCATATTTTACACACACACACACACACACACACACCACTATAAATCTAGGCAACACAGCAAGACCCCAACTCTACAAACAAATTAAAAATGTAGCGGGATGTGGTGGTATGTGCCTGTGGTCCTAGCTCCTCAGGAGGCCGAGGCAGGACAAAGTGAGACACTGTCTCAAACATCATCATCAACCCAATGTTGACGAAAACACAGAGAGAAAACCCACTCCTCACGTGCAGGCTTATAGTAATGGCCGCCCCCACAGGTCTCCTCACCTTGAGTGCCAGCTGGAACTCCAGGAGCTTGGTATAGCAGGCAGCTCGATTGCTGTATAATTTGGCATCTTTCGGATTCCTTTTGATGGCTTCTGTATAATGCTTCATGGCCTGGGGATAGTCCCCTGGGGAAGAAAAACAAAGTCTATCTTTTAAAAAGCAAAAAGCCCCCACATGTAGCCGGCCATATTACCCCCCAGCCTGGCATGGGAGGCACACGCAGCACCGCTCCCCCGATCCCCGAGCTGCAGGCAGCACCTTTCTGAAAACACTCGTTGCCTTTGTTCTTCTCCTCCAAAGCCAGGTCGGGGTTTATGTAGGCCAGCCGCTCTTGCTCCTTCAGGATTTTCTCTGCCTACAAAACACAATTCTTGGAATAGTAAACACTCATAATCATCTAAATATTAGGACGTTAATTTTCAGAGAATTGCTGACAAGCTTTTATTTTTGAGACGGAGTCTCGCTCTGTCACCCAGGCTGGAGTGCAGTGGCACGACCTCGGTTCACTGCAAGCTCCACCTCCCAGGTTCACGCCATTCTCCTGCCTCAGCCTCCTGAGTAGCTGGGACTACAGGCGCCCGCCTCCACACCTGGCTAGTTTTTTTTTTGTATTTTTTTAGTAGAGACGGGGCTTCACTGTGTTAGCAAGGATGGTCTCGATCTCCTGACCTTGTGATCCGCCCACCTTGGCCTCCCAAAGTGCTGGGATCACAGGCGTGAGCTATTGCTATGGTCCTTGCTATTGCTGGCAAATTTTTAAAAGAAATTTACAGTTTTTTTTTTTTTTTTGAGACGGAGTCTCGCTCTGTCTCCCAGGCTGGAGTGCAGTGGTGGGATCTCAGCTCACTGCAAGCTCCGCCTCCCGGGTTCACGCCATTCTCCTGCCTCAGCCTCCTGAGTACCTAGGACTAGGGGTGCCTGCCACCATGCAAGGCTAATTTTTTGTATTTTTAGTAGAGATGGTGTTTCACCGCATTAGCCAGGATGATCTCGATCTCCTGACCTCATGATCCACCCGCCTAGGCCTCCCAAAGTGCTGGGATTACCATAAAAGAGAATGAATGGCACTGACACAACACTTGGTGCAAAAATAAGCCCTGTATGAAAAGGATACACACCTCACTAGCACAATTCATTTTCTCACCAATCCTTTTGTGAATATAAAGTCACGCCCTACATAATTTATGACAATTGGCCTGATTCACATCATTTTTGTTGTATAAAATAGTCAAAGTGTTATGTTACAAGAACTATTAACACTCTTAATGCACAGGCCCTCAATATTAACACATTTAGGGTTGAAATCTTGGCTAATACAAAAAACTGCAAAAAATAAAACAAAACAAAACCAAAAACCAGATCACTTCCTATATGTTGTCACTGTTAAATGACAGAAAAAGAATCATATAAGATGACCAAAGCCACTACCTAAAAAAAGGTCAGGTTCAGCCAGGCATAGTGGCTCACGCCTATAATTCCAGCACTTTGGGAGGCTGAGGAGGGCGGATCACTAGAGTTCAGGAGTTCAAGACCAACCTGGGCAACACAGTGAGACCCCCTTCTCTACAAATAATTAAAAAATTAGCTGGACGTGGCCAGGTGCAGTGGCCTATAATCCCATACTTTGGGAGATTGAGGTGGATGGATCATGAGGTCAGGAATTTTGAGACCAGCCTGGTCAATATAGTGAAACTTCATCTCTATTAAAAATACAAAAATTAGCTGGACGTGGTGGTGCGCACCTGTAGTCTTAGCTACTCGGGAGGCTGAGGCAGAACTGCTTGAACCTGGGAGGCTGAGGTTGCAGTGAGCAGAGACCGTGCCACTGCACTCCAGGCTGGGTGACAGATCGAGACTCCGTTTCAAAAAATAAAAAAATAAAAAATTAGCTGGATGTAGTGGCACACGGTTGTAATCCTAGCTACTCAGGAGGCTGAGGTGGGAAGATCAATGAAGCCCAGGAGGTTGAGGGTGCAGCGAGCCATAACTGTGCCACTGTACTTCAGCCTAGGCGAAAGAGTGAGACCTTATCTCAAAAAAAAAAAAAAAAAAAAAAGTCAACTTCGTTATTAAATAAAACAGTAAGAAACAATGGCTCAATTATTAGGAAAACAAGAAAATACCCCTATTCCTTTCCTACCCACCTGCTGACATTTCTTGAGCACATCTGGGGTTCGGTGCTCTGCTAGAGACTTGTTATAGAAATGGATGGCATCCTTGTACTTTTCTTCTTTGAAGTATGAGTTGCCAATTCGAGCATACGCTCTGAAAAAGAGAGAGAGACGAAGACTGCTTAGGACTAACAGATAAGGTCAGCTCCTGCAGAAAAACACACCTGCAACTGGAAAGATCCGCATCACTGCCTTCAACACGTTTTGTCTTGTCTGCAGTGACCTTCTTGACAGCCCTTTTTTTTTTTTTTGGAGACGGAGTCTCGCTCTGTCGCCCAGGCTGGAGTGCAGTCATGCGATCTCAGCTCACTGCAAACTCTGCTTCCCAGGTTCACACCATTCTCCTGCCTCAGCCTCCTGAGTAGCTGGGACTACCGGCGCCCGCCACCATGCCCAGCTAATTTTTTGTATTTTTAGTAGAGACGGGGTTTCACTGTGGTCTCCATCTCCTAACCTCATGATCCGCCCGCCTCGGCCTCCTAAAGTGCTGGAATTACAGGCATGAGTCACCGCACCCGGCCTGCCAGCCCTTTCTTAACACAGCAGATTCTATGGCCAGCAGCCCTCCTCCCCATGCAGAGAAACTTAAGTCTTGGACAGGAAACCCTCCACGCTATCAAGGTATTCTGGAAGGTCAAGCCTACTTGGCAATCTGTCGATAGTCTTCTCGGTTTTCTCTCCCCACGTCAATGGCCTTCTCACAAAGCTCCCGGCACTTATTGTAGTCACCCTTTTCGAAGTACACCGCTGCCAGGCAGGATGGTGAAGAAGGAATAGTCAGTCCTTGCTTCTTCCCTCAGATACCCAATAATTCCCTTGCCCCTGGTTTCTGGGCCTCACCTGCTTGATTGGTAATGTAAGTCATGTTGGTGGGGTCCAGCTCCTTGGCTTTGTCGTAATGCTTCAAGGCTGTGTCAAAGTCTTTCTTCTTGTAGGCATCATTCCCCAGCTCTTTTTCTTTCAGTGCCTAGATGAGGTTTAGAAGTGAGTGCTGAGCAAATCTAACTCAGGTGACAAAGACAGCAAGAATCTATGATCTGTCACAAGTTCTGAAATACAGCTAACATGTACAGAACTCTAGCAAGTTCTCCTGAAGGCCTCTTCATCAATCAGCTATAGACAATACAGTCAAGTATCAGCCATTAGAATGAAAACTAATTTCATCTTTGCTTGCTCTGAAACTCCCCCTTTTCCACCTACTCTCCTGGATCTTTGTCAGGAAGCAGAGCGCTTCTTTAGGGGAGAGGAAATCCCTTCAACTTGAAGCAACCGTTGAGGACAGCAGAGTTTTGGACCAGGCTTTATTCTGAGAGGCTGCAGCAGATCTGGTGTCGGTCCTGTGGCTGCCTCAGGATCTTAGTTGTCAGGGAACCATAGCAGAGGGCGTGGTGAGAGGATGAGAAGGGGCTGAGTGGCACGAGTCTTCGGCAAAACTCGCTACCGCCCACAGTGGAGGGCCTTTTTCCAGCTGAGACACCCTAAACAACCAACGCTTACCCATTTCAAGGTGCTAAATTTGGCAACAATCTGCTGTTCCAGTTACAAGGAGGGAAATGAAATTGTTGAGGCGCATGCCTCCTGCTCCAAAAGAGTGCCGCTTAGCGGACGCTCCCAACTGCATACCATGTCCAGCCAGGAAGCAAAGGTCTAAGGATTGATGTGGACATTCTTCTGGATCATGACAAGGATGTGAATTACTCCCAACTTTCTGGTCTTGCTCTGACCAACACTCACACTGGCAGCAATGAAGCTACTGTTGCGACCATGGGAAGGGCAACTCCCGCTGCTCACTCTTGGCTACACATCACTCCTAGGAATTCTCTTGTGAAGCTCATCTTTTTTTTTTTTTTTTGAGATGGAGTCTCGCTCTGTCGCCCAGGCTGGAGTGCAGTGACGAGATCTTGGCTCACTGCAACCTCAGCCTCCCAAGTTCAAGTGATTCTTCTGCCCATCATGACACCTGGCTAATTTTTCTATTTTGAGTGGAGATGAGGTTTCACCATGTTGGCCAGGCTGATCTTGAACTCCTGACCTTAGGTTATCTACCCACCTTGGCCTCCAAAAGTGCTGAGATTACAGGCGTGAGCCACTGTGCCTGGCCTGAAGCTGATCTTTTAACATGCTGACCATTCTAATGAATAATAGTCATAAGCTTAGCACATTTCAAAGCACTCAAAATAGTTACAGCTGGGCACAGTGGCTTGTGACTGTAATCCTAGCTGAAGCAGGAGCATCACTTGACGCCAGGAGTTCAAGACCAACCTGGGAAACACAGCGAGACTCCGTCTCTAAAAAAAACCATAATAATCATGGTCATTCAAGGTTGACAGATGTTCCCATTCAACATAAAGATTTCTAGTTATCTATAAATGAGTGACAGTGAGGAGAAAAAACAAGACCTGCTTCTTATTCTCTGGAAGATCTTCTTCCATTGGCTCTGGCTTGGTCTCCTTTTTGGGAGGGGGTGGTGGTGGAGGTGTTGCAACCTCTTCCTCCTCATCCATACTGCCCAGATCGACCCCAAGGAGGACGCTGAGAGTGGTCATGATCCGGGGATCTTGTAGTTTCCTAGTATTGATTTAAAAAAAGAAAGAAAAATTGCAATTACTTCTCCCCACAATCAGTCTTTTAACTCCCACTATTAAAGTCAGATTCCTGTGTTTAGAAGCTCCTCACCCATCAAAAGATGGCTAGATTTTGCATCACTCATGAGATACAATTGAGGAATGCTCAAACCATCAAAACACCATCTAAAATAGAGTCAACAAAAATAAATAAAATGAAGTCACAGATAGTCGGGCACGGTGGCTCACACCTGTAATCCCAGCACTTTGGGAGGCTGAGGCAGGCAGACCACTTGAGGTCAGGAGTTTGAGACCAGCCTGGCCAAGATGGTGAAACCTGTCGCTACTACTAAACATACAAAAATCAGCCAGGTGTGGTGGTGTACACCTGTAATCCCAGCTACTCAGGAGGCTGAGGCAGGAGAATCTCTTGAACCCAGGAGGTGGATGTTGCAGTGCACCGAAATTACACCACTGCACTCCAGCCTAGGTGACAGAGCGAGACCCCATCTCGAAAAAATAAAATAAATAAATAAATAAATAAATAAATAAATAAATAAAAGTTACAGAGGTCAAGTTTATTCAAGGTTGGCAGATACACAGAGGAATAAGTTGTTTTAGGTATACTTCCATAGCTGATCTCAGGAGCCAGAGGATTGAGACAGAGATGGATACCAGTACAAGATTTAGACACATCTTTACACATGAACTTCAAGCCTGTTTCCACCCTGATATACCAACAGAGACAGTAGGGCCTAAGGAGATTGAAAGGATGGGATTGACACTAGATTACAGTTCTAGGATAGCAGGCAAGAGGTGTATATAGATGACAAGGAACATTCTAGATTACTGTGATATATGCTCCCCTGACCCTTTCTATAATTACAAATAAATGACCACCCGCTACTGCTCTGCAGAGAATAAGCAAAGGCAGAAACTGCAGTTTAGGGCAGGGAACCCTCTGCTGTGAGGTTATGGGAAGAAAAAGCATAACATTCCTCCAGATTTCCAGAACCTCAATGAGCGGCGTCCACTTACGTGCCCAGGTCGGAAGGCTTGTTTCGCAGCTGCTCTATCAGCTCCCGGTAGGTAGAATCACTGAGTAGTGTCCTTGTCCTGGGATCACTCTCCAACTTCTGATACAGATTGGGCATGTTGAAAGGGTTCATGAATTTTCTCTCTGTCCGAGTAAAGGAAAGCACATCACTATGAAATGAGTTCACTAGAATTACTGTGTCCCATACCCTAACAGACTGACATTTCTCAGGGGAAGACTCAAAATTAATCCCATTAATAATAAGAAAGAAAACTGTGCGTGGTACCTACCTGCCAACCTGGCCTCCATATTCTGTAAACCTTCTTTCAGTTGAGGGTTATTTGCCTCGTGTTTTAAGCCCTCCTCATAGGTTCGCTTAGCTTCTTCAAATCGGTTTAAGAACTCTAGAGCTGCTGCCTTTCGTGAATAGCCCTTAAACCACCAAAGAAAGACACAAAATAAAGAACACCCAGAGGTAAATGCAGAAGATAAACTCAAAAAAGAACAATTCTACTTTTTAAAATTTAATTTTATTTTTTTTTGCAACGGAGTCTCGCTCTGTCCCCCAGGCTGGGTGCAGTGGCGCGATCTTGGCTCACTGCAAGCTCCGCCTCCCGGGTTCATGCCATTCTCCTGCCTCAGCCTCCTGAGTAGCTGGGACTACAGGTGCCCGCCATCGTGCCCGGCTATTTTTTGTATTTTTAGTGGAGACGGGGTTTCACCATCTTGATCTCCTGACCTTGTGATCCGCCTGCCTTGGCTTCCCAAAGTGCTGGGATTACAGGCGTGAGCCACCGCGCCCGGCCAATTCTACTTTTAATGGGGGAAAAATGAGTATTCACACGAAGGCCAAAGAGAAAAAAGGAGAGGATTAGGCTACAAAGCCAAGGCTTTTACTTTAAGGATCCATCCAAATAGCAGAGGCACATCCGCCCCACCCCATTCACCTCTGATCAACTGTGGTACCTTTAGCAGCATTTTTTTTCCTTATTTATTTTCTTGGTAAAGACAGGGACTCCTTATGTTGCCCAGGCTGGTCTCAAACCCTTGGGCTCCAGTAATCCTCATGCCTCAACCTCCCAAAGTGCTGGGATTACAGGTGTGAGCTACTGCACCTGGCCTCTTCCTCCTCCTCCTTTTTAGACAGGGTCTTGCTCTGTCATCTGGGCTGGAGTGCAGTGGCACGATCTCAGCTCACTGCAACCACTGCCTGCCAGGCTCAGGTGCTCCTCCTGCCTTAGCCTTCTGAGTAGATGGGACTACAAGCACATGCCACCATGCCTGGCTAATTTTTTTTGCATTTTTAGTACAGACAGGGTTTCACCATGTTGGCCAGGCTGGTCTTGAACTCCTGACCTCAAGTGATCTGCCCACCTCAGCCTCCCAGAGTGTTGGGATTACAGGCATGTGCCACCGCGCCCAGCCCCAACCTCTTCCTTCTTAGTACCAAAAATAAAGGCTGTATTACAACTAATAGCTATCTTAGATTTGATAAAAAATGCTGTTTCTGAGGAGGATACTCAAACAGGGAGGTGAGTAGGTAACTATCAGTCTATCAGGACAGGTGAGCCTCAGGCCACCAAAAGGCATTTCTGGAAAGGTCTGAAGGGCCTCTCTCCCTCCGCTGCCCACAGCTGACCTTGCCCCAGTCAGGCTTTAGGTCGACAGTTTTGCAGCCATCCTCGTAAGCCTTCTGGTAGTCTCCTTTCTTAGCATAGGCAGCAGAACGGTTGCTGTACAGCACGTGGTTGTGGGGATCCAGCTTAATGGCTTCAGAGTAGCACTGTAAGGCATCGTCGATGTTGCCCGCGCTCAGGGCCTTGTTGCCCTTCTCTTTCAGCTCATTGACCTGAGGGGAAAGGAGCACACAGCTTTTCTATGATGAGTCCATTTAATCACAAGCTTTTAAGATAAGACTCATTCTTTTACGGAGTTACCAACAAATAAATAGGTGACTTTACAGATCAGAAAAGAGAATAGTTGTTCATTTATTTAATTTCCCACACCTTCCCTAGGGAGCCAGCAAAGAAAAAACAAGCAGGGGCAAAGAGCCCAGGCTGCACTCCACGCCAGCCCTCATGTGATGAACGAGGGCTCTGCCACTCTTCCGGTCTCTACATGGAGCTCATGAAGCCACTCCAGGACGTATCACATGCTTTCGTGGAAAAGTCAATTCATTTGTCACAGATTTCCAAAGCATCCAAATGATAAATGGAGCACAGGCCTAGTCACCCCTCACAGGAAGAAGGTGGGCGGAGTGGCACTGATACATGCTCCAGTGACCCGAAGGCTGTGGGATGGCAGCGGAGGCTTCTCTTTCTTGGGAGCAGCAAGATGCCTGCCTATGGCATGGTTGCCATCTCCTCCCATCACAGAAGAACTGGTCTCCATTTCCTGGTGTGGCAACATGTCGCCACATGACAGATAAATGTTCACTAATGGGTAACAGTCAAGCTAGCCCCCCAAATTGATTCCTGCCATTCTTAAATATTACTACATTACAAAGGGGATAGAGAATAAAGAAATGCTACTGTGGTTTAAACCTCTCCATTCTCAAACATTTAGAATGCAAAAAGTAGGGATACAGCAGGGTTTTGTTTTGTTTTGTTTTTCGAGACGGGGTCTCACTCTGTCGCCCAGGCTGGAGTACGGTGGTGCCATCTTAGCTCACTGCAACCTCTGCCTCCCAGGTTCAAGTGATTCTCCTGTCTCAGCCTCCCAAGTAGCTGGGACTACAGGGGCCCGCCCCGACGCCTGGCTGATTTTTGTAATTTTAGTAGAGATGGGGTTTCACCATATTGGTCAGGCTGTTTGTCTTAAACTCCTGACCTCAGGTGATCCATCCACCTCAGCCTACCAAAGTGCTGGGATTACAGACATGAGCCACTGCGCCTGGTGGGATACAGCAGTTTGAAAAAGTGAAGCAACTCTGCCTGGCCGCCCCACCGTCTGAGAAGTAAGAAGCCCCTCTGCCCGGCTGCCTGACTGGGAAGAGAGGAGCACCTCTGCCCGCCCGCCTCTGTCTTGGAAATGAGGGACACCTCTGCCTGGCCGCTGCACTGTCTGGAAAGTGAGGAGTTCCTCGGCCCAGCCCCTGCATGGTCTGGGAAGTGAGGAGCGTCTCTGCCCGCCCACCCCACTGTCTGAGAAGTGAAGAGTGCCTCTGCTGGGCTGCTGTGCAACCCTCCAAGTGTGAAGTGACAGCCCTGTGTGTGATCTTTCTGCCCTTCCCAAGTTTGCATTTTCGACATTAAAGTTTACTTTTTAATTAAAAAAAAAAAGAAAAAAGTGAAGCAGGCCTTGGCCCTGTCATAACAGGGTCCTCACTAAAGGGTTTCTCCTCACTGACCTGCCCCACAAAAGGCCAGGCGCCCCACAGCAGCCTACCTGAGGGCAGACAGCCCCTTGAGAAGCTCCTTCATTTATTCATTTTATTATTATTATTTTTTGAGACAGAGTCTTGCTCTGTCCCCAGACTGGAGCGCAGTGGCACGATCTCGGCTTACTGCAACCTCTGCCTCCTGGGTTCAAGCGATTCTCCTGCCTCAGCCTCCTGAGTAGCTGGGATTTACAGGCTCCTGCCACCACGCCTGGCTAATTTTTGTATTTTCAGTAGTGATGCGGCTTCACCATGTTGGCCAGGCTGATCTCAAACTCCTGACCTCATAATCCGCCCATCTCCGCCTCCCAAAGTACTGGGATTACAGGCGTGAGCCACCGCACCCGGCCATATATATACATATATATATATATATTTTAAAGACAGTATCTCACTTTGTTACCCAGCCTGGAGTGCAGTGGCATGATCACAGCTGGCTGTAACCTTCAACTCCTGGGCTCAAGCAATCCTCCTGACTCAGCCTTTTTTCTTTCTTTCGTTCTTTTTTTTTTTGAGACGGAGTTTCACTCTGGTTGCCCAGGCTGGAGTGCAATAGCGCGATCTCACATCACCATAACCTCTGCCTCCCAGGTTCAAGCAATTCTCCTGCCTCAGCCTCCTGAGTAGCTGGGATTACAGGCATGCACCACCACCACATCCACCTAATTTTGTATTTTTAGTAGAGACGGGGGTCTCTCCATGTTGGTCAGGCTGGTCTTGAACTCCTGGCCTCAGGTGATCTGCCCGCCTTGGCCTCCCAAAGTGCTGGGATTACACGTGTGAGCCACTGCGCCCGACCAACTCAGCCTTTTAAGTAGCTGGGACTACAGGTGTATGTCACCACGCCCGACTAAATGTTTTTCTTTTTTTTTTTTTTTTTTTTGATACGGAGTCTTGCTCTGTCACCTGGGCTGGAGTGCAGTGGCCGGATCTCAGCTCACTGCAAGCTCCGCCTCCCGGGTTTATGCCATTCTCCTGCCTCAGCCTCCCGAGTAGCTGGGACTACAGGCACCCACCACCTCGCCCGGCTAGTTTTTTTTTTTTTTTTTTGTATTTTTTTTAGTAGAGACGGGGTTTCACCATGTTAGCCAGGATGGTCTCGATCTCCTGACCTCGTGATCCGCCCGTCTCGGCCTCCCAAAGTGCTGGGATTACAGGCTTGAGCCACCGTGCCCGGCCATGTTTTTCTCTTTCTGTGGTAGAGATGGTGTCTCGCTATATTGCCCAGGCTTGTCTCAAACTCTTGGCCTAAAGCAACCCTCCTGCCTCAGTCTCCCAAAGGTGAGCCACCACACCAGACCAAAATATACCTTTAAGAGGTAAACGTTCTGTGAGACAGTTATGTCACCTAAGTTACTAACTCATTCTATGTATCATCCACTCACAACCCAGTAAATTGATGCAAGAAATAATTTTGTTAAGAGAAATGATTTTAGGCTGTAATCTCAGCACCTTGAGAAGCCAAGGCGGGTGGATCACCTGAGGTCAGGAGTTCGAGACCAGCCTGGCCAACATGGTGAAACTCCGTCTCTACTAAAAATACAAAAATTAGCCTGATGTGGTGCACGCCTGCAGTCCCAGCTACCCAGCAGTCTGAGGCAGGAGAATCACTTGAACCTGGGAGTCGGAGGTTGCAGTGACCTGAGATCGTGCCACTGCATTCTCACCTGGGGGACAGAGTGAGACTCTATCTGGAAAAAAAAAAAAAAGAGAAATGATTTTGGAATCCCGAAATAGATCAGGAACTTCATCAATTAGAGACCTTACAGAGGCACAGGCAGAAGGAACCTGCCAAATTAAGCAAACAAGGGATAAAAAATCCTAGAGCCCAAGTCGGAGGCCAGAACACAAAGGGTTAACAAAACTCAAGTGGGGTCAAGAGGCAGCTGGTGAAATTCCTGCCTATGCTTTAAAAAAGCATTTTTCAAACACAGTACTGATCAGCAGTGGGTCAGGAAATCAATTTTGTAGGTCATGACCAGCATTTTAAGAGACCAAGTGGGACAAAAAATACCAGCACACAGGGCACATAACAGTAAATACTGTTTTGCTGAATGTGTTACATGGCTGTATGCCTGTGTTGGGTTAAATGTAAGAAGTGTATCATTGTGGGATTTATTTGAAAGGCCCCTATTGAAAAAAAAGACAAGCTTGAACATTCGAAATCTGTCCAACTTGTTTTTTTTTGGAGACAGAGTCTCGCTGTCATCCAGGCTGGAGGGCAGTGGAGCAATGTCCACTCGCTGCGACCTCCACCAGCTGGCTTCAAGCAACTGTCCTGCCTCAGTCTCCCACATAGCTGGGACCACAGGTGTGTGCCACGATGCCCACCAAATTTTTTTTTTTTTTTTTGAGAGAGAGTCGGCCGGGTACAGTGGCTCAAGCCTGTAATCCCAGCACTTTGGGAGGCCGAGACGGGCAGATCACGAGGTCAGGAGATCGAGACCATCCTGGCTAATACGGTGAAACCCCGTCTCTACTAAAGAATACAAAAAACTAGCCGGGCGACGAGGCCGGCGCCTGTAATCCCAGCTACTTGGGAGGCGGAGGCAGGAGAATGGCGTGAACCTGGGAGGCGGAGCTTGCAGTGAGCTGAGATCCGGCCACCGCACTCCAGCCTGGGCGACAGAGCGAGACTCCGTCTCAAAAAAAAAAAAAAAAAGAGCGACAGTCTCGCTGTCACCCAGGCTGGAGTGCAGTGGTGCAATCTCGACTCACTGCAAGGTCCACCTCCTGGGTTCAACCGATTCTCCTGCCTCAGCCTCCCAAGTAGCTGGGACTACAGGAGTATGCCACCACGCCCAGCTAATTTTTATATTTTTAAAAAATAGAGACAAGGTTTCACCATATTGGCCAGGCTGGTTTCGAACTCCTGACCTCATGATCCACCCGCCTTGGCCTCCCAAGGTGCTGGGATTACAGGTGTGAGCCACCACCCCTGGGGCGATTTTTAAAAAATTTTTTTTATTTTTACTACAGATGGGGTTTCACAAATCTGGAAGGTTGGTCTCAACCTGACCTCATGATCCACCCACCTCCGCCTCCCAAAGTGCTGGGATTACAAGTGTGAGCCACCGCACCCAGACCAACTTGAGTATTTTCTAAACTGAAATACAAACTTCACAGTTGAAAATGAAAACAAAATCTTGTTTATTTTCAGGAATGGCTTCCAGATGGTGGGCTCAAACACACCTGGGGTTAAATGCCACGTCATCTGTACAGTTGCCATGTCAGTTTGCTGTCCTAAGTCAAATATTCATTCACCATCTATCTACCTGCACATACACTTCTATCATGGGTGGTGGTGATTTAAAAACAAATATTTTAAGACCAGGCAAAGTGACTCACGCTTGTAATTCTAGTGCTAATGCAGTGGGAGGCCAAGGCTGAAGGACAGCTTGAGCCCAGAAATTCGAGACCAGCCTGGGAAACATAGCAAAACCCCCGTCTCTACAAAAAAATTTAAAATTAGCCAGTTGTGGGCCGGGCTCGGTGGCTCAAGCCTGTAATCACAGCACTTTGGGAGGCCGAGACGGGCGGATCACGAGGTCAGGAGATCGAGACCATCCTGGCTAATACGGTGAAACCCCGTCTCTACTTAAAAAATACAAAAAACTAGCTGGGTGAGGTGGCGGGTGCCTGTAGTCCCAGCTACTCGGGAGGCTGAGGCAGGAGAATGGCCTAAACCCGGGAGGCGGAGCTTGCAGTGAGCTGAGATCCGGCCACTGTACTCCAGCCGGGGCGACAGAGCGAGACTCCGTCTCAAAAAAAAAAAAAGAAAAATAGCCAGTTGTGGTGGCGTGTGGTTAGCTACTCAGGAGGCTGAGGCAGGAGGATCGCTTGAGGCCAGGAATTTGATGCTGCAGTGAACTATGATCCCACCAGTGCACTATGATCCCACCAGTGCACTTCAGCCTGGGCCACAGAACCAGACCCTGTCTCTAAAAAATAAAAAATAAATTTGTTACAGCAAAAAGAGGTCCTTTCTCTTTTTTTCAAGACGGAGTCTCACTCTGTCGCCCAGACTAGAGTGTGGTGGCACAATCACAGCTCACTGCAACCTACGCCTCCCGGGGTGAAGCGATTCCCCTGCCTCAGCCTCCCCAGTAGCTGGGATTACTGGCGAGCGCCACCATGCCCCACTAATTTTTGTACTTTTAGTACAGAGGGGGTTTCACCATGTTGGCCAGGCTGGTCTCGAACTCCTGACCTCTGGTGATTTGCCCGTTTTGGCTTCCCAAAGTGCTGGGGATTATACGTGTGAGCCACTGCACCCAGCTGAGATCCTTTCTTAAAAGTAAAAGAGCAATGTCTTATTCCAGAAATTTTTCCCTCACCTATACTACAGCCCATTTAATCCTACATACAACTGAAGTATTACATGCGCACAAAAAGTTTATTAACTTCATTTCCACTCTTTTTAATACAGCAAGGAAGCTCGAGCTTTGCCTAAAGCAGCAAACTGCTACAAGAAACCAAAGGCTAAGCTCTGTAACTCACACCAAAAAAAGGGTGGTAGTCACTAGTCCATCGAGATGTCTTATTTAAGGGGAGTGTGTGGGCGATCTTAGTTTTATGGACCTGAAGTAAGAACCAAATACCAGGTATAGTTTCAGAATTGTCACCCCCAAGTGTTATGGGACCGGAGCGACGAGGGTAGTACTCTCGAGCGGATGATTTCTCAGATGTTGGTAGAGGTTTCTCGGAGGTTGTTTTGTCCTTTTTCTTCCGATGAATCATTACAGCTCAATGACAGCTTCCAATGGAACAAAATCTCTAGGCCTTTCACAACCACAAGCTACCAAGGACATAACCAAGTCACTGAAAGGAAGCAGCAGCCGCTTCAAACTCTGCCCCCCAAATGCTCAAGAGAGGCCCATAACTTCTAGCGGTTAATCTCTGCAAATTGTCTACAACCGTCCCAGTGGAGCCAGAAATCCACCTTTCGGACCCACCTTTCGGAAGTGTCGGTCCTTGGTCACTCGACAATCACACACACGCATACAAAAAGAGGAGGAGGGGCCGCAATACATTTGTAAACCACTGTCAGAGATGGAATTCGTTCCAAGGACTTTTGCGGCACCCTTCCCTTTACTGCATCAGCTACACTCGGTCTGCGGCTCCTCAAATCCCCGCTCAACGCTCTCCCACCCTCACATTCTCAGATGCAGAAGAGTAAGATTTGCCCCAACTGGATCCCAAGCTGCTAAGACCCTGGGTTACTCCCAGTGTATTCCCATCCCCGCTCCCTGGATCCGTCCAAGTTCCTCGTGGCTAAGTCCCGAGCGGTTTCTCCGTCGGCTGTCTCAGATCTCCCGGAGCGCTACCTCGCGGGTGCCGAACCCGGCCCCTGGCCCAACTCCACCCCGCCCTCTGCGGCCCGCACCCTCCCCAGAATAGCCCGCAGCAGCCCCTTTGGGACGCCTTCAGGACCCGGTCGCGGCCCCTCTTCCCGCCGCCGGCCGGACTCACCCAAACTGTGGCCTCCTCCCGGCCCTCCTCGCCCAACCAAGGGGCGATGGGCGCTACCCGCGGCCGGCCTCGCTACACATCCCGCTCCCGCCCGCCGCCCGCGGCCCTCGCCTCCCCGCCGCCGCCCCGTCCGGCCCCAGCACCCAGCTCCGGTCGCCTAGATCCGGCACCCGCCCCGCCCCCTACCGTGGCCGGGCCTCCGCCGGTCCCCGAGCGGTCTCGGGGCCTCAGCCCGCCCCTCCCCCTTCACCTGCTCCATAGCGCAGCGCGGCCCGGAACCCCGTTGAATCGAATCCGTCCGCTCCGCGATCCCAACCGCACGCGCCGCCTTCTGGAACCTACTAGAAGCTGCCGGGACCCCCGGCTCCCGCCCCTTCCTCGCCTGCTAACTGGTCGAGTACTTCTAGGGGGCTCTCTGTGCTGCTCTACTACTGGTTTGAAGTCCAGCCCATCATCTCCACTTCCCTCTCATTGGACAGCGGGGAGTGATTCCCTCAACCCTGCCTCCCCCGCACCTCAGGATTGGACGTCCCTCTATAAACCCACCCATCTCAGGCTGCACGAACGGAGGGAGGAGCGGACTTCTGCGACACAGATTGGTCTTTTGCTCTGCCAATCATAGCCGCGCTGGCGGCCGCGCCCATTGGTTCCGTTCGTTCTGGAAATTTCCACCTCTCCCATTGGGCGGCCGGACTCCATGTCGGAACCGCCTTCAGAATGAGAGCGATTCCAATTGGGCGGAGGGTTGCCAACCCTTTGCGCTGATTGGTTTAAATCGCTGCCTTTCAAAAGGCCGGGTTTCGCCCCGCCCGTGGCTTATGGCAGTCTTGGCCGTAGTCCGGTACTGTAGCTGTGTCTCCGGCGGCTGCAGTGCCTCTGGGTTACTTTCCATCTGGATCCCTAGTGCCGCGAGTTCCAGGCGGTCCCCGGGATCGCCAGCGGCACAGGGCCCCAGCCCTTCGCCCGCTCACCGAGATGGAGGTCCTAGCCGGTGGGCGCTGCCTGGTCCTCGACCGCCAGTTGCGCGAGTTGTTTAGCGCTGCGGCCTCGGCCTGGTCCTCCTGCATTCTGGCTGTTAGGTTCTGAATGTTCCAGAAATGCCACGTGACCGCGAGGGCGCTTGGGCTTGGGCTGGACAGGCAGGGGATCTCATCGCGGCGGGCGCGGCTGTTCCGCTGGGCGTCCTCAGTGGAACCGCACACCCTCTCTGAGTCGTTTGGTCCTGTAGGGCCGAGGGGAATTCGTGCGGTGTTCAGCACGCGGGAAGCACTTAGCGAAAGGGAGCTGTCCCCCAGCCCTCGTGAGTCCGATGTAAAGGAGTGAAAGAGACAAAGAGCTGAATCAGGTAGTTAACCGCTTATGAGCTGGCGAGCTGTGGCCTGGTAGAGCCTCAAATCCCAGCCCCAGAAGTCATAGGCAGGGCAGGCACCCCAAAGCGTGGATGAGATGCACCTGCGGAGTGAAAATGCTGCTATTGCTTCTAGAGTCGGCTGTGGTTCCTGGAACAAAGGAGCCGCATGACTCGGGTCTGGCGATGGTCTTGGGCTCTGCAGTGTCCTCATCCTTCCCCCTCTCTGGGTAATGCCATCTTCCCAGGGTTTAAAGTGTATCCTCTCTGCCAGTAGCTTGTCTCCACAGCCTCACTTTAATCCCACCTGCCCCACCCATTTTGGACACTGAGCCAAGTTGCCGCAGACCTGCAAACCTGGTAATCCCTCACTTGAAAGTGCTGAAGGCTTTAGGGTGGGGTTCAGGGCCTGTGTAATCTAACCGCATACTTTTTTTTTTTTTTTTGAGACGGAGTTGAGTCTCACTGTCTCCCAGGCTGAAGTGCAGTGGCGCCATCACAGCTCGCTGCAGTCTCGACCTCCTGAGCTCAAGCCATCCTCCCACCTCAGCCTCTCAAGTACCAGGGGTTACAGGCAGGCATCACTACGCCTAGCTAATTTTTCTATTTTTTTGTATAGACGGATTTCTTCGTGTTGTCCAGGCTGGTCTTAAACTCTCGCTCTGTCTCAGGCTAGAGTGCAGTGGGTCGATCTCGGCTCCCTGCAACCTCTGCCTCCCCGGTTCAAGCAATTATCCTGCCTCAGTCTCCCAAGTAGCTAGGATTACATGTGTGCGCTACCACGCCCGGCTAATTTTTTAAGTTTTAGTAGAGATGGGGTTTCATCATGTTGACCAGGCTGGTCTCAGACTCCTGACCTCAAGTGATCCGCCCGCCTCGGCCTCCCAAAGTGCTGGGTTTACAGACCCAGCACTGCGCCCAGCGGTTTTGCATTTTTGATAGTGAGGCATGGTGAGAAAAGACTTGAAGAAAGCAAGGGAGTGAGATCCTTGGAAATGTGGGAGAGAACCTTGCAGGCCCATGGAACAGCCAGTGCAAAGGCCCTGGGAT
The DNA here is from genome assembly GCF_007565055.1 of Rhinopithecus roxellana. Taxonomy (NCBI): domain Eukaryota; kingdom Metazoa; phylum Chordata; class Mammalia; order Primates; family Cercopithecidae; genus Rhinopithecus; species Rhinopithecus roxellana. Next base: position 11,398,820 of record NC_044563.1, on the reverse strand, counting down.
GGGCGCTGCCTCGGGGTAGCCAAGATAGCAGGAGGCACAGCTGCCCAGAGGAAGCAGGGGCCAGGTCCTGCAGGGTTAGAGGCCATTGCCACTCCCGAACACATTGGCAGGTTTTGAGCAGAGGAGTGTCATGATCTTACGTTTTCTTAGGATCCCTCTGGCTGCTGTGTGGAGGAAGAGGGGAGAGTGAGAGCAGGGTTACCTCTTAGGAGGCTGTGGCAGTAATTCCAGGGAGCCAGAATGGGAGCAGAGGAGGGGACAGGAATTGGATTCTGGATGCATTTTGGAGGGAGCATGAAGGAAAGCGGGGTCAAGGGTTCCTCTGAGGCCTTGGCCTCCTTTCTTATTCATCTACATCCAGTCTGTCAAGGACACCTTTCATTTCTTCTTGGCACTGTCTCCAGGCCACCACACTGGTGCCCACCTGACCAGCAGTGGCCTTTCCAGGCCTTCCATCTTCTTCCCAGCAGCTTCTCTCCGAGTGGCCAGGTCCCATTTCCCATACACCTTTTTTTAGAGTGTGTTGCACTGCTCCGGGTGCAGGGCTGTAGTAGTGACCAGGGCAGCCCCAGATGAAGCTTCTGCTCACAGGGACCTTTTCTACTGAAAAATGATCCCTAAACTCTCAGCTGTGTGATGTTAAGCAGTTTGCATAACCTCTCTGTACTTCAGTTGCCTCCATCTTCTAATGGGGATTAAAAAGTGTTGACATCATAGTGGTTGTGAGGATTACATGATTTGTTATTTATAAAGCACTTAGAACTTGTCAAGAAAAGGCCCTGTGGATCTCCTGAGGTCAGGAGTTCGAGACCACCCTGGCCAACATGGAGAAACCTCGTCTCTGCTAAAAATACAAAAACTAACCAGGCGTGGTGGTGCACTCCTGTAGTCCCAGCTACTCGGTGGGCTGAGGCAGGAGAACCACTTGAACCCGGGAAGCGAAGGTTGCTGTGAGCCAAGATTATGCCACTGCACTCCAGTCTGGGCAACAGAGCAAGACTCTGTCTCCAAAGAAAAAAAACAGTGCCTGGGCCGGGTGCGGTGGCTCAAGGCTGTAATCCCAGCACTTTGGGAGGCCGAGACGGGCGGATCACGAGGTCAGGAGATCGAGACCATCCTGGCTAATACGGTGAAACCCCGTCTCTACTGAAAAATACAAAAAACTAGCCAGGCGAGGTGGCGGGCACCTGTAGTCCCAGCTACTCGGGAGGCTGAGGCAGGAGAATGGCGTAAACCCGGGAGGCGGAGCTTGCAGTGAGCTGAGATCCGGCCACTGCACTCCAGCCTGGGCGATAGAGCGAGACTCCGTCTCAAAAAAAAAAAAAAAAAAAAAACAGTGCCTGGCTACGGAATAAGAACTACACAGATTTATTAAATCAAAATCAGTGCACAAATGATAATTCTCAAGAGTGAATGCTACAGAGAACACAAAAGGCAAGGCACAGAGAGATGACCTGGGTGGCAGAGAAGGAAAGCACTCCCAGAGGTGAGTGGTTAGTGAAGGCCTGTCAGAGATGGAGCGAGGAGAAGCTTAGGGGGCACAGGGGACCACACAGGCAACAGAGGATGCAAAGGTCCTGAGGCCAGGGCAAATTCAGAATTTTTTTTTTTTTTTAAGATGGAATCTCGCTCTGTCACCCAGGCTGGAGTGCAGCGGCGTGATCTCGGCTCACTGCCACCTCTGCCTCCTGGGTCCAAGCAATTCTCTGCCTCAGCCTCCTGAGTAGCTGGGATTGCAGGCACCCACCACCACGCCCGGCTAATTTTTGTGTTTTTAGTAGAGACAGGGTTTCACGGTCTTGGCCAGGCTGGTCTTGAATTGCTGGCCTCATTATCCACCTGCCTCAGCCTCCCAAAGTGCTGGGATTACAGGTGTGAGCCACCATGCCCGGCCCAGAATTCTCTTTATCTTTTTTGAGGGGGTGGGGGATGGAGTCTCACTCTGTTGTCCAGGTTGGAGTGCAGTAGCACGATCTTGGCTCACTGCAACCTCTGCCTCCCGGGTTCACACGATTCTGCCTCAGCCTCCTGAGTAGCTGGGATTATAGGTGTCCACCACCATGCCCGGCTAATTTTTTTTTGTATTTTAGTAGAGATGGTGTTTTACCATGTTGGCCAGGCTGGTCTCAACCTCATTACCTTTAGTGATCCACCTGCCCCCGCCTGCCAAAGTGCTGGGATTACACAGGTGTGAGCCACCACGCCTGGCCCTGGCCCAGAATTTTCAAGAAATCTAAGGAAGGCTTTTTTGTGCTCTAAGTGTCCTTGACTGTAAGGTGGGGAGGATGAAGTGCCCTTGACTTCCCAAGGTTACTATGCAGAGTGAACAATATAATCCTCCCGGGTTGGACTTGAGTCTTGTCAGACCTGAAGCTTATGACAATTTGAGAGCTCGCTTTGAGAGAAGAAACACACAAAAAATGAAGTGTGCGGCTTTTTTAGAAGGAGCACGAATGGGGTCCCCGATGTTTAAGCTGCTTTAGTGTTACAGTAAAGCCACCTCTCAATACCCAGAAGTGTTAGCTCTTATAACTTCCAGCAACTCAGTTTTTTCCAAGCCTCTTGGTGGACTCAGAGGAGGACAGGGAGGCAGCCACTCTGGCCAGCCAGGGCCCTCCTCCCAGGTCCCTGGAACGCAGGAGCACCAACCACAGCCGCGTCTGGCCTGGGCATCACGTGACGTCCCAGAGTGATTCATGCTGCTATTTCAGTGCTGCTGCAGTCAAGGGTAGGGAGAGGCATGGCGAGGCTGTATCTGGAGTCAACTTGAAGGCCGTAGTTCCTGCAGCAATGGCACTGAAGGTAAAGTGAGGGTGACTGAGTCTCAGCAGAGCAAATTCCTAACTTCAAAGTTTTCTCAATATCAGAAAAACTGGGAGAACTGGATCTCAGCATAGGTGGGGAGTAGGGATTAGGGAAGGGCTGCAGCTCAGAATTTGGGCTCTGTAGACCTGGAATTTTTGTTTGAAACTCCTAAGAACTCTCTTAATTTCCTACTTAACTGAGTGATTCTAACTTGTAGCTCTTCTGCTAAGATAGAATTGGCATCCTCATTAGTGGGGAAAATAAAGTACTGTAGAGTTCTGTCCAATTCCGAGGACTTGTATAGAGCCAGGCACTGTGCCAGATGCTTCAAGGAATAAAATGATAATTATTATATAATAATTATTAATTAGAGAACCCTGGAGCCGAGTCCTGGGCCTTGCTATCCACACCCCGCTCCCTGGGAGATCCAGCCAGTCTTGTAGCTATAAATGCTATCTCAGATGACTCCCATAATTCTGTCCTCAGCACAGATCTTACCCCCCAGTCCCAGACTTATCTATCCAGCTGCCATCTTGACATCTTCGTCTGGATGGGGTGCTCAAATCATAACTCCCAATATCCCTCTCAACCCCGCCTGCCCCTGACTTCCTCTTGCCAGTGGCATCATTATTCTTCCAGCAGCTCAGGCTGAATACTGTGGAAGCATTCTTGACTTGTCTGTTTCACAGCCCACATCCAGTCCATCAGCTAATTCTGTCAGCTGTATGCAGACCTCCGGGACCCCCTCAGGGTGTTGGGGGAAGGACTGTTGCTCCTTGGACTGGTAGATGGCCAGAGTCAGAGGTGACAATGTGCTAAGACACCCTGCAAGGGGCCCCCCCAGCCTGGGCACCCAGGCCATATATAGCCTCTGCAGGATGTGGGGTTGGGTTGGGGGACGGGAGGAGAGACTTCGTATTTCAGGGAGACTGCTGAGGTGAGGCCAACTCAACGGCAGCCATGGCACACGGTAGACCAGAGCCCTTCCCAAGGGTTAAGGACCATGTGAACTGGGAAGGGGATGAGTTCCTCACAGCTGAGTAGGATGGAGGCTTAGAGTCAGAACAAGGTGATCCCAAGACAATGGTTTTCTTTCTTTTTTTTTTCTTTTTTTTTGAGACAGAGTGTCGTTCTGTCACCCAGGCTGGAGTGAAGTGGCGTGATCTCAGCTCTCTGCAACCCCTGCCTCCCAGGTTCCAGCAATTCTTCTGCCTCAGCCTCCCAAGTAGCTGGGATTACAGGTGTGTGCCACCACGCCTGGCTAATTTTTGCGTTTTTAGTAGAGATGGGTTATTGCCATGTTGGTCAGGCTGGTCTCGAACTCCTGACCTCAGGTGATCCACTCGCCTCGGCCTCCCAAAGTGCTGAGATTACAGGCATGAGTCACCGCGCCTAGCCGAGGCAATGGTTTTCAGCCAGGGTGTCCCCAGCTGTCATTTGGCAATGTCTGGAGACATTTTGGGTTGTCATAACTGAGTGTGTGTGTGTGTATGTGTGCACATGCTGTAGTGGCCAGGGATGCTGCTAAATACCCTACAAGGCACAGAATAGCCATCACAATTATTTGGCTCCAAATGTCAATAGAGCTGAGGAAGAGAAATATTAATATAAACACAGCAGTTCTTGCACACCTGAGGTTGAGGTTCGAGGGTGAAACCTGCCTGCTAATGTGGCAGGCAGATTGCAATTGACCGCAGCACATAATATGACACCCAATGGCAAGAGAAGGATGTCGGGGTCACTGAGGGAGACGAAAGATGCTATATATTCGTTGACACCCCTCTCATTGCAAAGTGGGAGGTCTGTGTCCCCTCCCCTTGAATTCCATGGAGTTGGGACTACTCTGACCAATCGAATACAATAGAAATAACATCTTGCAGTTTCCAAGCCTTATAAAACTGGCAGCTTCCACTCCCTGTTTCTTGGGACACACTGTCTTAGAGCCTGTGCTGCCACCGAAGAAGTCTGAGTGCCCTGAGGCCACCATGGTGTGGGGAAGCCTACGCTAGCCTTGTGGCAAGCCAACTGTTCCGCAGCACAGCGTGGGCTCCAGGTAACATGAAGGAAGCTGTCTTGGGCCTTCTAGCTCAGCCCAGTCTCCAGCGAATCCCACTTAGTGACCCTAGTCGAGGCCACATGGAGCAGAAGAATCACCTAGCTGAGCCCTGACCCACAAAATCTTGAGATGGAATTAAATGGCTGTTGTTCCCAGCCAGAAAAGCAAGGTAGCTTAAGGTAGTTTGTTCCACAGCAGTAGGTAACTAGAACAGTCACACCCAAGGGTTTTTTCCTGCACTTTCCCCCTCACCACGTATGGCAGAAATCCTCAGGAATTCTCATGAGCCAATGTCATGCTAGTGCTTGTTCCATCTGCTCCTCTCCAGCCACCCCAGCCTGCTGATCCAAGCACTCTCTGAGATGACTCCTGTGTGTTGACTTCCTCCCATGAGGAAGAAGTTTCCTTCACTACCATGTGCTGGATCCCAGCACAGAACCTGGGGCATTGTCAGTGCTTAGTGTTTGTCAAATAAGCCAATGGAACTGGTCACCCTCCGCTGCCCTGGGGGTCCCTCAGCCTCTCCTAAAAGGTCCCTTGGACCTTCCCTCTGGGCTTCCTCACTCCCTATTCTGCTTATTCTTTTCTGAGCTAAATTGTTGTAGCCCCTCAGATACAAATGGCCCAACCCCACTGTCTCCTTTCCAGCACCTCTGTTGAGAAATACCAAGTTGCAGAGAGTGTGCCTGTGTGGGCGTGGGTGGGATACGTGCCTCTTCTACACCACCTATAGGAAGGTACGCTTAGCAATAGCTATTGAAAACACAAAAGTGATTCCGGTCTTAGGAATGTCTCCCACAGGTGACCCCACCCTGGTGGCACAGGATGTCTCAGGCAGCACCGTCTGGGACAGCAAAAGGACTGGAAACCACTTGAGTCCAACCATGGAGGACACTGGAAAACATGATGCTGCCTCCATAGGATGAGATATTGGCAAGTGTGAAGAAACAACATTTGGGTAGATATTGACATGGCAGTGACATATGGTAGAATAAAAAAAGTTAGTGGTTGTGATATTGTGAATATAATAAGTATGCATATTTGGGTTTCACTTCCAGTTCCTGGCACAGAGCTCCTGAAACACTTGTAATTTCCTGAGTGATGGTGGGAGAGAAGCATCTTTTGTTACTCATAATGAGCCCCTTTCAACCATGAATTTATGCTAATGAGGTGACTCTTGGTGCATAAGGGTGTAGCCAGGGGAAGGGGAACCCAGCAAGTGATTAGAGGGTTCAAACCCTGGGGAGGGGAGATGGGGCGGACATTGAGTTAATCACCAGTGGTCAAGAATTAAACAATTATACCTGTATATTGAAGCTGCCATAACACTCCTAAATGAGGCCGGGTATAGTGGCTCATGCCTGTAATCCCAGCACTTTAGGAGGCTGAGGCAGGTGGATCACCTGAGGTTAGGAGTTCAAGACCAGCCTGGCCAACACGGTGAAACCCCGTCTCTACTAAAAAGACAAAAATGAGCCAGGTGTGGTGGTGCGCACCTGTAGCCCCAGCTGCTCAGGAGGCTGAGACAGGAGAATCACTTGACCTGGGTGGGAGGCAGAGGTTGCAGTGGAGCCAAGATTGCACCCCTGTACTCCAGCCTGGGTGACAGAGCAAAACTCCATCTCAAAACAAAAACAAACAAAAACCTAAATTACAGCATTCGGAGAAGAACACACGGAGATGCTGGGAGGGTGACGTGATCAGAGAGGACTTGGAGATTCTGCATCCTGCCTTCTATACCTTGCCCTATGCATCTCTTCTATCTGGCTGTTCCTGAACTTGTATCCTTCATGATAAACCGGAAATAAGGCTGGGTGCAGTGGCACATGCCTATAGTCCCAGCTACTCAGGAGACTGAGGCTGGAGGATCGCTTGAGCCCAGGAGTTCGAGGCTACAGCAAGCACCATTGCACTCTAGACAGAGACACGCTGTCTCAAAAAAAAAAAAAAAAGGTAAGTAAACTGTTTTCCTGAGTCCTGTGAGCTGTTTCTAGCAAATTATTGAACCTGATGAGGGGGTCATGGAAACCCCAATTCATATGTCAGAATTATGGGGGGCCCAGGACTTGCTCCTGGAGTGTGAAGTGGGGACAGTCTTGTGGGACTGGGCCCTTAACATGTGGGAGCTGATGCCAACTCCAGGTTGATAGTATCAGAATGGATTCAATTGTAGGATACCCAGATGGTGTTGGAGAGTTGGTCGATGTGGAAAAAAAACCCCACACATTTGGTGTCAGAAGTGTTGTGAGTAAAAAAAAAAAAAAAAAAAGCATAGTAGTTGTGGAACAGTGTGTATGGCTAAATCCTATTTTTGTAAAAATAAAATTATGTGTGTATTTCTTCACATATGATTATACATGCATGGAAAAAAAATCTATATACCCAGCCAATGGCTAAAGGAATTACCTCTGTGGACTGGGAACAGGGAGGCGGTGTGCTGTGATAGTTTGCTGGGGCTATCATAACAGAATGCCACAGATGGGGTGGCTTAAACAACAGAAATGTATGTTCTTACAGTTCTGGAGGCTGCAAGCCCAGGTTCGAGGCATCAGCAGGTGTGGTTTCCTCTGAGGCCTCTCCCCGTCACTTGCAGATGGCCGCCTTCTTCCTGCCTCCTCACGTGGTCCCTCCTCTGCACTCCAGCATCCTTGGTGTCTCTTTGTGTGTCTAACTTCACCCCCGCCTTTTTTTTTTTTTTTTTTTTTGACCGAGTCCGCTCAGACTAGAGTGCAGTGGCATGATCTCAGCTCACTGCAACATCCACCTCCTGGATTCAAGCGATTCCCCTGCCTCAGCCTCCCAAGTAGCTGGGATTATAGGTGTGTGCCACCATGCCCGGCTAATTTTTGTATTTTTAATAGAGACGGGTTTTCACCATATTGGCCAGGCTGGTCTCAAACTCCTGACCTCAAGTGGTCCATCCGCCTCAGCCTCCCAAAGTGCTGGGATTACAGGCATGAGTCGCTGCGCCCAGTCCCCAACTTTCCTCTTAAAAGGATATCAGTCAGGCCAGTCACGGTGGCTCAGACCTGTAATCCCAGCACTTTGGGAGATCGAGGCGGGTGGATCACTTGAGGTCAGGAGTTTGAGACCAGCCTGGCCAACATGGTAAAATCCCATCTCTACTAAAAATACAAAAATTAGCCAGGCATGGTGGCAGGCGCCTGTAGTCCCAGTCACTCGGGAGGCCAAGGCAGGAGAATTGCTTGAATCCAGGAGGCGGAGGTTGTAGTGAGCTGAGATCATGCCACTGCACTCCAGTCTGGGCAACAAAGCCAGACTCTTATCTCAAAAAAAAAAAAAAAAAGGACACCAGTCAGACTGGAGACTGGAGTAGAGCTCACCCTAATGGCCTGATTTTAAGTTAATTACCTCTCTTTTTTTTTTTTTTTTTTTTTTTTTGAGACAGAGTCTCGCTCTGTCACCCAAGCTTGAGTGCAGTGGCACGATCTCAGCTCACTACAACCTCTGTCTCCCAGGTTCAAGTGATTCTCCAGCCTCAGCCTCCCAAGTAGCTGGGTTATAGGCGTGTGCCACCACGCCAAGCTAATTTTTGTATTGTTTAGTAGAGACGGGGTTTCTTCATGTTGGTCAGGCTGGCCTCAAACTCCTGACCTCAGGTGATACACCTGCCTCGGTCTCCCAAAGTGCTGGGATTATAGGTGTGAGCCACCGCACCCAGCCTTAATTACCCCTTTAAAGGCCCTGTATGCAAATACAGTCACATTCTGAGGTACTGGGGGTTAGGGCTTCAACATAGGAATTCAGGCAGACACCATTCAGCCCATAACAAGGGCTTTCACTTTTTTTTTTTTTGGTAGAAATGGGGTCTCGCTATGTTGCCCAGGCTAGTCTTGAACTCCTGGGTTCAAGTGATTCTCCAGTCTCAGCCTCCAGATTAGCTGGGGCTACAGATGCACCAGCATGCCCAGCTAATATTTTTACTTTTATCTTTTTTAGACAGAGTTTAGCTCTTTTTGCTTAGGCTGGAGTGCGTGATCTCGGCTCACCACAACCTCCGCCTTCCGGGTTCATGCGATTCTCCTGCCTCAGCCTCCCAAGTAGCTGGGATTACAGGCATGTGCCACCACGCTTGGCTAATTTTGTATTTTTAGTAGAGATGGGGTTTCTCCATGTTGGTCAGGCTGGTCTTGATCTCCCGACTTCAGATGATCCGCTCGCCTCAGCTCCCCAAAGTGCTGGGATTATAGGCGTGAGCCACTGCGCCCAGCCAATATTTTTATTTTTTGTGGAGTCAGGGTCCTACTACGTTTCCCAGGCTGGTCTCGAACTTCCAGGCTCAATCAATCCTCCTGCCCTGGCCTCCCAAAATACTGTGATTCCAAGCCTCAGCCACAGCACCCTGCTGGCTTTTACTTTTTACTTTATTTCTATGTTGTTAAAATTTATTACAATAACCATTACTTTTAAAGGATTTTGTGCACTTCAATCCAAATGTCCCTAAAGCATCTACCTCCTTCCTGGGCCTTCTCTGAAGTCAGAGTAGGGGCAGGTGAAGCCCTCCCTCTGCTGGCTCCAAGGATGAAACCCCCTGGCCCACTAAGGCCATTCCCCTGGGGAGGGTGGCGTGGGATAAGAACATTCAGTATCTGTTTGGCCCTCTCGAGATCACTGAAGCCTTTCCCAGACAGCTGACATGGTCTTCAGATCATTCTGCCAAACATCAGGTAGAGGCTGGGCATGGTGGCTCTCACTTGTAATCCCAGCACTTTGGGAGGGCGATGTGGGTGGATCACTTGAGGTCAGGAGTTGAGAACAGCCTGGCCAATGTTGCAAAACCTCATCTCTACAAAAATACAAAAGTTAGCCGGGCGTGGTGGTGGGTGCCTGTAATCCCAGCTACTCAGGAAGCTAAGGCAGGAGAATTGCTTGAACCTGGGAGGCAGAGGTTGCAGTGGACCAGGATCGCACCACTGCACTCCAGCCTGGCCGACAGACTGAGACTCCATCTCAAAAAAAAAAAAAAAAGTGGAGGGGCATCTTCTGTTTTGCAGGCTCCTGGTTTATAGCTACAAGCTCTGGACATTTAATACCTTGTAATCCATGCTTCCCTTATATACCTCTCAACATAATGACTATACAATATGGCCAATGAAACGGATAGTAAAATGAAACATAGGCAAGTAATAAAGTGAAATATGAAGAGAGTAGTACAACCTGGATGAGGGTGGAATGCAAAATTGTCATCAGACAGAGAAGACGACAGGAGGACCTGAGAGCTGGAGGGATGGACGCTTATCTACCCAAATGAGGCAATAAAAAATAGAAAGATGGCAGGGTAAAAATGGGGGAGAGCTGCCACTTGAAAGACTCTCAGGAAACAGTGATGCATCAGACTTTATCATTAAGTCCCAGAGGAGAGGAGTGGATCTGGGGATCCCTTTAGATATGGTAGAATTCTCCTGGGTCCTGCTCTGGTCTTAAATCTCAGACCAGTAGCAGGAAAACCCTAACTGTACTGTGGTCCTGCATGTCCCTGCAACTTCAGCCCTGCTGTGATAGTGTATCTGCTCCTCTGGATGGCTTTGCCACCTTGAAAGGTGAGACCATGTGGAGCAGAGCCAAGGGGCCTCAGCTGACAGCCAGCACCAACCATCAGTTATGTGAGTGAGACCACCTTGGACCCCCAACCCCAGATGGGTTGTCAGATGACTATAGCTGCAGGTAAAGGAGTGAGACAGTGACACCAGTAGATGAACCGGCCAGCTTAGCCCAAACTGCTGACTTAGAACTGCTGTTATTTTAAGCCAGTAAATTTTCAGTGACTCATTACAAAGCAGTAGATAACCGTGACAGTCTAAGAGGATTTAAGTTCAGAAACAGTATTGAATATTTAAGATAACTGATTTGCCACATTATAAGTTTATTAGTATATAAGAGTTGCTTGGCTGGGCACAGTGACTCATACCTGTAACCCTAACACCTTGGAAGGCTGAAGCAGGAAGAATGCTTGAGCCCAGGAGTTTGAGACCAGCCTGGGCAACACAGTGAGACCCCATCTCTAAAAAAAAAAAAAGAAAAATTAACTGGGTGTGGTGACACACACCTATAGTCCCAGCTGCTCAGGAGGCTGAGGGTGGAGGATCGCTTGAGCCCAGGAGGTCAAAGCTGCGGTGAGCCATGATTGCTCCAGACCCTGTAGACATTGTCCCTGAGAAAAGGAAAAACAAAAAGAGGTACTTAAATGATAAGAAAAAAAAAAAAAAAAAAACCTTGTAAGTCTCTTCTGCTGGGAATTTGAGGTGTTTGAGAGGATCAGCTACTTTAACTCTGTAAAATATAGTTTAAAATCTATTAGAGGATTTAATTACTTAAGTTTGTAATTGGCATTCATTTTTAGAAGAATTTAATCTGTTGAACTTATGAGTTAATTAAATATTTATCAAAGTGAACATAATTGTTCTTTTATAAAAATAATTAGTAGGCTTATACATAGAAAACTAGATTTATGAATTGCTCTTGGATGTTTAAGAAAAACTAGTTTTTAAAATTTATATGTTTAATAAATACAGTATTAATTTAAACACAAGCAGCAGTAGGTAGCTTTTCTTTGCACAAAACCCCCTCTCCAACATTAAAAATCCTCAACTGACAATGCCCTATGCCACAGCCCCAGTGGAAGATTCAGCATTCCACAGACTTCCACACCTCTGCTTCTATGGGTCCCTCTGCCTGGAATGCCCCCAACACATACACACCTTCCATACCTGGCAAAATTTTACTTTTTCCAAAAGATCCAGCTCAAATTCTATGAAGATATCCTCCCTCACCAATGTTCAGAATCCTGCTGCCTGCCCGGGACCACTTGTGCATGTGACCCAGGCCTCCAGTAGACCACGGAGAGGTATTAGCGGGAAACTTCACTATCACAGAGCTGAATCCCAGGAAAAAGAAACAGTAGCACTGGTACACAGTGGGCATCCAGGGTGCTTCAGTAGCCTGGCAGTATAGGACACGGGTTTTGGAGATTTCTGAGCAGATGAATAACATGACATAAATGTTTTTTTAAAGTACATGTTTGTTGGCTGGGCACGGTGGCTCACGCCTGTAATCCCAGCACTTTGGGAGGCTGAGGTGGGTGAATCATCTGAGGTCAGGAGTTCGAGACCAGCGTGACCAATATAGTAAAACCTTTTCTACCAGAAATATAAAAATTAGCGGGGCAGGCCGGGCGCGGTGGCTCAAGCCTGTAATCCCAGCACTTTGGGAGGCCGAGATGGGCGGATCACGAGGTCAGGAGATCGAGACCATCCTGGCTAACACGGTGAAACCTCGTCTCTACTAAAAATACAAAAACCTAGCCGGGCGAGGTGGCGGGCACCTGTAGTCCCAGCTACTCCGGAGGCTGAGGCAGGAGAATGGCATAAACCCGGGAGGCGGAGCTTGCAGTGAGCTGAGATCTGGCCACTGCACTCCAGCCCGGGCGACAGAGCAAGACTCCGTCTCAAAAAAAAAAAAAAAAAAAAAAAAAAAAAAAAAAATTAGCGGGGCATGGTGGCACATGCCTGTAATCCCAGATACTTGGGAGGCGGCTGCTCCTTGAACCTGGGGGAAAGAGGTTGCAGTGAGCTGAGATCATGCCACTGCACTCCAGCCTAGGCGACAGAGCCAGACTCCATCTCTAAATAAATAAATAAACAAATACATGTTATTTATTTATTTATATTTAGAGACAAGGTCTCACTATGTTGCCCAGGCTGACCTCCAGCTCCTGGCCTCAAGTGATCTTCTTGTTTCAGTTTCCCAAGTAATTGGGACTGCAGGTGTGACCCACTACACCTGCCTTATTTTTTTTTGAGAGGGAGTCTCACTCTGTCACCCAGGCTGGAGTGCAGTGGCACGATCTCAGCTCACTGCAACCTCTGCCTCTCAGGTTCAAGCAATTCTCCTGCCTCAGCCTCCTGAGTAGCTGGGACTACAGATATGTGCCACCATGCCCAACTAATTTTTTTTTGTTTTGTTTTGTATCTTTAGTAGAGACGGGGTTTCGCTATGTTGGCCAGGCTGGTCTCAAACTCCTGACTTCAGCTGTTCTACCCGCCTCAGCCTCCTAAAGTGCTGGGATTACAGGCGTGAGCCACTGCACCCAGCCTGAGCACCAAGACTTTCTTATGACTGGGGACCCTGCCTCTACCTCATCATCCTCCCTAGATATTGCCAGGAAGGTTGCACAGGGCAGAATAATGGCTCTCTAAAGATTCCACATCCTAAATCCTACAGCCTGTAAATATGTTACATTTCATGGCAAAGGGGAATGAAGGTTGCAAATCAGCTAAGTAGAGAAATTGACACCGATTGTCTAGGTGGGCTCCATGTAATCACAAGGGTCCCTGAAGATGGAAGAGAAAGGCAGAAGGAGAGTATCAGAGGGAAATGCCACTACAGAAGAATGCTCAGATGCAACCGCGCTGGCTTTGAACATGGAGGAAGAGGTCTCAAGTCAAGGAATGTGAGTGGTCTCTGGGAATCAGAAAAGGCAATGATATAGGCTCTCTGCTAGGGCTTCCAGAAAGGAACATGGTCCCATGTTCCCCTTGATTGTAGCCCAGTGATACTCACATCATACTTCTGTCCTACAGAACTTTAAGATACTACATGTGTGTCGTTGAAGCCAGTGAATTTGCAGTAATGGTACAGCAGCAATGGAGAAGTAATATACTGCATCACCCACACGCCACATTTCACCAATCAGTGACATCTGCATAACCACTTTCCAGACCACAGATGGGAACCAAACAGACCTGGACCCAAGTTGGGGCTGGGATCCTGACTGTTCTGACCTTGGGCCAGTCATCTCTCTGCCTGGAGGTGGTGAGAGCTGAGGATATAACGGGCTAATGGAGGTAGTGGGAATGGACATAGAGGGCTTAGCTCAATATAGCTGGGACTTCGTGCATGTAGGTGTCGGCTGTCCTGGTTGCAGTCAGCAAGGTCCTTCTTTTACTCTGAGTTACTGGAGGGGCCACAACTGGTGAGGTGACCTGGAGCCTGACTCCTACATCCTGAACCATGTCTTGCTAATGTTTTCAGGAGAGGGTGCAGGCCTTGCTGGTGGTCCTGGAATGCTGGGGGCCATAGGCTCTTCCTTCCTGGCCTCTGGCCTCCCCTTTGCCCTCACTCCCAGGACTGATGACTGCGTACCCAGGTGCTGGCAAGTCTATGCTGTCTTGGACAGATTTAATGTCTGAAGTCCAAGGCTGAGCCCATGTTACCATCCCAGTGGTTCCATCTGCATCCATGGCAGGTCAGGGATCCTCCTACGGCCATCCAGGGTTATTGCCATACTCAGAGCCAGAGGCCTGGAGCACAGGAGCAGGTTTGCAACCAGCCAGACTCTCTTATTCCTAGCTGACAGCTCAAGAAGCTCGAGTCTCAAGAGGCTAGGGTACCCCAGGGTAGCAACACTAGTACTAGAACCTTCTCCGAAACCCTGGCTCGTTCCTTCCTGGTATTAAAATATATTAATTATTATTATTACTTTTGAGATAGGGTCTCACTGTGTTGTCCAGGCTGTAGTGCAGTGGTGCCATCATAGCTCTCTGCAGCCTTGAACCCTTGGGCTCAAGTGTTTGCCTGCCACAGCCTCCAGAGTAGCTGGGACTAGAGGTGAGTGTCTACAACCATACCAGGGTAATTTTTTTTTGTGGGGGCGGGTAGAGATGAAGGGGTCTCACTGTATTGCCCAGGCTGGTCTTGAACTCCTGGCCTCTGATAATCCTCTTGCCTCAGCCTCCCAAAGTGCTGGGATTACAGGTGTGAGGCACCTATTCATTATTAGATTCATTATATTATTATAATAGCCCAGCCTGTATTCATTATATTTATCATAAAGTAATATTAATAGTACATAAAAATACATAAAAGTACTTAAAAATCCATCCTCGTGTTTTTTTTTTTTTTTTTTTTTTTTTGAGATAGAGTCTCATTCTGTCACCCAGGCTGCAGTGCAATGGTGCCATCTTGGCTCACTACAACCTCCACCTTCCAAGTGCAGGTGATTCTCCTGCCTCAGCCTCCCGAGGCGGGTAATATATTTTAATTACAGGCATGCACCACCACACCTGGATAATTTTTGTGTTTTTAGTAGAGATGGGGTTTCGCCATGTTGGCCAGGCTGTCCTTGAACTCCTGACCTCGTGATCCACCCGCCTCAGCCTCTCCAAAGTGCTGGGATTACAGGCATGAGCCACCGCGCCCAGCCGGTTTTTGTAAAAAGAAAAGAAAAAAAACATCACCCCAATCCTTCCACCCTTGAAGGCCACTTGAAGCCCAACCCAGCTGTTCTAGATTCTGCTCCAGCTGAGCCTTGGCCCCGGGGCTGTTAGGAGGCAGAGGCTCTGGGGAGAAGTCCCCAAACCGGATTTACCCGTTCGTCGCAACTGTCCCTAGGACGGCGGGCTGGGGTGTGGAGGCGGTGCCCTGCTGACCCTTGGGGAGATAAGCCCGGGTCGCCCAGGCTGCAAAACGCTCGGCACCGCGGAAGCCGCGCCAGGCTCTCCCAGCTCGGTAGGCAGCGGCCGGAGCGCCTGCTTCCTTGCGGAGCAGAGCGGCAGAGGGGCCCGGGGCTGCGTGGAAGGTCCGGGGGCTTCAGCCCGTGCGGGGAAAGCCGAGGCGCAGCCAACCAGAAAGCTAGAGGCTGCCGAGGCCACGCGGAGTGGAGGCACCTGGCGGCCACTGGAGAAGTGGGAGGGGCTCGGGCGTGGCTCCACCCGCGACACTGGGAGCCCAGGCGGGCGCGCACGTGTGTATACGGGTGCGTGGGCCCATCCGGCGGCCCGGACTACAAGTTCCAGGGTGCCCAGCGGCGCTCCCGGGTTTTCTGGCTGCGCCGCCCGCTGCCTCCGAGCAGGTCGCCGCTGGCTGGCAGTCGCCACCCGGTCCCAGAGTAAATAAGGGAGAGACACTCCCGAGCGCCGTAAATAGAGTCCAAGTGGGCGGAGAGCCGTCCCGCGCCGCCCGCTCATGTCTCTGCAGAGCCGACTGTCCGGCCGCCTGGTACAGCTGCGCGCGGCGGGGCAGCTGCTGGTCCCCCCGCGCCCCCGGCCCGGCCACTTGGCGGGTGCCACGCGGACCCGCAGCAGCACGTGCTGTCCCCCAGCGTTCCTGGGCGTGTTCGGCCGCAGCGCCCGGACCTCGGCGGGAGTTGGGGCGTGGGGGGCGGCGGCGGTGGGGCGGACAGCCGGGGTGCGCACTTGGGCCCCCCTGGCCATGGCGGCGAAGGTGGACCTGAGCACCTCCACCGACTGGAAGGAGGCGAAATGTAAGTGTAAGCACGAGGGGGCGCGAGGGAGAGGGCGGGCTCACGTGGGGCTTCCCGGCTGGGCAGCCCCCATCAAGCGAGCAGCCCCTTCCACCCGAGAGACCTGGGGAAGTTGAGGCCTCATCTGCCCTGGAACGGACCCCTCCTCCCCATTCACAGCCACCCCCGCCCCCTGTGTGTTCCCAGCCCCACAGAACAATTCACTCCAGACCGGGTCCAAGTGTCCACGCAGGGGGCAGCGTGAGGAAGGCGACCTTCCTTACCCCACTGGAATGGGTCACAGGGCACCCCAGAGATTGTGCAGGACCTACCACCTTCCTCCCCTGTGCAGGAGGAAAACTGAGGCCGAGTGTTGCAGCTGGTTTCCCCAAGGTCACTCAGGGAGCTGGTGGCAAAGTGGAGGTTATGATCCCGGACTCTCCAAACTTTTGAGCTGAGGGAACAGCTCCGGGGCTGGCGTCCCACCTGGTGGGGCATGTAACCCCACAGAGTGACCTCCCTGGCCTGGCCTGTCCTGCCTCCACCCCACCCCAAGCCCGCACTCTGATGCCTTTCTGGGCACGTGGTATGGTGCCCTTTTCCCCTTCTCCCTGGCCTCTGGCCACTTGTTAGCAGTTTGCTCATGCCAGGAACAGAGGTTAGACGAGCAGGTCAGGGCAGAGGTGGGGTCTTGTGCCTGTGACAACTGATGACACCCCCCAAGAATCACACCACTTCCTCTTTCTCCTGGAGGGGGCATGAGTCCAGGGCCTGGGAAGGGAGAGAACCCAAGCTGCCGCTACTGAGTCCCAAATAGCTCTGCCGGGCACCCAGCTGTCCCTGCCTTTCAGGGTCTGCCTCCTGGGATCCTGTGACTCTTCCCAGCTGGATCCCCTTTCAAAAGTGCAGGGAAGTGGCTCATTGGCTGGGCCTCTATGGTGGAGTAGGTATGGCCTCTGGGCTGGGCGGATAGGATGGAGGGTCCTGCAGTGTTAGGGGTGAAGAGAAGATGGCTTTCTCGGGACCAGAGGTGGAAATCAAAATGATTTACTCCTGACATGAATTGCGTGGCCTGGGCCAGGATCTAAAAGTGATGGCAGAAAGCACCGACTTTAGTCTGTGAGCCAATGGAGAACTTGTCAGGGACTTGACTCTTGCCCCAGAAGAGCAGGAGGAGTTGGGGGCTGGCAGAGACCCCTGGAGGGGGAGCCACTGTCCCCACAGAGACCCTGCTCCCCTGAGCACTCTCTCAGAGAACAACGACTCAGGAGGTTGGGAAAGAGCTAGGGAGACAAGGCGCCCAGGCACCTGCTTGAGGGCTGCCGCTCTTTCCAGGATCCAGCCCCCACAACCCTACTCCTTGGTGCCAAGAAAGCAGCCAGACCTCGTGATTGGGCTGGGGTTCCTGGGCTGCTGTGCTGTCGCTGGGGTCTCCCTCTTTGCTTCGAGCTGGGATTTCCAATCATGCAGCGAACTTTTATTGAACGCCCTCTAGGTGGCCAGGCTGAGGACTCAGACGTGTGTCAGATAGGCAAGGGCCCTGCCCTCATGGAGCTTGTAATCTGGTGTGAAGATTACAAAGCATCTATTGTAAAGAATGTGTTCTAGCAGCTGAGACAAGGCCTGGTAACCTCAGTGCTGTGAAGACACCATAGTAGATGGGGCCACCTGAGCTGGGGAGGTCAGAGGAGGCATCTCGGGGTGGTGGGCTGAGAAGAGGCATCCAGCTGGGGAATGATATTCCAGACCCGTTATTGAGTGACAGTGGGCCAGGCCCAAGGAGTGGGACCGGTCTGGGGGCTCTGCCTGCTACTAAAGTCACAGTTAGAGGGACGCTTTTGGGGGTGAGACATGGAGATCCCCCAATAGTTATCTATTGCTGTGTAACAAAATAACCCGAACCTTAGTGGCTTAAAACAGCAAACCTGCATTCTCTCCGTCTCTGAGGGTCAGGAAACGGAGAGACGCTTAGCTGGGTGGTTCTAGCTCAGGGTCTCCCTCCTCTGAGGCCGGGTGGGACTTGGTTAGGGTCGGAGGATTCACTTTGGGGCCTCTCCATGGGGCTGCTTGAGTGTCTTATGGAATAGATGTCCTAAGCCTTTTCCCCCAGAGCATGTGCTTCACGAGAGGGATCGTGAGGAGACCCCGATGGAGCCACAGTGCTTTCTTTGTGACCTTGTCTTCAGAGTCTCTCCCGCTTTATTCTAGGGGTTAGAATTGAGTCAGGGAGTCTGGCTGTACTCTGGGAGAGGGGAATTAGGCTCTACCTCTTGAAAGAAAGAATCTTAAATAATTTGCAGGTGTGTTTTTATTTTCTTAAAAAAATTTTTTTTTGAGACAGTTTTGCTCTTTTTGCCCAGGCTGGAGTACAGTGGTGTGTTGTCACTGCAACCTCCACCTCCTGGGTTCAAGTGAGTCTCCTGCCTCAGCCTCCTGAGTAGCTGGGATTAGAGGCGCCCGCCAGCATACCTAGCTAATTATTGTTGTTGTTGTTTTGTTTGTTTGTTTGTTTGTTTTGAGATGAAGACATCTGTTGACCGGGTTGGAGTGCAGTGGTGCCATCTCAGCTCACTGCAACCTCCACCTCTGGGGTTCAAGCGATTCTGCTGCCTCAGCCTCCCCAGTAGCTGGGATTACAGGCGTGTGCCATCATGCCTGGCTAATTTTTTTGTATTTTTAGTAGAGATGGGATTTCACTGTGTTAGCCAGGATGGTCTCAATCTCTGGACCTCATGATCTGCTCGCCTCGCCTCTCAAAGTGCTGGTGTTACAGGTGTGAGCCATTGCACCTGGCCAATTTTCTTAAATTTCTGTTTAAATTTTTTTTTTGAGATGAAGTCTCGCTCTGTCGCCCAGGCTGGAGTTCAGTGGTGCGATCTCGGCTCACTGCAAGTTCCGCCTCCCGGGTTCCCACCATTCTCCCGCCTCAGCCTCCCGAGTAGCTGGGACTACAGGTGCCCACCACCACACCCGGCTAATTTTTTGTATTTTTTAGTAGAGATGGGGGTTTCACCATGTTAGCCAGGATGGTCTCGATCTCCTGACCCCGTGATCCGCCTGCCTCGGCCTCCCAAAGTGCTGGGATTACAGGCGTGAGCCACCGTGCCCGGCCAAAATTTTTTTAATTAATTTAATTTTTTTTTTGAGACAGGGTCTCACTCTGTTGCTCAGGCTGAAGTGCAATGGTGTAATCATAGCTCACTACACCCTTAAACTCCTGGGCTCAGCGGTCCTCCTGCCTCAGCCACCTGAGTAGTTGGAACTATAGGCGCACATCACCTTGTGCAACTAATTTTTTTTTCTTTCGAGACAAGGTCTGTTGCCCAGGCTGGAGTGCAGTTGTGAGATCTCTGCTCACTGCATCCTCAACCTCCTGGGCTCAAGCAATCCTCCCACCTCAGTCTCCCAAGTAGCTGGAACTACAGGCATATGCCACCACGCCCCAGCTAATTTTTTGTATTTTTTTGTAGAGACAGAGTTTTGACATGTTGCCCAGGCTGGTCTCAAACTCCTAAGCTCAAGCAGTCTACCCACCTCAGCCTCCCAAAGTGCTGAGATTACAGGTGTGAGCCACCGGCAGCTAATGTTTTAAAAACTTTGTTGTAGAGACTGGGTCTCACCATGTTGCCCAGGCTGGTCTCAAACTCCTGGCCTCAAGTGATCCGCCCACCTCAGCCTCCCAAAATGCTGGGATTACAGGTGTGAGCCACTGTGCCTGGACAAGTATATTTTTTAAGCCATCACATTATGGGAGATCTGGGGGGCTGCCTCAGCTGGACTCTGCCTCTGATTAGGGTCTGAGCCATGGCCCTTGAAGACCCCTACGCTTTTCATGGTTACGTTCTAATCACACTTTCAGCCAAGTTACATTTGACAGCCAAGTGCCGCAAGTGTAGAGATCTTCAGTGCACAGCATATGCAACTGTGCAGCCACTACATGGGTCAAAAGGTAGAGCATTGCCATCACCCCAGAAGTCGCCTCTTTTCACTTGGTACCGTCTGGAGCTAATCACTCTTGTGATATCTTTTCATTTTGTCTCTTTTTGAAGTCCGGCCCATTTTACTCAATATCCGGCTAGTTCGTCCATGTTATTGGATGTGGCAATGATTCGCTCTTTTTTATTGCTGTATAGTGTTCCAGCATATGAATGTACCACAGCTTGTTTCCCACTGTTTTGTTGTTTTGTTTGGTTTTGTTTTTTTGAGATGTAGTCTTGCTCTGTCGCCCAGGCTGGAGTGTAGTGGCGTGATCCCAGCTCACTGCAACCCCTCTGCTTCCTGGATTCAAGCGATTCTCCTGCCATGTTGTCCAGGTTGGTCTCAAAATCCTGACCTCAGGTGATCTACCTGCCTCGGCCTCCCAAAGTGCTGAGATTACAACCATGAGCCACCATATCCAGCCCCTCCCTACTCTTTCGTTGATAGCATTTGGGTTTCTTGTGAATGAAGCTGTGCTATACTTTTTTTTTTTTTTTGAGGCAAGATCTCATTCTCTTGCCCAGGCTGAAGAGCAGTGGTGCAATCACAGCTCACTGCAGCTTGCAACTCCTGGGCTCAAACCATCCTCCCACCTCAGCCTCCTGAGTAGCTGGGACTATAGGCATGTTCTACCACGCCTGGCTAATGTTTTTAAAAATGTTTTGCAGAGACAGGGTCTCCTTGTTATCCCAGGCTGGTCTTGAACTCCTGGGCTCAAGTGATCCTCCCACCTCTGCCTGCAAATGTGCTAAGCACTGAGATTACAGATGTGTGCCGCTGTGTCTGGCTTCCTGAATATTCTCTCCATGTCTTTGATGGACATGTGCTCTCATTTCAGGGCTGTAGCTAGATAGGCCTCCAAATACTTGTCTGCCTGAGAGGATCCTCTCTCAAAGCCTGGCACACAGTAACCAAACTCACAAGAGACTGACGTATAGGTCAGAAGGCACAATGTGCGGTTCGTGGTGGGGAAATATAATGGCAGTGTGTCTGAAAACTCAGGTGTGCCTGGGCAGAACCTCCTGTCCCTATGGGAAAGCCTCATGGAAGCCAAATTGTAATCTTAGGATTGCTCAGAGCATGCATTCTCATCCAGGGCTGGTTGAGTGATTTTGGAAGCCTTGCCCTGGGCAAGGTAGGCAAGCTTCCCTGCTTGAGAAGGGTCAGTCCCCCCACAAGGATCCCCTTCCCCAGGCATTTGCTCAGTATTTCCATCTATATGCAGTGCTGAGTGCCTGCTCTGGACCCATGTAAGGATGCCTAGCCCGCGGCCCAGCTTGTCCTCTAAGCTGATGACCAAATTCAGCTTCCCCCGGACACTCCTTTTCTTTACCTCGAAGCTGATGCTTATTTCCATGGGCCCATTCTCCCTCCGGGTATGTACATACCTTCAGGCTGGATCTTCCTGGCTGGGAGACTTTCAGTCTTTTGGGGAGACTTCAGCAGTGTCTGATTTTACTAGCCAGGTGTTACTTTTTCTAATTTATATATATATATATATATATATATATATATATATATATATATATATATATATATGTATATATTTATTTATTTTTTGAGACCCAGTTTCACTCTTGTTGCCCAGGCTGGAGTACAATGGCACGATCTCGGCTCCACCTCCCAGGTTTAGGCGATTCTCTTGCCTCAGCCTCCCAAGTAGCTGGGATTACAGGCATGCGCCACCATGCCTGGCTAATTTTGTATTTTCGGTAGAGATGGGGTTTCTCCATGTTGATCAGGTTGGTCTTGAACTCCTGATCTCAGGTGATCCTTGCCTGCCTCGGCCTCCCAAAGTGCTGGGATTACAGGAGTGAGCCACCACTCCTGGCCTGTTTATTTATTTATTTATTTGAGATGGTCTCACTTTGTTGCCTAGGCTGGAGTGCAGTGATGGTATCTTGGCTCACTGTAGCCTCTGCCACCCAGACTCCAGCAATCCTCCCACCTCAGCCTCCCAAGTAGCTGGGATTACAGGTATGTGCCACCACACCCGGCTAATTCTTGTATTATTATTATTTTTTTCTGAGTTGGGAGTCTCACCCTGTCGCCTAGGCTGGAGTACAGTGGTGTGATCTCGGCTCACTGCAACCTCCGCCTCCCGGGTTCAAGCGATTCTCCTGCCTCAGCCTCCTGAGTAGCTGGGTTTATAGGCCTGTGCCACCACACTGGCTAATTTTTGTATTTTTAGTAGAGACAGAGTTTCACCATGTTGGTCAGGCTGGTCTCGAACTCCTGACCTCTTGATCCGCCTGCCTCAGCCTCTCAAAGTGCTGGGATTACAGGCGTGAGCCACTGCACCCGGCCTAATTTTTCTATTTTTTGTAGAGACGGGGTTTTGCCAAGTTGGCCAGGCTGGTCTTGAACTCATGAACTCAAGCAATCCACCCACCTCAGCCTCCCAAAGTGCTGGGATTACAGGCGTGAGTCACTGCGCCCGCCCTACTTTCTCTAATTTGATACCCTCAGTTTTGAGGCACTTCGTTATCCCCCTGGGAGTGCCTTTTCATCAGAAGATTGTGGAAACACCCTCCCTGGAAAGGCAGTTGAGCATGAGGGACTTAAGGTTAGGCCCTTGTCGGTATCTGGTGCTGTGTCATCACAGAAGGGGCCTGGCTTTGGCTCCTTGTTCCAACAACCGTTGCAGGCAGAGCTGTGAGCCACAAAGAGCAGGGACATTGTTGTCGTCAGACCTGGGGACGTGCTGCTGCTTCCTCGCTCTCCAAGCCTCAGTTTCCTCATCTATAAAATGGGACCAGTGGCACCTGCTTGGAGGTTGTGCTGGGATCACATTAGAAACCACTTTGGGCCAGGCATGGTGGCTCACGCCTGTAATCCCAGCACTTCGGGGGCCAAGCTGGGAGGATTGCTAGAGTCCAGGAGTTCGAGACCAGCCTGGGCATACCAAGACCTTATCTCTCCTAAAAATAAAATAAAATAAAGAAAAGGAAAGAAACCATTTTATATACCATGGCCCAGAATGGGTCCCAGCGGCCCCCCTTCCTTGTCACCCCTTAGACCCTCAGGTCTGTCTCCTGTCTCTGCTCTGTGCTGGCCATGGTGACACTGGGCTCTTGTAGGCTTGTCTCATGTGCTGGGGCCCTGAGCCTGCACAGCCTAAGCCATCCTCTCCTTGGTGACTCAAGGTAGGGCTGCTACACTCCAGCCTCACACCACACTGTGCAGAAGCCAGGGCTAATTTCAGCCCCCATGGGATTTCATCCAGAGTGGAGGGCTTATCTGATTTGAATGCAGCACTGGCAAATTTTCCAGGTACCCCTGGGAGTCGGGGGACTTCTCCCACCTGTCTCCTGGGGACACAGCCTTGCCAGTGCTCTGGTGTGGGCGGAGACAAGGGGGCAAGGGAGAGGAGAGAGGCTCCAAGGTGCCGCGTGCTCTGTCTCCCTTTGCTTGAGCTGTGGGCTTTGACAAGACCCTGTTCTTGCAGGCCGGTGAGCACAGGTGATTAATGCCCCTGCCACCGAGTCTAAATGCTGCTGCGTTCTGGGAGCCCAGCCTTTATCAGCCCTGCCCACCTGGCATTCTCTCTGAGAGGAGCTCTGCCTTGGCGCCCCGGCCTGCCCTCACCTCTCTGAACACCATCTTGAAAAGTGCCATAAAGACACTTCTTAAAACACATCATTGAATTCCCGTTGGCCTGCTGCACTTTATGGTTCTGGCGGAGCCTGCTTCCTCCTGCTCGGCTTTCGTGCCTGGGAGCCGCTGGAAGCTTCGTCCGGGGTCACGCCTCTCCATCAAAATTTACTGCAGACATCTTTTTACAACACCTGTCTCACTGAGCTGTGAAATACTCTCGCCTCTTCAAAAATGAAAGAAAATGAAAATGCATGTTTTACATCTTTTATAAAAAATAAAATAAAACTCACTTGTGCTTTAAGTCTGCATTTGTCCTTCTTACAGGAGGAGGTGGGAAATGTTAGAAATTCATGGGCAAGGCCGGGCGCGGTGGCTCACGCTTGTAATCCCAGCACTTTCCGAGGCTGAAGCGGGTGGATCATCTGGAGTCAGGAGTTCAAGACCAGCCTGGGCAACATGGTGAAACCCCGTCTCTACTAAATATACAAAAAATTAGCTGGGCATGGTGGTGCATGTCTGTAATCCTAGCTACTCAGGAGGTTGAGGCATGAGAATCGCTTGAACCCAGGAGGCGGAGGTTGCAGTGAGCCTCAATCGCACGACTGCACTCCAGCCTGGGTGAGAGAGTGAGACTCTGTCTCAAAAAAATAAAAACACAGAAATGCGTGGGGCATGTTCCCAGCTTAAGGCCCCTGTTTCTTCTCCGGGGGAATGAAGAGGGGTCCGGTGGGCAAGGACTGCCGACAGAGGACATGGAGGTGAGAACGCCGAATGGGCGCACTTGGCCTTTTCTTTCCCCGTAAATCAGAAACCAGTGCAGTGTGTAGCTCTTTGGGGATCAGCCAGGCCACAGCCTTGTTCTGGTGGTGAGGAGAGACATGTGTCTGGCATGCTGGCCTTCTGAGGTATGCACTTGGGCTCCATAGACTAGAAGGGACAGGCTGACAGATGTCCTCAAGGTCGGCACCCAGCCGGCTGGGGCAGAGCCAGCATGCTGTCTCTGGGAAGTGGAGCCATCCTGTGGGCTTTGCTGGAGAGAAGGGGCTGTGTGGGCTGTGGGTCACTCAGACCAGGCCACCATGCTTAGGGAGGACAGTGTGGGAGGAAGCCCAGGTTCCTCTCACTTGTGTGTGACCGGGGGCAGGTCACTGTGCCTCTTCTCTAGAACATGGTGGTGGCATCTGCCAGATGATATCTGCTAGGGCACCTGAGGTGTCTCTGGTCACCCAGGTCTAGTACCATGGGATGCCTAGGGCCTGCCCAGCCGGAGACACTTCAGCAAGGCCTCTGGGGTCCATCTGGGTCCTAGCCCACCAGTCCCGGCAGCATCACGGTGGGTTACCTGACTTTCTGGCCACAGGCCCAGCCGTCTGGGAGTGCCCACAGAGTGGCATGCCAAGCCTCGCAGTGAGGAGGTCACAGTTACACAAGGTGACAAATATGGGCACTCAAATTATTTATTTAGAGACAAGGTCTCTGTTGCCCAGTCTGGAGTGCAGTGGCACAATCACAGCTCACTGCAGCCTTGACCTCCCAGACTGAAGCGATCCTCCCGCCTCAGCCTCCTGGGCAGTGGGGACCACAGACACACGCTCAGCTGATTTTTTTTTTTTTTTTTTTTTTTTTTTTGAGATGGAGTTTTGCTCTTGTTGCCCAGGCTGGAATGCAATGGTGTGATCTCAGCTTACCGCAACCTCTGCCTCCCAGGTTCAAGTGATTCTCCTGCCTCAGCCTCCTGAGTAGCTGGGATTACAGGCATGTGCCACCATGCCCGGCTAATTTTGTGTTTTTAGTAGAGACGGGGTTTCACCATGTTGACCAGGCTGGTCTCAAACTCCTGACATCAGGTGATCCGCCTGCCTCAGCCTCCCAAAGTGCTGGGATTACAGGTGTGAGCCACCATGCCAGGCCACTCGGCTGATTTTTTTGTATTTTTTGGTAGAGATGGGGTTTCTTCATGTTGTCCAGGCTGGTCTCGAACTCCTGGGCTCAAGCGATTGGCCTGCCTTGGCCTCCCCAAGTGCTGGGGACCTAAATACTTAGGCAAGGTCCTCTGGCTGCTATGTTCCCAAGTTGGAAAAAAAAGTTCCCCACAATTTTGTCCTGTTTGCTTTGTTCTCTTTGGGCCTTATTTTGCCACCAGGAAGGAGTGAATGTGCCTGGTGTGTAGACTGCACTTTGCAGTTCACAGCCACCTTCTCCTTTGACCCTCCCGGCAAGCCTGGGTGTTAGCAAAGGAAGGTCTGCCTTGTCCCTATTCTAGAGATGGGAAAACCGAGGCTCCAGACCGAGCATGGTGTTGGGAGGTCATGAGCCCAAACCTGGCGGGACCTGTAACAGAAGAAAAGGCACAGCCTGGGTTTAGGCCGGCTGCCACCAGCATCTGTCACAGCTCTTGCAGGCAGGCTCTGTGGGAGTCAGAGGCTCAGAAGAGAGTGGAGGGACAGCTCCGGAGGTTGCTCGCTTAAAGAGGGTCTTGAATCTGTGCAACTGATTAGAAGACGTAGGGAGGAAAGCAGCAAGGACACTTCCTGTCCACAGGGAAGGCAGGAGGGGCCGTGGCATGGGGTGTGGTGACCTTGACCTTGTTGGGGGGAGGGACCAGACTGGGTGGACTGAAGGGAGCATGGAAGGGAGGAAGTGGAGACAGCAGAGGAGGGGGCAGCTGCAGGGGTGTGGAATGCGGGCGTCGAGGGTGGGGACAGGGATTGTTTGAGGGCAGGCAGGACGGCCTGGTGGAGGGGGACCTGCAGCAGTGAGTCCTCTGGGAGGTGGGCCTGGCAGGTGGCAGCACTGACAGGAGGGACCTTCATGCCCAGTGACCTGAAGGAGGGAGGACAAGGTGCGGGCAGGTGGTGGAGGTGCCCGGCTCAGTGGGGGAGGACAACAGCTGGAGGAAGAGTGGGGGCAGCTGGGGAGAAGGAGGAAGGGGGAGTCCACTGCCAAAGCAGCAGCTGAGTGGCCAGGCTGACAGAGCCCCCATGGGGGAGGTGAAAAATTTAGAGGCAGCCTCTGCTTGGTGGTGGGATTTCCTCCAGTGATTTACAGCCCCTGGGACCAACCAGAGAAATTGGGATCACTTCCTCCCTGAAGCTTTCCTGGCCTCCCCTCTTCTCGGTCAGGCTCCAGGACCTCACCTTGGTGAAGGTGAGGATGCTTGATAAATATTTATTAACTGACTTATTGACATTCGAGCTGCCGATGAGAGGTGCAGAGCCCGGATGGAGTGGCCTCTCCTCCCTGGCCTGTTCTTTGCCCTCGGTAGGTGGTACCGGCTTCCAGCAGCTCAGCCCTTTGCCACGTGCCAGGCTAGCCTGGTCCACTTCCTGTGAAATGCAGGAGGTAGCTTCCCACAGCCTTATTATACAGAAGAGGCCAGCAGAGGCTTGGGAATGCTCCTTGCAGATACCAGCGTCCGCTACCCCCACACAAAGAAAGGATTCTTCAGATGGGAGCCCCTGGCCTGCTCCTCAGGTCCTGCTGGGGCCATGTGCCCAGCAGGGAGGCTGGCCTCTTGAAAAGGGGGGGCAGGGAATGGGCTGTGAGAAGCAAGGGACACTAGTGATGGAGGGGCCAGCAGAGGTACCCTTGGCCCCTTAGAAAGAACACACATGGCGGCCGGGCGCGGGGGCTCACGCCTGTAATCCCAGCACTTTGGGAGGCCAAGGCGGGCGGATCACGAGGTCAGGAGATCGAGACCATCCTAGCTAACACGGTGAAACCCCGTCTCTACTAAAAATGCAAAAAAGTAGCCGGGCGTGGTGGTGGGCGCCTGTAGTCCCAGCTACTTGGGAGGCTGAGGCAGGAGAATGGCGTGAACCTGGGAGGCGGAGCTTGCAGTGAGATTGCACCACTACACTCCAGCCTGGGCGACTGAGCAAGACTCCGTCTCAAAAAAAAAAAAAAAAGAAAAAAACCATCTCTACTAAAAATGCAAAAAATTAGCTGGACGTGGTGGCAGGCGCCTGTAGTCCCAGCTACTTGGGAGGCTGAGGCAGGAGAATCCTGGGAGGGGAGGTTGCAGTGAGCCGCGATCACGCCCTGGACTCTAGCCTGGGCGACAGAGGGAGACTCCGTCTCAAAAAAAAAAAAAAAAAAAAAAAAAAGAAGGCACATGGTACACTAATGGGAAGTATCTAGTGAAAGCATTTTTTTTTTTTTTTGGCAGAGTCTTGCTGTGTTGCCTAGGCTGGAGTACAGTGGCATGATCTCGGCTCACTGCAACCTCAGCCTCTCGGGTTCAAGCGATTCTCCTGCCTCTGCCTACCAAGTAGCTGTTATTACAGGTGCCCACAACCACGCCCAGCTATTTTTTGTAATTTTAGTAGAGACAGGGTTTCACTGTGTTGGCCAGGCTGGTCTCGAACTCCTGACCTCAGGTGATCCACCCACCTTACTGGGATTACAGGCGTGAGCCACTGCGCCTGGCCATGTGAAAGCATTTTCAATCTGGTTATAGCGCTCCTGGGATGAAGTCAGTTCCCTACCTCTATTAACCCACAAACAATTTTATTCTTCTACGACCTTTACATACTGTTCCTGCTGCCAAACACCCTTTCTGGCCCTGGCTACTTCTCACGCCTCTTCCGAGTCTCCCTTAAGCCTCCCCTGCCGCCCTGCCTGGTCAGGGTTCCAGGGAACTCCTCTGCCAGTCCCTGAGTGTCTCATAGCGCATCTCAGAATTGGAATTGCTTGACTAAAATGCCTGGACCAGCTTCTGTCTCCCTGGCTGGGTTGTAGATTCACGAGGCCCAGGGCCAGGTCAGCCTGCTCAGTGCATCTCTGGCACTGAATGCAGGACCTACTTGTGCCCAAGCGTGTTTATGGAAGAGGGGGCAGAAGTGGCTGCCAGGAAAGGTGGCTCTGGCTTGAGCAGCAGTTGAGGCTGACCAGGGGTGGGCGTAGCCTTTTGTGATGACCCCAGCTTTGCATCCAGCAGGGACTCTGGACTGGGCCCCTTGCATGAGTTCTGTCATCTAATGCTCTCAGCATCCTTGGGCTCTTATCACCACTGCCAGCAGCTGTCAGATGAGGAGATGGAGGCCTGAATGGTGAAGTGACTCTGGTGGAGAAAACACCCTGCTGTGTGAGGGTGGCCTCCCAATCTCCCTAAGCATTTGTGGAGGGACCTACCTGTCCCCCTCACCATCATGTGCATAGAAACTTCCAGGCTGCAATCCTTCCTTTCTCACCACCTCCTCTAATTGCTCTCCCACCTCTACATACTTCTTGATGCTTTTTGGGTTTCTCAATTGTAGCCTTTGCTGTTTGCTGTGGGGGCTGCCCCATACTGGGAGCCTGTGGTCTAGGGAGCCAGGCAGGGCAGAGAGCCTGGGTGTGCAGGTGGCCTCGGGCCAGCAGGGGGAGCCCGCGAGCTGCGAGCCTGGCCCGGCGCGGTCGGGGCGGGCCTTTCTGAGACGGGTTCCAGGTTTCTGTGCCTGGTGCCACCCCCAAGGGAAGGCGGAGCCCATGGGAGAGTGCCCAGGCAAGGGGGAGCCGGCCAGGGTAGACCCAGAGTCTGTGAGCAGGTGGGGGGTGCCTGGCTCCTCTCTCAAGTCCCTGCTGTGTGAGGGTGGCCTCCCACCCTTCCTGAGCCTCGGTTTCCTCATCTGTAAAATGGGGGTGATTCCAGCCCCATTGGTCATGCTGGGAGCCCTCAGCCGCTGCTGGGAGGATGTTGGGGACAGGTACCAGGTCCACTTGGTCCTGCAGCTCCTGGAGGAGGACAGCTGTCCCGCTGCCTCCATGCAGTGACAGTGAGGGCAGAACTGACTGGCGGTGGGACTGACGGATAATGTCACCGGCTGAGTGCTGCCAACCGGCTTGGCTTTAGTGTGTGGGAGGAAGCTCGGAGCTGTTCCTCAGGGGACGTCTTCACCCCCGTTCTAATCAGGGAGAAATGGGGGACCCAAAGAGATGTGGACTCTGCTGGAAAGTGGCAGAGCTGAATTCTGAACCCAGGTCTGCGATGCCTGAGCCGGTCCCTCAGCTTCCCCAGACCTCAGTTTCCCTCCCTGAACAAAGAGAGCAGGACAAGATACTCTAGGGGCCTCTGAGGCTCCCCCAGCATGCCCGCCCTGTGTGCCCAGGGAAGGATGGACAGGAAGGGCTGGTTTGCATTCTTGGACGAGGCAGGAAGGGAGATATGGGAGTGTGAGTAACTGGCCAGCTCCTCTGCCCCCACCCTGACCCTCCTTCCTGCCTCTGCAGCCTTTCTGAAGGGCCTGAGTGACAAGCAGCGGGAGGAACATTACTTCTGCAAGGACTTTGTCAGGCTGAAGAAGATCCCGACGTGGAAGGAGATGGCGAAAGGTAGGCCCTGCTCGGACGAGGCCCTGGTGGGCAGGCTCCAGACCCGTGGCTTGGGAGAATCGTGCAGACAAGAAGAGCGAGTCCAGCAGCGTGTATCGAGTGCTTGCTGCAGGCAGGCGCTCTGCGTGTATCACCTCATTCAGTTATTTTGTTTTATTTTTTGAGACGGAGTTTCACTCTTTTTGCCCAGGCTGGAGTGCAATGGTGCGATCTTGGCTCACTGCAACCTCCGCCTCCCGGCTTCAAGTAATTCTCCCGCCTCAGCCTCCCGAGTAGCTGGGATTACAGGCATGTACCACCACGTCCGGCTAATTTTGTATTTTCAGTAGAGATGGGGTTTTACCATGTTGTCCAGGCTGGTCTTGAACTCCTGACCTCAAGTGATCTGCCCACCTCGGCCTCCCAAAGTGCTGGGATTAAAGGCGTGAGCCACCAAGCCCTGCCACCTCATTCAATTATTTATTTATTTATTTAATTTAGTTTAGTTTTTTGTTTTTTTTGTTTTTGTTTTTTGTTTTTTGTTTTTTGTTTTTTTTGAGATGGAGTCTCGCTCTGTTCCCCAGGCTGGAGTGCAGTGGCGTGATCTCGGCTCACTGCAAGCTCCGCCTCCCGGGATCACGCCATTCTCCTGCCTCAGCCTCCTGAGTAGCTGGGACTACAGGTGCCCGCCACCGCGCCCGGCTAATTTTTGTTTTGTATTTTTAGTAGAGACGAGGTTTCACCGTGGTCTCGATCTCCTGACCTTGTGATCCGCCCGCCTCGGCCTCCCAAAGTGCTGGGATTACAGGCGTAGTTTAGTTTTTGAGATGGAGTCTCACTCTGTCACTGAGACAAGTGCAGTGGCGTGATCTCGGCCTTCTGCAACCTCCGCTTCCTCGGTTCAAGCAATTCTCCTGCCTCAGCCTCCTGAGTAGCTGCGATTATAGACATGCACCACCATGCCTGGATAATTTTTGTGTTTTCAGTAGAGATGGGGTTTCACCATGTTGGCCAGGCTGGTCTCGAACTCCTGACCTCAAGTGATCTGCCCTCCACGGCCTACCAAAGTGCTGGGATTATAGGCGTGAGCCACTGTGCCTGGCCACTTCATTCAATTACTAACACAACAAGTGCAATTTTTATCCCCATTATATGGTAGGGAACAGAGCCCTAGGTTAGGTGAGCCACTTGCCTGAGATTACTTGCTTGTGGGGAGCTGGGGTTTGAAGTGCGATTTGGTTGCTTACGGTAGGGTGTGTTGGTGAGACAGCAGGCCTGGTGACGCATAAACCTGGGCAAGTCCCTGACCCACCTAATCCTCAGTTTCTACCTCTGTGAAATGGGATGGATGATATTAGCACTGTACCTGCTGGTGGCCTTGCTGTCAAGATGCAAGGAGTCCCCGCATGATGCTGGCACACAGTAGGTGCTCCTCAGCGTGGGTTCCTGGTACTGGGTCAGCAGTCATCATGCTGCAGGATGCCTCTGGAGGTGGAGGGAGGTCGATAGGGAAGGCCCTGGCCCCTGGGCCCTGGCTGGGTCCCTCTGCAGTGGGCAGCCTTGCTGTGACCTCCCCGGCCCCTACTTGTTCCAGGGGTGGCTGTGAAGGTGGAGGAGCCCAGGTATAAAAAGGACAAGCAGCTCAATGAGAAGATCTCCCTGTTCCGCGGCGACATCACCAAGCTGGAGGTGGATGCCATCGTCAACGCCGGTGAGTGGCTGGCCTGAACCAGAGCCCTGGTGGCCACCCCGTTGCCTTTGCTCTACTCTGCTGTGCCAGGCCTGGGTGGACGCCACCTGGCTCCAGTGAGGCTCGGGTTGCTGGCAAGGACGGTCTGCTGGCGCCATGGTAGCCCAGCACGTCGGCCACTCGGACTCCTCTTCCCTTGAAACCCTGACCTGCTGTGTCGGGGGCGCCTTGCTCCACTGAGACCCATTAGTGGCCGGGGAAGGAGGAGAGCTGGGCTGGAACTGGGCTTCCCTGCCAGGAAGGCAGAGGCCACAGCAGGGAGGTCTGACCTTGGGGGGCCACAGAGGCCCCAACCACCACCTGCCTTCCTCTGCCTTTGGCCTGCCCTGCCCTCCCTTCAGACCTGGGCAGGTGAAGGAGCTTGTCGAGGGATAGTGGGGGCAGAGAGGTCCCCTGCGGTCCCCTGGCAGCTTTCCAGTGCCTGGAAACGGGAGCTGCTCAGCTTCCTGCGCTCGCCTCTTGCTGGCTTGGCAGTTTGTTGTGATGAGTGTGGGAGC
Source organism: Rhinopithecus roxellana (assembly GCF_007565055.1). Lineage (NCBI taxonomy): Eukaryota > Metazoa > Chordata > Mammalia > Primates > Cercopithecidae > Rhinopithecus > Rhinopithecus roxellana. The sequence goes on along the minus strand of NC_044563.1, from coordinate 11,366,586 downwards.
CGGCTGCTGCTTTGTGGGAGGGAGGAAGGGGGCTGCTTCTCCACGCAGGCAGTGGTTGTCTGGCAAGGTCAAAGGTGCCAGGAAAGGACTTTGGCATGGGGTGTCAAGGGCACCAGCAGGTGGCTTGTGGAACAGGTCGAGTGCCGGCTGAACCCCGGCCCTCACCCGCCTGCTCACTCGCTCCTTTGCTTACCCGGCATCTGCACCAAGCATCGGAGGAAGGGGGGGGCCCTTTTTCAGACCCTGAATTTGGGGGGCAGATCCTCTCATCTTGGACTCCAGTTCATGGGAAAACCCTGCCGTGCCAGCCCCTCCCCAGCCTGTGCAGGCCCAGGGCACCCCCAGGAGCTTCTCGACTCTCCTTCGTCTCCACTTTGGGCTTGTAGTGGTCGTGCTTGGCCCCAGCGCTGTCCCCCAGTGACTCTGGGGCTTGGTGGCGCTGATGCTGTGAGCATTTCCGTTGATCTCTCTGAGTTACGGGCTCTAGGATCCGGAGAGGGAAGGTCACTCAGCTGCCCTGGGCCTGGTCCATGGTGTCTGAGTTGTGTTTCCTGAAGCAACCTTGCTCTGTGCGTCTTCCCACCATTGACTGCAAAGCTGGATAGTCATATGGGGCTGCCTTGCCCACACATTACCTGTCTAGGCACACAGGTGACAAGTTACACGTAGGCAGGAGTTTCTGCTCAGAGTGGCTGGCTGAGGGGAGCAGGGGGAGCTAGAGTCACCTTGGGCTTCTGCAGGTGGTTCTGGTGTGTTTCTCTAGGGCCACTAGGAAGAGGACTGCTAGTCCATCTGGGGACACATGGCTAAGACAAAGCCACATCTGGGTTGGCAGATGTTACAGCGGCCTGGGGGAAGGGTGTTCTTGCTGCCTGTGCCCAGGAGGGGCTGGCCTGGAGCAGACGGGCAGAGCCTTGGGGCTGTGGCTGAGAGGGCAGTCAGGCAGGACAGTGGGTACTCCAGCCCTGCCAGTCACTGGCAAGCGTGTGAGAGGTACCCCAGCGGTATCTTCTTGCTGAGCGGCAAAGTGGCCAGAGGGAAAATGAGGTATCTTGTGAACTCTGTCCCCCTTGATTGGTGATTGGCTGCAACATGGGTCAGGAGAAAGGGTTCAGGGAACAAGGTGGGGTGTTGACGGGTGCAGATGGAACAGGGGACACTCTGGAGGCTGCACCTGGGCTGTGGGCATGATTAACGCCACTTCCTAAGTGCTCTTGGGAGTCGCCAGGCTTTGGATGCAGCAGCTCCATCAGAAGTGCTTTAGTGCCAGCTCCATTTGCACCAGGGCCAGGGCTGGGGCAGTGCTGGCTGAGTTTCTCTGGGGACTCCCCTTCTCCATGTCCTTGCCTAGGCCTCTGTTTCCTCCTCTGCACAATGAGGATGGCAAAGAAAGCACCCATCAGGTTGCTGGGGGCACTTGGAGCTGATGCACGTGACGTGCAAGTGGTGCTCACTCGTCACCAGGCGGGAATCGGGGCTCAGCACCTCGCATTGGTGCTGAAACTGGTGTCATCAGCGCCATTCTGGGCATCACCCCTGTCCTGGGGGTGCTGAGGGACATGGTACCTCCTGCAGATGATCAGCTTTCGCCTCCCCCTGCTTGCCTCAGTTTACCCACACTCCTCTTGGTGTGTTTTCCTGGGATCTTTTTGTTCTAGAATCTCACAGCCAGTAGGACCCAGTACCCACCTGGAATCCCAGGGAATGGCGGAGGCAGGGTCTGGACACAGGCTTCCCACACAGAGCCTGAGTCTCCTTCGGCCGTCCAGGACTTTGTGGAACCCCAGCGTTCAAAGTGGCTTTGGCACTGGTCAGGCCTCCAGGGTCCTGGGTGGCCTTGGCTCCCACCCCAGCCCCTTTGCCCACCAGGGGGCAGCAGAGATCGCAGTTCCCAGGAGCCCATAAATCAGCCTGTTTATTAGTGGAATAAAAGTCGTCCACAACGGCAGGGCTTTTCGGGGCTGCATAAATCTGCGTCTGTGCCTCGTGAAACCCATATGTGCTTAATTCATATGTAAAGTTTCAAGCAGGAAGAGAATATGTGTCCATTAAATTCTATTTGACTTGATTATAATCATTAGCCATGAATAATTACTTCTCAGTGCCTACCGCGGAGCCACCACAATAAGCAAGAGGAGAGAGCAATTATCTTGGGGTGGGGATTTTTAAATTTATATTTTTGAAGCCAGGAGCAGTGCTGGCCCCGCGGGTGTCAGTGGCCCATGGAGAACGCCGCGGGTCACACTGGGCTGGGAGCTTGAGGTCTGGCCGCCCGCCGGAGCTTCTGGATTTTGTTGTGGGGGGCGGTTCTCTTTGTTCCTGCTGCCATATGGGAGGGGCTGTCGCTGCCTGGGCTTGGGTCCAGCTGCAGGGATGTGGAGGGGAAGGGTGCAGTGGGAGCTAGGAGAGGGCTGTGAGGGAAAGGGGGGCGGGGGGAGCTCCCAACCCCCCACCTTCTTCCATCCTGAGAAGCTGTGGGCTTGAAGGGGTCTCCAGCCAGGCTGTGGGCATCTCTCCTGCCACTCAGCAGGGTCCTGGGGATCCTTGGAGAGGGCAGTTGCCAGGTGTCCCCCTGCCTGCCCCCCTCACTTCTTCCCCTCCCTGAAGAGGCATCTGCCTGTGACCTCCCTCAGGCGTTTAAGAAACAACCCTGGGCGGGGGTGGGGGTGGGGGGGCGGCAGTAGCTCACTTCCTGTAATCCCAGCACGGTGGGAGGCCGAGACAAGAGGATCACTTGAGCTCAGGAGTTTGAGACCAGCCTGACCGACATAGTGAAACCCTGTCTCTACAAAAAAAATTTTAAAAAATTAGGGATGGTGGTGTGTGCCTATAGTCCCAGCTACTCAGGAGGCTGAGGCAGGAGGATTTCTTGAACCTGGGAGGTTGAGGCCGCTGAGCCACGGTTGTGCCACTGCACTCCAGCCTGGGTGACAGAGTGAGACCCTATCTCAAACAAACAAACAAACAAAATATATATATATATATATATATATATATATATATATATATATATATATAATAGAAAACAGAACATCAGATTCTGGGCCAGGTGCGGTGGCTCACGCCTGTAATCCCCGAACTTTGGGAGGCTGAGGCAGGCTTGAGGTCAGGAGTTTCGAGACTAACCTGGCCAACATGGCAAACTCCCATCTCTACTAAAAACGCAAAATTAGCCAGGCATGGTGGCACGCACCTGTAATTCCAGCTACTTGGGAGGATAAGGTAGGAGAATCACTTGAACCCAGGAGGCTGAGGCAGGAGGATTGCTTGAACCTGGGAGGTCAAGGCTGCAGTAAGCCATGATTGTGCTACTGCCCTCCAGCCTGGGCAACAGAGTAAGACTCCATCTCAAAAAAAAAAAAAAAAAAGAAAAGAAAAAGAAAAGAAAAGAAAAGAAAATCAGACTCTGAGGCTGCATGCAGTGGCTCACTCCTGTAATCCCAGCACTTCGAGAAGCTGAGGCAGGAAAATTGCTTGAGCCCAGGAGTTTGACACCAACTTGAGCAACACAGTGGCAGCCTATCTCTACAAAAATAAAATTTTTTTTTAATTAGCCGGGTGTGGTGGTGCATGCCTGTAGTCCCGGCTACTTGGGAGGCTGAGGTGGGAGGATCGCTTGAGCCTGGGAGGTTGAGGCTGCAGTGAGCTGTGACTGCGCCACTGCACTCCAGCCTGGGCAACAGAGTGAGACCCTGTCTCAAAAAACAAATAAAAATAAGAAAATCAGATTCGGTTTCCCTACTGATCTCCTGGCATTTGAAATTCAGGACTGGTTTCCACTCTTACATTATTGGGCTATGAGATGTGATTGGGATGTGTGTGATGGTGTGTGTGTGAGGTCAGGAGTTCAGCCTTGTGTTTGTGATGTGTGTGGTGTGTGTGTGTGTGATGTAGCATGTTTGTGTCTGTGCTTGTGTGATGCATGGGGTGTGTGTGATAGAGTGTGTGTGTGAGGTCAGGAGTTTGGCCTATGTGTGGGGGGGTGTGCATATGCATTTGTGTGATGTGTGTGATGCATGTGTGTGATACATGTGTGTCTGTGCTTGTGTGATGCGTGGGGTGTGGGTGATGGAGTGTGCGTGTGGTATGATGTATGTTTGTATGGGATGTGGTGAGAGTGAGGTAGGAGGTTGGGCAGAAGCATAGACGTGGGATGCCTGGCTGGCGGGTGGCAGGGCTTGAAGTTACAGGGACAGGACAAACCCCCACACCCTCAGGCACAGTGCAGGCCTCCCTGGGCCCTGTCCCAGCGGGCTGCCAGCCGAGGCCGCTTGCTGGGGCAGCACCCGGGAGAGTCTCAGGCTGCTGCCATCTGTACTGGCCATGGCTCCTGCCCACAGGAGTATGGCACATCTGTCTCAATGAAATTGGGCTGCCGTGTGCAGGAGATAAGCCAGGGAGCCCCCTCAGGCCCCCTCTTCTGGAGGAGGAGGTTCTCAGAGCCGGTGCCTGCCTCTCCAGCCCTGCCTATGACCTGTGTCTGGAGATAGCGCAGGTCTCAGAGTCTCCACTAGGGGGTGCTGTGGCTTCCAGGGTGTTTATGTCTCCTTTTTACCACAGGGGTGCAGTGACCTTGACTAGGCCACCTCCCTGCCCTTGAGTTTCCTGGTGCACCAGGCCTGTGTATGTGGATTTTTTGTTCCTGACAGCAGAGTCCTAGGCAGGACATGTCCGGGCTCAAAGAAAGATCCCCATTTTTCGCCAGGCATGGTGGCTCACGCCTGTAATCCCAGCACTCTGGGAGAGAGAGGCGGGCAGATCACTTGAGATCAGGAGTTTGAGACCAGCCTGGCCAACATGGTGAAACCCAGTCTCTACTAAAAATACAAAAATTAGCCGGACACAGTGGCACGCACCTGTAGTCCTAGCTGCTCAGGAGGCTGAGGCAGAAGAATCACTTGAACCCGGGAGGCAGAGGTTGCAGTGAGCTGAGATTGCTCCACTGCACTCCATCCTGGTTGCTGGGTGACAGAGCGAGATTCCATCTCAAAAAAAGAGAAAGATCCCCATTCTTGGCCAGCCCAGGGGTCTGGCTGCCTGGCTTTGGTCTTCAGGTCATAAGAGGACAGGGCAGAGAAGGATGAAAGGCTTTGTGCAAAGATGGAAGGGATCTTTTGCTTCAACGCCAGCCCGGAGCGGTGAGCAGGCCATGTGCACCGTGGCCAGGAGCAGGTCGGGATCCCAGCGCCCCTGCTGGCCACGCCATGGCCTCTGCTTCCTCATCTGAGAAATGGCATCAGCATCAGTCCCACCGCAGGGCAGGGGTGAGGAGGACAGGAGTTCAGGCCTGTCCAGCCCTGGGCCCGGGACGTGGCATGTGGAGAGTCCCCAGGAAATGACTACTGGGAAGTCAGGAGTGAGAGCAACTAAGCAGAATATAATGTGACAAAGCGCCAGGAGCAAGGTCTGAACAAAGTGCCACGCAACGCCGCAGGGACCAATTAATTCTGCAAGGAGGTGGCGGGAGGCGAGGCGGGTCGGCGAGCCTTTGAGGGGCCCGGGCATGCGGCAGGGACGGGTGGGAAGCCACGTTTCACAGCGACAAGCTGACCTCGTGGGGAGATTTTTAAGCTGCTTATTTATTTAAAATAAGTCATGAAGTGGCGCTCTGTCTCCTTAAGTCTTGGGGCTTTGATTTGTGAGAGTCTGCTGGCCGCTTATCACTGCCCTCCTCCCAAGCACAGGCAGCCCCTGCCTCATCCTCTCCTGCTGCCTGGAGGGCCCAGCAGAGCCTGGCCTTGTGAGAAGGAGCAGGCCAGGACCTGAGTGGCCACCTGAGCAGCCACCCGCCCCTGCGCCTGGCCGTCCCCGGGCGCCGCTTGGAGTCAGTGATTTAGAGACCGCCTTGATGGACTACCAAGCAGGGGGCCCGGAGGGATGCGGACTGCCTTGTGGGAAGTGATCTGACGCTAAACTGTCGCCGTAAATCGCTTTATCTGTCAGTTCAGATTTAAATGTGTTTGCTGAGGCTTGCTGGCCGCCACGACAGCAGAAACCTCTCCGCAGTGGGCAGGGGAGGTGGCCGGGCCAGCAACGAGCCCAGGGCCGGCTGCACAGCAGACTTTGCAGCTGGAACCTCTTAGCTACACGGGCCTGGCCCTGGGCTCCCTCCTCCTCAGGGGAAGCCAAGTGCAGGTGGGGCCGGGCCACTTTCCAGTGCTCTGGCCACTCTGGATATGTGCAGTGCTCTCAGAGGCCCAAGAGGCAGGCAGAACTGTTACCCCATTTTCGGGGATCAAATAACACGCCCCACCTCGGCAGGTGACTGAGCCAGAATTAGAACACAGACACTTTCATCCATGCAACAAACACAGATGATACGGCTGCTGTGCACCACACCGTGGACTGGGCCTGGGCTGCAAAGGACACAGTCTCTAATTCCAGATAAGGGGTGACACATGTGAATGGAAAAGGACATGCAGCGCATGAGAGACAGGAGTCTGGCCTGCAGGGGAGGGAAGCAGTGGGGAAGGCTGCCTGGAGGAGAGGGTGCTTGGGTTGGATGGGGTGCTAAGTCAGAAGTTGGGGCAAGAGCATTCTTTGGGGAGAAAGCACAGACAGGGTGGGGCCAGGTGGATGGAACACTGTGGGGAGGCTCTGAGGGGTCTGGAGTGAGCCACAGCCCCGGCCTGAGTTGGGGGTGCTCGGTCAGATCACTTGGGCTGCTGAGTGGAAAAATGGGGGCAGGGAGCATAAAATAATAAGGACAGGGAGGCCCAGAGCGTGGGGTGGGAGGTGTCTCCCTCTAGGTCTAGGCTGTATTCATACCCTATGCAGTTAACCTCTCTCGCACTATTTCAGTCTCATTGTGCTAATGGTGAAATAGAGGCTCAGAGGCGTGAAGCAACTTGTTTAAAGTCACACAGCTAAATGGTAGTAGAGCTGGGATGGGAGGTTTACCAAGCTCCAGAGCCCCCAGGAAATTGTGTGTGTGTGTGTGTGTGTGTGTGTGTGTGTGTGTGTCGGGGTTGGGGGAAGGGAATACCTCCTCTCTGTTCTCTTTTTCCTGGTTGATGAATTTGAGTTCTGAGAGTGGGTGTGTCCTGTGTGTCCTCACAGCCAGGAAACTGAGAGGTGGGGCAGAAGTTTACCATGGGCAGGGGGAGGGGTTGTTGTAAAAAAGATGGAACTAACATCTGAATCTGGGCTCCTGGGTCCCCTGAGGCCTCCTGGTGGGCTCCAGCTCCCTCAGCCTGCCTGGCCTCCTGTGTCCCAAGCCCCCTCAAGTCTCCGGCATGCCCCACAGAACCCCTGCTCTGGACTGAGGGTGGCCTGTCACCTGCCGCTTGGTATTGAGTGTTCCCATTGCTCGGCACGCTGCACACGTTGCCTCATGTCTGAGTCAGGCACTGACATTTCCCCCATTATACGGATGAGGACACTGAGGCACCCATGGGTCATGGCGCTGGGTAAAAGGCAGGGCTGGGAATCAGATTTGGGGTTTAAGAGAGAGGCCATCAGGTCCTTCTTTCTTTCCTTCCTTCCTTTCCTTTCTTTCCTTCCTTTCCTCCCTCCCACCCTCCCTTCCTTCCTTTTTTTTCTGACAGGGTCACACTGTTTCCCAGGCTGGAGTATAGTGGTGCAATCAGGGCTCACTGCAGCCTCGACCTCCTGAGCTCAAGTGTTCCTCCCATCTCAGCCTCCTGAGTAGCAGGGACCACAGGCATGCCACCACTCCCAGCTAATTTTTTTATTTTTTGTAGAGACGAGGTCTCGCCATGTTGCCCAGGCTGATTTTAAACTCCCAGGCTCAAGCAATCCACCTGCCTCAGCCTCCCAAAGTGCTGGGACTACAGCTGTGAGCCACCATGCCCAGCTCAGGTTTGCTTTTTCGCCAGCTCCCTCTGGGTCGTCTGGAAGTGAGGGGCAGAGTTGCTCAGGGGGGGCAGTCAGGATGCCTGGGGTCCAAGAGGCCCCCTCCCCACATTAGAAAGCCCAGAACACCTAGACATGGCCAGGAGCTAATTTCCACTACTGTAGGAAGAGGGCGGCTCATCCCCACAAGGTTGAGCAGTGGTTGCATAAATTCATAAATGATGGATCCCTCCTGAATTATTGAGATGCCCTCATGGGCTCGCAGGGCCTGGTCCAGTGAGTGGAGCACTGGCCGGGGGGCGGTACTCGGAAAGGACCTTCCAGGGTCCTTCCACCCTAAGGTCTTCCGCCGAGTCCCCTGCTTCTTACCCGAGTTCTTCTGTCATTTCCACAGGGAATGTGAGAGTAGACTGCGGACCCAGTAACTCTCTGTCCTGGGTTTCAGTAGATTTCTTTTGTGAATTTTTTTGTAGAGGTAGGGTTTCCCTGTGTTGCCCAGGCTGATCTCAAACTCCCGAGCTCAAGTCATCCTCTTGCCTCGGCCTCCCACCATGGTGGGATTACAGGTGTGAGCCACCATGCCTGACCTGATGTTTGTTGAATGGATAAGTGACTCCATGCCCTTGAGAGTTGGTCAGATGGTGGAAGGGGCTGCATGAACCATTGACACTCTCTAAGTCCCCTCTTCCTGCCTAGCCCAGCCCCCTACCCGACCCCTCTGGGCCTGAAGTGGCTGATTCATTTTACAGATTAGTACGGTGGTGGACTTTTCTGGGTCCTCATGAGGTTCCTGGCTCCTTTCGAGGTGCTGGAGGTACAAGGCCCAGTGTAACCCAGTGCCTGCCCTCCTGGCATTTGGAGTCCTGTAGAGGAGGACAGGGGAGGATCTGAAGCCCAGAGGGGGACGGTGACCTGCTCAGGGTCACACGGCAGGAAGGTGGCAAAGCAGAACTGCAAACCCAGGGGCCTTTTCTACCCCTCATGGCAGACGTGTAGTTAGAAAACCGCAGCTTGGAGTCTGCCGTCCACCCATGGGATGGCCACCCTGCCTCCCACCCTGTGCCCAGTGTCCCGAGCACGTCCTCTCTGGCTCCTTCCCGTCCTTGAGGCCTCAGCACCCGCACCTGTGCCCCTGCCTGTGTCCCCTGTGTGCTGTCCACCCGAGCGCTGAGCCGAGGAGGCCGGAGCTTGTGGGAATGTGTGTGTTTTGAAATTAATGGGGACCATTAAGTTGGCCAAGCATGAAAAGGGCTGGATCTGCAGCCCTTGGCTCGCTCTCCTGGAATGATCCGCCAGTTCCTTGGCAAGGCGCAGCTGAGCTGGTTTCAGGGCTCCCCAGGAGGCTGCGGCTTGCCTGCCTGTTTAACGGGTGGGTACTCTGTGTGCCTAGGACATCAAGGGGTCTGGCTGCAGCAGCACGCGATGGCCACAGTGCCCCTGCTCTCAGGCTCTGTGCAGATGGGAGTGTCTGTGGGTGCGTTGACTTGAATCTTTTCCCTAGACCTCTAGAGTGGGCTCAGACACACTCCAGACCGTGACCCTGGGGCTCCCCGGGTGAGTCCTGGCCCAGCCAGGTGAGCTTGGCATGGCCTCCAGGACATAACAGGATTACCAGTCAAGGACCCAGGCCCTGTCTCCTCACCTCCCCCACCACGAAGAGCTCCATCTAGTGTGGATTCTCCATGTGGATATTTTCTTCTTCTTCTTTTTTTTTTTTGAGATGGAGTCTCGCTCTGTCGCCCAGGCTGGAGTGCAGTGGCCGGATCTCAGCTCGGATCTCAGCTCACTGCAAGTTCCGCCTCCCAGGTTTGTGCCTTTCTCCTGCCTCAGCCTCCCCAGTAGCTGGGACTACAGACACCCGCCACCTCGCCTGGCTAGTTTTTTTTTTTTTTGTATTTTTTAGTAGAGACGGAGTTTCACCTTGTTAGCCAGGATGGTCTCGATCTCCTGACCTCGTGATCCGCCCGTCTCGGCCTCCCAAAGTGCTGGGATTACAGGCTTGAGCCACCGCGCCCAGCCTCATGTGGACATTTTCTTTTTTTTTTTTTTTTTTTTTGAGACGGAGTCTTGCTCTGCCACCCAGGCTGGAGTGCAGTGGCCGGATCTCAGCTCACTGCAAGCTCCGCCTCCCGGGTTTACGCCATGCTCCTGCCTTAGCCTCCCAAGTAGCTGGGACTACAGGTGCCCGCCTCGTCGCCCAGCTAGTTTTTTGTATTTTTAAGTAGAGACAGGGTTTCACCGTATTAGCCAGGATGGTCTCGATCTCCTGACCTCGTGATCCGCCCGTCTCGGCCTCCCAAAGTGCTGGGATTACAGGCTTGAGCCACCGCGCCCGGCCCCGACATTTTCTTAAAGATAGAGTCTTGCTCTGCCACCTGGGCTGGAGTGCATTGGTGTGACCACAACTCACTGCAGCCTTGACCTCCTGGGCTCAAGCAATCCTCCTGCCTTGGCCTCCCGAGTAGCTGGGACCACAGGCTCATGCAACCACGCCCAGCTAATTTTTGCATTTTTGGTAGAGGCGGATTTATACCATATTGCCCAGGCTGGTCTCAAACTCCTGGGCTCAAGCGATCCTCTTGCCTAGACCTCCCAAAGTGCAAGGATTACAGGCGTGAGCCACTGTGCCTGGCCATATGGGACGTCTTGTAACTGGAAGTTAGAGTCCTGGGTACAAGTCCTGGCTTCACCGTGTACCAGCTGTGTGACCTTGGGCAAATCACTTAACCTCTCTGAGCCTGTTTTCTTGTCTGTAAAACAGGGATAAGAGTGCATGGAGACCCAGCCTCAGCACTGTGGGTTTGAGAGGAGACCGCTTGTGTAGGATGCTCAGTATAGTGCCTGGCACAGAGCGAGCACCCAAGAGATGCCACCCCTTGTTCTTGTTGCTGTAGCTGCTGCTCTGGGAGGGCTGCTGAGACCCGCTGAACCGGGCATCCCATTAGCCAGCACTTGCCCTGCACCCAGCGCTTGGTGGGGCTGGGAACAGGGGAATGGTCCCTCTATCCTGAATGGGCTGAAGGAACCTTCCCATATTCGTGGTAGGGAATCGAGTCACCCGCTGGACCTGGCATGGCCAAGGGGACGGCCCTCTCCTGACCGCCAGAGTCTCTTGGATGGGTTTCCTGACCATGAGGGTGCAGGACAGGTGGGCTGGGCCCCTCTCTCCCCACTGCTAGCAGGGTGGTCTGTGCCTGCTCTGCCTTCCATTGGGAAGGCTGTGTGTTCACATGGAAACGGCTTGTGCAGCGGGGCCCCCACGAGGCGGGCTAGGACAGGGGATGTCCCCAGGGAAGCTGGGTGACTGAATGGCCCTGTCAGGGCCTGGATGCTATCTGCTGAGGCCTAAGCTGCCAGAGAAGGCCCCTGAAGGCCTCCCCTGCAGCCGCCACCCTCCTCAGGTCTTCATGTGTTTCAGATGCTCACCTTTTGAACTCCACTGTGGTGGTGCCATTATGGCCCCCAGCTTTCTGCCACTGGGGTCGGTGGTGAGGTCCAGGCTGGGGTGGAGGGCACTGGCATGCTTGGTTGGCAGCTTTGGAGGTCCCAGAGGCCAGGGCAGTGGCTGTTTACCCGACAGACGCGGCTAAGATCTGGTTCCACCACTATGTCGGGCAAGCTCCTGCCTCTTTAGGCCTTGGGGTTTCCCCATCTGTCCCTTATGGGGGCATTAATAGGAAAAAAATTCATTACTGCCTGGAAGGCCCAGCACACTGGAGGGGCTCATAAATGGTAGCGATTGTTATTAGCAGTGAGGGATCTCACTTCGCCACCCACAGGACCCCGAGCCCCTCGAGGGCAGGGGCAGCTCCATGGACTCTGGGTCTCCATCCCTGGACAGGGCACTTCTGCAGTGGGGGCAGCCCAAGCATGCCTGCCCCTGGAAGGACATACAGGAATTCACGATGGCTCACGGCTAAGGAGCCTTACGGGGAAGCAGGCTGCCCTGGTAGGCACGGCTCTGCGGGGATCTCCTGCTTTGTGCACTCCTGGCAAGGGCAGGGACGCGGCTGTTTATATCTGCGCCAGGTGTCAGGAGATGGAAGCCAGGGAGGACAGGAGGACGTGGGAGCATGGAGAGCATGTGGGCTGCAGACCTGGGGGAGGATGAGCACCAGGATGGAGCTTGTCCTGACAGTGGTGCGGGAGGCAGTGAGCAGAGGCGGGGCTGAGAGGTCGCTGGCGGCTTCCTCCTCTAAGGCATGGCTGGCATTCCCTTTGGTTCATTAAAACCCATCAGTGGGCCTGGCATGGTGGGTCACGCCTGTAATCCCAGCACTTTGGAAGGCCAAGGTGAGTGGATCACCTGAGGTCAGGAGTTCAAGACCAGCCCGGCCAACATAGTGAAACCTCGTCTCTACAAAAATACAATAATTAGCCAGGCATGATGGTGGGTGCCTGTAATCCCAGCTACTCGGGAGGCTGAGGCAGGAGAATTGCTTGAACCTGGGAGGCAGAGGTTGTAGTGAGCTGAGATGGCACCACCACACTCCAGCCTGGGCGACAGAGCAACACTCTGTCTTAAAAAAAAAAAATTCCCATCAGTGGCACCCACCTCCCAGCGGCAACAAGTGGCCCTTGAACGCCCATTCCCCACTCTCCTCTCCGTTTCTGCCTCCTCCCCCTCTTTGGACATTGTAATTGCAGTAAAAACCGGAGGCGAGCAGCGTCGCAGGTGGGGAGAGAGGCCCGGCTGTCAGCCATTCCTCTGCCAGCAGGACCCGCGGCTGTTTTATTATTGCCGCCTGGCTGTATTTCAGGTACGGATTAAACATCATCAAACGCCTCGTCCCTTTTGAAAAGCAAGAGCTACCTTGCTGAGGATGTTGAGGAGAAACAGGAACATTAAAATCTATGAAGCAAATGGCCCAGAATTGACATTTGTGACGAGAGCTCTGCAGCTTCAATTGTCAAAAGAGCTAAATCCCCTCTGGCAGCTGGCGGGGAGCTTTCCCCGTGAGGGTCACAGGAAGGTGGGGTACGTTTGCCCGGGAGGAGACCAGGCAGCGCCAGGGAGGGGATTCTGTGGGTCAGCTGACTGCCTCTCAGGGCCTCCCTAGCCTTGGCCTCCACCGAGCCTCCTCTTCTTCCTAACGAGGAGGCAGGAGCCTTCCGGTGCGCATGGGACAGGACTGGGATCAAGTCCTGCTGTGGCCACTTGCTAGCTCTTGTGACCTTGGCCAGGATACACCTCTCCCCTGAATCTCAGTTTCCTCATCTGTAAACCCAGGAGAGTGATGTCCCCTCTGAAGGCGGAGGATGGTGCATGCAAACACTTGACAAGTCATTGGAATTCAGTAAACGGTGACTACTGTCACCCAGGAAATGGGCGTGTGAGCTGGCATTAATTTTTACAAAAAACATTTACTTATTTCCACTGAAAAATAGGAACAGTAAAATTGAGAACCATTAAAACAGAAACAAAAAGAACCAAGCCACAGCAGGGGATGCTGAGCTGGGTATCTCCTAAGAACTGTGCTCCTGGTCCCACCTGGAACTCTGTGGCCTGGATGCCCTCAGCACATGCTTTCCAGGTCACCAGCCTCTTGCCTGGTTCCTGGTCACGGCCTGCTCTCCGCCCTGGCATCTGCCACTGGATGCTGGTATGTGGCCTTCCGAGGAACTACGGCTCAAAGCTGCCCTTGCAGTTTACACTCTTGATGGCTACTTGGGGGTATCTTGGCTCCTGGTATCCTTTCCTGACCCGGCCCAGATGACACCTCAAAACTAGGCTGAGTAAATCTGTTGCAACTGAATATGAAATGCAGCTTTGAGCTTCCCAGCAGCCACTGCAAAATTTGTAACAAGATTTTAGGATCCTTAACTCCAAGCTTAGAAGTCAATTTAAATTTCGGCTGAATGCCTCCTTTTCTTTCTCCTCTTGGCCTTTTTTCTTCATTTTTCCTCTCTAATATCCTCACCAACTGTTCTTTATCTCCCCAAGGATGGTTTATCCCTTGCTCCAGAGCCCGTCCCAAAGTGCTCGCCCCTCACATGGCTGTGCCTCAGCTCGGGAGACCCCCCCCCCCCCGCCACTGCCCTCCTATTTGCCGCTATTGACTCCCTTGTGTCATGCTCACAGCAGCTGGCCTCTGGGCCTCTTGTCTTGCCCAGGCCCACTGGGTCTGCTGTTGCTGTTTCTCTCAGATGAGCCTGTGACTAATAAGGGTTGCCTCCGGGGGGCTGGCAAAATCTTTCCCTCCTTAATATCGGAGTTTAAAAATGTGTCACCATCGATTTGAAGAAAAGCCTTGTTCCTGCTGAGAAAAGCGGCCTGGAGATTCGTCTCGCCTTAGGAATCACACAGGCAGCTGCATAAATTCAGCACTACAGAGAGCTCTCCATGCAAATGCCGAGATACCCACTCTAGCCCCGCACCAGCCCTCCCCACTGCTCCCGGGGGCTGGCACCCCCATTTCCTCATGCACCTGTCCCTTCAGGGGAGGGGCTCCCTGGTTGGAAGATTCCCATCTCCCGATTCTCTCCACCTCTTTTCAGAGGCTGAGCCCGTGGCTAATTCCACGTCATGATGTGTTCTAATCTCGGAGGAGAAGGAAGATGAGTGACTTCCAGGCCTGGGGCTTCTGGAAGCCATCCGGGTCCCTTACAGGGCGGGTGGGGGGTCCTGACCCTCCTTAGTGGGTCTACCCTGAAGGCAGGAATGTTACCCCCGCAGGCCTTGTCTCCTGGCCTTGTTGCATCCTTGCCTGGAAAGGACTGTTGGGGTCCTTTGGTGCATCCCCCTGCCTCCAGGCAGTCCCCTCCCCTCTGGACGTTGCCCTCATACTGGACCCAGCTTTGCAGCTGCCAACGCGTCCCACTCTCATCCAGCAACTCTCCCAGCCCAGAATAACCATCACAGTCATGGCCTGGGAGGCGGCTGTGGGTCCCACTTCTCAGGTTGGGAAGCTGTGCTATAGAGACCATAAGTGACTTGTCTGGGATCCAGGAAACTTGAATGAATGAGGAGGTGTGGGCACGCGGTGACCACTCTAGGTGTGGTTCTGGTTAGTGAACTTGGTGACAGCCCAGGATGGGGGTGTCTGGAGAACTTGAGGGAGGGCTGAGCTTTCTGGTCCCTGATGGATCCCCTCCCACTCTGCCATCGAGGTCACGGTGGCCACCTCTGTGGCAGTATCCTTTGCGTTCCCCAGAGGGCTCACCTGAGCGTGGTGGGGAGCAGGACGGTGGGTTTGACTACCTAGGACATCCACCGGGCTGCCCGCAGCATGGGCCGTCCCCTGCGCTGGCTGCAGCAGGGGTGACTTGGACCAGCTGGGAAGCTGCTTCAGGGGTCCTTGCAGGGAGCTTAGTGGGGGAACGGGAGAGAGGGCAGGCACGGGGCGCCAATGAGGCTTCCCTGGTTCTTGGGGAACCACACAGCCATGGGCAGGGGCATCAGGGAAGAGGGTAAGCAGGCAGTTTGCAGTCTCTCTGGCTGCCGTGGGCCCTCGGAACATGTGCTGGGTGGCCATTTACCACCTGGTGCAGGAAAGGCTGCAGGCTGGCCCTGCGCTGCTCCCCTCCAGCTGCAGACAGGGCCCCTAGAGGACTCCTGGCAGCCGTTACTCCGGGAAAGGAGGGGCTTTATTTCTCCTCCTCCCTAAATGTTATTGCCTTTATAGGCTTTGGAAATCAGTTTTACGGCCTGCGTGTTTGTCCGCTGAAATGTGGGATGCTCTGGAGGGAAAATAAAATGCAGGGATGGTTCTGGCCCTGAAAGGTCAGGTGGCCGAGGGCAAGCAGCAAGGGCTCAGGTGTCTCCCACAGGCCGGGGTTGCTCTTTCGGGACCGTCGTAGCTGGAAAGGGGGCAGGGAAGGTGTGTGCCAGGACCGGGAGGGAGCCTGGAATTCTGGTGGGAGGGCCGACCTGCAGCTTCAGGACCTGTCCCGTTTGTCATATGGTCCCCGCCAGACTGACCTAAGATGGCGAGAGTCATTCTGTTCTCCGCGATGCCCGGGTATGCCAGCTGGCTCCCCTCAGGTGCCACCTGGGGCACCTTGCCAGCCACTGGCAGTGTAGACTTCTCAGTGTAAGTGAAAAATAAGCCCTCTGGGTTTTGCCAGTCAGGATGCAGGCCTGGCAGGGGCTCTCACCTGCAGGAGATGCCTCATCTTTCAGCAGAGTTGGCTGATTGAGAGCCAGGCAGGGGGCAGAGATTCAGCAGGAGCACTCAGCAACCCACACAAATTTTCCTGCCTTCCCTGGGACCGAGGACCCTGGAGGGAGACTCTGAGGGCCCTGCCCTAGGAGAAGGCTGCTTCTCTACTCCTCTCTTAATATGCGAAGAGCTCCTACAAATCAATAAGAAAAATGGGCAAAAGATGTGGACAGGCAATTCCCGGTAGGAGAAAAACAAATGGGCAGTAAACAAGTGAAAAGATGCAGAACTTCGCTAGTAATCAAGAAAAAGCTAATTGAAATAAGAGACATCCTTCTTCACCCACCGGAGAGGCGGGTGCTGGAAGTAGTGGTATGCACAGGTGTGGTGCAGCAGGGGAGGCTGGCCTTCCTTAGGTGCTGTCCCCCACCCCTACATCTCACACCAAACCGGCACTTAGTAGGTGCCTGGAAATACTTGTTTCATGCCAGATAAACAGGGCTCATCTCGGCTCACAGAAAGTCTCAGCGGGGCTGCTGCTGCCACTGCCTTTGTATCTTTTGCTTTCCCTCCTCCCTGTGGGTTCAGCTTCCAGTCTTACCCCTACCCCCCAGCCCCCTTGCCCTTGGGGTCCCCACGCTTCCTTGGCAGAGACTGGGGTCTCTCTGGGCTTGGCCTCTCACTGGGGGAATGCTGCTTCCTGCTTCAGGGTTTCAACTCTCTCTGCAACCTCACGGCCGGTGCCAGGGGTGCACTGCAAAGCTCAGGGTGGGGTGGAGTGACTGTGATGGACATGGGGACCTCCAGAGCTGGGCGGCCCTGGCTGTTATCTTGGTTTCTTTGGAATCCCCTGGAATCCTCCACTGTGGGAAGCTCTAGTAGTGACCTCAGCCTTCTTGCCCTGATAGCCACCTCCATCATCCGGCCCCAGAACTTCTGCCTTTTCTCATTCATTCATTCCCTCTACTACCCTATCCACTCTAGCCGGGCTGGGTGACTTTGGGCATTATAGCTGCATGTTCTGTCTCTGCTCCTGGCCTTTGCCTGGGCACTTACCTCTGCCAGGAGCACCCTCTCTTCCATTTCCTTGGCTGACTCTGACCATCCTCCAGGTCCCAGCTGAGAAACCCTACCCTCCAGGAATATCCCCAGACCTGGGTTTGCCATCGCTCCCATGTGCTCCGTAACACATTCATTCATTCATTTCATTAATTCCTGCAGCAGGTGCTGGGGCTGCAAGGGGGAGCAAGGGAGATGTAGCCCGGGCAGCTGGGGTGCCCTAGGGTCCTGCAAGTCACCTGTCATGACCAGATCCCAGGGGAAAACCTGTCTGACAGTCAGGGACGGGGCAGGAGCCCTGGGGCAGCCCACTCTGGGAGTGGCTCAGCTTGCTGCACTGGGAAGGGAGGCTGGGGTGGGTGGTAGGGCCATGCCCATGGGGTCCAGGTTCAGATGTCTTTCTCTGCCTGCTCCACCTGCGTCCACTGCTTCCAGAGTACAGGGGAGCTACCTTTCAGGAGGAGATCAAGGGAGAGAACGCGAGCCATACTTCATACGAAGCCCGCAGCCCCGGGCATCTGGCTCAGCCTCCTGCCCTCTCAGTTTGCATGTGCCTCCCTGTGCAAGGCAGCTAGCAGGAGAGCTCCAGCATGGGATCCCCAGCAGTTTCCTCTCTCAGCTCCCTCTGTCCCTGTCCCCCATCTTTTGAGGCATAGCCCGGCCTATTCTGTGCCCCTGGCTTCCTGCCAGTCTTCTTTCCAGTTCCCCAAGCCGAGGTAGATGCAACCTTCCTTTCTGCATTCAAAGGGAACAAAGTGATTAAGACCCAGTCCCTGCTCATTGTGTAGCGGGGCAGCAGGGGCATAGCATGGGGGCTCCGTGCATCTGTGCAGGAATCCAAGGTGCTGGGGGCTGCTCAGGGACGGCTTCCTGCGGGAGGTCTTCCTGGGGAGGTCTAGTTCCCCCCAGGGCACTCTGTCTGGGGCTTATGGGTGTGCATTTCCCTCCAGCTCACTGACCCTCAGCCTGGTCTCTTCATGAGGCCTCATGGGGCCAGGACTCGGGGCATTGGGGGGAACCTGGACAGACCTGGTTCCAGAGCTAACTCTGTCACCATGGCCTTGGGCAAGCTGCTTAGATCTGGGCCTTGGTTTGCTCATTTTAAAATGGGAGTAAACCAGCCTGCCGCGCCTCTCTGCCGTGAAGATGAAGCTCAGTGACAGATGCCTGGCGCCTGGCACCACTGGCCCCCACTGCCTTGCCTCTCGCAGATGGGCACCCCTTCAGGAAATCCCCCCTAATTATGAAGTTACAGATCTGGATAGTCACATGGGGAAGAGCCACATTCATTAGGAGACCCGGGCACACAGCCTGGACTGTGCCAAGCATCTCTCCGTGCCAGCTTCCTGGGGATCGCGGGCTCAATAGAGCACATCCCTGCATCTTCCTGGTGGCAGGTTCCATCTGCCAGACCCCGAGGAGCCGCTGACTGGGGAGGGCCTGCTCCGGACCCACCCATCCCTGGCTACTGCCCCGAAACCCTTCACCCTGGGTTTAGAATCTCTGCTTTAAAGAGGACTCCAATCCCTTTCTCCTCCCCCCACCCCCGCCCCACCCCCAACGACCAGTCCATTCACCAGGGCCCTGATCCAGGAGAAAGCTAATTAAAGAATTTCTGCTCTTGGCTCAGCCTGGACATAGAAGATTCCCCTTGGTCTTCCTGGAGTATCTGAAAACAGGTGGAGAAAGGGGGCGTCAGATAAGCCCCGGGAGCCTCCATAATAGGCTTAATCCCCCCAAAGCCAGCAGGTATCAAACAGCTCTCCTCCTGGCACCACTGAGAAAGGGCTTGAGAGTTTGGAGGATGCGGGGCTGTTCCCAACCCCTTGGGTCCCAGACTGTAGGTCACCTTGTCCCCAGCTCCCCATGAATGGGAGACTGTGTTCCCCATGAGTTTAGACGGAGTATCAGCCGTTTCTGCATAGTTCACCAGAGCGGGGGAAGGTGCAGAGACCTGGCCCCAGCAGCTCCGGCGTGGGGAGGCCCCACTTCCAGGGCTGCCAGCAGTCACTGTGATGACTGGCAGGTAGCAGGTGCTCAGTCAATGCGCCCCTCCCTCCTGCTCACTTCCCTCCTGTTCCCCCTGCCCCCCTCCTCAGCTTCTTTTCTTTCAAGAGCCTGTTTGCCTCTAGGAGATTTTCATCAACCAACCACAAATATTTACTCAACACTTAGGGCAGGCAGCACATGAGCTCCACAGGGCAGGGGGCTCTCGGTCCCATTTGCTGCATGTTCCCCATCTGAATAGGGCCTGGCATGCAGTAGGTGCCCAATAAAGGCTTTGTTGGCAGTCACATCCTGAGACAGGGTAGTCTGTGCTCCCAGAGAACTTACACTCCTGCTGCCTTCAGAAAACATCCTGAGGGGCTGGGCGCAGTGGCTAACTCCTGTAATCCCAGCACTTTGGGAGGCTGAGGCGGGCGGATCATTGAGGTTGGGAGTTCAAAACCAGCCTGGCCAACATGGAGAAACCCTATCTCTAGTAAAAATACAAAAATTAGCCGGTCGTGGTGGCACACGCCTGTATACCCAGCTACTTGGGAAGCTGAGGCAGGAGAATCGCTTGAACCTGGGAGGCGGAAGCTGCCGAGATCACTCACTGTACACCAGCCTGGGCGACAGAGCGAGACTCCATCAAAAAAAAAAAAGAAAATGAGGCCTGGCGCGGTGGCTCACGCCTGTAATCCCAGCACTTTGGGAGGCCGAGGCGGGCAGATCACGAGGTCAGGAGATTGAGACCATCCTGGCTAATATGGTGAAACCCCGTCTCTACTAAAAATACAAAAAATTAGCCGGGCGTGGTGACGGGCGCCTGTAGTCCCAGCTACTTGGGAGGCGGAGCTTGCAGTGAGCCGAGATGGCGCCACTGCACTCCAGCCTGGGCGACAGAGCAAGACTCCGTCTCAAAAAAAAAAAAACGTCCCGAGGGTCTTTGAGGGATCACAGAGTCCCCACACGTGGGTGGGGTGAGGGTCTTAAAGCCTGCCCTCCCCGTCACTCTGAGCTATGGCCAAGCTGGGTGTAACACTGGAGAGAGCCAGGGTGTCCTCACTCGCTTCAGGCAGCTGGCCCCCATTTCCCTCTGCAGTGCCTGGGGCGGGGGTGACAGGCAGCATTTAGACCTGCAGCTCCCTGCGCAGGGACCTCTCGGGGCACTCGCCTGCATCACAAGAATAAAAATGATAAAAACCTGCCACTGAATTCTGGGTGGCAGTAAATTACTTAACACCTGAAACAGGTTGAAATGTGGCCACCGTGGTTTTAATAAGCCCATCTCCGATGCAGTGCTTCCTCGAGGGGCCAGCCGGGTCTCTTCTCGAGGCATAATTTCATCTCGTCCCAGGCTTGGCAGCATTGCAAATAAGATTTCACTTCCCCTGTAAAATCTCCGACGGGGGGAGTGCAGGATTTCATTTGTGCTGTCAGTTAGCACTCCAGAGAGCCTGTTTACTTTGCCGCAGGAGGAGAAGGTCCTCTGGAGGTGCTGGACAGGGTGGCAGGTGGGGAGGCGGGCAAGTAGCAGCATGTGTGGTGGGTCCTGGAAGCACGCCTTATTTGGGGTGCCTGAAAGTGGATGAGCCAATGTCAGACCCACAGAGGCAGAATTTCAGGGCCGGCTGGGAGCCCTCCCATGCGTCCGGGACCCTCCTAGGCTGGGTGATAAGACTCAGCCACAGAACTTGGGTGTGGGGGTGTGGCCTGGGGTGTTAGACCCCTCCCGGGTTTGGACGCCCCTTCTCCAGGATGCTCGGTGAGGCCAGGGACTTCTCCTGGGAAGTAGGGGCAGGAGAAGGGAAGCTTCCAGAACCCAGTGGTAGCCAGGTAAGGGCAGTTTCCAGGTACAGGAAAGCAGCCATGGAGGGGTAAGTTATCACCCACTCTTTCTCCCATTTGAGCAGGAACTTTTAGTCCTGAGTCTGACAAAACAGATGAAGTCAGATACACAAAGCTGGAGCCCTGGGACTTGAGGTGCCGCAGGGCAGCCATTCGGGGGTATTACCCACACGTGCCCCTGATCTCAGTGATAATGCAAGTCCTGAGAGATTTGTGGGGAAAGAAAGGGCCCAAAGTGGCTTGGCTGGAGGGTGGCACGGTGGGGGCTGTAGCAGTGGTGGGGGGCAGGTTTCTCGGGGGACCACCCCATCTCCTGGCATCCAGCTGAAGACATGGTGTCAGGGCTCTTTGGGGCCAGCAGGTCCCCTGCAGGGCCTTTGAGGCACTGGCCAGCCCTGCTTGCTCTCCTGTAAGGACGGGAGGCTCACTGCCCCTCCAACCACCCAGTCCTCTTCAGAACAGGTTATGTTTAGAGGGTTTTCCTTCCGTTCCTGAAACACAGGTCCTGGCAGTTCCGTCCTGTGCGGCCCAAACCTGGCTGGGCCCCCAACTCCCCTGGGGTACATATTAAAATCTGAGATGTCCCCCACACCCACCCCCCATCCTGAAGCCTAAGGCTGCAGCCAGCCTGTCATCCTCTTCAGCAGGCCGTGGACCTGGGAGAGCTGGGGGTGGTTTGGGGAACAGGCCCCACCCTGTATGGATGCCTCTCTGTGCTGGACCTAGGTGCACTTTGCTGCCTGGCTCCGAAGGTCCTGCCAAGAACCTGGGCCTCCCTGCAAGAAGTGCCAACCAGCTCAGCACCTGGTTCCATCCCTGGGGGCCAAGAATGCGGGAGAAACCCCCCAGGAGACTGAGCTGGGGGTGGGGGAGGCCTACACTCCCCAGACAAACTGTAGGCAACACGGCCTCCCATGCCCTCTCACAGAGGCTCCGTCACAGCCGTGGGGTCGGTGCGGATGTTTTCTGAGCTGGGCACTCCCAGTGGCTTTACCTGTGTCGGCCCACCTCACCCTCCCAACAGCAGTCGGAGATGGAGCTGTTATCATGTACACACGGACTTGGAAACTGAGGCACAGAGAGGATGAGTAGCACAGGTGGTAACTGGCGGAGCCCACGGGTCTAACCCAGTACCCAGGGACTCCAAGGCCCTGCCCCAGGAGGGCAATGGTGTTAATCCAGTGGTTCCCAAAGGCCTGTGACTGGGAACCCTTTCTGGGCAACACCTCTTTTAGCTCCAGGGACTGAGGAACACAGTATGAGAACACAGCCCTTCTTCCCTGGCTTCAAGGGCTCCACAGGAGTCCCCAGATTTGTGGCGCTGCCACATATGGGGAGGGTGAGGTAAAGCCGGGAGCAGGACTTCCTGGGGGAAGGGTGGGTTCCCTGGGGTTGGCAAGGGCTGTGGTGCTTGGAGAGTCATCCTCCTTGTACTCACATGGATCCACGGAGCAATTGGCCGATTGATTTACTGTTTATTGACTCACTCTTCATTCCTGTTTATGGGGCCTCCTGGTGCCAGAGCAGTGCCCTCTGGGGATCTGGAGGTGTGGAGGGTAAGACCTGCCAGTCTGGGCCCACCCGAGTGAGGTGCTGGAAGGGGTCACCTGTGCAGGTGAGAAAGGACAGCAGAGGCACGGGGCCCAGGGTGGGACAGCCAAGGAAACTAGCTCAGCATAGACCTGGAGTCTGAGCCACACTGGGCCTGGGGGGCGTCAGGTATGGTGGGCAGAGGGTGGGGCTGCACTGGGGCTGGAGTCTGAGGGGGACAACGGGGAGATGGGGGGACACAGGGCCTTCCTGAGTGGGGCGCAGAAGCGGACCTGCCCTCCTGTCTGCCTCAGGCAGGCGGCGTGCCAGGCCTTCCCTGTTACCTCCTAGTCTTCCTCATCCATGGAAGCGTCCTCTGTGGAAACCTGGTTCCCCACAGAGCCTCCCTAGCCCCACCCAGGCTAGGCCCCCACTCAGCCACGGAGATTCCTCCCTACTCCTCCATGAGGTAGGAATATACCAGCCCCAGCGCATAGTAGGCCCTCAGTCAGTATCTCCTGGCTGGCTGACTGACTGACTGTGTTCCAGAAAGAGCCCTCGGCAGTCCCAGAGAATGAGTCTCAGGTGAGGGAGTGGGCACCCTTCTTGGGCACCCACTGTGCGCTGGGTCTGAGGGGGAAGTTGGAAGAACAGCCTGGGTCCTTTCCCGGGTGGTCACACTGTGTGTGCCACATCTTAGAGTGTTCTCTCTTGGGCTGCTCCTGCCCTGGCAGGACAGGAGGTGAGGATGGAGGAGGAGGGTGGCGCATAGAGCACCTGTGGGGCCCGCGTAACCCCACCCAGGGCCACCCGCCACCAAGAATTAACTTTGCTTCTTTGGAATATAAGGAAAAACCCGTTAACTGTATCCAGACATGAAATCAGATCTCAGGCAGAAGTAATGAGTTCTTGTTTTATGTTAAATTTGGCAGAAACTGCTATTGTTCTCATGGAAATTTTGTTCCTTCCTGTCCCCCTCCCTTTGGGGTGTGAGAGAGGCAGATGAGGCTCCAGAGCTGAGTGTAATGGGCTCACCTAGGGGATGGGGGCGTTTGGGGTGGTGGCATAAGTTCATGTCCCCAAACACCCGGACAGTCCCACTTTTATCCGGGAGCCACTTGGTTGCTGGAGCCTCTTCCAGGATAACCCACAGCTCCTGCTGACACGTACTTCTCCACATAGAGACCCTCTCAGAATCTGCGTTCAGCTCTGGGTCCCCTCATGGTGACTCAGGTGTCAGTAGACCTCTGGGGCCTGTGGGTGGGGGACAGAGGGCCCTTCTTCCTGCAGCAGAATCATTTTGGTTGGGACAGTGCTAGAGGGTACAGTCTCTATCCTGCCCAGCCACCGCCTCTGAGCCAGGGCACCCCAAGAACAGAGCTGACCCTCGAGGGCAAGGCCCGGGGAGGGGTGTGGGCCGCTGAGACCGCATGTGCCCCGGACACCTGGCCCCTGGGTGTCCCCGTTGGGGTGCCAAGCTGAGAGTCAGCAGCAGAGATGACTGTGAAAGTTCAATCTTTCTATTTATTTCAAGAAAGAACAAGGCAAGTGGACTTGGACATTTTCTATGAAAACAGACAAACAGAAAATATGACCAAGTAGTTAATCACATTCATCTCAACATTGAAATTTCAAGGCACCTACAAGAAGGAGGCCAAAGGGCGGTTCGCAGTGCACTTTGGTTTGTGTTGTTGTCGTGGTGGCGGGTGTTTGGGCTGGGTCACCATCCAGTCGCATGGCAGTGGGCAGTAGCTGGGGTGGTCAGGCCTGTCACTCAGGCCCCTGAGACCGCTTCCAAGAGAAAGAAAGGAGACAGTGCTGCACCCGGGCGACTGATTCTGCAGGTGAGGAAGGCTGGGGGGCTTGGGAAGTGGGGGTACTGGCTCAGGGGCCCCTTGGACATCAGACGGGATCTTGGTCACAGGCTTGGGAGAGATCAGGCCTGCTCCCCAGACCCAGGCTTCCTACCTTCTGTAGAGCAGAAGAAGGACCCACCCCATTTGCTAGGGGCTGGCCAAGGACCCCTCCCTGGTCTCCTCCTCCTCTTCAGACCACCGGGAAGGGGACGACGCTGTGTGCCACTCCAGAATGCTTGACGACGCTACATGAGATACAAATAACCTGTTAACATCTGGAAAGGGAATTACTGTTGGTGGCTCTTAAGACATTCCTCTGCCATGTTTATAGGGGGTGCGGACTCTTTTAGACAACTTTCATCTTTGGCCTCCCTGTTCACACTTGCCTCCTGGCTCTAGCCAGCAGAATCCCACAAGTGCCCCTCTCTCTGGCTAGCCTATTTCGACGCCATGTACCCACTCTACCCTCCATCATCTCTCTCCCCACTTCTCTCCCTCTTGGATGACAAGCCAGGAACACTGCGCTGTGTGGCTTCCTCCCCACGGCTCTCAGCCTCTCCTTATGAGCAGGAAGGCACCAGGCAGGTTCCTCGGAACCCCCTGGCGGCTTGCCTTGGGTGCCCAGGTGGGCTGCTGGCGGTGTGGAGGTGTGTTGTGTTGAGAAACAGTCTTAGGCTAGTTTCGGGGTTTTGCGGGGGTGTCTTCTCACCTGCGTACTTGGAACTTTTGAAAATGGGACTAGCCCGAGGAGGGGTGGGCTCAGAACATTGCAAGCCTGCGTTCCATATAGGGAAGGTGAGAGAGGCCTGGAGCCGCCTGGCTCCAGGGAGATGAGCCGGTGGCGGCCCCGTATCCTCCATGGCTTTGATTGTCAGTTTGTGGTGCGTTTGTTTTTTCCCATCTACAGAGGAAGCCTGAAGAGTTCCTCCAGGTGGGTGGCTCCTGGTGCAGGGATTCTGCAGGGGAGGCAGGCAAGGCAGCAGGTGTCGCCTGGGATCTGGATTTCTTGCAGCGCCTCTGTGGGGCCCTCCCCCCGGTCTCTCCCCTTTGTCATCCACTGGAGGCAAGTCTTGGAGAAGGGAAACTGAGTTACCCACGCAGGTGGGGGCAGCCACCGGATCTCTCAGAGTGGCTACATTTCTCCATCTGGCTCATAGCTGGCAATGCGTGGATCCGAGGCGGGGTGTAGCGAGGTGCTTCCGAGAGGTAAAGCTGCCGAGATAAGCCCTTCTCTGTGCCAGCTGCTGGCGGGGCAGGTGCAGGACGAGAGAAGCCCATTTGTTGCCAACACTCATGCCTGGGACATTCTCACTGAGTGGGCAGATGGCAAGTGGGGAGGAAGTGAGAGGAGGAGGCGGCCTCATTCCATTGGTGGCGGAGAAAGGATTGAGTATCCCTGTGTGCCAGGCACTGTGCTGGGCCCCAGTGACCCTCGGAAGGGCAAGGTGCTGACTCGGACCATTTACTTTGATGAGATTTAGGGCTGGTGGCAGCAAAGACTTTCCTTCAAGGACTGTCTGGTCTTAGGCTTTGGGCTTTCAGGTGTGGGGAGGCGGGGGGCCAGGGCACTGTGCCCACTCAGATGGCCACAGTGTTTTGGGGGCTGGCTTTGTTAGGATGTGGGGGCAGTCATCCCACCCACAGGGTGTCCTATGCCCTCAGCACCCCCACATTCTCTCCTGGCACAGGCCGGGCATTTCAGTGACAAGGGGTGGGAGGGGACAGTGACAATGATCTCAAAGAGCCAGGCCCTGGCCAGGGTCTCTAGCAGGTACCAGAAGCAGGAGCTGTCCCAGGCAGGGGTCTCCAAGGGAGACGTGGAGAAAAGACGAGGCTTTGGCCCTGTGTGATGGCTCACACCTGTAATCCTAGCACTTTGGGAGGCTGAGGCGGGCGGATCACCTGAGGCTGGGAGTTCGAGACCAGTCTGACCAACATGGAGAAACCCTATCTCTACTAAAAATACAAAATTAGCCAGGGTGGTGGCACATGCCTGTAATCCCAGCTACTCAGGAGGCTGAGGCAGGAGAATCGCTTGAACCCGGGAGGCAGGGGTTGTGGTGAGCCGAGATTGCACCATTGCACTCCAGCCTGGGCAACAAGAGCAAAATTCCATCTAAAAAAAAAAAAAGACTAGGCTTTGCTCTGTGGCTTTGGGGGTCTCCAGGCACACCTGCACATCTATTTATGGTGAGAAAGGGGGCCTGACCCCCCATTTTGGAATTTCCAAAACCAGGGAGAACCCACAGATTAAAAATGCCGAGGGAGGGGGAAGAGCAAAGGAAGGGGATGGAGAGCAAAAAGAATCTGAGTTTTTAAAAAGAAGCAAATATGGGTATTTCAGGCACCTACTTGGAACATTTCAAAAGAAACGGTAAATACTTAAAACCACAGAGTGAAAAGTGCCCCAGGCGCCGTCCACCGGCGGTGATGGATGGATGGATACAGTGGCAGCAGCAGCATAGAGCGTGTTGGACTGCACGGGAGGCAGCCCTGGCTTAAGAGACAGGCCCAGGATGCAGTCCGGGCTTCGGAGCCGCAGGGCCTGGGAGGCGCTCTCCGTCAGCCCCTCCGGCGAGCCACAGGTGCTGAGTTTAGACTCTGGAAAGTGGGTGGCGCACATCTGTACTTTCTTGGTGCCTCTTGGACACTGAGGATAGGTATTTTGCAGCCTCTCTGCTGGCACAAGCGGCTTCTTGGTGGGGCTGGTCTGGCTACAGGACTGCCCTGACTTGGGGTTTTCAGGGGATTCCAGTGACTTTGAGCAACACAGTGAACATCTCTTGATATCTGCTCCCTTTCAGTGTCCTGGGGGATGAGAAAGCAAGGGTGGGAACCAGGATCTTCTAGTCAAAGCACCAGACCTTGGGAGGAAAGTATCTGCCACGTCCCTGTCTAGCGCTTGAATGCTCCCAGTGACGGAGAGCTCACTGCCGGCTTCCTTTACTGGGCTAGAGTTTCTCTTCCCTGACCTTCAGTTTTCCCTTTACCCACTCCCCTTTTACTGGCCACAAGGAGTGGACTGGAGACAGACCCACCCAGAACAGAAAGGAAGTAGAAAAGCCCATGACTCTAGAGTCCTACTCTCTAAGGCCTGGATGGGCCACTTGTTGCAGAGGCCTGAGCCCCTTTCCCTAAGGCAGTGCTGGAGCCTCAAGCCTGAGTACTCTGACCCATTTGGTGTTGGTCTTCAGAGACCCTCGCTCCCCAGAGAGTCAAGCCAGGGCAGATGCCCCCACCTCACACCCACCTCCCCCACCGGCCCCCGCCACCCATCGAGGCCCAGGAAGTCCCTGCTTTGGAGATAGCCACTTGGGGCAGGTTCATAAACCACGAAAAATCCCCCTTTCCCTTCACCTCCAAGGAGTTTAACCTCTCCTAATCAATTTAGCAGACTCCCTTGGTTGTAAACGGTAACAATTTGCATTTTTGAGCCTTTTTATCCCTCCTTAAGATAAAAACATGCCTCCTCTCTGCACTCAGGAAGGCCGATGCACTCAGGAAGGCCGATGCAAGGCTGCGAATCGCTTGTGAGTGCTCGCCCTGGCGCCCACCCAGGGGCAGGCAGCAGCCGCTGTCACCTGCGCCTATCGAGTATGAGGAGGCACGCAGATGCTCGCCACTGACCCTGGCTGTGTCCTGGCCCTGAGAGCAGAGTCTGGCCCTTGGGGGCACAGGTCCCTGCGCCCGGCCCCTCCTGCCAGCACCGCCCCTGCTCTCCCTGTTGCCCTCCCCGTCCCTTCGCTCCCTCTCTGCCACATCCAATTCTCCTTGTTGTATTTTTCATAAGTGCGAGGCTCAGAAGCCCCTGCCTCCTCCCTGGCATGTTCAGCAGGAAGCAGGTTTCTGAAGTGGGCTGGCTTTGGGATTTGAGCTGCCATTTTCAAGGGGGAGAGTCTGCTCTTTCTCCTCCTCTCCTGGCTCCTTGGCTCCAGGGCTGGAGGTAAGGAGGGAGGCACAGGTTCGGAGGCAGACTTGGGTCCTGGCATGTCCTCCGCTCAGGCCCTGACCAGCCCCTCCGACCCTTTAGGGATCCCTCACGTGACTTGGGCCAGCTAGAACCTTTCAGCGCCAGCACTGGGGAGGGGCCCCCACTCGGCCTCTGGAGCACCAGTTTCCTGAGTGACATTGGACCCCGCCCTAGCACACCCCCACTTTACTGAAAGGGAAACAGAGGCCGTATTCTCACCAAACCCTCTTTCCCTGCACCTCTTGGAAAACATCTCCTTGACCCCCTCCTCGGCTCTCTGCCTGGCTTTGTTCAGACAGGGCTGGGCTGGGCTCAGAGGGAGGGTTTCCTGGACCCCCAGGGGAAGGAGGAGACCGGGTGCCTGCATAGAGGGAGGGAGAAGAGGCACAAAGCAGGTGTGGGCTTTGGGAGAGTCAGGTTGGGCCCCTCCCAGCTGCTGCCATCTTCCCAGGTGCTGTCCCCTCCCCTGCCAGCGTCACCCAGAGCCAGGAAGGTGCAATGCCCCAGCTCTTGGCTCCAGACCTGCATCCCGGTCCTGGGTCAGGGAGACCCCTGGCTGCTGCATGTACCATGTTAGCATGGAGGTGGTCTAGCAAGCCCCAGCCTATTTAGAGAAGATGGAGGCTGTGGCGGGAGGCCGTGGGGAGGGGGAAGGAGAAAAGGGAAGAAAAGCAGCTTTTGATGCACATCATGTCTGCGGAATTGAGTATGACTAATTAATAGATTTTATTTTTAGTAATCTCTTAAGCATTCCATACGTTGGGCCCCACGCCTGAGCTGAGCTTACAAGAGGCCTTATTCGCAAAATGCAAATGATTCCTGGCCTGCTGGTGCCTTCTCTCTCTCCTTCCTTGCCTTTTCTTTCCTTTCCTTTTTTTTTTTCTTTCTTTTAAGGGGAAATTTAAAGGAAAATTGCCATGTAATAGAAAAGACATTCCAATCACTACATCTAATTACCACGAAGGGTAAACCACTTAACCAAAGAAGTGTCGTAGGCTTTTTTTTATCTTTAACTTTAAACCTGCCTTAAATGCTACAAAACGTACTCATCAGTGCTGAGGCCACTGAGGTTGTTCTGGTTACTTAGAGGCTGAGGGTCAGCCCGGCCGCGGACGTTCCCTCGGAAATGTCGGCTGTGCACCGGAGCCCGGGAGAATTTAGACAGGCCCGGGGGAAGGCGGGGTGTCCTGAAACACCTCCTATCTTGTGGTGTGAGACCAGCTGGGAGGAGCTGGGCCAAGAGGGGATGGGGTTTCAGAACGGACCTAGCTTCTGGCCCCCTCCCTGGCTGAGGGGGCTGTGACACAGAGGATATTTGGGGGCTTGCTCTGGGAAAGCCCCGAAAGGACCCTGGGAAGGTGTCAGGATTGCTGAGGGGCAGAAGAGATGAGAAAGTCAGCTCTAGAGCTGGGTCCCAGGGCCCTGACTGGGTGGAGCTTCCACCTTCATCCGCACTTAGAGCTCCAGGGGGCGGGTGATCCCTGCAGTGAGGCAGGCAGGGTCTGGTAAGAGGGGCCGAGCCCCACACTCGCCCAGTTAGTGCAAGAACCAGGAGCAGGAGACTCGCGTGGTCCTGGGGCCCAAGGAGCTCCTCTCGGGCAGCTGCCAGGGATCCTGCCTGCCTGGGCCCACTCTGCAATGCGGGGGAGGAAGGCTCATCACCTAGGCCTTGTCTCGGAGGGCATGGCTGGGCACAGGCTGGCTCCCAGCTCTGCCTGCTCTCTAGCACTGAGTCCGCCGCACTCCTGCCCCAGCCAAACGGGACCTTCCCAGGCAGCTCTCACAGTCCGGGCCACCTACTGTTCCCAGATGCCTTCCTAAACACTAAGGGCATGACCTGACCTGTCTAGGGTAAGGAGAGGAGACAAGGGGACCTAGGTGAGGTGGGAACAGTGTGCTGGCAGCACCGTGTTGCAGATGGGTGGCACTTGGGGGAAGGCAGTGATCAGAGTGGTGCCCTTCAGGGAGGGGGGGCTCATTTTAGAATCAGCAGAGACCTGGGACTTCTGTCCCCCATGCCAACGTGGCACACCTCGGGCACTCTCTCCTCCCAGACAACCCAGGTGGGCCCTTCTGCTCGTCTCAGGGCGGGGGGAGGCCATGGTCCACAGGGAGGGCCTACTTTTTTTTTTTTTTGAGATGGAGTCTCACTCTTTGCCCAGGCTAGAATGCAGTAGCACAATCTCGGCTCACTGCAACCTCTGCCTCCCTGGTTCAAGTGATTCTTCTGCCTCAGCCTCCCGAGTAGCTGGGTAACAGGCGCCTGCCACCACGCTTGGCTAATTTTTGCATTTTTAGAGAGACGGGCTTTCACCATGTTGGCCAGGCTGGTCTCAAACTCCTGACCTCAGAAGATTGCCTCAGCCTCCCAAAGTGCTGGGATTACAGGCGTGAGCCACCGCGCCCGGCCTGGGGCTTTTACACAGACCTGACATTAAGGCCTGGGGAAGTTTCTCTCTTGACCTTATTGTGTGAGAAAATGATTCAGGCAGGAAAAGGAAAAACACGTCTAGTTTTGAGTGAAAGGTGCCCACGCTGCTTGGCTGTTCCCCAGGGCTGAGGAGTGGACCTGTTCTGTGGGCTAGCTCCCCCTGGGCTGTGCTGGGAACCTGCACCCCTCCTTCCACTTTCTACGTGGCTGTTGTGTCCGCTCCTTTCAGCCTCATCTCCTCACTGAAGGCGCCGGCAGGGCCTTTTAACGTAACCCCTGCCCCGCTGCTGCTTCTGCCTTTGCTTTCGCACGGCGGCGCAGGCCGTTTGAAAAGAGCATCACCAGGCGCTCCCAGCCCTCTCATCCTCCTGCCCTCGGACCAGCATCTCCTCTTTGACGTTCCTTTTCCTCGGCGCAGAACAAGCAGCACAGTGACAGATAGTGACCCGGGCTCCCCGAGTACTGGGACGCAGACTCCACTCTTTCCCCCTCTCCGATTCGCTGTCATTATTTCATCATCGTTTTAATCTCATGGCTCACCACACTGCACTGTCAGTTGATAAATCAATGATAGTGACATGGATTCCAGAGAGAGGAAATAAAATCTTAACTCTTCTGAGGGCCCCAGCTAGGGCCCTTTTGGAGGCTGGCATTTTTAGAAAGAGATCTGGCCTCTCCCTCTCAAGAAACAGAGTCCGAGGGGTGGGCCCAACTGAGTTTTCTACGTTCAGGGAGGGACTGCTGTCACCCAGGGCTTTTTTGAGAATTTTTGTGTCTCTTTCTGGGCTTTGTTTGAGCAGCCATGGAAACCAATAGGTCTAATCAGCTGATATTAAAAAAAAAAAAAAAAAATCCCTGCGCTTATTACCCGTCCTAGGAGGGAACATTCAGCACATGGTAAATGCTCCGAAAGTAGCTGTTAAGGTGATTGCACGTGGTGGGGGAGGGAGATGAGGACACTGGAATCAAATAAAGCTTTTATCTAGATCAGAAAGGAGAGCAGCCCGGCGCTGGCCAAGCTGAGCTAGGGTGGAACTGGAAGCCCCTGCTGCGATGCCTCCCTAAGCCACCCGTCTGAGACATACACACCTCAGCCTTTAGGAACAGCAGTAGACCCCGAGACCAAGTCTCCTCCCCCACCTCACTCCCATCCCCAACACACCGTCTACTTACTCAATGATCTCTAGGAGAAAGCAACACTTTCGCAATTCTATTGTCTCAGGAAATGGTAAGAACTGACCCAAGGAGAACGGTAAGGACCGTGCATGTGGCTCTGTCTACCCATCTGTACTTAGAGAAACCGCGACAGGGATAGACAGGCAGACAGATGCACCTCCAGGTGGCGGGGAAAGCTACGGCTTCCGCCGGGGCTTCTACAGGAAAGCGTGGTGCATGGAACTGAAGAGGGCTTCAGCCTAGGGAAAAACAAGTTTGTTTGTTTTTTAATCAACTACATGATTGTTCAAAGAATGCAGTGAAAGACGCCATGTTTCTGCAAATCTGCAAGGGAAATGGTATAGAATGAGCCAGGGGAGAGATTTCAGGACCATATCTCCAGGGCAAAAGATCTTTTCTTCCCTCTCTCCTTTGTGAGGAGCCTGAAAACCTTCCATCACGTTGCCAGCGAGTGGCCAGCAGCGGGAGAGCTGCGTGGGAGCTTTGAGAGCCGGCTGCTTCTCCCTGGCGGTTCCTTTGTGACGGCCCTGAACAGAGCATGAGGTGTCCACAGATGTTGTACAGGTAGTATCCTTCCAGTTCAGGGGGAAAAAAAAAAACCAAAAAACCCAACCCAGCCCTTTCTGTGATATTATTTTTAGTCCTTCCCTCCCCAACTGGCATAACTCAGTATAAATTATGTCTTCAACAATGTCGAATTCCCCCTCCTGCCTTCTATTCTTTAAAAAAAAAATTGTCACGGTTGTGTTCTACAAAATCGTCAGCCCTCCCCAAACTTTGCTTTCTGCGGGGGAAAGTCATCCGTGGAATTTCTCTTTCTTGCTCTCTCGGGTTGCAGCAGGCTGGGCAAAGCCACGTGGCCACGCCAGGGCAGCTGGGGCTGGGGCTGGGGCGGGGCAGCCCAGGTGGGCGGGCATCATGTGTAGGAGTAGTCTATGTCGGGGATGCCGCCGTCCCGGTAGCCCCGCGTGGTGCCGTAGCCAATGGTGTGCGTGGCCTTGCAGAGGCTGCTGCCGTTGGAGGGGAAGATGGTGTGGACCACGTACTCTTCTTTGGCGCGGTACGGGTTGATGGGCAGCATCTGCAGGCCGGGCCCACGGATTTCCAGGATGGAGTTGTCCTTCTTGGTCCCCGACTCCATATAGTCATCCTTTTTCCTGCTGCCCCGGTTGTAGGCCCTCTCCCGGGTCAGCAGTTCGCCAGCTTGGTGCACGTACCAGCAGATGGCCCCCAGGACCAGGAAGAGGAAGACCAGAGCCATGGCCCCACCGATGATGCCCGCCAGGGGCAGGCCCGCCATGGGGCCGGTGTTCTGCTCCTGGTTGAGCGTGGTGGTAGGGCTGTAGCTGTCGGCTGTCTCTGCCTTGGCACACACGGGTGTCTCGTCAGCTACATAGGCATTACTGGTCTCCATGGTGACCATGCAGATAATGTAGGTGGACTTGGGCTCCAGGGCCGTCAGCAGGTACTCTGTCTTGTCCCCCTGCACCAAGGTCTCTGTGATGGAGCCCACGGCCGGGCTGTGGCCCAGGCGCAGCCAGCTGAGCCGGAAGGAGGAGGCGGGGAGCGTGGCCTTCCACGTGATGCGGATGGAGTCTGCTGTCAGGGCCTTCACGTGGATGGCCAGGGTCTTGGCGCCATCACCCGTGGCCATGGGGTAGTCAATGTTGGAGTCGGGGATGCGCAGCCCCGGCCTTTTGGCCTTGAGGGTAAACAGGGAACCCTGGGGCGTGGTGGCGGAGGCATGGTTGCTGGCCGTGGTCTTGGCGGCCGCGTTGGCCACGCCACCCTGCGACCCCGTCTCAAAACACTCGTCCATCTCGCTAGTGATGTCCTTGATGGCCATGCCCCGGACCTTCTCAGGACCCTGGCACATGAGGCCCCGCACGTTGACCACGGCCGCCCGTGCCTTCACCCAGTCCCGCAGCCACATGAGGTTGCAGCCACAGAACCAGGGGTTGTTTCTGAGCAGCAGCTGGGCCAGGTTCCCCAGGTCGTCGAACAGGCCACGGGGCAGCGTGGTCAGGTTGTTGTTGGACAGGTCCAGCCGCTCCAGTTCACGCATCTTGGCCAGCGTGTTGTAGGGGATGTGGCTGATGGCGTTGTCCTGCAGGTAGAGCTTCTGCAGGTGGGCGCTAGGCAGGTTGAGGGGTGGTGCGGCCAGTGAGTTGCGCACCAGCGAGAGCTCTGTGAGGTTCTGTAGGCGGCTGAAGGTATCGTCCGCGATGCGCTGGTTGGCCAGCAAGTTACCGTCCAGCACCAGGCGCCGCAGGCTGTTGAGGCCCTTGAAAGCATGCAGCGGGATCGTGGAGATGCGGTTGTCGTCCAGTCGCAGCTCCTCCAGCGTGTGTGGCAGCCCCGAGGGGATGCTGCTCAGGTGGTTCCGGCTCAGGAAGAGCAGCTTGAGCTGTTTGCTGTCGGCGAAGGCGTCCTCCTCAATGCTGACGGTGGACACAGAGTTGTCATCCAGGTGCAGCTTCTCCAGCAGTGGGATGCGGGCCAGCGAGTCCCTGGCAATGGTGCGCACGTTGTTGTCCTGCAGGTGCAGCTCCCGGAGGGAGCGGGGCAGGTTGATGGGGAACTCGTCCAGGTCATTCTCGTACAGGTAGATGACCTGCACGTTGACCTTGGTCTTGAGGTTCTGCGGGATGCCGGCATTGTTGATCTGGTTGTTCTGCAGGTAGAGGGTGGTGGCGTCATCAGGGATGTCTGCGGGGATGGAGGTGAGTCCCCGGTCGTTGCAGTAGATGAAGCCGTTGTCACAGCGGCACACCGAGGGGCAGGTGGTACTGTCGATGACCTCCGTCAGGAAGGCGATGAGCCCGTAGCAGAGGAACAGCCAGTCCCGCAGGTCCATGGTGGCTGTGGTCATCACGACGGTGGCCGTGACAGTGGCAGTGGTCGTGGTGGTGGCGGTGGGGTGTGCCACCACCATGGTGGATGGCTAGGGGTGTCCAGCCCCACCTGGCCTGGAGCCTGAATACCTGCAAGGAGCACAGGACGGGGTCAGTGAGAGGGAGGTGGCGACAGCGACCCCAGGAGCGAATCATGCACCCCCTCCCACCTGCCAGCCTGCACCAAGGGGTGGCCGAAGGCAGGTCCTGCGAGGTGAGGTCAAGCTGGAGGAACAGCCTTTGTGCCAGGTTTATGCCACAGGTGATTGCTCCCGGATTCTAACAACATCTGGCTAACGTTAAATCATATCGGGAGCCAAGAGGTTGCCCATTAATGAGACGCACGCTGCCACAGCCCTCCTGAAATGTGATCCGGAGCCTCGGGGAGGTTAATTTAGTGAGAGCCATGCGGCAGGTTTGGTTTCTTCTCTCAAGACTTCACACAAAGCCAGTCTTTATGGCCAGTGCGAAAGGTACCAGTCAATGTGGATGGGATGGATTTAGGGCGTGTTTTATGGATTCACAGCCGCTGTTTCCCTGGCACTGCACGAGGAGCACGCATTGCTATCTGGCTCGGACCCAGGGTTCAAAAGGAAAGCTTGTTTCTGGAAGGCCCAGGAGCTCAAAAGGGGGGCGTCGCCAGAACCTGCGAGAATGAAGCTGTCAGTGCCATCACTGGCGAGGAGTGCAGAGCAGGGAGCTTCATTGTCTGGTGTTAAAACAACATGTCCTATTGTCACTCGTACATTCTACAGACAGAAGAATGAGGTGTCAACAGAATCACTTTCTCATGTATTTACAGAAATCTCTTTTCATCAGAGGTGCCTCCCTGGCCCTGGGTTTCGAGTTGTGTGGGAAATTGTCCCACACCTTGCCCCTTTCTCAAATCATAAACAGACTGTGTTTTTTGTTTTTTGTTTCCTGGAACAGCTTAAAGTTTAAAGGAATGAGACAAATAAAAGGAGGGAGGCATTTGTACTCTGAGGGAATTGGCTGCAAGGTGTAATTTCAGTTTTCACAAATGGAAAAATTGCAGCATAGATTTTTCTTATATTATTTTACTGTTCATAGTGGTAAAAAATCAATTAAAGAGAAATTATCTTTCAGTCTCAGTGAGGAAGGTGTCTTCATGTAGCCAGCAAAAGTCTGCTGTAAAACGCTGGGTTCACGGAGGCTTTTCAATGATGGGACAAGATGGCCTCTCAGAGCCTGAAGCCCCAGCCTGGGAGGGCAGCCCTGGTGTACAGAGCAGAGCCGGCACCTGCTCACTGAGCCAGCAAGGACCTTACTTTTATGCCCCAGGGACTGAACACCTGTTTCTCAACCAGGCAAAACTTTCTGTCTTCTCTGTCCTTCTGTATTCCTGGCTGCTTTTTCTTTCCATCGCGCAAGTTACTCTTGCAGGACCCAGCTCAAATGTTACCTCCTCTACTAGGTTTTCCTGGGGCCCCAGATAAAGCTTCCTTCTGTTCTGCCCATCCATCTGTCCACCCACCCATCCACCTACCATCCATTCATCCATCTGTCCATCATCCATCCATCCATCCATCCACCCACCCACCTAACCATCCATCCATCCATGCATCCATGCATCCACCTGTCCATTCATCCATCCATCCATTCCGGCATGCACCTGTCCATCCATCCATCCATGCATCCATCCATGCATCCGCCTATCCATCCATCCATCCATCCATCCATCCATCCATCCATGCATCCACCTGTCTATCCATCCATCCATGCATCCACCTGTCCATCCATCCATCCATGCACCCACCTGTCCATCCATCCATCCATCCATCCTTCCATCCATCCATCCATCCATCCTTCCATCCATCCATCCATCCATCCACCTGTCCATCCATCCATCCATCCGTCCATCCATCCATCCATCCATCATGCATCCAACAGAGCTTTATTGAGAATCTACCATATTCCAGGCCCTGTTGTAGCCACTTGGGATTCCATTCTGATGGGATAGATGGTAGCTCAAACTATAATAAAGACTTTGCTGAGAACTTTCCTAATATTTAAGTCACTTAACCCTCCCAGCAAACATGGGGTCAGTGCCCTTAATCCCATTTAACAGATGAGAAAACTGAAGCTCAGAGATGTTAACTTACTCAAGACTACTTGAGAACCAGGTAGGAGGAACCCAGGCCATCTGGGGAGGAGGCCAGATTCTTGGCAGTCTTGAGGCTGCAGCACTCTGTGGGTTACAGGTCACACTGTTTGGTGACTGGTGTTTTCATGTCAGCAAACTGCAAGGGCAGGGACTGTGGCCAAGTGTGGCTTTACATCAGTGACCACCCGACGACAGAATGGGCCCCGCCATGGTGAATGCCTCTGCCACTCACCCCTGCACACTCAAACGCTCCCTTTGCACTTACAGGGTCTCTGCCCAGGCAGCCACCACAGTCATCAAGGTGGCTGCCAAGGCCCTGTGCAATACTATGTGGCACCCCCGTTGGCTTTGTCCACTCCATTCCCCTCTCACTGACTGCAGCAGCCAGGCAACCCCTGGTATCCCCAAGGCCCTGGCACATGCTGTGCTGTCTGCCCAGACAGCTCATCCCCAGATCCATGCCTGCATCTCCTTCTGGTGAGGCCTTTCCTGGGCACCCTATCAAGAATTATAACTCCCAGGTACTCCTCTCGGTTCCTTGCTTACCTATAGTATTTACCACCAACTAACACGCTACATGTTTTTTTTGTTTTGTTTTGTTTTGTCTTGTTTTGTGTTTTGAGATGGAGTCTCGCTCTGTCACCAGGTGTGAGTGCAATGGAGCCATCTTGGGTCACTACAACCTCCGCCTCCCGGGTTCAAGTGATCCTCCTGCTTCAGCCTCCTGAGTAGCTGGCACTACAGGTGCCTACCACCATGCCTAGCTAATTTTTTGTATTTTTAGTAGAGACGGGGTCTCACCATGTTGGCCAGGATGGTCTTGGTCTCTTGACCTCGTGATCCACCTCCCTGGGCCTCTCAAAGTGCTGGGATTACAGGTGTGAGCCACCGCGCCGGCCCTTTTTTGTTTTCATTGTCTGTGTCCCCACTAGAAGGTGCGCTCTACAAGGGCAGGGATTCGCACTCATGGTGTTTCCCACGTGGCAGATGCTCACTAAAGATTTCAAAGGAGAAACTGTGATGCACTTGTTCTGTAGATGAGGGGACGGAGGCACAGAGACCTGCCCATGGTCCCCTGGCAGGAGGAGGTGGGGTCTGGATTCCACCCCAGGGCTGTGTGGCTGCAGGACCCCAGTGCTTGACTCCAGATTGCTGAGGGCTATGAGTCCCTGGTCAGCCCAGACACAGTCCTGCGGCCCAGGCTGAGCATTCTCAGACCTTCACGGAGGTACCCACTCTCCTGTGAGCCTCCTGCTTCCTTTGCCCAGTGCCATCCCAGGTTGCCCTGGCCCTTATCTGACCACCTCACCTTTCATTACATTGGGAACTGGGAAGGACACTGGCCCAGATCGTGGGAGAGGATGTGCTTGAAGGCCAGGACAGCATGCAGAGCTAGACACATCAGCCTCCAGAGGATAAAGAAAAGCCTAGGCGGTGGGGTGACCTCTCTGGCCAGACCTCACCCACTCCCCTTCACAGGCAAGGGTGCAGAGGTTGCCACCTACACACAGGTCCACAGCCCGCATTTCACAGCCCAGCAGCCTGAGACTCAGAGACATGAGGGGCCCAGCCAAGGTCACAGTCAGCCCAGATTTCCCACTGCACATCTGTCCCTTCTGCACCGAGCCAGGCCCAGGAAGGTTATGGAGCAGGCAGGTAGCACAGGGCAGGTGCTAGAGACAGGAAGACACAGGCCTGCTCACAGGTCACCTTGCCTCCGTCTCCAGGGTCAAGTCTGAGTCTAGGAGCACCTCTGCCAGGGGCCCCCCAGCATCTGGCTGGAGGATTACCCCCCTCCCTGGTCTGTTGGCTGATGACTCCTGGCACAAGGGATACAGGTGGCCTTTGTACTTGGCTGTTCCTGAGCAGTGCCCTAAGTAGGGGGCAAACTTGTTAAGGCAAAAGCCAAGGCAAACCACTGCATTCCCTGGCATGGACATCTGTTCCCAGTGCCCGCTCAGCTCATGGCCACAGTCCTCAGCCTCCAGAGGCCTCAGCATCATAATAGAGTCTAAATTGCACCTTTCAGAGATGCTTGATAGATAACCAAGAAGCATTTGGGAGGCAGGGACCCAAGGCCTTTCTGCTCCACTGTCTGTGGGCCTCATCCATCTTGGCCAGAGGCACCCCTGCCACCCCCCGCCCCCCAAGGCCAGCCTGAGGCTGAGCCCTCTGGCTCCAGGAAAATAAGGCGGGGCCTGGGGGTGTCGAGGAAGATAGCACACCTCACCAGAGGAGTCTTTAATTGCCTGGCTGCCTTTTTATTCCCTTGTTGTGTGTTTCATAGTTTATGTGGCCATCAAATTAAACTGGTAAATCGCCCATCTTTTATGGAATTGCTTGTCGTCCTTGTGTGGATCCCTCAGACTTCAGCGTCGTATGAGTTACGACCTGCCAGCTCCATGACTGACAGCCGGATCCTTGGCGGGCCACAGGGGTGGGGAGGGGAGCAGTGGGATGGCGCTCAGGCTGTAGGTGTCCAGAACTCCCCCACTTAGCTGGGGGCCCTGGGGCATTATTCTTCGCATTATTCTTGGCTCCATCAGTCCTTGGCCCCTGCCAGCCTCCAGGACAGAGAGGCCTGGGTTCAAGTCCTGCCTCTGCCACTTTCAGGTCATGTGATTTCTTTTTTGAGACAGGGTCTCACTTTGTCACCCAGTCTGGAATGCAGTGGCTCAATCATGGCTCATTGCAGCCTCAACCTCCCCGGGCTCAGGTGATGCTCCTATCTCAGCCTCCCGTGGAGCTGGGACCACAGGCGTGCACCACCACATCTGGCTAATTTTTGTATTTTTTGCAGAGATGGGGTTTTGCTATGTTGCCCAGGCTGGTCTTGAACTCCTAGGTTCAAGCAATCCGCCCACTTCAGCCTCCCAAAGTGCTGACATTATAGGCGTGAGCCACCACGCTGGGCCTCAGGCTATGTGATTTTGAGCAAGCTGCTTGCCCTCTCTGAGCTTCGATTTCCTCATCTATAAATGTGGTCATAATAGGGGCCCTTACATGGGAACTTACAATTCAGGGTTCGCTGACATTTTATGTGCAGAGTACCCCCTGCTGAGTGCGATCTGGATGCCCCTGACGCATCCAGTTTAAAAGCTGCCCCAAATCTCTGCCTCCCCAGACATGCGGCCTAGCTTCTGCAGTAGCTGCTTGTCTCTGTCCTCCATGCTCCAGTGGCCCGCTCTCTACTCCCCTGCTCCTGGCTGTGCCTTCAGGACAGGCTGACCCCTTATCAGCCTCTGTGAAATTGAGATGTTGCCCCCCCCGCCCACCTCAAACTGTGTGGGTGCCATCCTGCCTCTCCTCCAAGCCATGCTGGCAGCCTTGACCCTATGTCTGGGCCGCACAGAGCTGGTGGATGGGGCCAGCAACCATCCCCTCCTATGGGGCCGTGTCAGCCTCCTATGGGAGACCCTCCAAGCTGGGGGCAGGGTGGAGGGGTTGGGAGAGGTAAGAGGGTTTTAAATGGGCCTTTGTCATCAGGTCACCTAGTGGCCAGAAATAGTTTCTTACCTCCTCCACGCCACACTCACTCCTACCCCTGAGAAGTCCTGAGGCTTCTGTCCCTCCCCTCTCCGCCCCCTCTGCAGCCCTCCCCAGAAGCTGCGCTCACGGTACATTAGACCCTTTGTGGAACTCCTGCCCAGTGTCACGAGTGGGGAGAAGACAGCAGCTTCCCAGGTTTCCCAGGTCTAGGGGAGCAGTAGGGAAGCTGAGTGTGGTGTCTGCACCCAACTGCAAAGCCTTTACAAGCCAGTGACACCGAGCTTCTTCCCCACCACTTGTGGTGGCTTACGGCCGACTGTCTGCTGCTCACCCTTTGCCGGGGACCCTGCTGCTGGCTCCTGGCCCTCATGGAACCTGGGGATGCTATTTTCTATTCATAGGCATGTCCCAGGAGCTTCCGGAAGCCAGCAAGGAAACAGCTCACATCCCTGTCTGGCCTCGCTCCCGTGTGTCCTCTTTCACCTGCCCCATCCCTGGGATGGGGGCATCTCAGGCAGGGCCAGGTCAGGAGAGGAAGTGTCCTGCATGTAAACTCTGTATGTAGGAAAAACAAGCACATGCTCACCTGTATGGATGCTGGTCACGTCTCCCCCACCCCCACTCGCCCCTCAGCCTCCTTCCTGCCCACCTGCCTGCCACTGTCCTTAGGAATCTGGCTGCCCGTGTAGCCTGGCACTGGTGTGTGGCTGCTGCAGACCCTGGGGTCCTCTGGCTTTTCCCTACTTCCCAGCCCCCAGGCAGGGTCTCTTGCAGGAGTCTTTCCCCTGCCAGTCCCTTCCTTCAGCAATAATTCATGTGTTTCCCCTAAACCTTGCCAGGCCTTCAAGTCCTCACTGAGAATGCTGTGCAGGTAGACTGTGGGCAGAAGCAGTTTCTCAGCCCCAGAGCAGGAAGGGCCAGTGGGACCCCAGTCCCACCTCCCACTAGACAGGAAGCCCCACCAAGGCACAGTCATCTCCCGCTCTGTGACGGGGCTTCAGCAAACCTTTGTTTAAATTAATGAGAGACCCCACCTTCCTGGGGGCTCAACTGCAAACAAGACAGCGGGGAGAGGGCCAGGAGGTAGACAGGGCAGGCCGCTGCCTCCTGGTGCTCAGGGAGACCCAGGGAGAGCTCCCCTCCTTCTTCCCAGGAAGCCCCTTTCCTGCGAAGGCAAGTAGCCCAGTGGCCTGCCTGGCTCAACCCAGCTGCTCAGCCTACTGTGGGGTGGCCTTGGGTCTCAAGTGTTTTTTTGAGACAGAGTTTCGCTCTTGTTGCCCAGACTGGAATGCAATGGTACGATCTTGGCTCACCACAACCTCCATCTCCTGG
Source organism: Rhinopithecus roxellana (assembly GCF_007565055.1). Classification (NCBI taxonomy): domain Eukaryota; kingdom Metazoa; phylum Chordata; class Mammalia; order Primates; family Cercopithecidae; genus Rhinopithecus; species Rhinopithecus roxellana. The sequence continues at coordinate 11,324,973 of NC_044563.1, read as the reverse complement.
GTTCAGGCGATTCTCTTGCCTCAGCCTCCCGAGTAGCTGGGACTACAGGCATGCGCCACCAAACCCAGCTAATTTTGTATTTTTAGTAGAGATGGGGTTTCTCCATGTTGGTCAGGCTGGTCTCAAACTCCCGACCTCAGGTGATCCGCCCGCCTCGACCTCCCAAAGTGATAGGATTACAGGGGTCTCAAGTCTTTATCTGCAAAATGTGACCATAAACTGTCTACTTCCCTGGGCTCTTGTGGAGATAAAATAAGGTTTCTTTCGATGCTTAGCAGAGTCGTATTCAGAATGAGGGAACTATTACTGTTACTAGCAATGAGCCGTGCTTCCCCGAGCCCCAGACGTGAACTGCAAGAAGAGGGAAGCCTTGAGTTGTGTGAATGGGGCTTTTCCAAGCCCTAGTTCAGGCAGATGCCCCAGGGACTGCAGGCCCACCAGAGGCATCTCCTTAGGGCAAGGGCTACATGCCATGGCCCTCAAGGGCTCTCTAACTCCAGCTCCCACCAGGGCAGGGTGCCAGCCAGCCACACCCATCACCCTAAACAACTTTGCTCCTGGATCCCGTCCACTGGTATCATTTAGAGCTTGTGATGCATGGGGGCTGGGGTGGGGATTCTTTTAAGACCTAAAGTTAATTATTTTTCTAATTTCATGCTGCATGCATTATGCATCAGCTGTTATCACTAGCGGTAATTGCAGACAGGTATGCAAATCCACTATAAATGCACCTAACTGCATAGGCCGTCTGGGAGGTGCTGGTGCCAGGCGGCGGGATGTCCTGAACTTCCGAGAATGTAAATAGCTTTAAAAAAAACAAGACTTAGGCCAGGCGCAGTGGCTCAAGCCTGTAATCCCAGCACTTTGGGAGGCCGAGGCGGGCGGATCACAAGGTCAGGAGATCGAGACCATCCTGGCTAACACGGTGAAACCCCGTCTCTACTAAAAAATACAAAAAACTAGCCGGGCGAGATGGCAGGTGCATGTAGTCCCAGCTACTCGGGAGGCTGAGGCAGGAGAATGGCGTGAACCCGGGAGGCGGAGCTTGCAGTGAGCTGAGATCTGGCCACTGCACTCCAGCCTGGGCGACAGAGTGAGACTCCGTCTCAAAAAAAAAAAAAAAAGAAGACTTTAGAATTGTGTCTTAGGAGGTTAATTATATTGATAATAGTGTTCGATATTAAACCATTCAAGGCCAGGAGGGGGTGGGGGGATGAAAGGAGACCACGTATAATTTTGTTCTTTTCTCTCTTGGTGTTATTTAATAAGATGCGCCTACACCTGATGTTTCTGTCTGTCTGTGTCCATTTTTAGTAAAGCTGCCTAAACTGAGACTTAATTCTTTTAGGAAAGGGAAAAAGGAAGCCCAGTGGGCTGGGCGAGGTGGTTCCTTGTAATCCCAGCACTTTGGGAGGCTGAGGCAGGTGGATCGCCTGAGGTCAGGAGTTCAAAACCAGCCTGGTCAACATGGTGAAACCCCGTCTCTACTAAAAATACAAAAATTAGCTGGGTGTGGTGGTGCGTGCCTGTAGTCCCAGCTACTTGGGAGGCTGAGGCAGGAGATTCACTTGAACCTGGGAGGTGGAGGTTGCAGTGAGCTGAGATTGTGCCACTGCACTCCAGCCTGGGTGACAGAGTGAAACCTATCTCAAAAAAAATAAATAAACAAAAGAAAGTCCAGTGGAGTTTCAGAGTGAAGGAGAGGGGCTAAAGGTCTTTATTTTGGGGGGCGAGGAAAAGGAAGAGCGGTAGCACCAGCAGGGCTGGGAACAGTCCCCAAGAACAGGGCTGAGGCTGCGGGCTCTGCGCTGCTTCCCTCCTCAGCCTCCTTTAGGATCCTGGGCCGCAGCAGAGGGCCTGGATAGGAGCAGTATGACTAGGAAAGGCTGGTGATGGGCGACACTCACTTATCCTAGATCAGAGGCTTGGCACTGGGCTCTGAGGGCAGGGCCTCTCAGGCTGAGAACAACCCTGACAAGGTGGGAGGCAGGTCCTGCTCCATCATCAGTTTACGGATTGCCTCCTCCCCCTGGAATGTAAACTCCTACAGTTAGGACATGGTCTGCCTTGTGCCTGGCATGGAGCCTGGCACAGAAAGTGCTCAGTAAACATCTGATGAATGAATGAACAGGGCCACCAAAAGGGAGGCCCCTGAACCTAGACCCAGGGCCGGGTGGTGGTAGAGAAGAGGGAGGCTGGCCTTCCTACAGCCCACCCCAGGATGCCATGGTGACCCAGGGGGCCCTCACCACAGCAGGCCAAAGAGGCAAAGGGAAGGGTCTGGATTGTGCCACAGATGGCAGAGGGGTGGCCACAAACCCAGGCCTCAGACTTGATATCCGGAGCTCTCCCCTTCCCAGGTCTCCTACCACCTGTCTCAGCTGCCCAGTGGGACCTCTGTGGCCCCAAAGGGAGACTCTTGGCCGTCCCTACTCACCCCCACTGATATGGATGCTGGCCTGGCACTTCCCAACCGCGTGTCTGTCTCCAGCTATCAGAGGTGAGCCTCACTTTACTACAGAGGCCTTTTCCCCTCCCGCCCACCCCACAGATACACACACCATGGAACTCGCCACTCAGGACCCTGGAATCATGAGATAAAGGACCTCAGCGATTGTCTGCTTTTTGCAGATGAGGAAAATCTGAGGCCCCGCATGGATGAGACAGGCTCAGGGTGGAGACAGAGCCCTACAGCAGCTTGGGCAGCCTCCCCGCCCATCTCCTGGGGCCTTGGTGCCCAACTCTAACCCTTTCCCAGGGGTTTGGCACAGGGAGGAGGCTGGGGTACAGTGTCCCAACTCCAGCAGGGTCTCACGGGGGCTGCTCTTCTCCACCAGCGGGTCCGCAACCCCTCACGCCTGTGGGCTCACTCACACCTGTGGGCTCACTCACGCCTGTGGGGCCACTCACGCCTGTGGGGCCACTCACGCCTGTGGGCTCACTCACGCCTGTGGGGCCACTCACGCCTGTGGGCTCACTCACGCCTGTGGGGCCACTCACGCCTGTGGGCTCACTCACGCCTGTGGGGCCACTCACGCCTGTGGGCTCACTCATGCCTGTGGGGCCACTCACGCCTGTGGGGTCATGCCTGTTAGCGCTAGCAGTAGCTAGCAGGGCTGGGTACCTGAGTGTTGGGCACGTCAGAATGCTCTCGCCAGCTGGCCACAGCCTGTGTGGAGGGGAGAGGCTGCATCCCCAATGCAGAAAGGGGAGGCATGCAGGGAGGGGCAGACTTGTCCAAGGTCACATGCTCACAACCAGAGGGCCAGGCCCCAACCCAGGTCTGTCTGCCCAGAGCATTTGTTCCCTTGCCTCCCTTTGCACAGAGCCACTGAGTAGATCTTCCATGGCAGCAGGCCTGGGGGGCAGCAGCTGCTCCCCTCCAGCTTCGCTACAACCTAGGAATGACCCCCAAGCCCTCCTCAGGACTGGAGGGGCAGTAGGGACCAGGGCTGGGCACTGGGAGAGGAGCAGCTGGGAGTAGAAGGGCTGCAGGGCAGGGAGGGGCCCAGCTGAGGCTCAGGCGTGTTCGCGGCCCCGCTGCTGGGCTAGCGCACTTTTATAATAAATAACAGCAAATAGCCCATCCGCAGGGCATCTTTCACGCCAGTGGCTAATAACACGGCTATTAATGCCCCCGCAGACGGCGTGCATGCTGTGCCGCTCTGATGAATGTCCCAGGCCCTGGTGCAATCATAAATCAACCCCTCTCCTGAGGAAGAGCATGGGAAGTGTCTTTTTCCATCTTGGTAATGAAGTGGGGCTTCCCTGTCCTGCCCAGGGCACGGCGGCTTAAAGTTGCCTGGGATTTGTGTTTTCTGAGGCGAGGTACAGCCTCTCCCTCTGGCCTCCGGGGATCCCTGGAGGAGTCAGCCCCATCTCAGTGGGAGGGAGCACTCACCACCTGCTGTGGGACCCTTGGGGCACTCACTGCCCTTCTCTGGGCCTCAGCTGGCTCCTGTAACCAACAAAGAGGCTGAACTGGAAGCCAGCGCAGACGATGCCCAAGAGCCAATAGGAGCAGGACTTTGGGCAGTAGCTTTGGATCAACCCCACCCTGGGTCGCCGGCCAGACAGCAGGGGCGGGCCCTGATGTAGACTTGTGGACTCCCTCCCGTTCAAGGGCAGCAGGCACCAGGGCAAGTAGCCTAGGTTACCAGAGCTCCTGCCCACCCCCCACCAGGCCTCACTGCCACCACCGTTAGGGAGGAGGCTCAAAATGAGATTCCCCCATCCCGCTGCAGGGCCATTTACTCCAGGAGAGGCCACGCCATTACATCCCGGGTCCAGCTGCTAGGTAGAGCCCAGCAGCACAGGGACCACCAGGTGGCAAATGATGCTTATGCCGGCAAGCAGAAGCCACCAGCTGCGTGAACTGCGTGAGTGGGTGGATGGGATGGAGCTGCAGACCCATGGAGACCCGTGGAGCTCTGGCCGGGAAAGGGGGCCTTTGGAGGGTGGGACCCAGCTGTCTGGGCGCGAGGAACCCTGGGCCACCCTGGAGCCCTTCTGAATTCACGTCCCTCTTCCCTCGTCCTTGGGCCTTACCTCCTTCGTCACTGCAGCCCAGGAGCCCTCTGGGTCCGACGAGTTGCTGGTCTGAAGGCCCCCGCCAAAGTCACGAAGCTGCAGCTCGGGACACCGTGAGCTCAGATGGCGCTCACATTCCCGGCCCCGTGGTCCTACCAGGCCTTGCACCACTAGGGACACAGACCTCAGACCTGGGGTGACTGGGCAGTGTTGGGGCACCCCAGGGCACAGAGAGGGGATCCGGTGCCTCGGTCTTCTGGTCTCCTGGCGTTCAGATGAGGCTGCAGGCCACAGTCAGCAGCATCCTTGGCACCCTAAGCCGCAGGCGCAGCTGGCTTCTCCCTGCAGAGTGAGGGTCCTGCGCACGGGGGTACAGGGACACCCCTCTGGGCCCCAGGACTCCTGAGGGTGGCCTGAGGGGGTTCCGACTCCCTGTTCATCGGGCATGCCCTGTGGCCTGGCACCCAGCCCCGAGGAGGGTGGCCTCTGCTGCTTGCTACCTCCACGGCCCTTTTCAACTCTTGCCCTTTTGTCTGCAGGCCGCCACCTCTTCTGAAAGGCCTCTGCGTGGCTTTTGGCTTTTACCCCCTTTTGGTTTACCAAGGCTTTTTTTTTTTTTCTAAATCCCTTTAAGTCACTTGGCAGAGTGGGCTGGGTGCAGAGAGCATTCTTGCATGACAGAGCTGAGAGGGAGCCACTCTCCAAAGGCTCCGTATTCCTGCCACTCAGGCTGCGTCTCCGGGGGAAAGGAGGGGGTCCATTACCCCGCTGAGGAGTTCAGATGCTCATGGTGGGGCTGGAGCTGCTGACACGTACAGCTGAGCTGTCAGGCCCCCACATGCCCTTCTTTGGGAAGATGCTTGGGGGGCGAGGGCCTCAGTCCCGCTTGGCTGCTCCTGTTTGTAGAGGTTTCCTTGCTGGGAAGGTAGGAAGGGTGGGTTATTCCCCCTTCACCCCCTGGTCTTGTCTTTCCAAAAAGGAATCCATCTTCTCGCCCACTGCCTGCTTCCTTATCTGCCAAAAACAATACCAGTGATTAAGCCCAGAGACATGAGGGACCGCATTGGGACAGCATCCATCAGGGCCACTGGGCTGCAGCCCCCTTTGCTTTGGATCCTGGTTTTTTTTTTTTTTTTCTTTTTTGAGATGGAGTGGCTGGAGTGCAGTGGCGCGATCTCGGCTCACTGCAACCTCTGCCTCACGGGTTCACGCGATTCCCCTGCCTCAGCCTCCTGAGTAGCTGGGACTACAGGCGCAAGCCACCACACCTGGCTAATTTTTTTTTGTATTTTAGAAGAGGTGGGGTTTCACCATGTTGGCCAGGATGATCTCAATCTCCTGACCTCATGATCTGCCTGCCTCGGCCTCCCAAAGTGATGGGATTACAGGCGTGAACCACCGCACCCAGCCTGGATTCTGTTTTTTTTTTTTTTAAATGCCAGTTGCCCATGAGCCGGGGAAGGGTCTGGGGTTATTCTCCCCATCTCCTGCCTCTTTCCAAATCCTGACAACAGTTGGCTATTCATAGTGCCCAGCCTTGCAGCTACCTGATTTCCCTCCCTGGGGGTGGAAGGACTGGAAAGAGAAAAAGGAAGTTTTTTGAGCTCCTGGCCGTGCAGGGCCACCCGCCCAGCCCAGAGCTGGCTCCAGTTCCCCCAGCACCTGCTCTTCTTGCTAAATGTCATTCAAAAGCTCCAACTGGACCGCCATGGCCTGGGCTTCCAGAACAAGCACTGCCTTTCCCCACCATGGGAAGCAGAACCATCAGGGAACTGGGGAAGTTGGGTCTCCATGTTCCTGGCCTCTGTCTGGTGCCCACCCCATTTCCTAGGTGGGGGGTCAATCCTCAACACCAGCAACTGCCCTCCCCTTCCGCACAGACGGAGGGCAGGACAGGCTCTTCCAGAATCCAAAACAAACCCCGAGCCCTCCTCAGCACCTCTCATTAGTGCGGCATGTGGAAAGGCCGTGGTGCTCTGGTGTCCGTATTCCCCCTGCAGGAGCCCCTCTTTGGAAAAGGGCTTTTATTACACATCTGAGAGTGCTCGCTCTGGTTTGAAATCAGATCCAGATGGGCTCAGCTGCATCTGGGCACTTTTCTTTGTCGGGCCTAAGGTGGCTGATTTGAGAAATGCTTGTTGGAGGCTGTTACAAATAAAAACAGGGGTATTGGGGTTCATGTTTTAATAAGCCCAGCACCCAGATAGGGGGTGGCTGCCCATGGGACTCACAGCCTGGCAGGGAAGGCATTCGGGAAGGGTGTGTGCCAGCTGGGTGGTGTGCAGGCCGAGTCTGATGGGGTGGACAGGGTGGCGGGGGGAGTTTTCTTGGGACAAGTTGCCCTAGGAGAAAGGAGGTTTCAGAGCCAGCAAGCCCTATGGGACATCGATTCTGAATGGCCAGTGCCTGGTGAATACTACAGGTGGGGCACAGGCCCTGGAAGGGGTGCGGTGGGGCTTACGCAGGAGGGAAGATGAGGACAGAGTCCCTGCGTGCGGGGAGGGAAGGCGGCCGGCTCCAGCACAAGCCCTTATTGCTATTACCACCCGCGTGATTTCATCCAATTATAAATTGTAATTTCTCCATGAAAGCGAGAGATGGAGAAAGTCCAATGAGGTCATCTGCCTCCCTGGCCGGGGCGCAGAAATTGTTTTATACCGGTGGGGGTGGGGCAGGGGCAGCAAGCTTCGGCATTTTGAGAGGATGACGGCCGTGTCCTGGGAGCCCAGAGGCTCCAGCCAGCCGTGGCCGCTGCCTCCCGATAAAGAGAGAAACCACTGAGCTCTGCTTTTGAAATTAAGAACCCAAAAAGGAGGCAGGTTCATCCCACCAGTGTGTTCGCCTCAGACCCTTCCCATAGCTTCTCAGCTTTATCCTGAGAGTGTCCCATAGCTCTCAGGATAGAGGCAATGCTGCTACAGTAGTCTCCAAGGGCCCTGCCCAGTCCACCCGCCGTGTCTGCCACTACTGCCCACTAATGCCCTGAGCTGGCTCCAGCCTGGCCCTTCACTGTACGGTTCCCCTTCTGTAAGAATCCGTGCAGACGTCATCCGTCCCTTCCTGCAATGGGCCACCCTCCCCTTGGCTTGTGTGGTCCTGTGAACCATGACAGCAATGACATAGCATGAAAAGAATTGTCTCCCTAGCTTCAAGGGAGGACCTGAGGCTGGATCCCCCAGCGTCTGGCTCAGTGCCTTGCACACAGTTGGTGCTTGATAAATGCACCCAGCGAACTTCCCATTTGCTTCCTCATTTAGAAAACCAAGGCACTAAGTGAGGCTCTTGGTGCCCGTCCAGCTTTGTATGTCCTCAGTCCGCCTTCCCTGCTGCAGCCCCCACCCCTACCTTCCCTGGGGCCTGCAAAGCCTCCTGGAACCCCAGTGCTGGGATACTGGGCTCCTCGGCATCTGTGCCCTCGATGAGTGGGGCCTCTCAGGCTTCTGGGGTGTGTATTGCTTTTCCAAGTGAGTCTGGCTGGCAGTGGTTGGGAGGTGTGAGCTCTCCAGCAGCACTGTGGCTCTTCCCTTGTGTGGGTGCATAATGATGATCATTAGTAGCCACCTGCATTCACTGAACCAAAGGAGGCCCAAGAATAAATATGTAAATGCATGCGCCTGGCAGACACCTCCCGCCAGAGCCACAGCGCCCCCAGTGGCCACCCTCCTGGCTCGAGTGAGTGGAGACCACGCCGTGTGAAGTTAGTGGTTACACTCATCCCCTTGGCCTCCCCTGTTCCCACAGGCTCCAGGTCTGGTCTCCGTGCTCAAAACCAATAAACCATTTTTTGAGTCAACATCTTCCATTTTGAGTAAAAGTACTTTGAGATGCTTACACAATTCTACTTTTGTTATCATCAATAACATCACCACTGTATTAAAAGAAATTTGAAAGGAGGGAAAGAACGCCAAGTCCCCAGTCTCACATCTCTGCATCACCCTCTGCATTTTGGCGGATTCTGCCCATACATATATCCCAGGGGACAATGCACCTTGTCCTTTCCCCGTAATTTCTGCCTTGCCATCTTCCCTGAGCTTGGGAAGACAGCATGGCTAGCAGGTCAGGGAGGACCACCTCCATTGTGTGGACTGAGAAGAGGGAGCGAGACTTGTCCAGGGTTATACAACCTGAAGCAGAGTCAGGGCCTCAAACTCCAGGCCAATTTCCTTCTTGCTACACTACTCCAAGACAGCGCAAGAGAAACAGACCATCCAGCAAACACTGCACTGAGGGGCCCTGGGCTTCTCCTGAGGCTCTCTTGTGCACCCCTCCATCCATACATCCCTCAATCCTTCCATCTCTCCCTCCATTCCTCAATCCCGTCATCTCTCAATCCCTCCATCTCACCATTTCTCTATTCATTCATCCATCCATCCATCCATCTATCCATTCATCTCTCCATCCATCCATCCTTCCTTCTCATTTCTCCATTCACCGATCCATCTCTCCATCTGTCAACCCATCCATTCATCTCTCCATCCATCCTTCCATCTGTCTCTCCATTCATCCTTGCATCTCTTCATCCATCCATCCCTCCTTCAATCTATCCATTCATCTCTCCATCCATCCTCCCATCTCTCCATCCTTCCATCTCTGTATTCGTCCTTCCATCCCTCCATCTCTCCATCAATTCACCTCTATCCATCCATCCATCTCTCCATCTTTTCATCCATCCATCCATTTCTCCATCTGTCTCTCCATCTGTCCATTCATCTATCCATCTCTCCTTCTCCACCTATCCATTTCTCCATCTTTCCATCTACCCATCTCTCCATCCAGCAAACATATTCTGAGTCTAATCATGCTCCAGGCATTGTACAAGACATTGGGGATCCAAAGAGATGCCCCCATTCTCCAGGAGCTCACAGTCCAGTGGGGAGGGCACTGGTTTTCAGAGGGCTACAATCTGAGGCGCACACAGGGCAGTGTGGGAGCTAAGAGCTTTGAGGAAGATGATGCTATGCTGTGGTTCTGGGGTACTCCCATGGCATAGCAATCACATGTGAGCTCAGTGGCCATCCAGAGGGGGGCAGGTCTAGCTGGGTTTTCTCTTGACCACCTGCCTATCTTCCAGAGCCACTGCTCACCCTTGGCCCTCAGGCCTTCCTCCCGAAGTAGAAACGATCCTCAAGTCCTCAGCTTTACAGTTCATAGCTGCCTTAAAGATCAGAGCTCTCTGATATTAATTCCTATATTAGCAATTAGCCCTCCTGTTTCATTTCAACCTTTGGCTCTTAGGGATGGATTTTTATGTATGTGTCATTAATCAGATGACTGGTATGTGCTGCTAGAAACCCAGGTGGGCTTTATGGCTGGTGACTTAGCGAAGTGGTGTTTTAAATGAACAACATGCCTGCCCCCTCCCTGGGCAGAGCTGCCCTGTGGCAAAGAGGGCAGAGTTTAGATCATTGTAAGCAGGTCAGAGCTGGTGCGAGCTAGGAGACCCAGGATTTTCTTTCATTTTGGACTTCCAGGCTGAGGTCAGCATCTGTATCTGACCTTTATAGATGAAAAGACTCTTTGTGACTCAAACTGGAGTTTGTTCCATGGCTGCTGACTTCCCCCTACCAGGATGGCTGTCCACAGAGCCTGTTCCTTTCTTTCCCATTGCAGAGAGCGGTCTGGGGGCTGCTTATTCCCTCTCTCCCGAGGGCACTGGAGACAGAAGGCTGCGGGCAGGGAGAGCATTGCTGTCTGGGGGCTAGGACCGCTCCTGTAATGGGCTCAGCATGTAGGGAGTGGGACGGGAAGAACATTTCAGGCTGAGGGAACATCCTGTGTGAAGGCTGGAGGTGGGAGGGCTTAGTACAACGAGAGGTCAGTGTCCCAGAGCTCTGAGTGAGTGGAGGGCCGTGATCCGAGCTGAAGCGGGGCCCGGAGCCTGGCCCTGGGGGTGCTCTGAATGCTGCGCTGAGGGGCCTGGTCTTCGTATGAGGGCAGCGGGGAGGCCGTGAGGGTGCCCAGGCATGGAGGAGTGTGACCAGACTTGCAGTTTAGAAAGAGCGTTCTCACTGCTGCATGGAGACCTGGAAGGTACCCAGGTGCACAGGAGAGGACCAGTGAAAAGCTGGAACCGCACCCTCAGGAAAAGGGGCAAGGGACCTGGGCTGGGGACCTCACGCAGTGAGGGGTTGAAGGGAAGGGGCCAACTTGGGAGTCCCCCGGGCTTTACTCCCTGAAGACAGGCCTGGGTGCTGAGTGGGTTCCCACCTCCTCCTCACTGGAGGGCAGCTGAGTGCTCCTGGGAGCACCACCAAAAGAGCCATGGACAGCCGGCTTGCTGTGGGTTCCGAGCCTGGTCCTGATCTGCAGCCTGCAGCCCTGGGCCTTAGCAGGAGCAGGAAGGCCTCTGGAGGCTGTGCCTTCTGCTCTGTGAGAGGGGCCCACCCCATTCCCTGCCCACTCTCTCATGGCCCCCAGGCTTGGCACCACTGCATGGCACCCGAGTAGCAGGGTGAGAAGAGGCGGAGGCGAGAGCCTGCTTGTGTGGTGCGAACCCTCCCAGCCTCCGCTCAGCTAATTAAACCATCTCCTGACAAAACCCAGACTTTCAGGGTATTTGCGAGAGTGCGAGCCAGGCTGTGGGTGGCTTCAGGAGTCTGTTCCGCCCGGCCAGCAGGCCTGGGCCTTTGCCAGCGCCCACCCTCAAGATGGCCATCAGAGAAACTCAGCAGGCAGTGCCCAAAGCAGGGCCCTCCAGGGGTGCGGGGCCCACTCGCCCTGGATGGAGCTTCTCTTGCCACGGGGACATCGCCCCTTCTTTATTCTCTTCCTTCCTTCCCTTCACACGTGGGCAGCTGTGGCCAGAGGTGGCCTGGGAGTTCACCCATCCCCTGGTGCTGAGTTGGCAGAGAAGCCCAGCAGGCCAAACTGGGCACAGATCGTAGCCACCTGCCGCTCCCTACCTGCCCCACTGGACCCAGCAGTCCCTCCCTGCACTGTCTGGGGGGTCTGGAGGCCCAGTTCTGCCAGGCTCAGAGTGCTGCAGAGGGGAGGGTTCCCTAGCTGAAGCTGCTGCCCTCACAGTGTAGCTGAGCAACAGGGGACCTAGAAACGGCTGCCAGTGGGCACTGCCGTCCCTGGGCAGCAGGGAGACAGGAGCAGGCAGGCGCCTGAAGAGTCCTCATCCGCCTGGAGTGCTCTTGTGCCTTTGAAATCTCCTCCCAGCAAGGGCAGGCAGGAACTCCTGGGCCCAGACGCTGAGAGAGTGGGTGAGGGGGGGACCAGCAAGGGCGGCTCACACCCAGCTCACTGAGGGACAGGCATTGGCTCTCAGCTCTGCCGGGGGAGGCCCTCGAGGGGACGCAGCCGGCAGTGTGCTTGGAGGGGATGGGGACACGGCAGCCCCACACAGGCCTGCTCTCTCGCTCTCAGGGAGGCGCACTGCAGCCAGAACCTGTCCCTTCACAGAGCAACTCTAGGCACAAAAGGGGACAGGGCAGGGTGCGGTGGCTCACGCCTGTAATCCCAGCACTTTGGGAGGCCGAGGCAGGCGGATCCCTTGAGGTCAGGAGTTTGAGACCAGGCTGGCCAACATGTTGATACCCCCGTCTCTACTAAAAATAAAAAAATTAGCTGGACGTGGTGGCAGATGCCTGTAATTCCAGCTACTTGGGGGGCTGAGGCAAGAGAATCGCTTGAACCCGGGAGGTGGAGGTTGCAGTGAGCCGAGATCGTGCCACTGCATTTTAACCTAGACAGCACAGAGAGACTCAGTCTTAAAAAAAAAAAAAAAGGAGGGGAGAGGAATGACCGCTTGCCTGCCTGCTCTACCTAGCAGACCTCACTGTGATGCATCGCCCGTGCCCATTAGGGCCTGTGTCCAGCCTAGAGGAAGCTCAGGGGGTGATGAACCTGGCGCCACCAGCCAAGGCCGGAACCTCTTCTTTCAGGAAATTGGCCTGCTTTTGTAGGCAGAACAGTGGCTGTTCGACCCCCTGCCTGTCTGTCACAGTGCTCTTGGCTGCCCCTTGGCCGAGGCAGGTGGTGGAGCCGGCAGGCAGCCCTGGTCTGCTCCTGGCCTCCAGGGTCTGGGCACTCTCACAGCGTCTCCTGGCAGCCTGGCTGTGAAATGGGCCCCACGCTGGAGCTCTCGAGCGGCAGTTTGAAGCAGCACTGTGCTGACTGCACCACAACACATCCTGCAGGCTCATGGGCCCCTGGGGGGTGGGGGGACCACTGCTGGAGACTTCCCAGGGAGAAAGCTGAGGAACTGTCAGGGAACCCAGGCTCTGCCCAAGGGGCATCAGCTCCCTCCCTCGGCTACCCCTTCCCCAGAAACTCCCCCGAGCCTCGCACTCCACCATTCAGGTCTCAACCCCTGACTTGGAGCCCCTCCTGGCCTATTTCAGGAGCCCCCTGCCCACCTCCTTCCAGGGCTCTGTGCTAGTGCTGGGGGTCTAGTGTGCACCCTTAGGAACTGGCAGCACCTCCCTCCGCCTACTGCATCTAGAAACCCAGCCCTCCTTCTCAGACCTCCACCGTGAGCTGGGGATTCCAGGCCACATATGCCATCATCCGAGTTACTCAGGTGCAGCTGGGGGAAGCTGCCTTTCCTTCCAGAAGCATCCACTAGCAACCTCAGTTCACTACTTCCCTCCCACCAGCTCTGCCAGCCTCCAGCCCCCAGGGACAGGTGCCCTCTCACTCAGCTCCCAGCTCTCTGGTTTCCCTGCACCAGCAAGAGCTTATGCCAGGGGATTTTTTCCCTCTGTGTTGGAAATCTCCCACCCTTCCCCTCCTTCCCGTAAACATGCTCTCTGGCCGAGAGCAATGCTGTGCGCTCGGCCCAGGCGGCCAGACTTTGTTAATATTTACAGCGAGTGGCTCAGGAAGCTATTAGCTTCCTTTTCTTGTTGTTAATTGAAAGAGGAGAAAATGGTTGTAACACTTCAAAAGAACTTAAAGCGCAGCCTGAGAGACTAGCTGAATTGGGAGGAATGGGGGAAAAGAGAGAGACTATTTTAAATAAATAAAGCAAGCCAGCCAGCCCACACCTCACACGAGAGTGGAATGTCGTTCCTTCCCCATCTTTGCAGACGCCTGGCTTTCCTCTGAGGTTTCCTTAGTGCCTCTCATTGTATATTTTCCTTTTCATTCGGGAGCCTGCCTTAAGGAGAGAAGGAGGAAGAGAAAGGATTCGCAGCACACTTTTGTTAATAACGAGGCTCTTTGAAGCTGCAGCTAACGAGGCCCCTGGTACCTTCACTCCCGGAGCGCACGGGGCTGGGAGACCTGTGGCTACCTCCCCTTCTGGGACGCAGGCCACTCCTGGGCCCCCCAACCTGGATGTGACCTCTGGGAAGTGCTTCGGCCTCCGTGCCCCTGTGAACCCCAGGCACAGCCAAAGATGCCGTGGTCGTGGGGTGGGGGGTGATTTTCTGAATCTTGGTAGATAGGGGCCAGCATTGAGAGGCCTCTGACCTCTGTGGCCAGCCTCCCTGAACCACTTTTCCCAAAGACAAATGATCCCGCCCACAGCAGCCGCACATTGAGCTTCCGGAGTCTGCCTCATGACGTATGCGACCAAATGGCTCTGCCAGTCACCCTGTGGTTAGGCAGGGGCAGGAAAGGATGACTCAGGAGGCCTTCACTCCAGGAGCCTGCCATTCACTTCTAACTGACAACTGTTTCTTCTTCCAGGAAGCTTCCCTGACCCTTCCTTGTCCCCAGCCTGCTTAACTTTGTTTTTTGGGATTTTTTTTTTTTTTTTTTTAGATGGAGTCTCTGTCGCCCAGGCTGGAGCGCAGTGGCATGATCTCAGCTCACTGCAGCCTCTGCCTCCCAGGTTCAAAGCAATTCTCTGCCTCAGCCTCCTGAGTAGCTGGGATTACAGGCGCCCGCCACCATGCCTGGCTAACTTTTTTTGTATTTTGAGTAGAGACGGGTTTCACCATCTTCCAGGTTGGTTTTGAACTCCTGACCTCGTGCTCCACCGGGCTCAGCCTCCCAAAGTGCTGAGATTACAGGCCTGAGCCACTGTGCCCAGCCTAAGTTTTATATTTTTAATAGAGATGGGATTTCACCATGTTGGCCAGGCCACCATGTTGGTCAGGTCTCAAACTCCTGACCTCAGATGATCTGCCTGGCTTGGCTTCCCAAAGTGCTGGGATTACAGGCGTGAGCCACCGCGCCCAGCCCCAGCCTGCTTAACTTTGGCCTCTCAGGCTCCCCTGGTACCCTGCCCTCTATCAGCCAGCAACTCTGCTTCTGCAGAGCAAGGTGGCTTACTGTACCAGACACAGAGGGACACCTTGCCCCCAGCTTCTGGTTGCTGCACAGACTGCATTAATGGAGGAATCAATGGCATATTGAAGGAGGTGATTGCTACACCACCTCCTCCCTCTTTCCACCCTGGTCATGCCAGACTAGAACACTGTTTTGTTCTGGGCTCTTAGAGACGCACAGGCACACTACAGAGCAGGCCTAGTGGGTGGGGAGTGGCCTTGGCCATGACCAAGAGGGGGTGGGGCTTGTTCAGCCAGTCCAGGGAAGAGGGCAGTCTCCTGTCCTTGGCAGAGAAGGAAAACAGACCTGTTCTGGGAGGCCCAAGAACTGGAAGGACTAGGAGGGAAGCACTGGGAGGGATGGAGTTAAGAAAGAAATCTATACCAGGTGGAGATGCCCAAAGGTGGGCCAGGCTGCCCCCACCAGGGGCATCCATACCTAGTCTCCATGGCCACTGGCAGAGATGCCAGGCAGTGGTGAGCACGCCAGGTGGAGGCCTGGCTTCCCGGCTCACTCAGCCCTTGCCCTCTCCACCGGGGAGTATAATTATCTTTTCCCAATGGGCCGTGAGCTCTTAAGGGTAAGGACTGTGTCCTCAGCAGTGACAACCAGCAGCTGACTCAATTGAGTTCTAGATGGCCCAGGCACACAGAGCTGAGATGTTGATGTGGATAATAATAATACTAACAACAACAGTAGTGGCCGCCTGGTGTTGTGTCCCAGGCAGACACTATTCACACGTTGCCTCACTGAATGCACAGGCACTGTTATTACCATTCCAATTTTCCACTTGAGAAAACAGATATTCAGGAGCCTGCCCAGGGTCCCACAGGGGGTCTGCTCCAGGGCCTGGATGCAAACTCAGTCCTCTCTCCACTCTGGGTCCTCAAGGCCACACCAGCCACTACTGTGTGGCCAGGGACTAAAGGTCAGCTCGCACAGCAGGAGGCTGCAAGCCGAGCTCCCTCTGCAGGGTCATAGGGCACATTAGCAAATTAAAGGCTCTGAGAAGTCCTGCAGCAAAGATGCCGATTGGAGTTTGTTCACTCCAGCAGTTGCCAACTGACTTTGTCTTTGGTGACACCTGTTAACCTCCCAGCATTCGTGTCTTCTTCAAACCATGCTTGGGGAGATGCTGTGGGTGTTCATGCACCCGTTTACTCAGGCTTTTGGTAAGGGGCTGCTGTGTGCCAGGCAGGGGCCTGGTGCTGGTGACATGCAGTGGTGAGGACAGGCCTGTCCCTGCCCTGTGCCTCCCTGGTGCCCAGATGGTGGCTAGCACACAGTGGCACACATGCCTGCAGCCAGTGAGGGCTGAATGAGAGTGGGAGTGGATGGGGCAGAGGAGCCGGGCTGGGCCATGGGAAGCCACTGTCATGGCCACATGCGGTCTCTGAGCCGCCCCTCATCTCCTCCCATCGTGTATGCTGTGTCAGGACCTCTGGCCACACCCAACCTCAACCTCTCCAGCGGCATATAGGCCCCTGGGAGGCCCCACCAGCCCTCCACTGGCAGGGTCAGAGCCCGCTCTCCCCACCCCAGGACCCCTGCCAGGCCCAGCACCTCTTCCCTTCCCTTTAGGCCCTGTGTCTCTGGCCTTGACATTCTGATCACATCCACTGGCCTGCCTGGAATACTAATTCTCCCCAGATGAAACCATCCGTGTTTAATTTTTTTAAGAGGCAGACAGAAAGACAAGAACAGGGGAGACGTTAGTGGGTAGGAATTGGAGCCCTCTTTGGAGCCCTGAGACTGTGCAGTGACTCCAGCCACTCGGGATGCCACGGCGACCCTAACACAGGCCAAGCTTGGAGGCCAGGAAGGACAGTGGCCTTTTGAATACACCAGAGTGTGCTATGGTCCTGGCTTGGGTGGGAGGATTGTTTTTTGGGACCCTCAGGAGCTGAGATCACATGGAGATAGAGGGCTGGCAGCCCCGCTGTCCTCCGTGCCACCTGAGAGCCCAGAGTGACCCCACCGCCCTCAGTATGCTTCCTGCAGCCCCAGAGAGAGGCCTCGGGACACAGAGAAGAGTGGCCAGATGGTGGGATTGACCCAGCAGCTGCTCTGGTGCTCCTGCCTTTGGCTGTTCTGGGCCTCAGCAGCCTCCTGGGGGACTGGGGTAGTGGCCCACTGTCAGGAGGGCAGTTGTGGGAAGAACTAGTAAGCCTTGCTGGAGGGGAGAGGACGGTGCTAACGGCCGGCGTCCAGGTGGGGCGTTGGGACCCCTCATGCAACTTCAGCAGCTGCGCCCCTTGGGCCAAGTGTCTTCTGAACATCAGTCTCCTTATCTGTCAGATGGGGGGGACGGTGGCGGCAACATCCTAGGCTGTGGTGAGGACTCCAGGAGGTGCTGTACGAATGCCCAAAGGACTGGCCCAGCTCTCCCTGGGCATGCACCTCAGCTACTGTTCTAACCTACCAGCCCGACCCCACCCCAGCCTTACCCCTGCAGGCTCCTCCCCCACATCCACCTCCCTGGCACCAGCACAGCCCTGGGGCAAAAGCTACGATGGTGCCACCCGCCCCCCAACCTCCCAGCCTTGCATCCTCATGTCCCTGGAGGAATGAATGAGATTGTAATGGCAGGAAACTTGACAGAAAATGAAACGTGATGAAATCAGCTACGTGAATGATGAAATCCAAATCCCAGCCTTCTTCTGAGGTGGGGTGAATGCTGTCCCATGCTCCGTGGGCTGCAGACCCCACAGTGGAGCCTGCCATTGCCCCTTCCCTTGCCCCAGGAGCTGGAGTCTTAGGCCCCCTCCCATCCCTCTTCTATCCTCCTCCCATGCCCCCTCCCCATCCTCTCTTCCCTTCTTCTCCCTTCCCTCCTCCCCTCCTCCTCCCATGTCCCTCCTCATCCTCTCTTCCTTCCTCCTCCGTCTTCTTCCTCCTCTCCCTCCTCCCATTCCTCCTCCCCTCCCCCTCCCATGCCCCCTCCCCATCCTCTCTTCTCTCCTCCTCCCCTCTCTCCTCCCCTCCCTCCTCCCATGTCCCTCTTCATCTTCTCTTCCCTCCTCCGTCTTCTTCCTCCCCTCCCTCCTCCCCTACTCCTCCCATGCCCCCTCCCCATCCTCTTCCCTCCTTCTCAGCCTCCTCCTCTTCATCCTCCTCTCCTCTTCCCATGTCCCTCTCCATCCTCCCCTCCCTCCTCCCCCTTCTCCTAGGTATAGCCAGCAGTCAGTGACCAACTGACCCAGAGGTCAGAGGTCAGTGCTGCAGATTTGTCAGTGGTCCCTGCAGAGCAGACCAAACTGAGACCACCCTGGCTGGCCCTCCCCCTGCCCTCTCCTGCTTTACTTCTTCCTTCAGGGCTCCCTGGAAGTGCAGGGCTGGACCCAACTCAGGCTCTGCTTCTGCAGAGCCCCAGAGACAAACCCCAAGTGCCTGGTGGAGAGACACCGCCACCCCTGCCCCCATTTTAGTCTCAGGACATCCCCGCCTCAGAGAAGGGGTCTGTTGGTGGCTGGGACAAAGCCTGGCACCGCGCAGTACTCCAGCTGGGACCCCTCCTGCGGCGATGGCTGGCCACAGCCTCCACTTCCTACCTCATCCTGCAGCCTCCCGGCCCAGCCACCTGTGAGCAGGCAGAGCCGGTCGAGGGAGGGCTGGGGGAAGCAAATGTGGTTATTTGGCCTCCTCCTCCTCCTCCACTTCGGGGGCTGCCTCATCAATTATTATCGACCCACCACTGCCCGGGCTGGAGGCGAGCTGAGGAAATAAAGCACTGGGCTCAGTAATGGTGCCCTGCTGCCTGAGTTTACTCATTTGTGGCTTTCCTACCCACTAAGAAACGAGACGATAAATAACTGCTGACTATTAGGTCCCAGACGGGAAAAGCACCGCACGATGCGTTTCCTGAGGATGAGCAGAGGCTGGAGACCCACACGCCCGTTGGCCTTTCCCACACCCTCTCACCCTGTGGACTCAGGCTGTTCAGGGCCTGAAACCTGGGGCCTGGGAAGACAGGCAGAGGATGAGTCCCCAGCCCTGTGGGGAGAGGGTGCATATCTTCCCCTCCCCCAGCCCCATTCTGGAAAGTTCTGGGCTCAGGATGGCGCGGCTGTTGAGTCCAGTCACAGGCTTTGTGTTTCCCTTTTGTTACTTGGATGGAGGCCCTTGTCATAAGTGCTGAAAGAATGAAGACTCCACCTCATCCAACCCTCTCACTTTACAGGGCATGGGGGGCAAACTGAGGCTCAGAGAGGTGAATGCCCTGCCCAGGGTCACACAGGGCAGAGCTGGTCTCAGCTCCAGCACCATCATCCTCCTCATTCTTTCCCTGGGGGCAGGACACCTACGAGCGGGCATAGAGACTCGCATCAGGGGCCCTTACCCTCCTCAGCCCTGCCCCCGCGGAACTGGCAGCTTCCCTGATGGCACCATCTCAGGGCCTCTCACCCTCCCTCAAGAGCCCCACTTTGTCCAGGCCCTGAGCCGGCTTCTCTCAAGGCATCACCTTCACCCTAGGAGTGGGGCCAGGTGGGGATCGGGGAGTTCCTTGCTCTGAGAAGTCTCCCCAAGTTTTCAGCCACTTTCTCTGGTCCGTGGCTGCCGACCTGGCAGCTGGGAAGGAGGGTGCATGGATAAGAGAAGGAGGCTGGAGAAAGCCCCGGGGGAGTCAGGGGAAGGGGCTGGACCCACACCCGTGTTGAATCCCACCCCTGCTCCGTGAGGCGATGACTCTTCCATGCTACGGATGGGGAATCTGGGCTCAGAGATGGTGGGCCTCCTGCCCCAGGTCTAGGGGACTTGCGGGCCCTGTTTTGACCGGGACTTTCTGAGTTTGGGTACGAATCCCTGGCACACTGGGACACTTGGCCGCCCTACCCCAGTCTCACAGCTGGTAAACAGCAGCACCAAGCCCTGCTCTCCCACCCAGAGCCCGGGGTCCTCACCTCTGTAGCGCAATGCCAGCCCCTCAGCAGAGCACCTTGCTCCATCAGATCACTCCCCGACCCGCCCTGTGCCTGCAAGGCTGCTGGTCACCAGTGGGCTCCTGGGCCCCTGCCTTCCAGCTGGGTTCACAGAGGAGCCAGAGCAGCAGGTCAGAGGGAGGGAGGGCAGCTGGGGGGCATGAGTCCCTGAGGCGTCCCTCTCTTGTCAGTGGCCCTCCCAGTGGCTTCGGTGGCTCTCTCTGAGTCTGGTAACCTCTGCTTCCTCCTCAGCCTCCATGGTGACAGCTGTTGGTTTCCTAACCCCACCCATGACTTTGAACGGTGCCTTCGATACACCCGATTCTGCCTGCAATCCTGCCTAGTGCCCCTGCCAAGTAATAACAGAACAGTCGCTCCCACCCACCAAGAGCCCACCGTGTGCCAGGCTCTGTTCAGTCTTACTGTCTGCCGTCGCTCATCTCGTGCTCTTAGTGACCTGGGGAAACACATGATTATCCCCATTTTAGTCTCGGGACGTGGTGGAGAGACACTGCCACCCCTGCCCCCATTTTAGTCTTGGGACGCCCCCGCCTCAGAGATGGGGTCTGTTGGTGGCTGGGGACAAGGCTGGGGCTGCGCAGTGCTCCAGCTGGGGCCCCTCCTGTGGTGATGGCTGACCACAGCCTCCACTTCCTACCTCATCCCGCAGCTTCCTGGCCCAGCCACCTGTGAGCAGGCAGAGCCAGTCGAGGGAGGGCCAGGGCAGCTGAGACCCAGATAGGTCGAGTGACTTGCCATGGGTCACACAGCCAATAAGGGTGGCCTGGTTGTGTGTGCTGATGGAAAAACAAAACCCGGGGAGGAGGAGGAGAGACCTGCTCCAGGCCAGGAGAAACAAATTGTAAAGGGCGGTGCCACCTGCCCGTGAGAGGAGAGTCAGCTTCTGCCATCCTGGTTGAGCAGGAGGAGGCCAGGCAGCCAGCTCCTGAGCACCTGCCCTGCCCGGGCCCGTGGCCACACCTCTAGGGTTCACAGGGAGGGCGCTTGTGCCGGCCTTCCACAGGAAAGGACCCCGAGGCTCCCAGACAGTCGTGCCCAAGGCCCCACTGCCCCCTGGTCTGTGCTGCCCCTCCCTGGCCCCACCTGGCCACCCAGCCTAGTGACTCGAGGTCCCCCCATCTCCTGGCTACGGCTCCCCTGGGTGCTTGCCTGGTCCGTCCTGAGGGGAGGCAGCAACTTTTACCAACCTCCCCACCCTACACCCCTGGAGGAGTCTGGCTGCTCTGGGTCCCTGCGGGATTCAACTTTATTTTTGCAGAGCACTTCCTGAGTAACAGAACCCCTGGGGCCCTGGGGTGGAGAGAGCGGGGCCAAGTGCCTATGGGAAGAGCCAGGGGAGGCCCAGAGAGCCAGTGACAGGGCCACCAGGGCCTCCACAGCTGGGGTGTTTGCACACCACAGCCCCCCTCGAGGCCCTCCCAGCTCTGGCCCCTCGAACCGCTGAGGAGGCCCGGCCTCCCCTTCTGACACAATCCAGGCCTCTCTACCTCTGCCCTGTCGCAGAAAGAAGGAGCTAAGCCCTGTGTACCTGCTGCCTTCATCTCCTGAAACAGCCCCCAGGAGAGTGGTCTGTGGACCCCAAAGTGCAGAGAAGCCGGCCCTGGGCAGGTGTCCAGCCTCTGGTCATTCGGACACACACAGCGTGCTCTGTGTCCTGGGTGGACAGGGTGGGGACTGCAAGGGCCAGGCCAGGCATGCAGCATCATGAGATCATCACAGGAGAGCGAATATAAGGACAAGGACCGTGGCTGCATGTCCTGCACGGTGGCTGGGGCCGCGGGCAAGGCCAGCCTTGCAGGCCGCAGCGAGTGAAGCTGCAGGATGCTGGTACCAGCTGCGCCCATTTCCCGGGGACTGCATCCCTGCCTCCAAGCCCAGAGCTCCAGCAAGGGGTGGTGACTGTGGAGAGGTGTGGCCAACTGGACTCTGCCCAGTCTGGTTCCCAGAGAACCCAGCTTTCTTGGGAGGCAGATGCACCCCAGAGTCCCCTCGGGCTGGGGAAAACCGGCCTGTGGTCAGGGCTGGGCAGGACCTACAGCCAAGGCAGGGGTGGCAGGGTTAGGTTGAGGTCTGGGTGGTGCACCCTGTTCCCACATCCGAGGTGACAGGAGCAGGTTGATTTCCCTGCACTGAGGGCACGGAGCTGGGGCGGGGGTCCCAGGAGAGCAGTGGGGGCGCTGCGCAGGTGCACTTCTGCCAGACCCAAGAATGAGACCTCACTGAACTGTGCCGTCATTTATTTTAATGCCTCTGTGGCCCACATTTGGGTGCAGGTGAAATATAGCCCCACATCATTTACTGGTGGGGATGTGAATTGTGCTTTGCTGTGGGAGGATAAACACATCAGTGGGCGGTGTAGGTCCCTGTGGCAGCTGCTCAGGGTGGCCGCGTGGCTGCTGTGTGGGTGGAGGCCGGGGAGGGGTCCTCTCCCTGCGTCGAAAGGCTTCTCTTCATACCCCACCATCAAGGAGAGAGGCAGTGACAGCTCCTGCCGGGACAGGGAAGGGCTAGCAGGCTGCCTGCTACCTCCCCTCCCAGCTCCATCCCCAGCCTCCACCCCCAGCACTGCCTATGGAAGTCACGGGCTAGGTGGAGGAGTGGATAAGGGCCACTCCACAGCTGCTTGGGTGATCTGGGTGTGTCCACATCTCTGTCTGTACTGCAAGCACGAGAATCTTCCTTCCTCATGCCCTTCTCCTCTCTCTTCCCTGAACATACAATGTGCGTCCCTGGAGCCTCAGACAGAAGTGGGGCTGCAGGAGCCGGAAAAAGCACCCCCAGCCGCAGAACCACACGTGCAAAGGCCCGGAGGCAGCAGGAAGGCTGACTTTGTGGATGTCCTGAGAGAACTGAGCCTGGGGCAGCACGGTCAGCTAGGGGACCTCAGGGAAGGGCCTGGACTTCCTCCTGAGGGCATGGGGAGAGTAGAGGGACAGGTTTGGACTTGAGAGTAGAAAGCTGGGGGTAGGGAGGGAATGTTCCATCCTCTGAGATTGGGGGTAGTCACAAAGGCACCATATGCACATGTAAAATTCCCAGGTCTTAGAGCTGCATACCCCAGGCTATGCAGGTGACCCACACTTCCTCCTAAAAACACAATTCAACAAAGGAAGCCTTTCTCTGGCCCTGAATGCAGGGCCTGGGGCAGGGTGGGCTCTGAGCTAAGCCCCTCCTCCCCACCCCAGCCCTGGGGGACCCCACTGTTGAGTCCTGGCTTCCTCTGAATGGCTGTGTGTGCGTAGCCCCCCACCCCACCAGTGCTGAGTGCTCATGGCCTGGCACAGCCAACTCAGCTCATACCCCCACAGGGCTCCGGAGAGAGGGAGGGAGGGCAGAGACAGGCTGTAGCCACCTCCACCCCCACCCTCCCTCCCTGAGCCTCCTTTAAGGCTGCAAGGCCACTAACCATCTGCTTGAGGCAGGAGCTGGGGGCGCAGGAAGGGCACCTGAGCCACCCCTTCTGAGGGGGTGGGATGGCCCCTGAGAAGAGCTCCCTTTCCTCACTGCCCCAGGACTTTATCTGCATCATCTCTTATTCCTCCTGCATCCCTGCTGGGGATGCTGTTATTCCCCCACTTGCCTAGCTGAGGAAACTGAGGCCTGAGAAGTTAAGGTTGCTGGGAAAGTGAGAGCCCACCCATGCCCCCCCTGGGGCCCTGGCCTAGGCCTTCAGGCCCCCAATGGACAACACTGAACTTCCTCCTGGGACAGCCTGCAGGTTGCCCCAGGCCTGTCTGTGGGTGACTGTCCCCCCTTCCCAAGGCAGGTAGGCCCAGCCTCCCCGCAGGCACGTGGGGCAAAGGAACAAGGCTGTCGCTGTGCTGGTCCACGCTGTGGCCCGGAGTGGACCCGGCGGGCGGCAGGGGACATACTTAGTGGAAGATTTATAAGCTGGCTTAAAATTTAATTTGGGTGGGCAATCCCAGTCAGCCAAGCCGGCCGCCCCAGACATATGGCCTGGTCCCGGCAGTCCCGTGGTTGGGCCTGGCCCCCCTGCCAGTCTCCCCGCCTCTTCCGTCCCCGGAAGGCAGGCAGCCCGCCGCCCGCAGAGAACTATTAGCATGAATTCGATTTGGGGCAGTAGCAGTGGGCGCTGAGCCTTGTTTGCACTTCAGTTCAAAATTGAACAGGACAGAATCGGCTTTGGCCAGGAGCCACCTCCATGGTGCCCAGGGACAGCGCTGCTCTCCAAGGAGCCCCACTAAGCCTTGCAGCTCCCCACCTGTCCACTCGGGCATGCCCCTCCAAGCTGCCCTCTGACCTCAGGCCCCATCCTCTGCCCAGCACCCCCAATCCTCCCTGGTGCCCCACTGCCTGGGCTTGTAGTGATACGTTGGGGGATCTATGCAATGACTGAACCTTTCTGAGCCTCAGTTTCTTCATCTGTAAAATGGGGATAATAGGACCCATTGTTATCATAATAACACAGAGTTAGAACTGTGTCTGCACGTGGCCTCCCCATAGGCAGAAACCCTCGCTGTGGGAGGGCAGCACCAAGGCTGGCTGGAGGGAGCAGGGGGACTGCAGAGTCCCCACATGCACAGGTCTCCGCATGAGTCTTGTGGTCTTGTGCCCTGCCCAGGCTGGGACATTACCTCTTTGGACTTTGCGGCTACGGTTCTTGGTTGCCCAGTCTGGGCTGGTGGGCAAGGGAGAATGCTGGGGTCGCCAAGGCACGGGGTGTGGCCTAGGGCTGAGCCGAAGCAGCACGGGCACGCGGACAGCCCTGCTCCCTCCTGGCTGGCCCTGCCTGACCTACCCATCACTCT
The DNA here is from genome assembly GCF_007565055.1 of Rhinopithecus roxellana. Lineage (NCBI taxonomy): Eukaryota > Metazoa > Chordata > Mammalia > Primates > Cercopithecidae > Rhinopithecus > Rhinopithecus roxellana. Next base: position 11,300,510 of record NC_044563.1, on the reverse strand, counting down.
TTCACCCCACTGCCATACGCTGGGTCCCTTCTAGGTGCTTTCCTAAGTAGGTACTGTCCACCCATCTTACAGAGAAAGAAAGTGAGGCTCAGAGAGGCAAAGAAACTGCCTAGGGCCTGTAGCAGCGATGACTCAAGCCCAGGCCCCTTGACCCCAAGGCTCACTGTCCTCCCACCCCCACTGCCTCTTCGCTGCTGCCCACAGTACAGGGAGGAGGCTTTGCAGGGAAAGGTAGGGAGCTCAGGCAGTAGGGGCAGAGCAGGAAATGCATGTGGGCAGAGCACGTGCCAGGGGCTCCTCGAGGCTCGGGGACGCATCCGCCACTCTCACACTTGTGCTTCTGCTGCCTCTGGCCAGGATCCAGGCCTGGAAATAGCCATGTCACCTTCAGAGGCTGAGTCCCTGTCACTGCTTTGCCCCAGGCCTGGGAGGGGGCTGAGAGGAGGGGGAGGCAGCATCCTCCAGGACTGCAGAAGGCGTGCGTGCCATGCACTCATGCACAGGTATATCTGCATGCACACCTGTGCACACGCTGTCAGATGCACACACAGGCCCGTGTGCAGGATGTCCACGCTATGGACACCTCAGTCTCTGCCTCACCACCAGCTCCGCCTCCTGAGGGACCAGTGAAAGTTAGGCCTGAACCCGGTTGTGTAAATGGCACTCTGCATGTCAGCCCACAGCAGCGCCGGGCTGCCACACATGTGCCCCTGCCCGCCGGGCCGGTCGCATACCCGCCTGCACACTGCTCACACTCGCCCAGCACCCCCCAGGTCAGCGCCCCCCACCGGCCCTGGCAGATCTGTTGGTCTATCGATGCCGACCCCTGCTGACTCATCCCTTGACCTTGGGAATTTGGAGCTGGGGCCCTTCAGGAGTCACCGAACCCCCATTCCACACACTAGCAGAAGACTCAGTCTGGCGAGTTCCATTCCTATTCTGATACCAGGTCCTAGCTCTGACCCAGCGTCGGCATCTCACTGCAGCCTCTCATTACTCACTTGCATGCTTATTTATTTATTCCCAGCTTGTTCTCGAAAGGATTTGTGGCAGCTTACAGAAATACAACATAATACGAGAGGATCAAGAGGAGGGAGGGAGATGGGATGGAAAAAAGCCAGACATCCAAAGCGGACAGGCTGGGGTTCAAATCCCGCCATGTTTTTATGTTATTTTTTGGAGACAGAGTCTCACTGTGTTGCCCAGGCTGATGTACAGTGGTGCAATCTCAGCTCATGGCAACCTCCACCTCCTGGGTCCAAGAGATTCTCCTGCCTCAGCCTCTGGAGTAGCTGGGACTATAGGTGACCACCACCATGCACCGCTATTTTTTTTGTATTTTAGTAGAGATGGGGTTTCACCATGTTGCCCAGGCTGGTCTCAAACTCTTGAGCTCAGGCAGTCCACCCACCTCGGCCTCCCAAAGTGCTGGGATTACAGGCATGAGCCACGGCACCCGGCTCCATTTACGTATTATACCACTGTTTACTCATTCATCTTTGGTCTGTGGAGTCACTTTGCCCGCCTGAGCCTCAGTTTCCTCACCTGTGAAATAGGGAGGATGATACCCACTGTGTGGGTTGCTAATGGGATATGAGAAAACGCCAGGGAAGACTAAGCCAGCACTTGGCACACGGGAGGTGCCAATGGCACATGGCAGCTGCTGCGACGAGGAAGGAAGGCAGAGAGAGGTCAGGGCAGGGACAGATGAGGGCAGAGAGGCAGGGGCCCTGGGCTGGAGCGGGCACAGCACTGCCTACCTCTGTGTGTGGCGCCGTCTGGGTCGCGGTGGAGTCTGAGCTGAGGAAAGCAGGCAAAATGGGAACAGATGGTTTTCCGGGGTCCCAAATCCAAGGCCCAGGAATCCCCTCCAAGTCCTCTCGGAGGAGGACGCTCCACATTCCTTGTGTGAGACCCAGGGGCCTGCAGGGTGGAGCAGGACGGGGGTCTGGGGCTCCAGGCTGGGGGTCCCCACCCTCCCACCTGGTGCCTGCACTCAGAGGTTCGGTCTTCAGCCCAGGGACCACTGAGCTTCACCTGAATCCGAACCCCACTTCTACCTGGAGCTCTGACTCCCATGGCCACCACCATCAGGCACCGAGCCTTGTTTCACCCAGGACCAGCTCTTGGCTCCAGCCTGGCCCTCAGTCCCTCAGCCCAGCCCCCAGCTGCCCCCAAGCTCCTCATCTGCCTGCCCCTCACCTTAGGGTGCCCCCACTTCAGGCTCCCTCCCAGCCATCAATCACTCCAGCCACGCTCCTGGCCCCCATCCTGCCTTCCATGTTCCCCCCGATTCATCCTCTACCCAGCATCCCCGCTGGCTGCTCAGAGCAGGAAGCAGGATTCTCTCCATCCCCCAGTCTCAGCCACCCTCTGCTAAGCAGTGACCCAGTGCTGCCGAGAGCATCAATATTTAAGGGATGTTTCAGGCCTGCTCCTGGCTGTGGCCTCCCTCCTGGGGGGCTCCAGGCACAGCCACAGGAGGGCCTGGGGAGATGGGCACAGCCCCATCTGTTCTCGCCACGGCCCCTCTGCCCCAGCCCAGGACGCTGCAGCTCGCACACTTTTCAACCCTGTCATGGGATCCGGTGCCCGCTTTGTAAATGGCTGATTTATTGACACAGCTGTGGGGATGGCATGTCCATTTAGAACACAGCAGGTGGAATGGGGCACTCCAAGGCTGGGAGTCCAGAGGGCTGCAGGATGCTGCCAAGCCCCAGCCCCACCAGCAAGCAGCCACTGGAACCGTGGCCTCAGTCTTCATGTCTGTGAATTGGGGAGAATGGACCCAGACCTCTCCCTGGCAGCTCCAGGAGGCAGTGAAGGGGGGCTGTCAGGCTTGGCTCTGGACCTAGAGTTGGGATGCTGTGTGGCCAGCCCCCAAGCAGGAACAGGCTTCAACCGCACGCCCTCACATGCATGGTTCAAGCAGAGAAGCATGTCTAGGGCGCCGACTGAATACCAGACAGAGTCTACACCCAGAGTGGTCCCCTCCCTCACCTCACTGCCCGTCCTTGGCCTGTGCCTTCAGCAGCTGCTCTGATAATACCCATGATATGTGTGGTTTGCAGTGGGGGGGAGGGGTGAGAGGGGTGGAGGGGTGTGACACTGATGTTCACAGAACCCCACGTACCAGGCAAGGCCTGTCCTGAGCCCTTACTGGCACTCTGCCAATCCCTGTATGAGGGTCACAGCTGGGACAGGCCCCAGGACCACAGTGCTGCTGTAACATCCCTGAGCACACCCAGCACTCTAGACACCTCAGGATATGCGAGTTCATGGTCACTGATTTCAAAATATGAAGCATAGGCCGGGCGCGGTGGTTCACTCCTGTAATCCCAGCACTTTGGGAGGCCGAGCTGGGCGGATCACCTGAGGTCAGGAGTTCGAGACCAGCCTGGCTAACAGGGTGAAACCCCATCTCTACTAAAACTACAAAAATTAGCTGGGCGTGGTGGTAGACACCTGTAATCCCAGCTACTCCAAAGGCTGAGGCAGAAGAATTACTTGAACCCGGGAGGCGGAGGTTGCAGTGAGCTGAGATCACGCCACTGCACTCCAACCTAGGGGACACAGCAAGACTTTGTTTCAAAATAAATAAAATAAGAAGTGTAGCCTTTGGGGGAAGATGGCAGAATGTTCCCTCATTAAACAGATTTCAACAATGTCACATAATTCCAACAGAGTGGAGGGACTTCAGGAGCAGTGGGGATCCCCTCAAGGTCTGCCTGCAGCCTGAGTCCTCAGTGCCAGAAACAGCCACTGATAGCTGCTCAGGGCACCTCTCCCCTCCCCATCACCCCAAGAGTTCTCCTGTCACTAAGCCCGAGGACACTGCTGGTCCTCTCTGAGCACCACTGGCTCTAAAAGTCACCCCCAGATCCAGCCAGGGGCCTGTCCCCTCCACACGTCCTCCTTCCCTAGTCTTGGGTCTGAGAGGTCCTCAGTAGTTGAGGTCTGTGTAGTGGACGCAGGGAGGGGAGGCTCCCCGGGGCCATCTAGGATGGAGACACGGGAAAGGGCCATGTTTCCGCATTATAAACGTAACCCTCCCTTGCTGAATGCCTATGTGTCGGGCACTGTACTGCGTCGGGCACTGTACTGGGTGTCTTGTGTTCAACCCTCGTCGCCTCCCTTTGACTTAGGTGCTTATTTTTGTCCCCACTTGACAAATGATAAACCTGACGCTTCTTTTTAGGGGATGAAAATGTTCTGGAATTACATAGGAATCATGGTTGCACAACCTTGTAAATACACACAAGAAACCCACTGAACTCTACACGCTGAAGGGGTGACTTTTATGGTATGTGAGTTATATCTCAATGTTTAAAGATGAATTTGAACTAAGCTTATAAAGAAAAATATTCAGCCAGGCACAGTGGCTCACGTCTGTAATCCCAGCACTTTGGGAGGCTGAGGCAGGCGGATCACTTGAGGTCAGGAGTTTGAGACCAGCCTGGCCAACATGTTGATAGCCCTGTCTCTACTAAAAATACAAAAATTAGCCAGGCGTGGTGGTGCGCACCTGTGATCCCCGCTAATTGGGAGGCTGAGACGGAAGAATCGCTTGGTCCTGGGAGGCGGAGGTTGCAGTGAGCAGGGATGGTGCCATTGCACTCCAGCCTGGGTGACAGAGTGAGACTCCGTCTCAAAACTAAAATAAAATTCCAGGCTCGGAGAGGGGAAGCAACTTGTTCAAGATCTCAAGTGAATAACACAGCTGAGGCCTGATCTCAGGTCACTTTGTCTTTTCCTGTGATACAACCCTGCTTCCCTCATTTACAACTGAAGACAAGCTTCTATCTTGGTACTCCCTCACTCCGGAGCTGTCGCTGGCTCCCTGTGGCTCCTTCCTGGGGTCCAAGTGGTCCCCAGGCCCAGCTATACCTCCAAATGGAAGTGCCGCCTTCTCCCTCCTTACCTCCACTCCACATTTCCCTGAGTGTGCGCCCCACTCTCTCCCTGCACCCAATCCCCAGTCCTGCCTGTCCCCAACAACACCTCCTCCACCTCCTCTAGGGGTCTTGGATCCCACAGGCTTTGAGTGAGGGGCCTCTGGACCCAACTCTGCCTCCGTCTAGTCCATCTCCCACCCCACGTCCAGGACCCTGGACTCCTCTCTGTGCCCGTGATGGCTGCGGTCTCTCTCACCTCCAAGCCTTTGCACTTGCTGGTGCCTCTGCTTAGGGCACAGTTCCTATCCCTACCCCATTCCTGCCCCTGCGTGCCCAGCTGACTCTGTGTTCATTCCTTGGATCTTGGCTTCAACATTCACTGTCTTCTGCACACTCCCCCTCCCCAATGACCCCTTCTGTCCTATCATCTTTTGCTCCAAATCTGTCTACCTTTAAGCGTAACCTCCCAGAGGGCAGACCCCTGTCTGTCTCATTCCCAGAGGCATCTGCAGCACCAGCTGCACACAGCACAGGTGGGAGCCCCTGTGACCCCTCAAGCCACATGCCAGAGCAGGAAGGGGCTGTGGGGCTCCCTGGACACCCTCTTCCCTCATCCCACACACAGTTGTCAGCAAGTCCTTTCTAAATCCTATGAATCCAACCACCTCCCTCCGTCCACCGCCTCTACTGTACCATCTCTTGTCAGGAGACAGCAGCACCTCCCCGCTGCCCCCGGTCTGTCCGCACAGCAGCTCAGCAAGCCCCTGGGAACCCAGTCCCATCACCACCCTCCCCTCAGAACAAATCCATATTCCTTTCAGAGTCTACAGACCTCTGTCCCTGCATTCACCACCCTTAACCACACTGGCATAAAGATATGTCCTGGAACCTGCCAAACCCCCACTCTGAGTTCTCACTGTCCCCTCTGCCGGGACAGTCTCCACCGCCAGCTCTGTGTCCTCAAGCTGGCCCCTGCCCCCCACAACCCCTGCTCAGAGAGGCCTCCCCCGCTGCAGTCACCCGCCTTTCGGGTTTCCTCATGGCCTGTCTCCCCAGTTTGGGGTGCCCTCCCTGAGGGCAGAGCCTGGCTCCCCCTTCACTGCTGGGGCACCTTGAAGGTCGGTGAAGAGCACATATTTGTAGGACAAGGATGCCGGAGCCATGATCACCTCGGGAGAGGGCCAAGCAGTCCTGCGGCCACCCCCCGTGGGACCCTGTGGGGCACAGGGCCACGCTCACACCACTGCCCACCCAGACAGCTCCCCTCCCGGGTATCCCTCCGATGCTGCAAGGGGAGGCCGGGGAGAAATAACCAGATTAGCCTAAGCGGCTCCTCTTGTTTCCTGGCGTAATTGGATTGAAGCCATGTTTTGGTGCAGCTGCATTTAATATTGTAATTCTGCAGCCGCTCAGCCCCCTGAGAGCAGCCGCTGAATGCAGACGGGCCAGGGACTGGGAAGGGAGGTAGGCCTGCAGGGGGGGGTCCAGGCTCGAGAAGAGGCGAGGGACGGGGCCTCATGCCTGGGACCTGTGCTGAGAGCACACCTGTCCACCTCCATCCTGGAGGGCATGTCCTACTGGGCATGGCCATGGCCAGTTCTTTCTGCATCTCCAAGCCAGGCACGGAGCTGGGCACAAGGAAGGTTGAGGGTGGGAGGAAGGAAAGGAGCTCTGCCTGCAGCCCCGAGCCGGCAGGTATGCAGGGCAGCGTGACCGTGAAAGGGAAGGCACTCCCAGAGCCGCCGTGGCTCCCTGCACCCTGATGCCTGAGTCTTGGACACGGGGAGAGCGTCCTGGGCCCCCACCGAGGAGGAGGCAGGGGAAAGAAGGCCAGGCTGAGCATAGGCCCATCAGGGCTTAGCTGGCTGCAGGCCGCAGTCCCCAGAGGGTCTAAGGGCCTAAACGTATCTGCTATTGCCACCAATCGGGGGCCCTGGGCTCCTGAAGCCCACCCATAGCCAAAGGAGGCTCCTCGCCCAAATGTCGGAGCAGCAGCCGGAGGCCCAGCCACAGCCCAGTCCAGCCACGGGTTGGGGACTCCTCCCTCGGCAATGCAGTGAGGGACAGTGACCTCCTGAGACCTGTTTGAATGCCGGTGCCCCCAGAGACCAAGGGGGCGCGGCAGGTGGGGGCGTGCCAGCGTGTGCCTCTGAGCCTCCGTCTGTGAGTTCTGTTAGTGTGTGCCTGTCAGGCTGTGTCTAGGCAGAACGTGTGCGCATGTGCACTGGGAGTGAGGGAGCCCCCCGACGCCCACCCATCACCTTCCCACATGCGGCCTGCAGCCCAGTCTGTCTCCACAAATGCCCATCAGTACCTGGGTCCTGAGGCCAGGCTGATGGGTCTTTAAAAACCAAGAAGCTGGGGGGAAATATCCAAGGACGGGCACAGCTAGGGAGGGACAGAGGGCAGGGCAGCCCTGTGACAGGGGCCTCCACTTCCCAGACATTGCTTCTGGAAGCACAGCCCCGGAGAGATGGTGCTGGCCTCCCCGACCCCCTGGATGCAAACATTTCCAGCAGGCCGGCTGGGGTACGTGTTGGGCAGATGAATCACTGGGTCCCTGTGGCTGGTGCCTTTCCAGGTAGCTCCTCCTGGAGGCTCAGACCCAGTTCTGAAGACCTCGGCTGCAGAACAGTTTCTCCCCCATCAGGGAGAAGGGGTTCAGGCTGGACTGAGGTGGAGGGCACTGGGCTGAGGTCTGTGGGGTCTGGGGTCTGTGGACCCCCCTACCCTGCCCTATCTCCCTCCCTCCCTCCCATCTGCTCCCCACAGCTCAAGGGCCTAGCGACAGCTCCCATCCATCACTCAGCCCTATTTTTAGGAGGTGATAACCCAGTTGTGAAAATTCTCTCCATGCTGATCCCTTCCACATGAGGAAGTCTTAGCCCCAAGCCGATGAGTGGCTGTGGGAGCTTGGGAAGGCAAGGGATGGAGGCAGGAAGAGGCTTGCAGGAGGGCCAGGGGGCTGCTCACAGAGTAGGAGGGACGGGAGCCCAGAGCCTGGGTCCCACCTTAGCTCTGCCAGCAACAACATGCTCATCCCAGTGTTGGCCTGGATCAAACCTCCGGCTCCTGAAAACATGGAGGACCAACCTCTTTCCGAGCTGTATGTTCTTAGGCGATTTCATCTCTCTTTGTGCCTCAGCTTCCTGCTCTGGAAAATGGGGATAATTATAGTATCTGCCCAATAAGGCTGTTGTGAGGATGACGTGAGCCAACACTGGCCGAGAACTTAGAGAAGCAACTATGTCTCCAGACCCTAGTGCCAGCACAGGGCCCAGCACAGATGAGACATCCATCCATCCATCCATCCATCCATCCATCCATCCATCCATCCAGTACAGTTGACCACCTATGATGTGCCAAGCACTGCTGTGGGCACTGGAGACTATCAGGGTCTCCAGGCTGCTCTGGGCACCAGGGAGCCTCCAGACCTGTCCCTGTCCCTAACACCAAGTCAGAGTGTAGCATATGGGGTCTTTTGACCCACGGAGTGGAGGGTCATGGGAGCACCTGGTAAGGGTCGGAGGGTCTTGCTAAGGAAGCAGGACCCTGCATGGTGAGATGGAGGGGCAGGAACACAGCAAGGGAAGGGTGATGGGTTGGGAGCTGGGAAGGTCACTGGGGTCAGGGCAGGGGCAGGTGACTGGCAGGGCCAGCCTGTGCTTTAGGGAGAGGCCTCTGGCTGCAGGCTGGATCCTCCAGGAGGCTGTGGGAAGGAGGGATCGAGATTTCGACTTGGAACCAGGGCTTCCTTCACCCCAGCCTGAGGTAGCAGTGTGTCAAGAAGACAGGGCCAGGCTGGGCGTGGTGGCTCATGCCTGTAATCCCAGCACTTTGGGAAGCTGAGAGGGGGTGAATCACTTGAGGTCAGGAGTTCGAGACCAGCCTGACCAACATGGTGAAACCCCGTCTCTACTAAAAAAAATACAAAATTAGCAGGGCGTGGTGGCTCACACCTATAATTCTAGCTACTTGGGAGGCTGAGGCAGGAGAATCACTTGAACCTGGGAGGTGGAGGCTGCAGTGAGCTGAGTTGTGCCACTGCGCTCGAGCCTGGGCAAGAAGAGTACAACACTATCTCAAAAAAAAAAAAAAAAAAGAAGCCAGGGCCAGATTCAGGGTCCCCCTTCTTCTTGGTCAGAGCTGTGTAGGTTGTCACTCCACATCAGGATGGAATGGGACAAGGATTTGGCTGCTGAGGGGAGGAGGGCAGCAGGCCGGATCATCCCTCCACCTCCGCCTGTTCCTTCGGTTTGAGCCCGGCTGGGGCTCTGCCACCTGCTAGTTGGGCAGCTTTGGGCAAGGTACTTAGCCTCTCTGAGCTTCGGTTGTTTCCATCTGTAAAATGGAAACAATATTGGACTGCAATGAAGAAATGATAGGTATAAATGAAGAAATGATGGGTATAAAGTGTCGAGCTTGGGATGGTGCTCAGGGAACGGCTTAGACCCAGAAAGATGGGTTCTGTCTAAACAGGGTGATGGGACGTCACCTGGAGGGAGGGGCCAAAGGTCAGCCAGGCAGGTCCCAGCCTATCTAGACATGGTCCAGGAGTCCCTGAGAGGCTGGAACTGGCATGTGATTCAGAATGGTCCAGGCTCATGGCCTCAGACCCTCACGCGCTGCTCTGTGGGGTCAGCCTCACCAACCGCTTTCTCCAAGTGAGAGAAAGAGGCCCAGAGAGACCAAGGTGCTTCCTGAAGCCACAGTGGAGCCCAGGCCTGCCCCAAAGCCAGAGCCCCCTGTCCCCACATAGGTGGCTAGGGTGGGGTCTTGAATTCCTGGACCTCCCTTTTCAACCCTGAGGAGAGGGGTACAGTGGTCAGGAGCCCAGTTTGATTTGATGGGAAGTGACCCCTTTGGCCCCAGGGTGGTACCTCCCTGACCCTGCAGGAGGCTCCTAGATGGAAAGGGGGTGTTCAGGATCCCAGAGCGAGGCCAGAGATCACCAGGCAGGCCACAGGCTTCCCCACCCTAAGCCCCAGGAACTGGGGAGTGACTCCATTCAATAATCTGCTTGTTTCATGAGAAGCCCAGAGCCTGGTCACCCCTGGGCCTCTGGGGCAGCAGCTCAGGGACCCACAGGGCAGTTTGACGGTTATCTGGCTCCTGGGAGAAAGGCGGTCCCACTACCTGGACATGCTATAAGGGCACAGCCCTCCTTGGGGAAAGCCCAGTTCAGCAGTGGGAAAAGGGCTGCCACGGAGGGCCTGCGGGGACACGGAGGTGACATCGGAATTGCTTCTCCACACGTTATTTGCTGCGTGACCCTGGGTGAGAAACTGAACCTCTCTGAGCTCTGTTCCTCATCTATAACATGACAGGTCCTCCCTCCCACGGCTGTTCCTAGGGTCACATGGGATCCTGTAGGTGGACCACACCCCTGGAGCTCAGCACAGGAAGCTGCTATTAGAAACTGCAGAGGTGAGAGGGCAGTGGTCAGGAAATCCTCCCAGAGCGGGGCCTTGCAGATTGCATAGGAGCTCGGCAGCTAGGAAAGGTGGGGAAACCTTCCTCATGAGCCTCACACCCTGGGAAAGAGGAAAGAACTCCACGAACTGCATTCTGGGGCCTTGGGGAAGCCCTTCCTTTCTCTGTGCCTCAGTTTCCCCATCATAAAAGGAGACCATTGCCCTGAGCCAGCTTCCTGTCTACTTGTGACATTCTAGATGACTTGCCTTGAAGGGAGGCAAGGCCAGAGTAGGGAGGGAGTATTCCCCCTACCCCCATCCCCAGCTGGCTGGGCTGACAGTGGCCCTGGAGCAGACATGCTGGGGACTCAGGGCCTGGCCAGACGCCTCTCCCTTGTGCCTGGACCTCCAAAGCACCCCCGGGGGCTCAGGGCCCCAGCCTCCCTCCCTGACCCTCAGCCCAACCAACCCTCCAACCCCAGAGCCACTAAGTGGCTGGGCTGGATCCAGGTCCCCAACTGCATCTCTGCCCCTGCAAGGCCCTGGGGGCTCTGGACCCCCCTCCCCAACACAGGGCTGGACGCGGCTGCTGGGTTTCTCAGTGGGAAGCTCCAGTGTTTACCCTGCCGAGGCCCAGCTTTTACTCCCCAAGGAGTGTGTTTGGGAGGCGAGAACCCACGCGCACACACGCTCTCGCATGCCATCTGATGCGCCAGACCGCACAGGCTCCTGGCCCAGACGCAGATGTGCACCCCCAGCACGGCTCTGGCCTGCGCCTGCCGTACCTGGGCCAGGCTGGTGGCCTCAGCACAGCAGGCAACTGGCACTAATTTTGAATTAGTAAGTTAATTAGTAAGTGCCAAAGAGGACCTCAGCTAATCCTTCCACCAACCTCCAGTTTCATGCTGTCCACCTGACAGGTGCCCAAACTAAGGCTCAAGGGAGTTAAGAGTAGAAGCCAGGGCCAGGTGCAGTGGCTCACGCCTGTAATCGCAGCACTTTGGGAGGCCAAGGTGGGCGGATCACGAGGTCAGGAGATAGAGACCATCCTGGCTAACATGGTGAAACCCCGTCTCTACTAAAAATACAAAAAATTAGCCAGGCATGGTGGTGGGTGCCTGTAGTCCCAGCAACTCGGGAGGCTGAGGCAGGAGAATGATGTGAACCCAGGAGGTGGAGCTTGGCAGTGAGCCGACATTGCGCCACTGCACTCCAGCCTGGGCAACAGAGTGAGACTCGCCTCAAAAAAACAAAACAAAACAAGAGTAGAAGCCAGAAGTTGCAAGTGGGGTTCGAAGACAGATCTCTGGGACCCCCAAGTCTGTTCTGGGCTGCCTCAGAGCGAAGCCAGGATGGGCATGGGGGGAGTGGGAGTCTGCTGAGGGCACAGGACACTGCTGGGTGACAACCCGTTGATCACAGCCAGCTCCATCAGCATACAGCGGGTACCCAGAAGTGTCCCTGAAGAAACCGATGGCCGGATGAGGGGGTAAACTGAGGCAGAAGCAGGCAGCCCTGGGAGTCTGTGCCTGGTACCCTGTGGCCCTCAGAAACCCACAGTGGGGGTCTCTGGCCCCCTCCGCAGCCTCTCTGCATGTGGCTGGGCACCCTGGAGCAGGGACAAGTGGCTCTGTGCCATCAGGAGCTGGGCCTGTAAGCTTTGCCTCTGGCTGCCTGTGGGTGGGTCCCAACCCCTCTCTGGGCTACAGGACCCTTCAGGAGACTGGGCAGTTAGAACAGATCAGAGGGTTCCACTTGAGAACCTGACTCTTTTGAGAAAAAATAAAGCCCCTGCCCCACACTTAGGTTCATGTGAGAGTCAGGGCTCACAGATCCTTAGACGCTTAGGTTGGGGACTACTGAGCCACATGCAGGGTGGAGCCGCAACACAAAGCAAGAAAGAGATCAACCCCAGATTCCAAAAGCAGTTGCTTCTTAATGTATTTCTAGTGCTTTAAGACGTTAACTCCCCTAATCCCCAGAACAGCCCAATAACCAGGGCATGCGGGGCGATGGGGGCTTTGTTATCCCCATGTGATGTTTATGGAGACCAAGGCCCCAGCAAACATGCCCAAGGCCACATGTCAGGATACAGCGCGACTGCTATGTTATTAGTTTCTGTGGTGGGTTCACAGGTGCCTGGTTTGTCATCATGCTCGTAACTTATGAAATGCCACATGTACGTTTCATATTTATCAATGTTATGTAATTATTTTTGTTTTTTTAAAAAAAATGAGCCGGATCAGCTGACCTTCTAATTTTGGCTTCTGGGATTCCTTCATTGCTGGCTTCCACAGCCTCTGCCAGAGGCAACCCCCAAAGGCTCGCCCTGGTGCAGCCACAGGCTGCTCCAGTTCCGGGGCCTGGCTCCCCGAGGCCAGCATCACCCATGTACCTGTGGGTTGGGTGCAGAACCAGCTCCCCCGTCCCACAGCAGCTGAGGATGAAGCAGACCCTGCTCCCGGCCCCCACATCCCCCCAGGCCCAGCCACGGCTCCCACTCACTCCCACCCCTGGCTGCCAGCCGGGGCAGGGCCCAGCGGTTATGAGTTCAGCAGTCGATTCGATTCGGGCTCACATCATCTTGTCTGCCGGGAGGATTTAGTGCGCGCGGCGGTCAATAGTGCGTTTGTTTTGCTATCGACCTGCTGGAGCGGCTCAGGAGCCGGCCTGTCCCCCTCGGCAGCTGAGGCCTTTCCAGGCTGCAGAGCCGGGACCTGGAAGTGTCACTGGGCAGACTGGGGGGTGCTTCTTGAGGTGCCTTCCCAGGGCTCTCACCACTACCGCCCCCAGCCTACAACCTGGCCTGGGTGAGCCTCGATGCCCTTAAAGATCCATCCCCACAAGCCCTGAGGAGGACGGGGCAGACCAGTCTCCTGCCATCTGTGACTCTAGGGCCTCCTGCTTGACAAAGGGCCTTGGTCTCATGACCACCCCATAACCACCAAGCTGGGGGGCTCTGTGGTTCCCACTTCACAAATGGGGAAACTGAGGTCTGGAGCGGCGATGCGACAGAACTTGTAGTGGAAAGAGCAGTCATTTGGGGAAGGAAACTAAGGGGCAAGGTTTCCCAGCCTGCCCAGTGGGCCCCTGCTCTGGGATGGGCCCCAGGATGACTCCTGGGAGAGCTGGCCCAGGGGATGCTTTCCTTGGCCTCAGCCCAGCCCCAGCCCTGGCCATACCAGTTAAGGGGAAGGGTAGACACTGGGTCTCCGTCGGTGAGTTTCACTTATTCATTCAACAAACATTGCTAGAGAGCTGCTCTGCGCTGGGCCCAGAGATTGAGACCACAGGTCTGGGATCCCAGCTGGAATCAGGGAGCACCTGACTACCCTACACGGGCCTGTGCTGGGTGGGAACCCTGTGGGTTCCCTGAGAGAGAGAGGTACCTGACAGGGTCTTAGGGAGGAAGGCTGGGAGGGTGGCTTGCAGCTGGGGGAAACCAGGGGCCTTACAGGAGGTTTTTTTGAGGGGGCTCTGGGGAAGGATGAATAGAATTTTGACAACAAAGGCAAAAAGCCACCCCAGGTGGAGGTCCCAGCAGGGACAAAGGCCTGGTGTCCCCAACAGGTGCGCAGAAAAGAATAAAGAGATGAGTCTGGCCACTCTGTGAACCGTGGAGGTCTGAGGATTGAATGGGCAAATCCTTCAGAGCCTGGAATAAAGACAGCCCCTCCTTGGTCTACTTAACCAAGCCCTAGAAGACGTGGACCCATGGGTACCCCTTCCCCAAGTGTCCCGGAGGGGGCCCCCCACTCACTTCTCCTTCCTCTTCTCCCCACTTCCAAAACGAGAAAGAGCAAAAACTATTACTGTTCACGCCTCATCTCCCACCAAAGTTATTAAATTTCATTCCACGAACAAATAAATCCATTTTTATTGCAGCGGGAGGAGCAGGCAACGGTTTTGCTGTTTTACCTTTTTTATTTTTTCAAGTCTTGTTAAATCTGCCCCGATCAGCTGGGAGGCCCCTGAGGCCCCGGCCCCGCGTTAGTTATGGTGCTTTCTCCTCCTTAGGGAAGGGTGCCTCTCCGGGGGAGCGGGGAGGGTGAGGCTGGATCCCACCTGACTTGCTCCGAGCTCTCGGCAGCCTTCCCATGGCCTGCATGCCTGCAAGGAGGGTCCAAAAGCTTCCCACCAGCTCCTATTTGTTTGGCGTTATATCCCTCGCATTCCCTCCCCGAGGCCTCTCCTGGAGAGGTGGGGCTGGCTCTATTTCCTAGGAGAGGAAGCTCAAGCTCAGAAGGATCAGTGGAGTTCTGAGTCACAGCTCCGGGGCCCCGTGGAAGGTGAGGAGGCTCTCATTCCTTCCCCAAGGCTGGGCTGAGGACTGGCAGCCCAGGTAGGGCTCTGATCAGCAAACCCAGACGCCCCACTTGGTGCAGCAGGGATTCACCTCACATCTCTGTCACCCAACAAGCTGTGTGACCCTGAGCACACGACCTGGCCTCTCCGGGCCTCAGTTTCCGCATCTGTGTAAGGGGTATAATAGTGATAACAGCATCCATCTCTCAGGCCGTCCTGAGGATTAAGAGGCTGCAGGGAGTGCTTGGCACAGAACCTGGTCTGGTAGACACCTCTCACCATCCCCGCCAGTCCTCCAGCTTCCTGGCCCCCTGCTCTGCCCCCTGCAGAGGGACATAGATCCCACTGGGGGCAAGTCAGGCTCAGGGTGGCATGCGCCTTCACAGTTGAGGTCTGGGAGGGGTGCCCAAGATAAATCCTCGTGTCGGCTATTTTTTCTCCCTGAACCATTTACTAAACACTTAATGACTGTTGATAAGAAGCCTGTTGCATCTGCTGCCTCTGCAGTGGCCAGTAGCTTGCGGAGGTTTCCTGGCGAAGCATTTAGGTGACACAGCTGAAGCATTTAGGTGACACAGGCCCGGGGGTGTCACCAGCCCCGCCACTGCCTGCATACAATAGCACAGCTCTGCCTGTGCCCCTTCAGGGAGGCCGTGGAGGGGCTGCCTCCTCATGCCCAGGATGGGGTCAGTCCACTGCAGGAGGCATCAACAGCCCTGGCCCCCTCTACACCTGGCCCCACAGCTAGGGGCACCACATGGGCAGGGAGAACCCCTCCCTCCCCACAAAGGCTTCCTGTGGCTGTGCTCGCCCCTCCCCCACCCCAGAGCCAGAGGCTAAAGGGACCAGACCGGCCAGCAGCTTGTCCTTGGGGAGTGGGCTGCAAGACCCCCAGGGTCGCTGAGCCAGATGGCGGGGAGAAGGTCTGGCTCCTGGGGCTTTGGGAGAGACTCCAAGAAAGAGACTTCACTCCTCTGGCAGCCTCCTGTGCCCTGAAGGCTCTTCGGCTGACAGCCATGCCTCATCCAGGCCTGGCAGCACCTTCCCCTGCGGTTCAGAGCTGTCCCTGGTGTCAGGTGGAACTGAGGTTCCAGGTGAAGGCGCCCACCTCGGCCCCCCAGCCGCACACAGCGGCCCTCCTGCTCTGCTCCCCCCACCTCCCCCTCGGCCCCTGCAATCAAAGATTGGGAAAAGGGCTGGCCACCCTCACCCTCACACCCCTAACCAGTTCTCAGGGCCCCATCTCCTGCCCCATCCTGCCCCACCCCCACCTGCTACTGCTTCTGGGGGAATCCCTCTTCTTTTCTGTCCCAAGCTGATTAGTGAGTGGTGCTCTCAGGACAGGCAGCTCTAGATAATGTTCCCAGTGCTGTCTGTTGGCACCTGGGCCACTCTGGGGTGGGGGTTCACATGGGTGCCCATCTCCCGCCAAGCCCCCACACTTCTGTGAACCTCCAGGGAACCCGAGGCTGACTCAACCAGGGTGGGAGGGCTGCTCAGGGGGACGGGCCCACGAAGGATGGGGGGGCATGCCCATGGGGGTGCCGCCAGGTTCTGAGCCCATTACTTGAGCACCCAGGCTGGCAGCTGGCCCAGCTGCAGCTTCTCTGCCTTCAGCTGGGAGAGACAGACGTGAGATCAGGACCCTTGGTGCAGGCTGGAGGGGGTGGAGACAAAAGCCACTCTGTACATGGAACCCTACCTATTCTGCCTGGGCCTCCCTGGCTTCAGTTTATCTGCCAATCAAATGGGAATGCGGGGCTCTGTAAGAGTCAATCGGCAGTAAATATGTGCAAGGGAGATAACCATCGTTATTCTAGGACCTCATGCTTATGGAGGGCTCCAATCTGTGCCAGCCCTTGCCGTCCCCAGTCTCTTTTATTCCTTGCTAGCAGCCGGTGAGGTCAATGCAGTAGATACCTCCATTTTACAACTACTAGGGCGTGCAGGGAGCTGGGCCTGAGCCTGCCAGGGCCTGGTAGGCATGACTGTCTCCAAAGGCGGAAGAGTGGGACAGGTGGGTGCTGGGTGGGGTCGGGGTGGCCGTGCCACCAGCTCCCCAGTGCCTGGGACTGAAGGGGTTTCTGGCACCGCTTGGAGGTGCCACGTCACCTGAACAGAAGGCAGAACCGTTGCCAACACTCCCGAAGCGTGAGTCCTGCCAATTCGAACGCCGTATCTTAATGCCATTAATTTACATTTTGATTCAACTTTCTTAATTTTACTTCAACTTCGCTCGGCTCCGGTTTGAGAATCATTTTAATGTATTTATCTGTGAGGCAATTTGTTAAATAACCCCCAAGACTCGGCGGTTTTCCGTTCTGAGCTTTTATTACAAGGCTGTTTTAAATTAAATTAGTTGTCAGGGTCCCTGAGTGCATTGTGACGGGGATGGGTTCACCGCCAGCCCCCTCCTAAAAGCCAAGCGAACCTCTGGCTAAATGGACGGCAGCAGGAAGTGGGCCGCTCAGCTCCTCCCCAGCCCTCTCGTCACCATTTCAGGAATGTGGAGGTGGCACAGCCACCCCTCAGTCAGGGAAAACAAACAGCTCTGGGGCCATCCCCAGTTCATAAGCTGGGGGTGGCAGCCTGCGGTGCCTCGCGAGGGGCACGTCCACGATCACTACAGGGGGTAGCTCCAGGCACCCCAGCCCTCCAGCTGCCTGCTTGGGGACCCTGTGTGTGCACAGGAGCCCACGGGCACGTTGGTGCGTCACCCACCTAGGTACAGGAGGGAGGCAAGCCTGGGTCCTGGTCCCTGCTTTGGGTCCCTGAGCCCCAGGGAGAAGGGCTGGGGAGTTGGGGAGGTGCGTTCTGTCCCTGTCCCCAACCTATCTCCTCCCTTCTGTTATCTGAGCCGGGCGTCTGTGCTGGCTGTCACCTGGGCCAGGGGCATGATTTGTGAGCTGAAAGGCACAGGTATTGAATCTATATTTCATTTTCACGTCAGCAGCTGCTATTTTGCCCGATAATGGATTCCCCCCTCACCATCCTCCAGGAGAGGCTGAGCAGTGGGGAGGAGGCCATGTCCTGTTAATGATGCTCCTTCCCTCCCTCTCATGCCTCACAGGCGGGAGTGGGTGCCATGCAAGGCCTCTTCTCACCCCTCCCGTCTGCCATCCCGTCTGCCATCTCCTTGGAGCCGCACGTGCCTACAGGTGGGTGTGGCCGGCCTCCCACCCCCACCAGCCCTGCCTGCTTGGCCCTGGCCTGTGGGGTAATGAGAATGCCTTCCATTCTGCCAGGCCTTAGTTTACCCAAATGAGCCAAGACATTGGGCATGGGGAGTCCCTGAGCCCCTCATCCAGTCTCCCCAGGGGCTGCCCAGCGTGAGGGCATAGGCTCGGGATGCCGACTAGGCTCTGTGTGACCCTCTGCAGCGCACTGGGGCGGGCAGAACCGGGGCTGGGGCGTGGGCTCTGGAGCTATAGCCTAAGCCTGAATCCTGGCTCTTTGGCTTCCAGCAGCCTGACCTTGGCCATCTGCTTCACAGTCTGCGCCTCAATTTGCTTCTCTGTCTAATGGAGTTCTCGTAGGATAGTTGTTAGGATTAAGTTGATCAAAGTACTCAAAGGGCCTGGAAGGTAGGAAGGAAGCCTCATGCCTGGGGGCTCTCATTGTATTCCCACCTTGCAGGCAGACATCTCAGAAGGAGCATGATTATTTACATTCATCTTATTTATTTATTTATTTATTTATTTATTTTTTGAAGATAGGGTCTTGCTTTGTTGCCCAGGCTGGAGGCTGGAATGCAGTGGCTATTCACAGGCAGGATCGTACTGCACTGTAGCCTTGACCTCCCAGGCTCAAGTGATCCTCCTGCCTCAGCCTCCGGAGTAGCTGGGACTACAGGTGCGTGCCACCGCACCCCACTAATTGTTTTAAAATTTTTGTAGAGATAGCGGGGGTCTTGCTTTGTTGCCCAGGCTGGTCTGAAGCTCCTGGCTTCTAGTGATCTTACCACCTCGGCCTCCTAAAGTACCTGGCCTGAATTCATCTTTTTTTTTTTTTTTTTTTTGAGACAGAGTCTCGCTCTGTCACCAAGGCTAGAGTGCAGTGGTGCAGTCTTGGCTCACTGCAACCTCCACCTCCTGGGTTCTAGATTCTCCTGCCTTAGCCTCCCACGTAGCTGGGATTACAGGTGTCCACCACCATGCCCAGCTAATCGCTGTATTTATAGTAAAGAAAGGGTTTTGGCCGGGTGCAGTGGCTCACGCCTGTAATCCCAGCACTTTGGGAGGCTGAGATGGGCGGATCACGAGGTCAGGAGATCGAGACCATCCTGGCTAACACAGTGAAACCCCGTCTCTACTAAAAAAATACAAAAAACTAGCCGGGCGAGGTGGCGGGCGCCCGTAGTCCCAGCTACTTCGGAGGCTGAGGCAGGAGAATGGTGTAAACCCAGGAGGCGGAGCTTGCAGTGAGCTGAGATCTGGCCACTGCACTCCAGCCTGGGTGACAGAGCGAGACAACGTCTCAAAAAAAAAAAAAAAGAAAGGGTTTCACCATGTTGGCCAGGCTGCTCTTGAGCTCCTGACCTCAGGTGATCTGTCCGCCTTGGCCCCCAAAGTGCTGGGATTACAGGCGTGAGCCACCGCGCCTGGCCTAATTCATCTTTATAGCCCCTTGGCAAGCTTCTTTTTGTCTATCAAGACCCATCCAAAGGTCACCTCCCCTGGGAAGCCTTCCTTAGGCAGGATTAGTTGTGCTCTTCTCCCTGCCACCCACTCTGCACTGGGGTGAATGGTGGTTGCGTTCTCCCGCCTGCCTGGCTGTGCATGGAGAGAAGGGGAGTCTCCTTGTTCATCTTTTACGTCCTCTGTAGCTCAGGACAAGCACACACCCTGCCAGGCTCTCTGGAGCCTCAGTAAATGTTCTGTTTTGGAGAGGAGGTAGGGAGGGAACTCTTTGTACATGACAAATCTGTGATGACCTGGCTTAAAACCCTCCAAGGCCCCAGCCGCCCTCAGAACAAAGCCAGGCCTCCTGCACGTTGAGGCAGCTGATGCCTGCCCGCCACCTGTCGGATCCTGTCCACCCGCCGCCTCACTGCTCCGATCACTCAGCACTCCACCCACTCTTCATCTCTGGGCCTCTTTGACCCCAGGCCTCTTCCTGAAACTGTCCTGCACCCGTTTCCTGGGCCATCTCTACCTCACTCCAGGCCCACGTGCAGCCCATTCTCCTCTGGGAAGTCTCCCCGAGGCTCAGGTGCCTGTGCTGGGCCCTGCTGGACTTCTTCACCCCTGCTCATGTCCCTAGCACCAGCACTGCCCACCTCTGGCTTGTTCCCCCAGCTAGCCTGTGCTCTGGAGTGGAGGGACAGACTCTATCTCAGTCACCATGGTGGCCCTCCTGCCTGCTGCCTTGCCTGGCACGTCATAGGTGGGCTCTGGAAGCACTCATCAAATGAATGAATGAATGAATGAGGTCCTTGTGAAACTCTAGCCTCTTGGCCACTGGGTGCCCAGGTTTTAGTTGGCAGCCTCCCTTCTGCTAGCCTTTGCCGGATGGTGGGTCTAGGCCTGGCTGCCTGCTGGGGGGCTGGCAAGGAGGTGAGAGGAGAACTCAGGGAGGGCCCCCCTCCCTCTATCTCAGTGCCGTTTAACATCCTGCCAGAGGCCCCTACTCTGCATCCTGCTCTGATGCTGTCAGGATACATTCTGGGTTTTAACAGGGCCAGGAAAGAAAGCCAGCTCCGTGTCAGCCAGCAGGCAGGACTCTGGCAAGAACCACGCCAGGCACATACGTACATATGCACCCTGCCTGTGCACCCATCCAAGGCAGGCCTGAGGTCTCCGGTTCTTTGGTCAAGAGAAAACAGAGATTGCCTGCCCAGTGCCGAGAGGAGCTGGAGTCCCGCACCGGCCCTGAGCTTGCTCCGTCCTCCATCTAATGCCTGTGGCCCCATAGGATCTACCTGGACAGGCAGGCCCCTCCTCTGATGAGACGTCACTCCCCTACCTGCCGCCTGAACAGGGCTGCACGTGGAGACTGCAGTGTGGCTTGGTTGCTTTTTGTCCCCAACCCTAGGCTGTGCAGTTTGGGATTTTTTTTCCCCTACACTGATGTTTTATTCATGTAAACCCAGCCTGCATCTGTCCTCAGAAGACAAGAGAGAGAAGATGCTGAAAGAGAGAGTGGGAGAGACTGAGGGGCTCGGAGAGATAGGGGGCGCAGAGAGAGAGACCTCGGGTTTGTGTGGGTGTCGCTGTTCAAAGCCGGCTAACCTACAAAGATCCAGTGAAGATGTGTTCTCTCCTGCGGCTGCCTGACAAGAGGAGCCGTCCCTCGGATGCAATTCATTGTCACCTCTTAGTCTATCACCGGTTCCTTTCAAACCTCTCCACAGCTCACTGGGGAGGGCCCGGCTGGTCCCCCTCCGCCACCCTCTCTGGGGCCGAGGAGGAAGCGGGAGGCATTGTCTGTGCTAATTGCATTGTTAGAGTGAAGGTGCTCCTGTTCGGCTGTCTCATTTGGGGCCTGTATTAAGCATGATTGCTGGCTGACAGCCGGGCGAGGACCGCGTGGCTGCCCAAGGACGGGGGAGTAGGTTTCAGCACCCGCTGAGGTGTGTCCCTTGACACCCCCAGGCTTCTGCCCATCCAGCACACACTCCCACGTCACCCAAACCCCACTCCTCCAGAAGTGGTTTCATTCCTGCGTGAGCAGGGACACCAGGGAAGAGGCTGCATTGAAGACTGCTGGCTGCTGGGCAGTCATGGAGGCTTTTGGGGGCACCTGGGACTTTGCCAGGATGCCCTTCCCCACACCTTGATGACTGTTCATCCTTCAAGAAAAGTACAATTCGGCCGGGCGCAGTGGCTCAAGCCTGTAATCCCAGCACTTTGGGAGGCAGAGATGGGCAGATCACGAGGTCAGGAGATCGAGGCCATCCTGGCTAACACGTTGAAACCCTGTCTCTACTAAAAAAAATATACAAAAAACTAGCCGGGCGACGTGGCGGGCTCCTGTAGTCCCAGCTACTCAGGAGGCTGAGGCAGGAGAATGGCGTAAGCCTGGGAGGCGTAAGCTGAGATCCGGCCATTGCACTCCAGCCTAGGCGACAGAGCCAGACTCCGTCTCAAAAAAAAAAAAAAAAAAAAAGAAAAGAAAAGTACAATTTGCCATCCCTGGAAGTCCTCCCCTCCCTCCATCGCTCCTTGGGCTTCCCTGACGTCTGGTATGGGTCTCTGCTGGATTTTCAGTTGACGCGTGTGTGGCACCTCCCCGCACCCAGCAATCCTCTAGGTGTTTTACAACTGTTAACTCATTTGGCCAATATGAACCCTAGGAAGAGGGCACTAGTATTGCTCTCCATTGTTCAGATGAGGAAACTGAGGTACAGAGAGGGTAAGCAACCTCTCTGTGTACCCTAAGCAGGGCACACACAGCCGTAACGCACCCAGCTCCTGCATCTGTGCCTTTGATCACCATAGGGTGGCCTCTCCGCTGCCCGTGTTGCTCTCTGAAGTCTCCACTTGTATGGAGACTAAACTAGAACGACTATCACCAGGCATAGTGCTTTTGCTCGAGTCATCTCACTGAATCCCTCACAGCTTGGAAGATGGGCCAGCAGCCCTGTCCCCTTGCAGCTGTGGTGTCCCAGCCCCGGGCCATGCTGGAGCATGGGGGTGGCTTAGGTGTTTGTGGGGAACAAAGGGTCATACTGAGTGCAGGGCTGGGAAGGACTGGCCTGGGACGCAGACGCGGGGCCAGGGTGGAGGTGCCCGCGCTGAGTTCTGTTCCTGCCGTGTGAGCTGTGTGGGCAGGCACCCGCTAAAGCCAGGCACCCCAGCCCTGCCTGGCCTGGTTCTGGGGTGGGCATCTGGGGCCTTGGCCTGGGTCAGGCTGCACGGGGAAGGAGGGGCACACTGGAAGCCTTTAGCACTCTGGCTTCCCTGAGAAACCTCGCTGCAGAGCAGGAGACTGAGGCAGGGCCATGCGCCTTTGCTGCTGCATCCCCAGCACCCAAGACAGCGCCTGTACATAGTGGTGTTCAGGAAACAGAGACTGAGCTTGTACAAGAGTCTCACAGTCACCTCTGTTTGGGTGCCAGAGTGCAGCCAGATTGGCTGAAATCGGTGATGCTTCCTTCAGCCCTGTGTGGGGCGGGGCTTCCACCTATGCCCAGCTGGTCCCAGGGTATGGGCAGAGGGCTAGGCAGACAGAAGACCTCCAGGTGTGGGAGAGCCTCTGCATGTGACTGAGCCAGCCACAGACACAGGACTCCCTCTGGGACACACCCAAGGCTCATCACTCACTGATTCATGCATTTACTGAGCACCTACTGTGTGCCAAGTACTATGCAAGGCACAGGGGCTACTCCAAGAAGCAAAGGGGAGGTGGAACCCTCATAATGTGGCAGGACCAGCCCCCTGTGGGTGCTCAGTGAGAGGAATCCCTGTCTGGGGAAGTCCAGGAAGGCTTAATGGAGGAGAGGGGCATGTCAGCACAGCTAACCAGACATCCCTCAGGCAGAGAAGGGGCAAGGGCATGCCAGACAGAGGCTTGGGACAGGACAGAATCTCAGGACAGGATTTGTTTGGAAAAGTAACTAACAAAAGCAAGTAGAAAGGGGCAGGGGGGTGGGAGGGCGTGGTAGTGGCAGAGGCCCAGGAATTTGAGTCTAGCCTAGGCAACATCACAAGACTCCATCTCTACCAAAAAAAAAAAAAAAAAAGCCGGGCGCGGTGGCTCAAGCCTGTAATCCCAGCACTTTGGGAGGCCGAGACGGGCGGATCACGAGGTCAGGAGATCGAGACCATCCTGGCTAACACGGTGAAACCCCGTCTCTACTAAAAAAATACAAAAAAAACTAGCCGGGCGAGGTGGTGGGCGTCTGTAGTCCCAGCTACTCCGGAGGCTGAGGCAGGAGAATAGCGTGAACCCGGGAGGCGGAGCTTGCAGTGAGCTGAGATCCGGCCACTGCACCCCAGCCTGGGCGACAGAGCGAGACTCCGTCTCAAAAAAAAAAAAAAAAAAAAAAAAAAGCCAGCATGGTGGTACACGCCTGTGGTCCCGCTTCTTGAGAGGCTGAGGTGGGAGGATGGCTTGAGCCCAGGAAGTTGAGGCTGCAGTGAGCTGTGATTGCGCCATTGCACTCCAGCCTGGGTGACAGAGTGAGAACCTGTCTCGAAAAAAAAAAAAGTTTCATTTACTCCTCTAAAAATTAAACTTGGACCTTGATAGTATAATATCAAAAGTGCCCTGGCTGCCTAACTTGGAGCCAGAGAGAGGCATGCAGACTCGGACCCCATCTACAGATAACCCAATGCAGCAAATCGGTGGTGGTGCTCAGGACCCTGAATTGTGAACAAGGCCAGGTGATCGCAGTGCAGAGCTGGGGAGGGGCTGCCTGGGGGGACTGCGGGGTCAGAGGCAGGGGACTTGGAAAGCCCACTCCGCTTTTGGGCGCAGGAGGCACCCCAAGGTCCTGGGAGACCGACCTGGGGTCTGGGCAGGCCAAGGCCATTCCTCTTGCCTAGCAGAGGGCCCTCACCTCCAGGCTGCGGGCTGGGGGCGGAGGCTCAGCGTGAAGGAAGGGCAGACGGCGGCAAAGTCGGCGCGCGGAGCATCCATCTGCCCTGACAGCCAGCAATTACACCGCGTGATCGCCAGATTACTCCAAATGCATTTATTACAGGGGTTAGAAGCGGGGGACTTATTTACTGGCAAATCCATACTCATTACAAGACTCAGCCTAGCCTAGACTGAAAACAGCTCAACTGAAACAAATAATTACCAAAGTCCTTCCAGCGCGAGGCTCTCAGGTGGTTGGGAGTGGGGGGAACGCCAAGCTCTTTCCATCAAGACAAGGGAGGAGGAGGCCGCGGGTGAGGATGCCTGGGTCAGGGAAGGTCGACGCCGGCCCGCGCGGTCGCCTGGCCGCCCGGGAGCCCCGCCGTCGCCCCGATGCGCATGCCCGCCAAGGTCATGAATATGCAAAGAGCCTCGGGGGCGGGGCTGACACGCCTGTCCTGGAGGGCTTTGGCCCAGTTCACACCCGCTGGCTCCGGGACGCGGGCGACCCGGGGGCTGCAGGACTCAGAGACTGGGCATTCGAGAGGTAGAAATGAGAGCCTCGCATTTTCCGGTGAAAATACATTGGGCTCGGCACAGAGCACAGCCCCGAAGTTGCTGAATGAATGAACAAATGAACTAAAAAAAAGGGCAGACAGGCCTTGCCCCAGATCACAGCGTCGGGAGGAGAACCCAGTTTCACCAGTTCTAATCCTCAGGCTGGGGACGCATGGGAGGCCACTGCCCTACGTATCCCCAGGCTGGGGTCTGCTCTGGGTACCCCTCACCGCACACACAGCTCCGACCTCGGAGCTGCCAGGCATCTGTGAAGGCCTGGAGTCGCGGGCTGCCCTGACAGGGCCCCCAGGCCCCACATGCCTCTCGCACCCGCCTGGGACTCTAGGGATCCGGAAACAAAATCGATCCGAGGCCTTCTAGGTCTGGCAGAAAGGCTGGTGTTCTGCTGGACTCCTGCCCCCCATTTTACAGATGAGGAAACTGAGGCTCAGGTCGGCCTGCGGGCGGAGGAAGAGCTTCCGCCGCTCCCGGAGCTCTGGGGCCTCCTGGGCGCCCGCGTGGGGAGCTGTCAGGCCGCTTGAAATGTGGGCCCGGCCTTTCTGCCCGCTGGGCAGATGTTGGCACCGCGGTCCGTGCCTTAAATATTCATTCACTTGACAGAACACTAATTAAACAAAGTAAGGTGCATTATTACTTGATTAAATTTTTTATTGGCAGCTTAATTGGTCTGTTAGTTGCCCCTTAGGGAGTTGTTCGCTGTTCCCCCCTGCCGTGTGGGAGGGGGGCCTCTGGATGTCCCACACCACCTTTCCCAGCCCGCAGTGCCACAGGCTGCCCCAGCCTCCCAATAACCCCCAAGCACCCCAGCTGCTCAGGAGGTTGTGGTTGCCAGCCTACCCTAGCCCCTTCGGCCTTCAAGGTCTAGACCCTATTGGATCAGTAGCAATCAATCAGTGCCTAGGGGCAGGCCTCTCGGGGTCAGAACCCTTGGAAGACCCAAAATGAGTAACTGAGACACTCAGGAGAGGGAATAGACCCGCACTCTGAGGGGAAGACCTGCATTTGCCTCAGCTGGAAATAGCTGAGTGACCTGCCCCTCTCTGTGCCTAGGCCTTAGTTTCCCCATCTGCACCACTGCAGGGCTGGGCCTTTCTGGCCCACCATCCATCCAAGAGTCCAGGTTCCCCGAGACCCCTGCGGAGGCACATACACCTTCCTGCCCACGGCCTCTGAGCTGCCTGTTCCCCTGATGAGAATGGAAGTACCCTGCAGGCAGGGATGGCCTGTGGGGCCTGGGTACCCAGGGTCAGCCTGTGGAGGGGGATGGGATGCCCTCTCAGAACAGGTGGGCCCAGCCTTCCCTGTCCAGCCTCCAACCCTGGGGGGTGCATCTCTTCCCACCCCCATTACAGGGAGCAGGGCAGCCTGCTGGGCTGTGAGCCTCTTGGGATAAGCCCGCAATGCCTCCCATGTGGTTAACTACACACATCCACCTTCAGGGGAGCCAGGACCTGCAAGACCCTCTTTGCAGGGCAGCACCTCTCACTGGTTTCTCATCCCCCTACGCCCGGCAGGACGAATCTGGAGCCAGCCTTTGCCACTTTTAGACAGGCTGCCCCTCCCCACTGCTCCCCAAGTCTGTCCTCTGGGGGAAACACAGAAGAGGAAAAGAAGGACCAGGGGCTGTTCCATCCTTTCAGCACTGGGCAGATCTCCATGTAAGCCTCAGTTTCCCCCAGTGCAAATTGGGTGCTCATCCTCACTCCATCCAAAGAGCGTCAGGCACTCCTCAGCCCATTCAGCAGACAGGGAGCCCCTGTTTTGAAGGTGGGGGCAAAGGGGGAAATGGGGCCCCCCCAGGGTGGCCTGGGTCCATGTGTCACTCACCCCCATCTCCAGCTCTGCCCAGGTGTGGCCCAGGCCAGAGTGAAGATGGAAGCTCCCCTATCACTGGTCCTACCCCCCTTGCCAGCCGCCCTCTCCATGCCCTCCCACCCTCCAGAGAGGATCCAGGCCCTGGCCGATGACAGAGGAATCGTCTGGCCACCCCAGAAGCTGCCGCTGGCAAGCAGGAGGCGAGGTAATTGGCATCGCCGGCCAGGGAGCAGGAAATGAGTGGTTGCAGCCGGCGTGGAGCGGGAAGCTGTTCAGTGTCATGGGCCTTATCTGGGAACAGGCTGCCCAATTACAGGGCCGTGCCCGCTGCACCGGGCAGCTGCCGGCTCCTCCACCACCCCCTCTTCAGTGTCCTCGTGGCATCTCCCAGGCCTGGGCATCTGCTGCCCCTTCCGAAAGGCATGAGGCAGCTGCCTGGGAAAAGGCCTGACCTGCTCTTCGCCCACCCAGGTGGCAGCTACAGGTGCCCCCTCGTCAGGCCTGGCATACAGGGGACCCCCCCCCCACAGCTCTTCTCATCTGCAGGTGATTGTCCGGGCGGAGCCCTGCCTGGGCTGCCTCCTCTAAGCATCCCTTTGGGTGGGGGCTGAGATGGGCACCAAGGGCACAGCAGAGCTGAGAGTGGTCCCCAACTGCTCATCCGAGAGCACCATTGGGGCAGGAGCAGGTCACCCTGCTCAGATGCCCACCTCTCTACCAGCCCCAGAAAGAGAGGATTAGTCATTTCGTGGGTGGACAGCATTCCACCGTCTATCCCAGAAACGTAGTCGCTGGGGGCTGCAGTAAGGTGTCATGGATTAGGAAAATAGGCCTGTAATAGGTTCCCATTGTTCCTAGCGCAGCCCAGTGTCGCAGATTACATTGCACATTACTCGGTGGCTCACAGACGGTGGCAGGCCAGCTGTCCGAGGAGGCTGAGCACAAGGTGGGGTGGCAGTGGCAGAATTGTCTTGGGAGCCCAGGGGTGGCACAGTGGAAAGAAAACTGCCTTTGGGGTTGGACCCACATGAGTTCAAATCCTGTGACCTCACGAATTCATGCCTCAGTTTCTGCATCTGTAAAGTGGGGGTGCTGCTACCTGCTGGACCCCCGAACACGCATAGCACTGAGTACAGAGCAAGCGCTCGACAAGTGGCTGTCCCCTTTCCTCCTCCTGGGCCTTGTCAGGCAACCCTTTGTGGGAGGGTCTCCCTCAGGTCTGTCGACAGGTAGAGTAGGGGAGCAGACACCCTGGGGACCCTGTAGCCCCCTCTCCTGACCTTGACCTTCAAGGGGTCCAGGCCCTTGGACATAGGTCTTGCTTGGGCAGTGACCAGCCAGATGGCCTCAGGATGCCAGTTCCTCTCTCATCTGTAAAATGGGCGTGGCAACTGTTTGGCCTGGAGAGCTGGGCTTGCCTCCATGCCAGCCTTCCTGGCTGGCTGGGGCTTCCTGAGGGGAGGAACTGGGTCTGGCCCCTCTCTGTCCTCGGAACTGGCATGAGCTGGCACCATGTGGGTCACTCCCCATGAAGTTTTACATCTGCGTCGGTAGGTGAAACTGTTCACCAAGCAGGAGCTGTGCACATACAGGGCAAATGAGGGGTGCCTGCGGCCTGAGCAGAGGGACCCCACCTGCTCTCAGTCTGCAGGGAGGAACCACCAATGGGCTGTCCCGTCCCCTGTCCTTTCTCCCAGCCTTATAAACACGGGGCTGGCTGTGGCCCAAAGTGGCACAGGGGAACCCGGGTCCAGCAAACACTCAGGGAGCCAATGAACACACAGGAAGCCCTGTTTCGTGAGAGCTGGTGTGATACAGGCAGGTCTGCAGGGAGGCCCGAAGCCTGGGAGCCTAGGGCATGCTTGCTTAGGGGGGTGACACAGGCGCAGAAACTGAAATGAAGGCCAGCGCTGTCCCCAGGCTGGGTGGGGAAGCTGGGGGCAAAGGAGGGTCTATCCTGTGGCAGTGAGCCTGATGGGTGCAGACCAGCTCCGACCCTGGTACCTTGGGTCTAGGGAGTATAGATGAGTTTAGAAGACAGAGTGGGGGTCATCCCGGGGGTGGGACAGGCCTTCCACCAGCCAGACCCCTTCCTTCAGCCCAGGGTTCACACTACCCCACCCCACACCAAGGGGTCCCCAGGATGGGACTCACGCCCCTGCCGGGTTCTCAGCTGTCCCCTATGAGTGATGCTGGTGGGCACAGCCCCGGGCAGTGCCTGTCCCCATGACCTGTCAGCCATGTTTCTCCATCACAACCAACACTGGCTGCTGCCATCCAGACTCAGGGCCGGCCACCCTGGCCGCAGCCTCTGGGGCGTGAGGTTTGGGCCGGGCCCCCGGCTGTTGCCTACAGATGGAGACCCAGGCTCTGTCTCTTCGTCCGTCTGTCTTCTCTCTAGTAGAGCCTCCTGTTCCTGCAGCTGCTCCTCCTTCCTCCCCACCCTCCTCCCCACAGGCAGCTTGGTTGGGCTGTGGGTGTGAATTTCCACTAGGAGAGGGGACCTGTTCGTTCTGGCACTGAAGCAGAGCCTGAGCGGGGGTGGGGGGTAGCGGGAGGAGCAGGAAGCAAAGCGGGGAGGGGCTGCGGCAGGGACCCTGGAGACAGGCTGAGGCCCAGCTCCCTCAGCCTCTCCTGCGGGCCCGCCTGCTGCAGCTCCTCCAGGAAAGCCAAATGGACAAAGACACCCAGGCATTTTTGCCTGCACAGCCCAGAAGATGGGAGCAAAGTGGGTGGGAGTCCCAACTGCCGGGGCTGCATATTGCCAGCGGGTGGAGCGGACTCCAAGCTCCCTTCCTCCTCCTGTCTTTATACAGCCTCCTGCCAACCCTGGCCCACAGGGCGGACAAACTATGCTCCCATTCTGTGAACAGGAGGCCTGAGGCCTAGAGAACCGACAGTGTGTCCCTCCCGGGAGCTCCCCAGGCACTGACACGGCTGTCGGCTGCAGGCAGCATGGCATCTGTCCCCAGCCTGCTGTGCCCTGCCTGCCAGCAGCCCTAGAGGGACAATAGCAGACCCAAGAGTCACCGGCCTGGCCTGGCACTAAGAATGGTACCCAGAAAGAAGCTGAATCCCACCAACCAGTGTCCTCTGTATGAGAGGGGAAACTGAGGCAGTGCAGAGGAGCAGGGAATCCCCCTGCCACTCCCTCCCATGGCCCATCATCCATCCATCCATCCATCTGTCTGTCCACCCATCCATCCATCCAAGGCTATTTATTACTGATCTAACATGCAGGCCCCGGGAAATAGAAGCAAGAGATGAGATCCCTGCCTCTGCTGGGCTCGCTGCCCTCCAAGGGGTCCCCAGGATGGGACTCACGGCCCTGCCGGGTTCTCAGCTGTCCCCTATGAGTGATGCTGGTGGGCACAGCCCCGGGCAGTGCCTGTCCCCCATGACCTGTCAGCCATGTTTCTCCATCACAACCAACATTGGCTGCTGCCATCCAGACTCAGGGCCGGCCACCCTGGCCGTAGCCTCTGGGGCGTGAGGTCGTGGAGGGACAGAGAAAGTCTGCTTGTGCTCCTTGCTGGAAAGGATGCCAGTGAAAGGTTCCCCAGCTCCTCTTTAGCCCCCTAGTGGGACAGGGGAGCCACTTAGGATGGGGATAAGCAGACCCTGGGCTCCAGAAGCTACCTGCTCCGCCACTAGCTTCCGTCCTGGCCTGTGCAAAGCACTCATCCCCCATGGTTTCTTGTGAATGAAGGGCAACTCCACCCACCCAGAAACCGGGTTGCTTCCAGCTGGTATTTAAAGAGGTGTCTCTGAGTGTGATGATGGCATTTGTTCCTGTCTCCCGCCCACTGCATGGTGTCCCGCTCAAGGCAAATTCGAGGCAAAGCTATTGGCTGCCCCTCACCCTGCTCCTGGCCCAGAGGAGCACCTCCTGCAGGCTGGGCTCCATGCCAGGCCCTGTGCTGGGCATGGTGGATCTAGGGATAACTAAAGCCCAAGGCTGCTCTCAGGACACACAGGTTGGTGGTGATGAGGGTCACCTTCTGGACCAGGCTGGGGGAATCTGGGAAGGCTTCCTGGAGGAAGGGCTGTCAGCATAGGAAAGAAAGCAAAAGACTGGCAGAGTCTGGATGGTCGTTGGGTAGGAAAGGGCTGGTAGGAGATCCTGAGCCATCCTGAGAAATTCAGCGGTGAAGGGCAGGGGAGAAAGAGGCCGGTCACCAAGACAGAAAGAGGAGTGCGGGCATTTGTCATGGGAGATGCTAGAATTCCCTTAAAAGCTGGCTGGAAAGTACCACCCAAGGAAGGGGTGGCCACTCGAGGAGACAAAATGAGTGACACAGGAGGACCCGTCGAGGCAGGAAAGGGCTGGCCAGGCGGGGGTTCAGGCAGGAACAAGAAAGTTTGTTGATTTGGCAGCGAGATAGAGGGGAATGTCTGTCTTCTTCCTAAAGCAGGAGGTAAGGCTGTCTCTCTCCTCAGCAAGCACTCCACCCACTTTAAAGATGAGGAAACGGAGGCCCAGGAACCGTGGCTTGCCCTGGTAGATGGACCAGCCTGGGGCCCGCTGGCTAGCTGCCACTCTGCACCCCATCAGGCACCTCTGAGCAGAGAGAAGATGCAAGGGGTGAGGGCTGCTGAGGGCGCCACACAGCGAACCCAGCACCCACTTTGTTGATATTTACTGGAAACACCCTGGATTTATAGTGTGGTGTTTGCAGAAGAGCTCAAAACCTATCAGGCTGGCTGCCGAAAGCACTCAGTCTCCTGGAGAAGTGGCCACTTCCTTCCTTTGCAAACTTGTTAATAATCCCTGTTGTCAGGCAGTTCCCCCTCTGTCTAACCTAAATCTCTCCTGTCATGACTTGAGCCAACTGTCTCCTGAAGCAGGCTGCGGTCTGTCCTCTCAACCCCAGGGAGACCTAAAGACGTCCCCAGGGAGGTTGGGGCCTCCTTTCCGCTTCTCTGCCCTGACCCTGGCTAGCTGTGGGGCTCCTCGCTCCTGCCTGGTAGGAGAACTCAGGGACCATGGAGCTGGGCTCCTCATCCCCATTCACAGGTGGAGGTGACAGCTGCTTGCTGCCACCAGGGCCAGGGCCTCACTTTCTGAACCACGCCAGAGCGAGGAGTCAACTAGATTGCAGTGCAGAGCGCCCAGCACGGTGCTGGAGCCCAGGAACGGCTCCATGCCATGCAAGGATGACTCCTGGCCAGCAGAGGTGGTGGGGGGATGACAGGGAAGGAACTGGAGATGTGGCCTCGCATCTTAGCCCTGCCCCTAGCTCCCATGTGACCTTGAGCACTCCCCTCCCCATCTGTGGGCAGGCAAGGGGCTCAGGATGCTGCTATAGGGCTCAACCCCACTGGGCTAGAAGCAACCAAGGCCCAGCAGCCCCAGAGAGGGGAAGGCAAGGGAAGGAGAAAGTAGGGGCTCCAGGCCCCCCAGGCCCCTTCCCCCAGGCAGTCACACCTGCTGAGGACCCACTGAGCCAGCTGCCCCCTCTAGATCCCCAGGGTAGGGGCCCCACATCCCTCCCGTTTCCTGCTCCCACTCTGGGCCTTGTGTGCTGTGGTGTCTGGGTCCAGGGTTGTCCCTATAGCCTCAGACCAGCCTTGCCTCCCCAACCCAGGCCTGGGTTCCTGGCCATACTCCCATGGGGGCCACAGACATCCCTGGCCCAGCCTGATCCTGCACCTCAGTGCCCCGGAGGGAGGGCTGGCCTCTAAGTCCAGATCTGCAGGAAACCATGGGCTGTGACAGCCCCAGTTAACAGAGCCCAGCCTGCTTAATCTGCTTCATTAAAGGCACTAATTAATTGGCTTAATTAAAAGAGTAACCTCAAAGCCAGGAACACTACCTCCTAACGAGGCCCAAGGTGTACTGAGGCAGCCAGCCTAGCAGCTGAAGAGGGGTGCCTCACCCTACCCTGCTTCCCAGCATGCCTGCCCCAGGGCCACAAGCCCAGCCCCAGCTCTCAGCCTAGGGCCTGCATCAGCCTGGGGACTGCACCTTCTTGGTCCCTGCACACCCCTCAGGCAGGCCTAGCGTGCTGGAGGGAATCGGAAGCCCCACATTCAGAGGCTGCAGTGTACTGTTTGGCTGCGGTTGAGAGCCCGGGGTATAAGCGACCGAATGTAATTAGACCCAAGCACAGGCAGGTTGCAGCCAGGGGTGGGGAAAGAGAGATGGCCGTGACCGTGAGGCCAACGCTGGCCATACTGTGCCTATCTGGAGGGTAGCTGGGTGGAGTAGTGGTAGGCTCTGGCAGAGGCATAATTAAGGCTGCTGGCACCACAGCAGAACCCCACCTGAGCAAAGGGCCCCCTGGACCACCAGCTTCCATGATCACAAAGTTCTGCTGTCGGGAGAACCAGACTTACATCACAACTCCACCCCTAGGAGCTGGGAGGTTGTAGCAGGCTACTTGGCTTCTCTAAGCGCCATTTCCTCATTTGCAAAACACTATCAGGGATGCCCAGGTTGGTTGCCTTTCCAGGTGGACCCTCCCCGGACTCAGCAGGAGACAGGGCTGGGATTGATTAGCCATGTCTGCCAAGGGCAGCAGGTGAGAAGTAGAAACTCAGATACCGTCCTGCTCCTGACCATCCTGCCAACCTCAGGAGGGCTAAGTCTGCATGTCAACATTTAAACCTTCCCACGAGCTAGGCCCAGGCCTGTCCCTGTAGTCCTAGCAACTGGGGAGAGAGACTGAGGTAGAAGATCGCTTGAGGCCAGGAATTTGAGTCTAGCCTGAGCAACCTAGTGAGACCCCCATTTCTTTAAAAATAAAAAAAATTAAAAACTCTTTCCAGGGTCACACAGCTTCTCACATTGTTTCAAGGCCTCACAGCTCAGAAAGTTCCCACCCCCCGACAATGCTTCTTTGGGCTTCCTGCCACCCGTCTAGATTTAGAACTGAGCATCCCTGGTTTGGCACCGGGGCTCTGGGTGCCTTGTTGGAAGCCATCCTCTGGCCCCAAGGCCACTCTTTCTCACTACAAGGAGGAGGGCCAGGGCTTCCTCCAAGGGATTGGCTCCAATGCAGGGACTCTGCCTTCCTCCTTCCCAAAATGCCCCCATAGATGCCAGCCAAGTTCATTAGCAAGCCCCCAGCTCTCACCTGGACCCCCTCTCATTCAAGCAGGAATGGCATAAACACCTAACTCTGGCCGGGCACCAGTGGCCTTGGAATATCCAGTCTCTACCTCTCTTGCAGCCGCCCAGAGAGGAAAGGCAGGGCCCCATGATGGGATGGGCATGGCCCCCGATATCCAGAGGATCCCAGCTAGGCCCTGATGTCCCTAGGGGTGGACAGGCAATGAAGCCCTGGGCAATGGGCACCCTCAGAAGTTGTCCTGAGAGGGACTGGGCCGCAGGGCTATCTGGCCAGCCCACTGTTCAGGGAGGAGCTCACCAACCTGGGCCCCTGCCCCTACAACCTCCGGGCCGTGAGCTCGGAGAGGGCTGATGTACACACTGCCACCCACTCCACAGAGCCCACCACCCGCTCCACGCAGGAATGGCAGTGGTGGCACAAGGCCGTCTGATAGACCTGGACAGATTTAGTCTCTGCACAAACAGCTGTTAGCCTGCCCGGCCGACATCTCTGCCCAGGAGCCAGGAGCGAGGCTTCCGAGAGGGTGCCCCCACCCCACAACAGTGAGAGTCAATCAGTGCCACCCTGGGGAGGGTGGGGCCACCATCGCTGTCACCACTGAGTGTCAGGCCAAGCCGCCAGAGTCCCCACTGCCTCCCCAGCTCGCAACCACATGCACCCACCCCACCACCACATCAGCACCCACAGGGCCGTCAAGGCTGGTGTCTGCCCAGAGCTACTTCAGAAGAGGGACTAGCCCCTCCCCTCCCCTGATTGGGCACCTACATGGGGTAAGGCTGCTGCCCACATCATTCTGTCTTAGCACCCCTGGCCCCATGTCACAGATGACAAAACTGAGGCCTAGCGAGGTGGCTAGGTGAGTGGTCACGGGGCCTCAAACCTGGGGCTTTGGGGGCTGCACCCACAGGCAGCATCCTGGAGTGAACCTCTCCCCCAGATGGGTGGGGCACAATACTTGAGCCCCAACCCTTGGAATTCACCAGGCTGTCCCCCTGGGCAAGGCTGGTCCAGAGGATTCAGGAGTGGGGCTCAGGGGACAGGCCTGGCTGCCTGCAACAGGAAGGTCTTGGAGGGTCAAGAAAAGCAAGGCTGTGGCTGGGCGCGGTGGCTCAGGCCTGTAATCCCAGCACTTTGGGAAGCCTAGGTAGGTGGATCAACTGAGGTCAGGAGTTTGAGACCAGCCTGGCCAGCATGGCAGAACCCCATCTCAACTAGAAATACAAAAATTAGTGGGGCATTATGGCACGCGCCTATAATCTCAGCTACTCAGGAGGCTGAGGTAGGAAAATTGCTTGAACCTGGGAGGCAGAGGTTGCAGTGAGCCATGATCGCGCCACTGCACTCCAGCCTGGGTGACAAGAGCAAAAGTCAGCTGGGCCATGATCACCAGCTGGGTCATGATCACCGCTGGACAGCCCTCACTGTGTGCCAGGCTTGTCCTCAGTGCTGTGAGGGAGGGCTGTCCTCACCAGGTGACCCTTGGGAACAGAAGCAACAGAGAGGGTACGGGGGCTGAAGCGTCCATGGCCACACAGCCAGGAAGGGGCAGAGTGGGAACAGTGCCCGGGCATCTGGGTTCCCACCACTGTCACACTGAGGGCTGGCCAAGGGCCTGGCCCCAGGACCCCTACGTATCCAGCTGCCCCAGGTGACCTGCACATTTCAGAAGGGTCAGTGGGAAGAGCACTAAACTCAGTCAAGCTCTGGGCCTCGTGGTAGCTGTGAGTCCTGGGGAGCCACGCATCTCTCAGGGTCTCAGGTCCCTCCTCCTGTGGGGATGGGTCATCGGCCTTCCCTGTGTCCCCAGGCTGCGGTCCAGGGAGGGAGGGAGGGGTGGGAGCGGCAGGGTGAGGACGGAGCCTTTACCCGGCTTCCCTGGGGGGTATAAGGACCGAGGGCCTGGTTTCCCAGCCTCTGGAGAGATCTCGAGGGAAGAGCAGGCCATCATCCTCATCATCACTTTACCAGACCATTTCTTATTAATATTAATAGCATTAATTATTTATAATCAGGCATCGAGGCCTGGGCTGGTCCTGTGCGATCTCTAGGTCAAGAGGACTCTGAGAGAGGTTTGGCCTCCTCCCCAGGGCCACAGCGTCTTGGTCTGGGACATAGCCTTTCTAGAACAGAGCTGGGGCATGGTGGGGGGTGGGTCACATCTCAGCCAGGTCTCAGCCCTAGCAATAAGGGAGTCTGCAGAGACAACTCACTTGTGGGTGCCCCACAGGCCTGGCGCCCATTTCACAGATGGAGAAACTGATCCCCCTCAGGATGAGAAGGCAAGTTCAGCGGCAGGACACTGGGCTCTGGGGTGTGCAGCCTGCCCCGCAGATCACTGAGCTGTCTGTGTGCACCCCCAGCCCACACCCTTCAGCAGGCACCTCCAACCCTGAACCATCAGGATGCCTGTGTGGGAGTCAGCAGGTCCTGCAGGACAGGAAGCTGATAGAACCAGCTGAGCTAGGAGACCAAGCCTGCTTGGGGAGGCTGACCTTGGAGGTGTGGCCTGGGAAAAGCGCCTCAGTTTCCTCGTACCTCCCCCATAAGGTTGTGAGGATGAAGCGAGTCATGCTGGTAATGCTCAGACTGGGCCTGGTGCACAGGAAGTGCTCAGGGGGCCTGCTGACCTCACTGCCCAGGACCAGCCATGGGCACCACTGTGAACAGCACAGCCTTTGGGTATCGGCAGGACTCTGTTCAATCCCCAAGGCATTGGGGATCCTGGGCCAGTCCCTTTTCCCCTCTCTGTGCCTCAGTTTCCCACTACATAGTGGGGTGTTAACAAACACAGTGGTCTCTGGGGGTCCTTCCAGGAGTGGGACTATGAACGGGGTGGCTCAGCCCTGAAGTCCCCCAGACCCCTCAGGGGCTCTGTCACTTTTCCTCCACTGTTCCCCACTCCAGTGAACGTGATACCTCACCCACAAAGTGCAGGCAACGGCCCCACCACCTGAAAGACAAATATGTGATCTGCCCATCACCCACACTCAGGGCGGGAGGCAGTCGGCAGCCCATTCTGTCTCTCTGAGCATCAGTTTCTGGCTCTAAAATGGGATGACAGGCTCTCCCTCACACCAGACTGCTTGGAGGGTCTGGCGAGCTGGCTGGGAGCTCTGTGGGGACAGGGCAAGGATGGCTTTGGGTGTGCCCCATAGGATGGCCCTGGTGCCTGGCCCACCTCGGGTGCTTGGCGGGGACAGCAACCCCTGGGGCTCAGAATGGGTTCTGGAGTGGGATCCAGCTCCGCCCTTAGAGTTATGGGATCTGGGTCGAATTTCCTAACTCTGCAGAGCCTTGGTTTTCTCATCTCTAAAATGGAGCAAATAACTGCAGGTACCTTGTAGGGCTGCTTTGAGGAATCGGTGATAATGCATAAAGTGCTTAGCGGCAGGAACAGTAAGAATTCTGCTGGGGCCGCAGTCCCTGCTGCCATGACTGTTATTAACCATCCTGCTTGACTTCTGCACCTCTCCAAGCCGGAGTCAGGCCAAGGGCCAGCCCCCTCCATGGTTGAATCTGGGAGCTGGAGGGGCTCCTGGGTCCCTGGCAACCACAGCCTGGCAACACAGACCACACCAGTCCCAGGCCAACGGAGGGTCCAGGGCAGCCCCTCCCCAGGGGGCTCCCAGCCTCCACAGACAAGGGCCTCTGTCCTGCTGACCCCGGGTCAGGGCAGGGACAGTGCACTGGCACAAAGGCTGGGCTCTGTCTGCACCTCCCATGGGGGCAGCTGCCCATGGCGGACTCTCCTGCCACAATGAGGCCTTTGAGTAGCTGCCGGCGGGAGCTGAGCTCTCCTCGAAGGCCCCCGGCTCTCACAAGCCCTGTCTGTCTGAGAGGCCAGTGGGCCAGAGAGGCAGCTGTCGTGGGGGCAGGGCCCCCGCCTGGTCCTGCTCCTGGGCCCACTGCCTTCTGCTGGCCAGGGCAGGCTGCAGGCCTGAGAGTCAGTTTGGGCCTCAGATGGGCAGGGCCTGCCAGCATCCTCACTCTGAAGTGGTGGCTCAGGCCCAGCACACAGGGCAGTGGGAAAGCCCCTGTCCACCATCAGGGTCCCAGGAAGTTGCTGCAGGGCTGGGGCCTCCCTACTTCCTTCCCCCCCTTTTTTTTTTTTTTTTTTTTTTGAGATGGAGTTTCACTCATGTCACCCAGGATGGAGTGCAATGGCACGATCTCAGCTCACTGCAACCTCTACCTCCTGGGTTCAAGCGATTCTCCTGCGTCAGCCTCCCGAGTTGCTGGGACTACAGGCATCTGCCACCACGCCCAGCTAATTTTTGTATTTTTAGTAGAGACGGGGTTCCACCATGTTGGCCAGGGTGGTCTCGAACTCCTGACCTCAGGTGATCCACCCGCCTCAGCCTCCCAAAGTGCTGGGATTACACGCATGAGCCACTGTGCCAGGCCTTCCTTCCCTCTCTTAACCTCAGTTTCCTCATCTGTAAAATGGAGCCTCTGAGTACATCTGGGTACTGTAAAGATTAAATGTGACCGTCCATGAACGCCAGGCAGGTGACAAGGGCTCAGGGAAAGCCAAGCTGGTCACTCCTGCACGTGTTCACGGCTGCTGGGGGTGAAACGGAACAGGGCAGGGACCCCATGGCATGGACCTGGCTTCATCTCCTCCGATTGCTGGGTGACCATGGCCCAGTGTCTGAACCTCCCGGAGTCTCAGGTTTCCCCTTCTTAAAATGGGCTCACACTACCCACTCCCAGGGCTGTTGTACAAAGAAAGCCATTTATCAACGAATCTCAGGCCGGGAAGGCTTGCTGGGAGGAGTTGAGGAATCTGACTGCTTCCACCGTTCAGCAGCACCTCTCTGGGGCAGGGGAGGGGAGTGGGGGGCACCACAGGCAGGTAGAGGCAGGCAGTGCCACCTGCACCGCCTTTCATGAGGCAGCCAGTGCCGGGGAGTGAGGGTGGCCTTCCCGACACAGGGAACAGCACATCGAAGAGTCAGAGGTGTGAGCATGCTAGCCGGGGGAGGCACTGGGGCGAGGCTGGTGCATCAGCCAGGGCCATGCTGGGAAGGTCTGAAATGCCAGGTTAAGGGCACTGGACTTGACTTCTCAGGAACTAGGGAGCCACTGATTGTCTCAGAGCTAGTGCGTGACTTGACTGAATTCAAGTTTTTTTAAATGTCTGGCAGTGTCTGGCTAGAAGATGGGGAGAGGCAGGGATGGGGAAGACTTTGCGTCACACCGTGAATTCCTGCCTCCACAGCTTAAAGAATGGGCCAGGCCAGGCACAGTGGCTCACACTTGTAATCCCAGCACTTTGGGAGCCTGAGGTGGGCGGATCACCAAAGGTCAGGAGTTCAAGGCTAGCCTGGCCAACATGGTGAAACCCTGCCTCTATTAAAAATGCAAAATTAGCTGGGCATAGTGGCACATGCCTGTAGTCCCAGCTACTTGAGAGGGTACAAGATCATGCCACTGCACTCCAGCCTGAGCGACGAGAGCAAAATTCCATCTCAAAAAGAAAAAAGGAACGGGCCAGTCAGGAGTGTGCATGAAGCCAGCTTGGGCTGGAGCACAGCGCAGGGTCCCAGACAAAGGCCAGCACTGTCTGGGGTCCAGGGCAAGGGTAGGACCCAGCTCCCTCCTATCCCCTTGGGCAGCATCGCACCCCAGCATAGGGGACACTTTGGGATCCCAGGGCCAGCCTGGCTCCACCCTGCCTTTGTCACCTCTGTAAGCCTGTTTCCTCTCTGTGTCCCACCAGACTCCTGTGACAACCAAGTTAGCTACTAGAAGGTTCTACAGGAAGTGGCACCTGTTCCCTCTTCTGGGGCTTCCTCACTTTGGAAGAGAGGCGCTGGGGACCCAGTGGGAGTCGGCTGCTCCAGGGGACAGAGGCTCAGGAGGCCAGAGGCAGCACCCATGCTAAAAGAAGCTGGGTTTCCATCCTACCCCTGCCGCTTAGAACCTG
The DNA here is from genome assembly GCF_007565055.1 of Rhinopithecus roxellana. Lineage (NCBI taxonomy): Eukaryota > Metazoa > Chordata > Mammalia > Primates > Cercopithecidae > Rhinopithecus > Rhinopithecus roxellana. The sequence goes on along the minus strand of NC_044563.1, from coordinate 11,260,975 downwards.
TGTGACCCTGGCTGCCTGTAACTCAGTTTCCTCATGTGTAAAAAAGGAATAATAAGAGTATCACTGCCCACTGATGGGGATTAAATGAGATACAGTACTGTACGTGACATGCTTAGCACACTGCAGGTCCACAGTGAGTGCTCAGTCATGCTAGCCAGCATCACTGCTGTTACTGTTTTAAGAGATGGGGTCTCACTATGTTGCCTAGGCTGGTCTCAAACTCCTGGCCTCAAGCCATCCTCCTGCCTCAGCCTCCCAAGATGCTGGGATTACAGGTGTGAGCCACCATGCCTGCCTGTTATTACTATTATTGTTAGTTCTGAATTCCTTCTCATCCCCCAGAAAAGTGAGGTCTCTTTCAGGTTTTTGGTATCCAGGGGTACAGTGGCTTATGCAACCACATGGCTGGCCAGCAGCAGGGATGTGTGCCTGCCCTTGAGACCCCAGGAGCTGTCTGTCCGATCTGCACCCTCAGGACCCAGCAAGGCGGCTACCTCCCAAACCCCATGAGCAGGGTGGGCCGGAGCTTCCACATCAGGGCTGGAAGCAGGGCAGCCAGAGGCCTACCCCAGCTGACCCCCACTGGTCCCTCAGCAGATCCTCACCCCTCCCACCTACCAAATTGGGTCCCATAAGTGACCCAGAGGCTGGGATAGGGGTGGTAGAGCCCCATCTCCAGCTGCCCTGTGACAGGGCCCACGCTGCAGAAACCAGGCTGAGTAAATGATGACGTTTCCTCCTCTCTGGCGCTCTTCGCCCCTTTCCCTTCCACAAATAAATTATCAACATGCCCAGGTCCCGGCGGAGCAGAGCATAACGCGGGGAACAATGAAAAAGCTTTTAATAGGATTCCAGGAGCTGCTGCCACTCGCTCACGGGCCCTAATGGAGATTGCTCCGTGACCGCAGGCCGCCAGCACCCTCGAGGGCCCCCTCACCCACCGCCCGCCCCGCTCCTCCTGAGGGCACCAGCAGGCAGTGAGGCCTGGCTGGGCCACCTGCTGACGTCACAGGCCAGCGTCTGGGCTGGAGAGAAGTGCTCGGCAGAGGCAGAAGCACATGCCACCCACCACACGCACCGAGGCTGCTCCCCCTCAGCCGGCACAGGCCTGACCACTCGCAACACCTCTGCCAAGGCTGCTCCCCTCCAGGAATAATGCCCTTCCGCCTGGCTCCAAGGCACAAATGACACCTCCCCTGTGAGGCCTTCCCTGATTCCTCCCTAACACATGTGTTAAATGACATCACCTATTGTCAGTACCAGCCCCAGGCCCAGCACACAGTGGGGCCTCAGGAAATGAAGGCAAATCCAGGCAGGGAAGAGGAAGCATGAGGCTCTTAGACCACAGGAGACAGCCCAGAGGTCCCCGGCAGGTCCCCAGCTTGGGGAGGGGTCTGGTGAGGGGGGAGCATGACAGATACCAAAGCTCAGGGCCTGGTGACCTAGGGCAGTTACCTGCTGTCTCCATGCCTCAGTTTCCCATCCTCCTTTGTAAAGGACCCAAGTTCGCCCTAATGAATGTGGTTCCCCTTCCTCTGTGTGACCTTGGGCAAGTCACTTCACCACTCAGTTCCTCAGTTTACCCCGGGGTAAAATCAGGATAATAATAGTGCCTACTTCAGAAGTTGCTGGGGGATCAGGAGCAATGGCTCACACCTGTAATCAGGAGGCCAAGGCAGGAGGATCACTTGAGGCCAGGAGTTCAAGGCCAGCCTGGGCAACATAAGGAAACCCTATCTCTGCCAAATTAAAAAATTAGCCAGTGTTGTGGTGCGCACCTGTAGTCCAAGCTACTCAGCCTGCTGAGGTGGGAGGATCACTTGAGCCCAAAAATTCGAGGCTGCAGTGAGCTATGATTGCGCCACTGCACTCCAGCCTGGTCAACAGAGCAAGACTCTATCTCAAAAAAAAAAGTTGGCCGGGCGCGGTGGCTCAAGCCTGTAATCCTAGCACTTTGGGAGGCCGAGACGGGCGGATCACGAGGTCAGGAGATCAAGACCATCCTGGCTAACACGGTGAAACCCCGTCTCTACTAAAAACTACAAAAAACTAGCCGGGCGAGGTGGCAGGCGCCTGTAGTCCCAGCTACTCGGGAGGCTGAGGCGGGAGAATGGCGTGAGCCTGGGAGGCGGAGCTTGCAGTGAGCTGAGATCCAGCCACTGCACTCCAGCCTGGGTGACAGAGCGAGACTCCGTCTCAAAAAAAAAAAAAAAGTTGTTGGGGGAACTGCCAACCATCAGGTACATAGTAAGTGTGATATAAATGTCAGCTACTACTGCTGCGTCGATTACTCTCATGTGTTGGGGGCTGGGGGGTTATGAGCATATGCTTTAAGATGCCATGTCCTGGGCTGGGCACAGTGGCTCACACCTGTAATCACAGCACTTGGGGAGGCTGAGGCGGGTGGATCACTTGAGGGTCGGGAGTTCGAGACCAGCCTGGCCAACATGGTGAAACCCCATCTCTACTAAAAATACAAAAATTAGTTGGGCGTGGTGGCACACGCCTGTAATCCCAGCTACTTGGGAGACTGAGGCAGGAGAATAGCTTGAACCTGGCAGACGGAGGTGGCGGTGCGCCCAGATCGTACCATCGCACTCCAGTCTGGGCAACAAGAATGAAACTCCGTCTAAAAAAAAAAAACAAAAAAAAAGATGCCATGTCCTGGCTACACGACCTTGGTCCAATCACTTTATCTGCCTGAGCCTGTTTTCTCTTCTGTGCAATGGGGCTGTTGTAAAGCCTCAGTGGGATTCTGCAAGGGAGAATCCTTAGCATGATGCTCTGTGAAATACGCATCGTATGCAGTAAACACTCAATGATGGCTACAGTGACCTCTCTGCCACCCTCAGTGAGCAGGTGACATTTGAGCCCCACGCTTTCCTTTTCCATGATTTGACCTCTAGCCCCTCCCACACCTGCTGCCTCCTAACCCTTGCTGCTCTCCTGAGCCCTCCAGAGCTCAGCTCTCCCCAGCTCCCCCAGGAGTCACCCACACTCCAATTTGCCCTTTTGTCACAACCAGGCAGTTAGCGTCCACTGCTCCCTGATGCATTCCACCTGCTACTGCACGGGCCCCAGATGCCAGGGCTCGGCAGTGTCGCACAAGCCTTCCTGCCAGACAGGGTGGGGTCCTGAGGGCGGAAAGCTAGCCTGTACAGCCCCTCTCCAGCCCCTGAGCTCCTCGGAGCCCTGAGCAGTGTCATTATCCCAGCACGTTTCTGGTGGGGCCTGTCCAATGATCCAAAGTTAACTACTGGTTCCCACAAAGGCCTTCTGTGGACACAGTCACATGGAGTCTTCCTGCTAACCCTGGGATGTGTGCCATCGTCCCGTTTCACAGGTGTGGAGACTGAGGCACAGAGAGGGGACGTGAGGCATCCAGGGTGCTCAGATGATAAGTAACAAAGGTGGGCTTCGAGCCTGAGTCTGTCGACTCGAGCCTGGCATTTTCATTTCACAGCCCTGCTGCCCCAGGCTATGTCCTGACTACCACATGGCATTGGACAGGGCGTGTCTCCACTCTGTGCCCCAGTCTCCCTGCTCTCACAGTGGGAAGAAGATAAACCAGGCAGAGCTGGTCAAGCCAAAAGCCCCTGGAAACTGGGTTGTGGCACTGCCCAGTCCCTCTGGCTAGCCCAAGCCTAGTGGGGGTCTTAGGGCTCAGAGCCATGGTGCTGCTCTGAGTGGCAGCTACTAGGGACCTAGTGGTCCAACTCCTTGTCCAGAAGTAGTGGGGAAACTGAGACATGGAGGGCCCCACTGTCACTGGGGGGTCAGGAGAGTGTTATATGGTCTATCTCCCTGGGACCAGTGGACAGCCTAGGAGGCATGCAGCCCCAGTGAGGCAGGGAAGGGCTTCCAAGACCCCCACAGGCCTGGGCACCAGGCCAGCCCCCCATTGGCTGGCCAGGGGTGCGGCCCTACCCAGTGCCCACCTGACTGCTGGCTCCCTGGGGTGAAAGGTAGGCTGCAGGGCTGGCTGTCACAGGGCCTCCGCTATTGGAACAGGGCTTAGGGGAGGGGCTGTCACTCCCACTTCTCATTCCTTCACACACACCCATTCCCCAGAGAGGGGCCCAGGCCTGGGCAACAGATGGCGACTGTCTGGGGGCAGGAAGGGCAGGGGACTGCACGGGAAGGGTGAGGCAGCCACTCCAGCCCCTTCCTCGCAGCAGCTTCCAGAGGTGGGGGTGAGATGTGGGCTTCATTCACCTCAGAGTCTGGCTCAGGCTGGCTGAGGGAAGGCAGGGGAGGAAGGTGGGTTAGGTGTGAGCATGTGTGTGCAAGAGTGTGTGCATGAAGGTGCATGTGCGCCCACCAGAGGTGTGAGCGTGATGCAAATCTGTCTCCCCCTCCCGCCTGGTCCCACTGGACTGGGCTGCCACCACCTCCCCTGTGGCCGGCTCCAGGCCTGGCCCACCGTGGCCGCTGCCTGAGAGAGTGAGTAGGTGAAGAAGGAAGGGTAGGCCCCTAACTGCCCCCCACTGAACCTAAGTCCCCACTCAGGGTGGGGCAGCCCAGCCCAAGCTAGGAGCCCAGGGGCTCTCAGCCCACCGAATCTCACTCCTGTGCTTTAACTGGGTGGGGCACTCTCAGCCTTGAGGTCAAAGTCCCGTGACCCTCTGTGACTTGCTGTGTCCCCAGGGCCAGACGCCCACTCCCTAACAGCCAGATTCCCTGAACCAAAGCCAGGCCCCCTCTTGTCCGACCAGAGAGAAGTGGAATTGTATCCAAGACCCAAGATGCTATGTCGCTTGAGAGACAGCTCAGTCCCTCAGATTTTGTCCCTAGGAATCCTGATGGGCAGGCTGGACCCTCCACTGCTGCCACGCCAGCTCCCGAGGCAGTCATTCAGTCCCGGCTACGCCCCTTTTTCCATTCATTCATCCGTTGACTCGCTCTGCCCTACACCAAGCCCCTGCCATGTGCCGGGCCCAGCACCAGGCCCTGGGGCTGCTACAAGGAACCCCATAGACAGATCCCTGCCCTCAGCCATCCCTGCCTCTAGCCAGGCCTCTGACCCCCTCATCCCCAGCCCTGCCACCACTCGGAACCAGCCAGGCGTCCCCCCACACACCCTCCAGAGCAGCCCCGGGCACCCTCCACACCTGCCTCAGCTCTCCTCTCCTCAGCAGCCTCTGGCAGACCTCCCCCAGGAAAAGCCCATCCTGGCTCCGGCACCCGGCAACATTTTTGAGGACATTTTCCCGAGCAGCATTTCCCAGGCGTCACAGGGGTGGGGGGCTGAGGGGCGACAGGGACGGTTCAACAAGAGCAATTTGCTTCTGGAGATAAATGCTGGCTCCTCGCGGAAGGCATTCCCTCCTTTCTTTTCTCTCTTCCTCTCTCGCTCACGCTCTCTCTCCCTCTTTTTTTTTTTTTTTTCTTACAGTTTGCTAAATCTGTTGTAATCTGGTGCCAATGATTAATTCAGGCAGAAGGAGGGAAAGGGGCGTGAAAAAAATACTGCCACAGAGCTGCCTCTGGAGAGCAACGCGGGCAGGAATGGCCAGGACTAGCGTCCCATGACCCCAGTTTTAATCCCAGTTTCAATTAAGTATAAGCCATACCCAACCAGCCCAGCCACTGCTTCCCTGCCAGCCAGACCAGAGACCCCTGGCTGCCCACGAGGATGCCCCTTGAAGCAGAGCCTGCTGCACCTGGGGCCTGGCCGGGCGTCAGATGCCTGGGTCCTGGCATCCTGGGAGGCAGTGTCCCCTAGTGGCTAGCTGAGCCCCATACAGCCGGGTCCGGGGCCCTTGAGGACATAGCCCCTTCACTCCCTTCTCCCTCTGGCCTGCACCCCAGCCCCGCTTCCCTGCACTGGGAACATTCAGGGCTGGGGAGGGTTTCTGTGGACTCTCCTTCATCACTAATAGCTCTCGGTCCACCCAGGGCTACCGCCCCCATCATAAACAAGCCCACATTTGTCTCACAGCCCATCAGATGTGCTGGAGCAACCTGTCTACACAGGTGAACACACAGCTCTCAGGAAAAGGGAACCTGGCATCCTGGGCCTAGGAAGCCCACTCTTCCAGAGGCCCGCCTACAAGGACAGGCAGAGTGTCCCTGAGGCAGACCCAGGAATCCTGAGAGAGCCGGAGATGGATGGGCCGAAGAGACCCAGGGAGACAACCCACCAGCCCCCGCCCCGGCCAGGTGCCTCGAGCCCCTCTGCCCTCCTGCCCAGGGGTCTCCATGCAGCCCTCTCCATCCATCCTGTCCTCCAGGCCCTTGTTTCTGTCCCTGCCCTTCCCCGGCTCCAGCTCACTCTTCACATCTTAACTCAAGCACCCCCTTCCCTGGGAAGTCCCCCTCAATCCCACCCCCCAGCAGACCCCTCTGTTACTTGATCTCACCACTTTGCACCTTCAGAGCCAAGGCTTCATGGGGAAGAGGTAGACCTGACTAATGTCTGACACCACATCTGACTGGAAGCGCCCTGAGGGCAAGACACCCACTGCTTTTGCTCCCCACTTTTGTCCCAGAGCCCAGCACTGTGCCTGGCAATAACTAATGCTCAATGATTATCTCAAGAATAAATGAATAAATGAATGAATGAATGAATGAGCGGGAAAGGAGGGAAGGAGTGAGGGAAGGGAAAACAGAAGAGCCAGGGAGCCAGGGGTGCCAGGGGAGCACTGGTGGGCCAGCCCATTTATCCTCCATGACTTCAGCCCCAAACTCCCACCCATCCTCCTCCCTGCCCTCTCCCCAACCCTCACTAGCCCCCAGCTCTGCAGGGTGTCAGTTTAAAACCCAGGGCTACAGAAATCCAGCAAACAACCTCCACAAAGCAAGGAGAGGCCCCCAAACCCTGACATCATCTGCAGAGCCGCTGGCCCGGGGGAGCGGCAGTGCTCTGGGGGCCTCGAGGGATGGTAAACAGGCAGACACAGGCCTGCACAAACACAGCCTGCTCCGTGGAACCCTCTCGGTGGCTCCAGCTGCTGCCAGAGAACTCTAGGCAGGCTTTCCGGGGGAGGAGGGCAAAACAGGGGCGCTATCCTTTCCCCATCTCCTTCCAGTCATCCAGTCTGCCCCACACCGCAGCCCTGGCCCTCTCAGGGTGAGTGTCCCATGGCAGAGGACAGAATGCAGCTGCCTTGTGGGCCAGCCAGAGCCTGAACTTTGTTTCCAGGAGAACAACACAGGTTCTGAGGAGGACCCCCCTACCTCAAACACACTCGGGGGGGGCAGCAGCCAGGGCCTGGGGCCTGGGCCTCCCAGAGGCTGGTGCTCTCCTCTGCCAGTAAGCATGGAAAGCTACTCCCTGGGGCAGTCACCACCCACCCCACTGGAGGCAGTTAGCACCCTCACCTCACCACACCCACACCCTTCTTGTCCACCCATGCTCGCTTGCCCGTATGCCTCACACACCCCAGTCTATAAGGGGCCTCAGCAAAAGCCCTCCAGCCCCCCCTTGCTCTGGGGCATTTCCCACTGCCCCTTGGGCTGGGTACCAGAGTGAATGGCCTCTGCCTGCAGGGGATGAGGGCCACATCCATCCTCCCTGCCACCCCAAGGCCTGAAGAAGCTGAAAGCCCTTGGCCCACAGTGAATGAGGGGTGCAGACCAGGCAGGGGCCCCACATTGCTAGGCATGAACTCTGTGCTAGAAACCTCATATGCATCCTCTCAAAGTGGGTGTCTCTCCAAGGTAGGTACTGCTGTTACCCCACCCTACAGATGAGGAAGGCGGGTCACGCGGAAGGTCAGCAGGCCAGGTAGAGAAACCCTCCCCAAGCACCGAAAGTCCTTAGAACCCTGGGATGGCATTCTAGTGTGCCAGGAACACGATCAGCAGGGATGACTAGGTAGCTGATATCATTTCCAGACTCTAGAGCAGAAGGGCCAGCACAGCCAGACCCACACAGCCCCAGACAGGCCCCATCTCTGAGATCAGGCCATGTCCAGCCCTGATTCTGGGGATGTCTGGCTGGCTGGGGAGGGGCTGCTAGCCCCCTGACTGGGCAGAGGTGGCTGTGCCCAGCTGACCCCAGAGGCCTCATCCTCCCCCTGCACCAGAGCAGCCACTTGACAGCTGCCACTGCACTGGCCTCTGGGCTCTACACCCACCTCTCAGTCCTTCAACACCTGCAGGGTCAGGGCCACCTGGAGCCCCAGTCCTCTCAGCTAACTTTGAAGCGAGCACAGACGCCACCTGCTCATGTGTGCACCACCCTTCCCTGTGCCCACACGCAGAACTCCCAGACATCCTCTCTGTGGGGCAACTGCTGTAACCCCCTGCTCAGGCAAGGAAGCCGTCCGAGAGGGGAGGCTGCAGGCCCAGGGTCACCCAGTGGATGCGACACAGGCTCAGCCACCAGGCATCAATCTCTACAGAGCTGAGTCTGTACGGCCCTGGCAGTGGGTGACCAGTGGGGTGGCAGCACCCCCTCCCCATCACCTTAGAAACAGGCTGGGCAGATCTCCCAGGGGCTTCCATGGGAGACCTCGGAAGTGCGGAGGAGGGGACACGGGGCGCTGCCACTGAGGGCTAGCGTGAGGATGAAGTCCAATGACAGCACACTGACTGGGGGCGGGAAAATCCGACCCCCCGACCCTCTAAAGTCCCTGTAGGTACCCTCAGCCCTTGAGAATCCTCCAGTCCAGGAGCAGGACTACTAACAATATTTGTCAAATGCACTTACAAAGCAGCCCCCCAGCTCAGGCGGTGGAACTATCAACCCCATTTTACCAACAAGGGAAACTGAGGCACAGGGAGGTGGAGGGATCAATAAATGGTAGAGTGCGGACGCATAGACCCAGGTCTAGGTGAAGTCCAGCAGGCCACAGCTGCCTCCAGGGTGTGGGCTATGGAGCCTCCATGATGGGGTCAGGGTGCTTTTTACTGAAAAGCGTCCAGTCTTTGTGTCTGGGTAAGAACATGGGACCGGGGCCACACATGTAGCCCATGTATGTGCGCACACACACACACACCCTGTGCCCATGGTTGACCCTTCAGCCAGATGTGACAGCCCTCAGCTCTTCCTGACCCTCACACCTACCAGGGCCCCTCACTGCTGGCCCTGCTGGTCAGCGTCCCCTCCCAGGCACTGGCCCCGTCAGCTCAGGCCATTTCCATTTTAAACCTTCTGAGGAAGCCCTGAGCAGTCGCCCACGGAGTCAGCACCAGCTGACAGGTGATGTCTGCGCCTCTCCTCCCGGGGCTGGCGGAAGAGATGCAGTAGCTTTCAACTCCAGAAACTGGAGCCTGGAGCCCCCGAGTGCGGCTGCCTCCCCCACAGCCGCTGGGCAGAGACGGGGTGCCCCAGCCACCTCCCTCCACAGTGGCAACCTCCTTCCAAACTCCTGAGCCACCTGGGGAAGGGGATGTGGAGGGGCTGGTTTCTATCCAACCGGAGGGCATAGGGGCTTCGGTGAGGCAGGGCTGTTCTCAGTCCCCCTCACCTCCGTTCCCAGCCTTGGCTGTATTTATTCACATCAGAGCTCTGGTTTGGGCCTCGGGGGCCTGACACACCCCAGCTGGGCTGTATTCTCTCAAAACTGCCCACCCTGGAGGGCCTCGAAGGCCTCCTGGCGCCACCGGGAAGGCTGTGGCAGCTCCCTGGTGTCCCTGCTCCACAACTTTCTCCTCCTCGGGGAGCTCTGATCAGCCACGGTTCCCTGCAGCTGGGCGACAACACTCCTCAGCCTTCCTCCCCGGGGCCTCCAGTGCCCGCGAGGAGGGGCGTGCGCCGCCGAGTCGGGCCGCCTCCTTGTCTTGAGAGCTGGGGGATGGGGGGTGCCCGCCGCCCCCCGCCCGGGCACCGTGGTCTCACCGTTCCAGCCGCCAGGTGCACGGCCCCAGCCCCCGCCCGGCTCAGGGCTGACGGTCCACAGCGTGCACAGGGAGGGAAGTTGGAGGCTGCTCCTGCCCCCCTTGAAGTCGTTTTAAAAATAAAACCTCGCTCCAACCGTGACTCACGCGGCTGGTGGGGACGAGAGCGCGGCGCCCGGGCCGGCCGGCTGTCCCTGGCCGCGCGCCCTCCTCCGGTTCCCGAGTGCGGGAGCTGGGACCCACATGACCGGCCTGACGCCCCCCACGGGTCAGGCCCCCTCCCTGAGGGCGCAACGAGGGCTTGGACTAGAGCTCCAGCTGAGCCCCCGCCCTTTCCAGCCTCGGCTCAGGAGAGCAGAGCTGCCGGCCGCGCACCCCGCGTCTCCCCGCGGCGGGGCCAGCGCCACCGCCAACGGCGCGTGGCTCTTGACTCAGGGACCCCCACCCCAAATCCCAAAGGCTGGGCGTCCCGTCTTCCGCCGCTCTGGGGCAAAGCCAGGCTGCCTGATCCCGTGGCGCCTCGGTGCCCCCGGGCCCCCGGCCCCCGCCCCGCCGTTCCCGGCGTCCTGTCCCGGACGCGCGGACCCCGACCCCCGCCCGGTGCAGCCAGCCCTACCTGCGCAGCGGCCGGGGAGGCGGGTCTCCTCGGGAAACTTTGCGGTGACGGCTGAAGCCTCAGGGGTTATTCCAAGGAGCGGGCGGGAACCAGAGCCGCAGGGCGCCCAGTGGGGGCCGGGAGAGGAGCCCCCGCCGCGCAGCAGAGCACGGTGGCGGGCCCGGAGCTGGGGGCGCGCGGCGGCGCATCTGCCCGGCTCGGGCGCCCGGCGGAGCCGCGGGAGGAGTGCGGGGGGTGCGTCCAGCGGCGGGGTGCGTGTGCCCGGGCGGGTGCGCTCGGCGGGGCGGGGGCCAGCGGCGGTGCCCGCGCGAGCGGCGGCTGCGAGCAGGGCGCGGGGAACCAGGCTGTGCGGCCGCCTCTCCCCTCGCGGCGGCGGCGGGGGCCGTGCGTGCAGGCGCGGAGCGGGGAGGGAGGGGAGGAGGGGGAGGCAGCGGGCGGGGAGGAGGCGGCGGGGGCGGGGGCGCCGCGCTGCGCACTGGCCGGCAGGACCCGGCGCGGGAGGCTGCGCCGCCGCGCGGGGACTCTGGCCCAGCCGGGGAGAGGCGGCCTCCGTGCCCCCCTCCCCCGCCCTCAGCTAAACTGTCTGGGGGGAGAGCGGGTGGAGGAGCCGACCCCTCTGGGGAGTGGGGGGAGGGAGGGGAGGCTCCCAAAGCCAGCCTCCAGAGCGGAGGAAGAAAGGGGTTCTCGCTCACGCGCCGCCTCCCCAACACCCTCCTCTCTGCACCCACTCATTCATCCATCCCTCCAGCCATCCATTCATTCATTCATTCATCCGTCCACCCATGCATTCATTCACAAACAGGTACCCACCGCCTACTCTGCATGCCAAGGTAACCCCTTCCTCCCTGCCTGGAGCCCCTTCCCTGGTCAGACCCTCTCATGCGCTGCATGCTGTAAACACCCAGGCGCTCCCCAGCAGTACCTCTCCCACCTGTTAAGGGGGCAGCACCAGGGTCCCATGCCAGCGCCCCCTCCCGTCCCCAGCTGACCGTGACCTTGGCCAAGTTGCTGAACCTCTCCCAGTCTGTGTCCTGGATTGTGAAATGGGAGCGTTACTACCTAGCTCCAAAGGTTACTGTGAGGGATGAAGAAGACCTTGAATGGGAGGGTGGCTGGCCCAGTGTCTGGCACCCATTAGAGACTGGGAAGATGTTCGTGCCTATGGTGTGGCATCTGGGTGGGGTAAGGGAGTGTTTAAACCAGATAGCCTCCTCTTAGCCTCAAAGTCCCAGTGCTTTTGGCATTCGCTGGGACACTAAGTAAGGGACTCTCCCATATACCCAGCCTGGCCTGACCTGGTCAGACCTCATCACCTTGTCAGTGGCTGCTCTGAGTCCCAAGCCTGCCCAGAGCCCCCACCAGGGCCCCAATGCTCCTGATCCACCCTCAGACCGCCTGCAGTCTGGCTAGGACCCCCTCTGCCGGCCCTGCTCTTTGCTGTCCATCGAGGCCTGGAGGCTACCTCCCCCTGGGATGCCCTCCCAGATCCCCCTGGGGAGGGTCCCCCCACAGAGCACCTCTCCCCCTCCTTTCCCTGTGCAAACCCAGCCCTCTTGCGCCCAGCCCAGGGACAGACTGGGGCCTGGCCTGACGCTACCGCCTCTGTGGGCTCTGCACGCGCCTGTCTTTGCCCTTCCTACCTCTCCCTCACTTCACCCTTCCAGATTTCCCTCCCCTTAACTCCCTTTCTTCCTTCTCCCGATTTCTACTCAATTCACCAAACAGCTATTTTTTCCTCCCAATTTTTATTTATTGCCCAAACAGCATTATACCAACAATAAAAGAAAGAAAAATCACCCACAATGCCACCGCCCTGTGGCGTCAACAGCTTCCGTTCCTCTGCTCCCTTCCAGGCTTGTCCATGCAGAGACGGCTGTAATTTTTACAGAGCTGTGGTTTCCGTTCCGCCTCCCCAGACCCCCAGATGGACGTGTGGCCCTGGGGCTCCCTCATTTCTCCGTCACGGCACTTGGCGTGTGGCTCAGGAATTATGTTCAAGCCTTCCTCCTCTTTTGGACCAAATGTCTTGAAGGAGAGACCCCTTTCTATCCCTGCCACCCCCACGCCAAACCACAGAGCTGGCACAGAGCGCAGACACTCAATGCCTCACAGTGGAATGGATTGTATGATTGTAGCTCTGTTTGACATGTTGCACTTAGATATCAAAATGTTACCGTCGAGCCAGCCATGGTGGCTCACACCTGTAATCCCAGAGCTTTGGGGGGCTATGGTGGGATGATTGCTTGAGGCCAGGAGTTTGAGACCAAAAAATAAGATACAAAAAAATATATATTTTTTTGAGATGGTGTTTCACTCTTGTCACCCAGGCTGGAGTGCAATGGCACAATCTCGGCTCACGGCAACCTCTGCCTCCCAGGTTCAAACAATTCTCCTGTCTCAGCCTCCCGAGTAGCTGGAACTACAGGAATGCGCCACTAAGCCTGGCTAATTTTTGTATTTTTAGCAGAGATGGAGTTTCACCATGTTGGCCAGGCTGGTCTCAAGCTCCTGACCTCAGGTGATCTGCCCACCTGTCCTTGATCAGCCAGGACAAGAGCACCCCTACAGCCCTGCTCCAGTGCCTGCCTCCATCCTCGTCCTCACTCCTCCCCTCAGCATGCTCCTGCCCCCAGGCCCTGAAACAAGGGTCTTACTTCTCTGCACCCTTCCACCTCTCCAGTCCTAACCAACTCCTCTTCATCAGCCCAGGGCCTGGCCAACCTGTCATCAGAGAGGCCTCCCTAACTCCCACATCCCCACCACCCACCCACCTTCCCTTTTTTTTTTTTAAAGAGATAGGATCTACTATGTTGCCCAGGCTGGATTCGAACTCATGAGCTCAAGCGATGCTCCCACTTCAGCCTCCCAAGTAGCTGGAATTGCAGGTGCACACCACCATGCCCAGCTTCTAACCCCACCTTCCCGATCAGGTCACCTTCTTCTGTCTCCCTCCTCCGCTTCTGTTTTGTAGCACTCAGCTCGTTGGTGATTGCTTACGATTTCTATGACTGTGTTTTGCATCTACCAGCCAACATGTCCACATCTCTAAGATCCGGGTGTGGCTGATTTTTTCTCTGGTGGTGTGTTTGCTTCCTGGGCAGTACATATAATAGTAGCGTGACTTAGAATCACAGGCACCTGTGTCCAGTGATGTGTGTTTTGTTAGTATTCATCTCTCCACCAGACTGTGGGCACCTTGAGGGCACAGCCGGGCCTATTTGGGTTCCTGCGTGTCCCCAGCCCCTGCTACAGTGTCCAGAATGTGAGGACAGTATGGTCAGGCATTGGTGAATGTGGCGAATGAATGAATGGACAGAACATTAAACAGCAGTGAGCATCAGGCTGACAGAGCCCTTCAAGGTAACAATGACAGAGCTGTCCCAAGGCCAACCATGATTCATAAAACTGGGAATTGCCCAGAGATGATGGCTCCTGGGGTTCTGGGGGGCCAGATGCACATCCAGCTACTGGAGAGTGGGTAGAGTCTGGGTGTGAGTTTGGGGGGTGATGGGGACATGACGGGGGAGATCAGGTCTAACCAGCTGCCCCTAGGTAGGTAGGGAGACAGACTCCACAGAGGGTGGGAACGCAGGCCTGGGCAGAGGCAGGACTATGTCACCCAGGGGGTGGCGGTTCCACTTGTCAGCTGGTCAGCCCCCAGTCCCAGCAGGACTGAGGCGGTTGGGGGCCAGGCTTCTCTCATGGGCCCCTCTTTCCATTGGGAGTTTCCTCTGCTCCCCACCAGTGACATCACCTCCCCTGCCCCCATCCCTTCCAGACACTCAGGGCTGCCTCTCCCAGCTCCCTGCCCTCTCAGCCGTCATTCCCAGCAGAGGATATGCTTTTTGCGGTGATTTAGACCTTCCTTTACTCCAGCTGTCATTCACCTGTTACACTCTTCCCAAGTTCAGGAAGGAGATGTGAACTGTGTCCTGAAAGACGGCCCTGTGGAGACACCAGCCTCGGCCAGGACAGGGAGGGCTGTGTGATGAGCAGCTCGTGGGCATGGGTCCACGAGGAGGGTGGGGGCGAGGCCAGCTCTGCAGGGTGGGCTGGGAAGGGCCTCCAGGAGAGAGACTGGGTCTTCTGGTCGGTGCAGAGTCTGTGGCAGGTGGAAGCAGTTGGGGGCTGGAGCCTGGGACAGTGAGGAAGGGGATACCATTGGGAGCGAGAGGTGGGGCCTGATCCAAAGGGAGGGCAGCAGCCCCAAGACATTGGGGAGCCAGGGGACAGGGTCCCTATGACTGCCCGAGGTCGGGGATGCAGGAGGCTCTGAGATCGGTGCCTCAGAGACCTCTACTGGGGATCCCCCAACCCTGTCACTGTGCCTCTTCTGCCAGCCGCCAGATTCCCGTTTCAGGGGCTTCAAGCTCTGCAGCCCCCTCATCTCTCCTCCCGTTCCTCTGCCCCAGTGTGAGCTGCTTTATGGCCTTAGCCTCCTCCACAGCGCAAAGGCTCTTGAGGCCCAGCGTCCACATCCCAGCACCTGGCTGAACCAACCACAGCAGGTGGCCACTCCCCACTTCACTGGGAACTCAAGAGGCTCCTGGCCCTTCCCCTTGGGTTGTCTCTGTCCCCCAACAGACCCCAATAGAGCTAAGGCCACTGATAGTGCCCTGGGGCGGGGAAGTCAGGATGGGAGAGTCTGAGGTGGGGTGCCCTGAACCCAAGGTCCCTCTCCCAGAGTCCTCGGGCTGCAGAGCTGGGGTTGAGGAAACAGATGGCATCTTCTGGGACCCCTCACCTGCCCTCACCTGCTGGCCTAGGTGCTCCAGAGGCAGGGAAGTAAGGAGAAAGAGTGTCCTAAGCCCAGGGTCTCCCTCCCTGAGTCCTGGGGGGCACAGCTGTGGTCCAGGGCTGGGGCCGGTGCCCCCAGCAGCCAGGCCTGGCAGGTTCTGAGCTGGGAACACCAGCGCCGCTGAGGCTGGGCACTGGGAGGAGCTGTGGGAGGAGGGGGAGGGGAAGAGGACCAGCGCCAGCGGCAGGGGGCGGGGCGCAATGGGGTTGCCCAGCAACCAGCACGCTGCGCTGCTGAGGAGGGATTCTTAAAGAGCTGAGCAGAAAGGCTGGGGCGTGGAGTGGAGGGGTTGAGGCTGGGCCTCGCATACCAATGGCTGCCACACTGACCTCCTCCTGCTTCCTGCTCCTTCCTCCTACCTCCTGCCTCCCACCTCCCACCTCCCTCCACCCTTCTCCCTCCTCCCTCTCCCTCCTCCCTCTGCAGCACGGAACCCAAGCTGGGAGGGCAGGGGAACAGAGAGGAGGAGGCCCCCAGGCCAGGGGGGCCCTAAGGTAGGCAGGCAGGCAGGCAGGGACCGGGCTAGGGTCCTCTCGTGTCCCCACAGGACAAGGCCTCTGAGGGGTAATAACACAGGACAAGGGGCACCCTCGGCTCCAGACCCTCAGCACAGGCCCTGGCACTGGTGATAGTAGGGAACTAGAAGGCCTGGTCCCCACCCCACCCAGCCCTTCCCATGCACCTCCCAGGCACTCCCCACTGGGGAAGCACTAGTTTTAGAGTCAGACAGAACTGCTTCTTCCACCAACCCAGCCCCGCATCCTGAGAGTCCTGGGCAGCCTCGGAGAGTGAGCAGCCACTGGCTGCACAGAGGTGGCAGGTGCCCGGCAGGCAGAGGATGGTGCTTCCTGGTGTCTGTCTTAAGATTCCCTGTGTAGCAAGTGGCTGCTGCCTTTCCTCTGTCCGTACTGAGAAGGGAACGGTTTTGGCCTTGGCGCAACACTTCATATTCTAAAAAGCAGTGACAATTCAGCTGTGCCACCTTATTCCAGTTCCTTTCCTTCTAGGGCCATGGTTTCAAATCTGTTTTGGGGGAGGGGAACATAGGTCAAGGGCACCTTGCTGGGGGCCCCGAGAGGATACTTCCATGGAAATTGTAGGAAATTGTAGGCCAAGTGTAGTGTTTACAGGCAGAGTCTGGGGAAGTGTGCAGAGCAGTCACTGGGGGCCAGAGGGAGGCGGTAACCTCAGAGGTTAAGACCTGGGCCTCTGGGTGGACTAGACATGAATGAGCCCCCTCCCAGCTTCCTGCAGAGGGTGGTGAAAGGCAGCATGGGCAGGAGGGTGGGAGGGCTACAGCTGCCACTGTGTCTTCACAGACGATGTGCTCTTCCATTGACTGGATTGAGGCACAGTTCTGAGCCGATCCCATCCTTGTTCCGGTCCTATCTCCATGATCTTCTCTTTGGTCCCATGGGCTGGGTCATGCAGCCTCTCCCAGCCCTCCCTTAACCCATTCTCAGCCACCATCATTCCCGCAGCCCCTGCCTCCAGGCCCACCCCTTCAATCCGCTCCCTTCCCCAGCTCTAAAGAGGGTCTTTCTAAACGGCAAGACCAACCCTGCTGCTCCCAGCTTCAGCACCCGCCATGACACCCCATGACTGTGGGAGAAGGATCAGGGAGGGCCCCGTGGGCCTAGCCACCTCCTCTGCCCTCGTCTCAGCCACACTCCCCTCTGCAAAGCCCCTTCCCCACTGCTCACCCTCTGTGACATACGTGGCCTCATCAATGTCTGTTGAATGAATGAATAGTCCTAAGAGGAGATCTTAGGTGCCATGCCATGCTGGCCTTTGGGATCCAGGAATGTACAAAGCAGAGGAGGTCGTCTCCCCACAGGCTGCCATGCTGTTAATAAACCAGCAAACACATCAGAGGATGAGGTCATTATGGGCCCAGGGTGTGGGCTCCAGAGGAAATAAAGAGGCTGATAAGAGGAATGGGGCTGAAGGCCCTTTAACTTTAAAGCGGCCCTTTAAGGCGGCCCCTTAGAAGAAGTGA
This sequence comes from Rhinopithecus roxellana, assembly GCF_007565055.1. NCBI lineage: Eukaryota > Metazoa > Chordata > Mammalia > Primates > Cercopithecidae > Rhinopithecus > Rhinopithecus roxellana. Next base: position 11,243,776 of record NC_044563.1, on the reverse strand, counting down.
CATTTTCGGCCGGGCGCGGTGGCTCATGCCTGTAATCCCAGCACTTTGGGAGGCCGAGACGGGCAGATCACAAGGTCAGGAGATCGAGACCATCCTGGCTAACACGGTGAAACCCCGTCTCTACTAAAAATACAAAAAAAACAATTAGCCGGGCGCGGTGGCGGGCGCCTGTAGTCCCAGCTACTCGGGAGGCTGAGGCAGGAGAATGGCGGGAACCCAGGAGGCGGAGCTTGCAGTGAGCTGAGATCTGGTCACTGCACTCCAGCCTGGGCGACAGAGCGAGACTCCGTCTCAAAAAAAAAAAAAAAAAAGAAGAGGTGACATTTTCATTGAGTCCTGAAGGATAAGAAAGAGCTCTGCTTGGGAAGAGCTGGAAGAAGAGTGTGCCAGGCAGAGGGACCTGTATGTGCAAAGGCCCTGGGTCATGAAAGAGCCAGCCCTATTGAAGGAAGAGAAAGGAGGCCAGGAAATTGTGGGGGAGGGGTGTCGGATACAGCCATGCCTCCATGGAGGGAAGCATGGATTTTATTCTAAGTATAATCGGAAGCTATTGGAGAATTTTAAGCAGGGAAGTGACATGATCTAATTTATATTTTAAAGCGATCATCTGAACAACCACTTTGCAGAGCAATTTGGCAATAACTAGTAAAGTTAAGATTATGCGCACTCCACAACCCAGCAGCCTGCTCCTAAGCGTGGACCCAAGAGAAATTTTGGTGCATGTGTGCATGGGGTGTGTAAAGATGCTACTGCCACAGTGTTTGCATGAGACAAAACCAAGCATGCTTGACTGTGGGTCAGTGGGAGAATGGGTGGCTTGGCATGGGATAGTTCCACTATGGAACATTAAACACCAGTGAAAAGGGGCCCACGAGGCTGAGCGCAGTATCTCACACCTGTAATCCCAGCCCTTAGGGAGGCTGAGGCAGGAGGCTCACTTGAGTCCAGGAGTTCAAGAGCAGCCTGGGCAACATAGGGAGATCCCGTCTCTGTGAAATTTTTGTTTGTTTGTTTTCCAGAGACAAAGTCTTGCTCTCTCTCCCAGAGCTGGAGTGCAATGACACGATCTTGGCTCACTGCAACCTCCGCCTCCCAGGTTCAAGCAGTTCTCCTGCCTTACCCTCCCGAGTAGCTGGGATTACAGCTGTACACCACCACACCCAGCTAATTTTTGTATTTTTAGTAGAGACGGGTTTTCACCATGTTGGCCAGGCTGGTCTCGAACTCCTGACCTTGTGATCTGCCTGCTTCAGCCTCCCAAAGTGCTGGGATTACAGGCATGAGTTACCGCACCTGGTCTGAAAATTTTAAAATTAGCCAGGAGTGGTGGTGTGTGTCTGTAGTCCTAGCTACTTGGGAGGCTGAGGCAGAAGGATCTCTTGAGCCCAGGAGGTCAAGACTGCAGTGAGCTACGATCCCACCATTGCACTCACTCCAGTCTGGGCAACAGAGCGAGACGATCTGAAAAAAAGAAAAAAGAGGTGCGGGGCCCATGAGAGCAGTGTGGGCCTGCCCAGATAAATCTCACAAGCATTGGAATGAATGATAACAGCAAACTGGGAGCTCCTGTTTATACAAAACTCAAAGACACTGAACCTGTCTTACCTTATTGAGGGGCATGCATAGTAAAACTCTAAAGAAAATGCATGCAAATCCAGAATAGTGGATAGCTCTGCAGCTTCCACTGTTTTGAGGTTGATTTCATGCATGCAGGAAATGCATGGAAAAGGCTCACCAGTTGCTGGGAGAGGAAGGCATGGAGGGGTGAGGGGCAGCTGAGGAGCCGCCGAAGTAGGAGACTACAGCAGCCAGGCCTCCTGGGATGGGGATCTGGGAGTCAGGGGGAGCCCAGGCTGGCCTGGCTGTTCAGAGCTGGTGCTCACTCTTTCCTCCTGCAAACCCCTGTTTTGTTTTCTACTAAAATAGCCCCGGCTAGGTGCAGTGGCTCACACCTGTAATCTGAGTACTTTGACTTGAAGTCAGGAGTTCAAGACTAGCCTGGCCAACATGGTGAAACCCAGTCCCTACTAAAAATACAAAAATCAGATGGGTGTGGTGTTATGTGCCTATAGACCCAGCTACTCAGGAGGCTGAGGCCTGGCAGAATCTCTTGAACCTGGGAGGTGGAAGTTGCAGTGAGCCCAGATAGCGCCACTGCACTCCAGCCTGGGCGACACAGTGAGACTCTGTCTCAAAAAAAATTAGGCCGGGCGCGGTGGCTCAAGCCTGTAATCCCAGCACTTTGGGAGGCCGAGACGGGCGGATCACAAGATCAGGAGATCGAGACCATCCTGGCGAACACAGTGAAACCCCGTCTCTACTAAAAATACAAAAATCTAGCCGGGCGAGGTGGCGGGCGCCTGTAGTCCCAGCTACTCGGGAGGCTGAGGCAGGAGAATGGTGGGAACCCAGGAGGCGGAGCTTGCAGTGAGCTGAGATCCGGCCACTGCACTCCAGCCTGGGAGACAGAGCAAGACTCCGCCTCAAAAAAAAAAAAAAAAAAAAAGAAATTAAAAAATTAAAGAACAATAAAATAGCTTCTGGTTTTGTCCTTTTAGAAGAAAGCTGAATCACAGAGAGGCAAGGGGCTTTCTGGGGTCACCCAGCAAGCTGGGTGCAGAGGAACCCATGACCCTTCCTACTGGGCAGTCGGGCCTGCCCAGCTGGGGCTGGGCCTTGACCTTTCCTAGGGGTCAAGGCTGCCTTCAAGACCCACCCGCTGAGCGGTCCATGGCCATTCTAAGGCCCCCCAACTCCTCCCTCATCTTCTCTGATGCCCTCCGCCTTCCCACCCGCCAAGGCTCCCTTGATCCCCAGCCCCTCATTCCTGCAAGGATGGAGACTGCCCGGCTGGCTGGGGCCCAAGCCATCTCCTGGTAATTGAGTTTCAGGGATGCTTATGGTTATGCTAATGTGGGATGCTGAGTGCCTACCCCATGGCGCCCGGGGGAGGGGAGGCCCAGGCAGCAGCTGGGGGTCCAGCAGCACAGCAGCTCAGTCCTCCCATGGAAGCCAGACAGCCCATTCAGACTGAGCTCCCCACTCCCCAGCTGCATGACCTTGGGCAAGTCACTCAGCCTCTGTGACCCTCTATTTTCTCATCTGTAAAGTGGGAAAAATCATAGGACCCCCTCAATGGGCTCTTGTCGGGAGGGCGAAATGAAAGAAGCCACTGGAAATACTTGGCCCAATACATAGCACAGAGAACTTGCTTGATAAATGTGTCATCAGCTATTTTTTGTTTCGTTTTAAAGTCTGGAAGGTCCTCCAGGGCCACGGGAATGGGGCGAGCCGAATCTGCGCCCTGAGCGAGCCGCTGACTTGCGTTTCTCTTGTTTTTGTGTTGCATGCTCATGGTATTCCATTTGGTGGAATGAACATGAATTTCTTACTTAGCAAAATACTAGTAAGTGAAAGGTGCCTGGGGACAGGGCTTGGAGAGGGGGTGTTGAGGGGGACCTCCATGTTGCCAGGGGTTTAGGGGCCAGCTTGGGGTGAGACTGGCCAGGAGATTGGGTCTCCAGGGGCCCAGGCAGCCAGGCAAAGACAGAAACCAAGAAACCCAGGCAGGAAGCAGACAAGAGAGGCCCAGGCCAGCTGGAACCGCAGCCACATCACCTACTTTGAGCTTTAAACAGTGAACTGCGAGGCTTTTATGGGGAGAGGCGTGGGGGTGGGATGCCTTGATTAGACCAGGAAGAGGGGCTGTAGAGTGGAGTGGACGTGGGTGAACGGGCAGGGGGCATCTGGAGGTGTGTGGGAGTGAAGGAGACCGCCCTGAGGTAAAGGCAAGTCGGGGGAAGGAGGGCCTGGAATGGGCACGGTGAGAAGAAGGAGACCGAGGGGAATCTAGTGGGAGGCACAGCTGGATGCCACCCCTAGCAGCTTTGAGCAGCTCGCAGGCTCCTGTCAGAGAAGACATGGTGAGGGGCTTAGCCCTGGACCAGCGGGGTTCAAATCTTTCTCCCTGACTTACCAAGGATGCTGGGACCTTCCGCCCGCAGGAACCAGCTCCCCCAGCTTTGGGGCCCAGTGGCACAGTGAAGCCCTATGAGGCTGTAGGTTTTACAGGCATTTCTAACTTTATCATCTATGCCTCACAAGGGCCTCAGTTAAATGATCACCCCACCATATGGATGAGGTGGGGCAGCTGACCCGAGATCACAGCTGGGGGTTTCAGGACCAGGGCCGGCAAAGCATAAGGATGTTGGCTCCTCCCACTGAAGCCTGTGGCCTTGGGCAAGTCATTTCTCTTCTCTGGGCCTCAGTTTCCCCATGTGTAAGTGGGGCAGGAGGGTGTGTGCACACATGCAAAGATGATGGTCAAAGATCCATGTGGAGGTCGGGCGTGGTGGCTCACAACTGTAATCCCAGCACTTTGGGAGGCCAAGGCAGACGGATCACTTGAGATCAGGAATTTGAGACCAGCCTGGCCAACATGGTGACACCCGTTTGTACTAAAAATAGAAAAATTAGCCCGGCATGGTGGCACACGCCTGTGGTCCCAGCTCCTTGGGAGGCTGAGGCAGAAGACTGTCTTGAACCCAGGAGGTAGAGGTTGCAGTGAGCTGAGATCGCACTACTGTGCTCCAGCCTGGACAACAGAGCAAGACTCCATCTCAAAAAAAAAAAAAAATTCCATGTGGAAGCTTGCTGGGGATGCGCTTGGTGCCCACAAATGGGGGCCCTCACCCTCCAGTGAGGCCCCTGCTCCCCTGGCCCCTGGGGAATGTCCAGGAAGCCTCCCACCTTCCACCTGGGCCGCCCCCCCTCAGAGGACAGTGACCTTGGCCTGGGGGGACAGAGCTTGTCAAACAAGCAACTGCTCTCACAGCTTGAGATGCCTTTGAAGTCTCTTATTTTATCTTCAAAATCCAGCACATTTCACATTTTATTCCATCTGCGGGGTGTTTCTAATCTAAAACATGTTTTAAACGACTCGCCCTCAAGTCACACGGATACCCACCGCTGGCCTGCGGGAAATGGGGCATCGATTTCTCAAGAACAAAACCCGCTCCCCTAAGCCCCCTGTGGGGCCAGGCCTGCCAGCTGGTCAGATGGTGGGACAGTTGGCAGTCACGGAGCCCCTTGGAGGTGCCAGGCTCTGTGCTGATGGCGGGGATCTGGGCTCGGGGAGGGCGAGGAGGATGCTGGGGAATGCACTTTGTGGGAGCACCAAGGAGGCTTGCAATCCCCAGGGGAAGTCTGAGAGGCATCCCGGAGGCAGGGGTCACCTGGACACTGCAGTAGCCAGGAGGCCCCTCCTGCCACCTCCTGTGCCCCCAGTCCCTTCCCTGTGTGGTTCATCCGTCCTCTGTCTAAACCCCCCAGCAGCTCCCATTTCTCACTAAGGCTCTCAAGGCCCCCAAGGGGCTGCTCCTGCCAGACCCCCCCACTTCTGTCCTCCCTCCCTGCTCCTCACTCAGCCCCCAAGGCCTCAAGGCCTTTGCTCCTCGTCCCCCACCCCTGCCTGGCTGTGCTGCTCACAGCAGCTCCAGGGTTCAACAGGCCCCGCCTGCCCCTCCAGACCCACTGCCTGCTGCCACCCCCACCCCTTGCATTTCCTTCGAGGCTTCTGGCACTTACAGGGATTCTTATGCAAGTTGATTCTTGTGCTGTCTTTCTTGACGATCTCCCGGCCAGCTGATGCACCATGTGCCAGCAGGGCTGTGCCCATCCGTGTCCCAGCACCCGGCACACGGTGGGGCTGGCTGCACACTTGTCAGAGGACAGAAGGCTGAGATCCGGCTCACAAGGGGGAGGGGAGAATGAAGGTCAGGCCAGGACACTGGGTGACTTAGGGGAGCAGCCCCCAGCCCCCCACTCCTGGCCGGGGCCCCTCCAGGCAGCTGAGGCCACGGTGAGGCGCAGAGCAGCAAGCAGGGGGAGTGGAGGCGGCCTCCAGGGACTTGCAGGTGGGCCGTGCCCGCCTCAAAGTCACCGCTGTGCCTGCTCGCCCGGCCTCTCCCTGGCCCAGGAACCTGCTCAGCGCTTTCCTCGGGTCACTGCATCTCCTCTGATGTCCCGGCCCCCGCACAGCGCCCCTCACCACCCTCAGCAGCCCCCCTCCCTGGACTGGAGGATTTCGTCCCTGTCAGGGAACAGCAGAGGCAGCTCCTGCACCTGAGCACCTTCGTGGCTCGGGCCTCCTGCCACTGCCCTTGGAGCAGCCCCTGTCGCCTACACAGCTCCCGGCCCAGGTCCTGCCTCCCGAGGGCCCCCGGCCTCGGCCCTGGGAGGGGCTTCTCTGCATGGCCCATGATAGAGAGCTGAAGCTTGTGAGTCAGGCAGGCAGACCCAGCTCAAATTCAGCTGAGTGACTCTGGGAACCATCTGTAATGCCCATGGGCTCCTTTAGGAACTCATTAGTGGGCACCTGCGGTGAGCCAGGCACTGTGCTGAGAGCTGGAGAAGAACCGTGGGGGAGACACCTGAGGGCAGGAGTGGGGGTATCAAGATAGGCACCTGGGGGCCGGGCGTGTGACTCACGCTTGTAATCCTAGCACTTTGGGAGACAGAGGTGGGTGGATCATCTGAGCTCAGGAGTTCAAGACCAGCCTGGCCAACATGGTGAAACCCCGTCTCTAAAAATAAAAAAAAAAATGAGCCAGGTGTGGTGGCTTGCACCTAGACTTTCAGCTACTCGGGAGGCTGAAGTGGGAGAATCGCCTGAACCCCGGAGGCGGAGGTTGCCGTGAACTGAGATCCAACCACAGCACTCCAGCCTGAGCAACAGTGAGGCTTCATTTCCAAAAAAACATAGGGAGGGGATTCTGGAGGCAGTGATAATGACTCGTGGCCCCCCAGGACAGCATCACTGGGGCCCAGGAGACCTGAGGAGGTGGGGGATGATGAGGGCCTCCTCCAGGTAGAGGTGCCATGGCAGAGTCTATGCAAAGGGCCTGGGGCTGCAGAGCATGGGGCAAGTTTGAGGACCATGTGTACGGCAGAGGGAGAGGAGGAGGGGAGGAGATGGTCTATGGGGCCTGGAGATCTGCAAGGAGCCAGTCTTTATCCTAAGAGCAAAGGGATTTCTCATTTCTCACTAAGGCTCCCAAGGCCCCCAAGGCTCCCCACCGCTGGGTGCGGCGGGTTTCATGGGGCAGCTAAGGCAAAATAGGAGATTTTACCTCCTCTCCAAATGTACATTGTGAGAGGATCACTTTCCATAGCTCGGCGTCCTCATCTGTGAAACGGGTTTGTAATCACGTCTTCCAAACAGGGAAAGGATTGAGTGAACTGTGCGCACACCAAGCTCACCCAGCCTGGGCCCAGGCTTTCCACCTGGTTGGTCCCTTTCCTCCATCACAAATAAATTATATTTTATGACTTGGTTAGCGTCAAGACAAATGTATTAATATTTTATCTGATAACATTGTCTTTGACCTAAAAGTTCATTGTTTTCTTCTGATTTTAAAAGAACTACAACATCTTTGTGGGCCCCTAAAAGTGTCATGGGCCTAAGCACGTGCCTGCTGTGCCCAGCGGGGAGGCTGGTCCTGCCTGGGCCCTGGGAGACTGGCAGCGCTCTCTCAGTGAGGTGTTGGCTGGTAGGGTGCCGTCCTCATGCACGTCCCTGTGCCCCTCCCTCCATGCCTTCTTATCCCTCAAGCCTCAGCTCAAATGCCACCTCCTCTGAGAAGCCTTCCCAGTCTGCAGACTTCAGCAGATCCCACACGCCCCCGTTCCCCTCGCCACACCTGGGGCAGCTCTCAATTCTGCTCCCAGCTACGCCTCCGGTCAGGACTGGAAGCTTCCAAGGCCCAGGGACTACATACTGTTCTTTTCTCTGTGCCTGCTGCCCAGCACAACCCTGGCACCCAGTTGGCACTGAATTCAAATGTTTTGTGTGGAGTATGGAGGAAGGGCTGGGTGCCACCTGTGCCTCAGGCCTCCTGTGACCTGTCATGACAGTTTCCAAACACTCAGGTCTGGCCCTCTCCCTTTCGCTGGGCAGCGGCCACCTGCCAGCCTCTAACTAGACTGGGAGCTGGGCACAAACTGGGGAGCTACTACGCCCTGCCCTCAGGGACAGCAAGTGCTGGGGTAGATAGAGGAGGGCCGGGAGGAGGGGTGTGTGGGAGATGGAGACTGAGGCTTCCAGGCCCCCAGTCCCCAGGGACCGCCAGCAGGGGACAGAGGACTTGGCAGTGACTGGCATTGAGGGGTGCCACCCCAAGGTCACAGGCACAGCACTGGGGTGGGAGCCAGTTAATCAAATCCCAGGGAGCATGGTGCAGGCACATCCTCGGGTGGGGGGAACCCGATGGGGCCGGGCTGCCTCCGCCTGCAGACTCCAAGAGCAGACCGCAGACCAGGGTGCCTCACAGCCTCCAGGGTGTGCTTGCTGCCGGGAGGCCCCACCCCCACCCAAAGCCAAAGCAAACTGTGCCCCTCCAAGCTCCCAGGGCCAGGCTCGGGTCCCCCACTCAGCCCCACACAGCATTCAAAGACCACTGTTTGCTGGGAGCAGGTCTGGGTCCCTTGGGTGGGGCTGGGTCATGAGCCCCAGCTTGGACTCGCAGTCCAGTGCCCATCCCCCACCTCACGCGGCCACCGCCTGCCTGAAGTCACCATGCCTTCAGCAACAAGAGCCCTTCGAGACGGGCATGCTGGGGGTCAAGAAAAGGAGCTGTAACAACCAGTGCTCCCGGGCCCAGCTCCGTCTTCCCCAGTCCCCGGATACTCCGTGAGCCTCAGTTTCCTCCTCTGAAACTGGGTTGATGACTTGTATAAGGACCAGAACCTCCCAGCAAACTGAGGTGGGTATGGGATGCAGTAGAGAAGGGACTTAGAGGCTCAAGCCGGTGCCAGGGACTAGCTGAAATGAGAAGGGCCGGCCACAGGCCAAGATGTTGGGGTGCACACAGGCCTGAGGAGCAGGGAGACCCGAGAGGCCCTGCCCTGGGCTGGGCGGGCTGGGTGGCCACACCCGGAAGGCTGTCTCTTGGCGTCGGCTGGCACAGCCGCCCTAGACTCCTCTCTGCAAGCCTCCAGGCCATTCCCCTGCATAGCCTGGTCCAGCTGTCTGGCCTTGGAGGCAGCTTTATGGAGGCACCATGTGGCCGGGTGTCCAGGCCCAGGGGAGACCACCAGAACGGGGGCCCAGGGAAAAGAGGAGCTGAGGAACTGGGTCCCAGGCACCAGGTCGGCCACCTGCCCCCCGGAGCCCTCACCTGTGGAATGTCAGGCACGGGGGCTGGAGAAGGGGACACAGAAGACTGGCCTCCCCGGGCGCCCACTGGGTGTGGGTCAGGCCTGGGACCAGGTCCTCTGTACAACCGAGTCTGAGCCCCCAGCACTAGGCCGCAGCCACTCTCTCCCACCTGTGGCAAATCACATCTCCTGGCCTGGCCTCCCCCACCTCCACCCAGTGAAGTCTTCTCTCTGCCCCCAGTTCACCCCTCCTCAGGCTCTGGCCAGGTTACTATCAGGTCAGTTCACCCCACTCACCTTGCTGGGTGCAGTGCAGGCCACACACAGTGGAGTTTGGGGGTGCCAGGTGGGCAGGGGGATAGCATCACCTTCCCACAGGGGCCCGCAGAACGGCAGGTCAGCACCCCTCCCCTACCACCCCTTCGAGGCTCGCTGCCAACCTATTTGGCACGGTGCCGTCTTTGAGCAGGAGCCAGCTCATTTGTGGCCGGTGTTAATTAAGAGAGAGAGGTGATGGGGGGATGTGGGGAGGGGCCAAGGAGGGCAGCTGCCAACCGCTGCCAGGACTGCCCAGGCTGAGGGGCCTGGAGCTGGACCGAGACCTGAGATGCCCCTCCTCCCTCACTAGCTCTGGGGTGGCGCTGCCCAGACGCCCAGCCCTCGCCTCTGCAGCTGGACCTGCTGGGGTGGGGAGTGGGTGGAGGCTGCATCTCGGGCTTGCAGGGTGCTCTGCCTGGTTTTGAGAAGGCAGGCCCCACCCCTGGCCAGGGAAAGGCAGTCCCTCTGACCGACCCTCAGGCAGTGTCCCTGGGGTCAGCTGGCTTTGTGGCTTGGCTTTGGAGTCAGAAAGACTCTGTTCCAGTTCTGCTGCTGCCACCCCATGACTCAAGCTCCCTGAACCTCAGTCTCCTTCTCTGAGAAGGGAACCATCACACCTCCCTTGTGGCTTTGTTATGATAATAAATGGGCCCATCTGTGCCCAGCACCCAGTCTACACCCAGCAAATAGTCTTGGTCAGCAGAAATGTACATTCGTGCCCAGGCACAGTGGCTCACACCTGTAATCCCAGCACTTTGGGAGGCCATGGCAAGTGGATCACTTGAGGTCAGGAGTTTGAGACCAGCTTGACCAACTTGGTGAAACCCCATCTCTACCAAAAATACAAAAAATTAGCCAGGTGTGGTGGCACGTGCCTGTCATCCCAGCTACTCAGGAGACTGAGGCAGGAGAATCGCTTGAACCTGGGAGGTGGAGGTTACAGTGAGCCAAGATGGTGCCACTGCACTCCAGTCTGGGCCACAGAGCCAGACTCCGTCTCAAAAAAAAAAAAAAAAGAAAGAAAAAAATGTGCATTCATGGGCACAGGCCCCACCCAGAGTCACTGGGGGGCCCACCCCTCTGCAGCCTGTCCGGGGCCAGCCTGGGCAGCCCATTGTGGTCCCGCTCCCTGCTCTCCCTCCGGCTCCGACTACGGCTCATGCTCCCACTGCCTTGCTGGCACCACTCAGCTCACCTCCCCCTCACTTCCCGCGGCCCCCACCCCTGCTCTGGGAGCGCCCAGCCGCTCCTCGCCTCTCCATCTTAATTAGCTGCTTGTATTAATCTCGCAAGTAACGTGGCAACTTGCAGCCTTGGGTTTTCGGGCTGTGGAATTAATTATTCCCCAAGCGAAGAGCTGTCAGCTCTGGGAGACCAGCCACTCGGAGCCACCCGACACCACTTAGCAGCATCCATGCCATCCTCATGGCATCTTGGGCCCACAGCCTGGCTGGCCCAGTTTGGCTCTGTGTCCCCCCATCCTTTCTACAGAAAGGGTTGCAATGGACTGGGCAGATGGGGTGGGTAGCAAAGCCGTGTGCAGAGCTGAAGGCCCCACCTGGGAGCCAGTACTCCTCAGTAGAGGGGCGAGCACAGCTGGCCTCTCACCTGGGCAGCATCTGGGCCTGGGCAGCACCTGCCTGGCCTCGCCTGCTGCTTTCCCTGATGAGCTCTGACAGTTACCACGGACACAGGCTGCGGGCGGGAGCCAGAGCCCAGGCTGGGGGCGGGAGCTGGAGCCCAGGCTGGGGGCAGTGTTGGCATACACAGCTCTGGCATTCCTGCAGAGAGGGGCTCCCAGCCTCACTTTGCCCCCATGTCAGCTGCATGGTGGCGGGGGGCAGCCAGCCGGACATACTGAGATGGACAGGGCTGTGCAGGAAGGTGGCAGCCACAAAGCTGTCAGTCCAGCTCTGCCTGGCAGTGCCACCCCTAGTCCAAGGAGGGGGCGGGGACCCAGGCCTTCCTGCAGTGGGGCTCAGAGCTGAGGACCCCTCTCTATTGGCCTTCACACCAGCCGGTGAGGTGGGGCTATTCTCCCACATGGGGAAACTGAGGCACAAGGCCACATGGCCTGTCACCCCACTGTTGACCGGCTTTGGCTTCAGTGGAGGTGGTCCAGGCCCTTACCCGGCGTGCCTTGTCCCTCTTGCGGTTGGGTGCCCTGCCCCCACCCCCGCCCCATCTGCGCCCCCCGCGCTGCCCCGAGTTCTCAGTCCTCCAGCTCTGGCCCTGGGCAGCGCTTAGCCCAGTTGCAAAGGTGCAGCTGCTTCCTAGTGGCTTCAAGGCTGTGCCCTGCCGGAACTGTGAGCCCTGGGGACAGGTCCTTTCCTCCCCACATCTCTGCACCAGGCCTGGCGCTGACCGGCCTTAGGAGATACTGTGGGCAAAAGAGCAAAGGAATGAAAGGGCCATGGCAGGGGCCATCTGCCTCTCTGGACCACCCATGCACTTGCGTACAGGTGAGCGGGCAGGCCCTGGTAACCTTCCTGTGTCCCCAGCCCTACCACCCTACAAACCCTAGGCCCATGAGGAACCTCCTCCCTCTCCATCATCATCTACCACTGCCCCAGAGGGCTCAAGTCTGAAGACCCAGCTGGCAGCCCACTCCCATCTTGACCTCATCCTCCCCTCAAGGCTGATACTCCCATCGCAGCCCCTTCCCCACTGATCTGCCTTTGTCTCTCTCTCTCTTGCAGCCAACAGCTCCCTCCTTGGAGGCGGTGGCGGTGAGTGGACCTTCTGTCTTGGTGGGGGTGGGGGTGCGGTGTGGCATCTCCCCTGCCGAGTCTGTTCCTCCCCTACCCCTCACCCCCCGCGCCCAGCTCATTGCCATCCACCTTCCCCGCTGTCCTCACAGGGTGCCTCCCTCCCCAGAGCTGGAGACCTGGATGGCAGGCCTGGCACCCTTACCACCAGGCAACCCAGGCCAGCTCCCCACCCCTCTGAAGGCAGGCCTCCTGCTCTGTAGGGGGGCGGGGGCCACAAGTGTGGTGGAAAAAACCCAGCCCTGACCTTGATCACCCTGTGACCTTGGGCAGCTCTGTCCCTCTTGACCTCAGTTTCCCCACCTGTGAGGGCAAAATTATCATCTCTGCCCTGCCCTTGGACCTTGGGCTCTGCAGCCAGGACAGGGAGAGACCTGTCAGCTCTCAGCCCTGGGATGTCTCTGTGTTTGCCATTGTTAATGACCACAATGGAGCAGGGGTTCTGGCAGGGCCAGGCAGGCAAGCAGGAGGTCAGAGGTCAGGGTGGACCTGGCCGCAAGTGATACAGGCCAGGTCACAGGTACCAAGCGGGGGTGTCCCTGTACCCCCAGCACCTGCCTCCATGGCCAGCCCACCCAGAGCAGACCACATCAGCCCCTTAGCCCAGTCCCTCAGCCCCCCAGCTGGCCGGGCTGCCCGCTGTCTGCACAGGCAGCAGGATGATTGGTGAGCCAGGGGCCAGGGGTTAATGCGCCGTCGGATAAATCCTGGGGGCCATGTTTACAGCAGTAGTGGCGGGGCCCAGGCCAGGTTTTAAAAGGGGGAAAAATAAAAGGGGCATGAAGGTCAGGAATAAATAAGAGCAGCGTTAAGAGCTGTCAGTGACCAGCCAGGATGCAGAATGGGGGTCTGTTTGTGGCTGAAATGTTTTCCCTCCTCCCCATTCTCCTCTAGCTGTCCCCATGGAGGTCACAGCTCCCTGGAGGCCTCACAGAATAAGGGGCTTTGCTGGGGACTGTGGTCCTGAAAACAGGCCACCTAGGACCCTCTTCCGAAGCCTGTCCTTTTGGTGGACACTTTGCAGACCTGACACCTGCGTGTCCCACCCACAGCACCCTGCCCTTCCTCTGTTCATTCATTACCCTTGTGTGCCGGGCCCTGAGCTGGGTGCTGGGACAGGTACTGCCGGGCACAGATGGGCCTGGCCTCTGTCCCGTGAGCTCCCAGTGCAGACGAGAGCACCACCAAGACACAGGGTGATCTGTGGTGTGGGCTTGGGGGTGGGAGTGGCACCGTAGGAGCTTGATGAGGAGTGCCTGTCCCTGCTTGGGCATCAGGAAGGCTTCTAGAAGGAGGTGGTGCCTCCACTGCAATGTGAGGATGCATAGGCGTGAGCCCAGTGAAGAGTGCTGGGAAGGGTGTCCCGGGCAGAGGGAACAGCGCAGGCAAAGGCCTGGAAGTGGAGGAGAGGGAGGGGAATTTAGGGAGGCTCTGACACAGGAATGGCTGGAGCCCAGCCAAGAGGCGCAGAGACGGGAGATGGCCCAGGAGTCCAGAGAGCCTGTGAGGAGCGAGATCGTTAGTTATTCAGTTCAGGAAGATAAAGGATCACAAAGCGGGTGGGCCTTTCAGTCCCACACCAGCTCATCAAGTCTCTTCTGCCATAACCCTGCCAGGGTTCTCATCTCACTCAGGGCCTGGGCCAAGTTCCTTAGCATGGTTCGTCAGGTCCCCAGTCACCTCTCACAGTCACCTCCACGCTGCCACCCTCCCCACTTTGCTCCGGCCACCCTGGCCTCCCTGGACAGGCGCCGCCCACTCCTGCCTCCGGGCCTTCGCCCTGGCAGTTCCTTCTGCCTGCAGTGCCCTTGCTCCAGTTGTCCACGCGGCTGCTCCATTCACTCTGACAGGCCTTCACTTGAATGTCGTCTCTCAGGAGGGCCCACCCTGGCTCCTAGCTGAAATTGCGGCTGCCTCCCCTGCCCCATGCTGGCACTCCCTCGGCCCCCGCCCTGCTCTGGTTTTAATTTTTCTGAGCACCTGTCTCCTTCTAACGTGCTGTATGATTTACTTATATATGGTGTTCCTTGTCTTCTACCCCCTGAAAATGAAAGACTATCTTCTGCACCCAGAACCGGGGCTGGCACTTACAACAAGTGCTCAATAAATGTTTGTAATCCCAGCCTGTAATCTCAGCACTTTGGGAGGCTGAGGCAGGAGGATTGCTTGAGCCCAGGAACTTGGGAGCAGCCTGGGGAACATAGTAAGACTCCATCTCTCCAAAAAAAAAAAAAAAAAAGAAAGAAATCAACCAACTATGGTAGCACGTGTGCCTATAGTCATAGCTTGGGAGGCTGAGGTAGGAGGATCACTTGAGACCGGGTGGTTAAGGCTTCAGTGAGCTGTGATTGTGCCACTGCACTCCAGCCAGGGTGACAGAGTTAGACCCTGTCTCAAAAAACAAGGAACAAGGAGCCAGGCATGGTGGCTCATGCCTGTAATCCCAGCACTTTGGGAGGCCGAGGCAGGTGGATCACCTCAGGTCAGGAGTTAGAGACCAGCCTGGCCAAGATGATGAAACCCTGTCTTTACTAAAAACATAAAAATTAAGGCTGGGAGTGGTGGCTCATGCCTGTAATTCCAGTTCTTTGGGAGGCTGAGGTGGGCAGATCACGAGGTCAGGAGTTCAAGACCAGCTTGGCCAACATGGTAAAACCCTAAAATACAAAAATTAGCTTTTTCTACTAAAAATACAAAAATTAGCTGGGCATGGTGGTACACACCTGTAATCCCAGCTACTCAGGAGGCTGAGGCAGGAGAATTGCTTGAACTCCATAGGCAGAGGCTACAGTGAGCCAAGATCGCACCACTGCACTCCAGCTTGGGTGACAGAGTGAGACCCTGTCTCAAAAAAAAAAAAAAAAAAAAAAAAAAAAAAAAAAAAAAAAAAAAAGTTTATTGAATGAATGAACTACAGGAAAAGGTGGGTGATCTGTGGTGTGGGCGTGGGGTAGGAGTGGCACCGTAGGAGCTTGATGAGGAGTGCCTGTCCCTGCTTGGGCATCAGGAAGGCTTCTAGAAGGAGGTGGCACCTCCACTGCAATCCGAGGGACTCTATGCATTAAGCAGCGGCCTTACCCAAGGGCAACCAGTGGAAACCACAGATGTTTTGGCAAATCAGGAGTGGCTCACAGATGGCCAGTAACCTCACTCTAGGAAGTGGAGGGGCGCTGCCCTGGCCACTCAGGGGCACGGTGGAAGCCTCTCTGGTTCCCCTTCCAGCATTTAGGGGTGAGGAGCGGCTGGCACAGGCCTCTCACACAACCCGACTGATGCAGAGATGGACGGGGCGGGTGCCCCTGGAGGAAGTGGGCCCAGAGTCCAGCCTTTTAACATGGGCTGAGATTTATGGAGCCGCCGCTAGTGCTTGCTGGGCCTGTCACTCTGCTAATGTGATTGGAACACAGTGGAGGTGGCGGGGAGGGGGCTGTGGTAGGGATGAGGCTGGGGCTGGAATGGAGCCCAGCCTGGGCCCCGGAGGTGCTCTGCCCTCCCCTGTACCCCTGCTACTCCCACCATCCTCTGAGTTCATCCAGCCCTAGTCCCCTACCTGCCCAAGTTAGACCCCACCTGACTCTGCCCAGACACACCCGTCTTCCCCTGGAGTCCTTGGACATCCCTCCTACATGAGTTCAGGCCTCTACCCACGCCCCTCCCATGACCACCCACCCATTGTTCGAACAAGCACAAGGGCCATCCTGCCTGCCCTGGCCACTCTGCCCAGAACCCTGACACCACTGCTCCATGTCTTTGTCCCACAGCCCTGGTTCCCTGCTTGTGTTTTGTGTTTGTTCTTCATTGCCTGCTTCCCCACCATTCCAGTGGCCATTCCGGAGTCCATTCCGTACTCTCCCTGAGGGCAGGATTATGGGAGATTCTGAGCCCCTAGAAGAGCTTCCTGCTCTGAAGTAAATAATTAACATCTGTGGCGCAGTGAGTGTCACCCTTTGTGTGCCCTGGGAGCTGGGGACACAGCTGTCAGTCTGGCACCCTCCTCCCATCCCCTCACCCTGGGGGGGACTGCCAGCCTGCCAGTCCCTCAATGGAGAGGGGCAGTAGGCAACACCCTGGCCAATACCCCAACCAGCATCCTAGCCAACACCCCAACCAACATGCCAGCCAACACCCCAACCAACACACCAGCCAATACGTCAACCAACATACCAGCCAACACCCCAACACACCAGGCAATACCCCAACCAACACCCCAACCAACACACCAACCAACACTCCAGCCAACATGCCAGCCAACACCCCAACCAACACCCCAACCAACATGCCAACCAATACTCCAACACCCCAACCAACACCCCAGCCAACATGCCAGCCAACACCCCAACCAACATGCCAACCAATATGCCAGTCAACACCCCAGCAACATGCCAGCCAACAACCCAGCAACATGCCAACCAACATGCCAGCCAACACCCCAACACACCAGCCAACACCCCAGTCAACACCCCAACCAACATGCCAGCCAACACCCCAACTAACACCCCAACTAACACTCCAAGCAACACCCCAAGCCAACCAACACCCCAACCAACATGCCAACCAATACCCCAACACCCCAGCCAACACACCAGCCAACACCCCAACCAACACATCAACCAACATGCCAGCCAACACCCCAGCCAACACACCAACCAACATGCCAGTCAACACCCCAGCCAACACCCCAGCAACATGCCAACCAACATGCCAGCCAACACCCCAACCAACATGCCAGGCAATACCCCAACCAACACCCCAACCAACATGCCAACCAACACTCCAACACGCCAGCCAACACCCCAACCAACACCCCAGCCAACATGCCAACCAACACCCCAGCCAACACCCCAGCCAACACACCAGCCAACACCCCAGCCAACACAACACCCCAACACACCAACCAATATGCCAGTCAACACCCCAGCCAACACCCCAGCAACATGTCAACCAACATGCCAGCCAACACCCCAACCAACATGCCAGCCAACACCCCAGCCAACACCCCAACCAACATGCCAGCCAACACCCCAACTAACACCCCAACCAACACTCCAAGCAACACCCCAACCAACATGCCAGCCAACACCCCAACCAACATGCCAGCCAATACCCCAACCAACACACCAGCCAACGCCCTGGCCAATGCCCCAGCCAACACTCCAACTAACACCCTAACTAACACCCCAGCCAACACTCCAACCAATATCCCAGCCAACACCCCAAACACCCCAACAAACATGCCAGCCAACACCCTAACCAACATACCAGCCAACACCCCAACCAACATGCCAGCCAACACCCTGTGCAACACCCCAGCCAACACCCCAACAAACACGCCAGCCAACACCCCAGCCAGTGCCCTGGGCAACACCCTAACCAACATGCCAACCAACACCCCAACCAACAGCCCAGCCAATACCCCAGCCAACACTCCAACCAATACCCCAACCAACACCCTGGGTAACACCTCAGTCAACACCCCAGCTAACACCCCAACCAACACCCCAGCCAACCCCCCAGCCCATACCTCAGCCAACACCCTGGTGTAGGTGGTGGCGTGGAGTTCCTGCCAGGAGGGGCAGGCACAACTGGGGCTCAGAAGATGGGACTGGGCCTGGCCTGCAGGGCTTTGGGGTCCAAGCCCACTGTTTTTACAGCAAATGTGTGGTGATTCATAGCAAGAGAGGGCTGCAGCCTCATGGGAGCAGAGACGGGAGTCTCCCGGGCACCCCCAGTGCAGTGAAAGCCCCAGGGGCTGCTGGGGCTAAAGGGACTTAACCTGGAGGGCACAGGAATACTGTGCCTGCCTCACTCTGGGCCTGAACCCCCACCCACCAGGCCCTGGGGCCGAACTAGATGGTGCTGGCAATGCAGTGAGTCCCGGGGAAGTCCCCTTACTCCCCCTACTGCCCATTCCTCCCTGGGGCTGTCTCTGAGTTGAGGGGGCTATGCCAAATGCTGGGACTCAGCCTTCAGGGAGACCCAGTTTAGTAGGAGGCTTCCCAGCAGAGGGAGCATTTGACTTGGGTCCCGAAGGCTAAATAGGAGTTCTGCAGGTAGAGCAGGATGGAGGACCCCCAGGGAGAGGGCCTGTGTCAGCTTCAGGGAGGCTTGATGGGCTTGGGGCAGCCACCAGCCTTCCCGACAGACCCTTTGGCCTGGTGACTGCCAGGGCCCCTCCTCTCTCCCACCTCCCTCCTAGAAAGCTTTTACTGGCTCAATAAAAACATTTTTTAAAACACTCTCCTATTGTATGGTAAGAAGGCAGGCAGGTCCTAAATCAGGATGGGAATCGACAGGGCCCTGACGCGTGTCTCTCCTGTTTATTAGGACTGAAATGTTTACTCGGCGATAAGGAGCCCGCTTTCTCGGGGAGATTTGTGCGCTCTTTTTCAATTACCCCTCGTCTTTCTCTGCCACTTTTGCACTAAAGGGATAATAAATGTATCGGAGCGTTTCAATTATTCATCTAAATCATGACTGCGCCTGCCACGGCCAAGCTTTAGTGACAGATTAATTCAGGGCCGCCTTCCTCTGGCTGCGTGGCCGCCATCTCTACTCCAGCCTGGCCAGCGCCCCAAAGGGTCAGCTCCTGGGGTGGGTGAGAGGGAGTCAAGCAGATCCCCGGCAGGCGGTCAGGACAGGATGGAACCCCATCCCCACCCTCCCCACATTCTGTCTGGGGCCTTCCTGAGGTCAGCAACCCCACCCAAACTGCACGAGTGGGCCTGCCTGTGTGGGTGCAGCTGCCCCTGCCCCATGCCGTCGGCCCTGAGCACCCCTGCACCCTGTGCCCACAGGGCAAGCCCGTGTGTGTGTGTGTGTGTGTGTGTGTGTGTGTGTGTGTGTGTGTGTGTGTGTGTGTGTGTGTGTGTGTGTGTGTGTGTGTGTCCCCTACACCGGGCCCAGCTCCTTCCCACCCAAGAGAAGCTAGGGTGGCTGGGCTTCCCTGGCTGTCTTCCCGTGGCACTTTGCTGGGCATTGCACACGCTGCTCCCGGGTCCGAGTGCTCCTCCGCCTTCCTGTCGCAACCCTCCCACCTAGTTTCGCCTTCCCATGTCAGGGCAGCCCCTCCGACACCCCCTCCACTGCTCTGTTTAGTGAAGGCCTGCCATGTGGACAACACTCCCTGTCCCGTGCCCGCACCCCAACCCTGGGCGCCTGTGTGTGCGTGGAGCACACCTCTCACCTCACCCCAGGCCCCACCGCAGACTCCCTCACCGGCTCAGAAGCCGCCACCCAGGGGCCGTCCCTCCTCACACACATGCTGGGACCTTGGGGGCCAGCCGAGCACTCTCCCCTACAACCCTGACTCTCTCCATCAGGTCTTTCTCTTGCCACTTCCCTCTCTCCCTCGTTTTCTCCATTTCTCCCTCCACACTTTGCCTCTCTCTGGCTCCCTCTCCCTTCTCCTGTCGTTCTTCCTCTCTGGCTCTGACTGGCTCTCTGTTCGTAGACGGGGAGGCCCGGGAGGATTCGCCTAGGCCTCTAAGTATTCAGCGCTCGACTCCGGCCCGGCTCGCAAGCGCTCAGCGCCCTGCTCCGGCGCTATCTCCTATCGCCCGGCCGCTGCTAATCCGTGATTGGTTCCCGCCGCCGCTAGGAAAAGGCTCAGCTCCGGCCGCTCCGATTAGCCGTGGCCTTGCTCCACGAGCAGATAACGTGACCTCCGTGACCTGTGGCCAGCCTCAGCCCTCTGGAGGCGGGACTGTGTGCGGCCCTCCCCTCCCCAGCAGGGCTGAGCTCAGAAGAAGCAGGCAGCCCAAGGGGCTTGGCAGTCCCCGCACCTGTCCCTGTGCCGGTCTCATGGGTGTTGTGTGTGCAGGGTGGGCGTGCCAGGACCCTCTGGCATGGGGCTGTCTGGCAAAGGGCAGGGGTAGGGCTGTGCTTCAGCATAGAAGGGAAGGGCGTGCCAGAAAGAGGGAACAGAAGAGGGCCCAGAGGCCGAACCAGAACACATCCCTCCACTGCTGGAAACTTCCCCCTGAGCTGCAACCAATTCCCGATTGCTCGATTCCTGGCACCGCCCAGGAGGTCCTGTAGAGGCAGCGCCCCCTCCCAGCCTCACCTGCTGGCCTGTTCCCGCCACATGGCTCTGCCCTTCCTGAGTTCTCCGACCTGACTCTCATCCGGGACTCTCCTCCCCATCTCCTTCCAAAGCCAGTTCTTTCTCATTACTCAGGGCTCTGCTCAAATGCCACATCCTGGGAGGGGCCACCTCATCCTTTGAACAGCCTGCTCCTCCCTCCTCCCTCTAGTCCAGCTCAATTTTCCCCTTCTCCTTTTTCACCACTGCCACAACTTAGAGCTGCGTGTCCTGTCCCTAGAACTGCGGCCACAGGACTCCTGGCCCTTGCACAGGGCTGGCACGTGGCACGCCACCCCCCAGCCCTCGTCCACATTTTTTGAATGGTGCAGAATTTGGAGCCAGTAGGAGGGGCACGGGAGGTAGCGAATTCATCTGAGGGGGAGGCTGCAGGGAGCCCCAGAGAGTAGAGTCCTTGAAAGCTTTGTTGGAGTTGAGGATTTTTTTCCATGTATCCTTGGGAGCCATGGGAGGTTTTATGACAGGTGGCGCATGCCCTTCCCCAGGGAAAGGCCCCCAGGCCTTCCTGCCACCCCTGCCTGACCCCAGTTGATGATGATGGTGCCAACAGCAGCCAGGCATTCTCAGTACTCATGACATGGCCACCAGCGCCGTTTGAACCTCTCCCTGCAGAATCTCACACACCCTCACCCAGCCCTATGGGAGGCATCATTAGTGTCTCCATTTTGCAGATGAAGAAACTGAGGCACTAAATCCCTGGAGCTGAACCTCACTTCCCACCCCACCCCGCAGCTGGCCCCCTGTGTAAGAGGGATGCTGGGACTTGGGCCCCTGTCCCATGGCCACAGCTTTGACCAGGCAGGGCTATGGAGCTCCTGCTCTGCCCCCAGCAGGCACGATGCCACCAAGCCCCTGCATGCAGCTGCCACAGGGATTTTTAATAACGGGAGTGATTTTTGCATGATGAATGAGGCACTGCCGTTGTGTACATAATGAAGCCCTAATGTTTTCAAATCCCCATTTAAGGAGCTGATCTCACCCCGTAATGAATTTCAGATCACATCACAGAGCTGCTGTCCATCCATCTTCTCCCTGGGGCACCCACCCGCCTTGGTACCGAGAGGGTGGGGCCTGGTGAGGATGGGCTCTGCACCCCACTGGGCTGAGCCCAAGCCTAGCACAGAGCCGGGGCTGGCTAGGGTTTGTTGATTAAATGGGTGACCAGGAGGGTGTGGGCAGAGGCAAAGATGGTTCGGCAATGGGATATCACTCAGGTTCTTGGCCTGAGAGTTGAATAGAAGCCAGAGGTAGAGAATGAGGAGTGGGCTGGGAGAGAAGAGAGTGCAGGACCCTTGGGTGGGTCACTTATCCAGGCTTTGTGGCTAAACCTTCCCTCTGCAGTGTTTGAAGCCTGGGGCAGCAGGTCAGATGTCTGCCCTTGATGCAGTTGGTACCCTCTCAGAGACTCAGTTTCCCCATTTCCCGGGGAGCCTGGCCCCTTTCTGCCTTAGCATCTGGTATTTCTGTAGCCCTCCTCCAGAAAGGGAAACCAGCACGGGCTGCACCAAGACTCGGCTGCCAGTGCCCTCCAGGTTGTGCCTAGCTGTCCAGGCGGGAGTGTTCCCTGGACCCCAGACCCCTGGTCCTTCCTGGGCTGGAAGGGAAGCACACCCCTCCCCCAACCCCCAGTTCACATCTCTGCCTCCCCAAGGCCCTCTGTCCCCAGCCCCTCCTGCCTGCCTTCTCAGGGGCGTCTCTACCCTGGCAGTGCGGCCTGTCCCTGGGGTACAAGGCCCCCAAGAGCATGACGGGGCAAAGGAATCCCCTGCCTGTGAAGTCCGTGGCTGAGCCTCAGCCTCCCATCTGTAAAAAGGGGATCCCCCCACACAGCCCCTGAAAGCTCATTTCAGAGGCGTGAGGTTGAGCTAGAGAGGTATGAGACTCAGCACCTGAGAGGTAGGGCCAGACGCTGTAGTCACACGGCAGGCTGGAGACCCAGCCAGCCCAGGCCCCACTCACCCTCACAACCAGGCCCTGCTTCCTGCTCACCTCCCTACCCTTGGGGCCCACAAGAGTCTAGGAAGGTGGGGAGCAGGGGTGAGAGCTGCCTAGGCAAGGCCTTACACTTTGCTGTGTGGCTCTGGGAAAGTGGCTTTGCCTCTCAGAGCCCATCACTACTTCCGTAAGATGAGGGTTAATAATGTGGGTCTTGGTCAGGCGCAGTGGCTCACACCTATAATCCCAGCACTTTGGGAGGCCGAGGTGGGTGGATCATGAGGTCAGGAGTTCGAGACCATCCTGACCAACATGGCAAAACCCCATCTCTACTAAAAATACAAAAATTAGCCATGCATCATGGCACGCGCCTGTAATCCCAGCTACTCAGGAGGCTGAAGCAGGAGAATTGCTTGAACCCAGGAGGCAGAGGTTGCAGTGAGCCAAGATCATGCCATTGCATTCCAGCCTGGGCAATGAGCAAAAACCTATCTCGAAAAATAAATAAATAAATAAATAAAATACTGTAGATCTTAGTTTCTGCCCCTCCTCTCACTGTTGGGCCTTGGACAAGTTGCTTAACCCCCCTGGCCCTCAGTCTTCCATTCCCCTTGACACCTCCCAGCATATCTCAGTGCTCCCCACCACTCTTTTTTCTTTTTTTTGAGATGAGGTCTCACTATGTTGTCCAGGCTGGTCTCAAACTCCTGAGCTCAAGCGACCCTCCCACCTCAGCCTCCCAAAGTGCTGAGATTACAGGCATGAGCCCCCCCTCCCAGCCCCCACCACTCTCTTGAGGCCAGAGCTCTGGGACTCAGAGAGGTTAAGTGACTTGCCCCAAATCACCAGCAATCTCATGGCCAGGAATTCTGGGAAGAGAAATCCTAAAGAGGGCACACCATAGGCCAGCCCCATGGGATGGTAGGGGGAATGGGGGAGCATAGCGAGACCAGGGGCAGGTCCAGACCTGCGGGTTGGGGTGCCCTGCCCTCAGCAGGAGCACAGCTGCCCTCCTGGTCCCCCGGGCCATAGGCCTCCTCATGTTCCTGTAAATAATTAATTAGCCCCTGCCTGCTTGTTTGTTTAGCATGAGGAATGCTCTCCCACTGAGACGCATTTATTGCTGAATAAATTTAAATATCTAATCTTCCCTTCATGAATATTACAGCACCCTAAATAGCGGCCAACTCATCCTAAGCGCTTTGGTGGATGGCCCCACTGGAGCCCGCCTGCCTTCCGCCTCTGCTGGCTCTGAGGGCAGCCTGGCTCCAGCCCCGGCCTGCCCACTCCTGGTGCCCTCCACTGCCCCAGGAATGCCCAGGGCCACGGGCAATCACTCGGCCCAGCCCTCCTTCCTTCCTCAACATCCTTCCATGGGAGGCGCACAGAGGCCGGGCTGAATGCAGGCCACGGAGGCTGGCAGGCAGGGCTTTACCACAGCAAAGCAGGGAGATGCCTAAGATGGGGTGGAGGGCCAAGGGCTGCTCAGAGGCCAGGGCTTGGGGCAGAGAGAGGTTCCCCCGGGCTCAGGTGAGGGCAGATGGGGCCTCAGCGGCATTTGAGGAGTGGCCTGAGGAACGAGAGCTCACGAAGGAGATGGGAGAGCCCACTGGATGGAGGGAGCTGTCAGCGCTGGGGGCAGCCAAACCATCCAGAAAGACAGTGGCCTCAGAACACTGTGCAACAAGAGGCCACCAGGGCAGCCCCGCTGCTGGGAGAGGATGTACTGATGTGGGGAGACACTGCCTCCCCAAGAGCATGGACCGGGGGCCATTTGAACCAGTCAGCCAGAGTGGTTCAGGGCGAGGCCCTTTCATGGTCCCAGAGGAAGCAGAGCCACCGAGGTTGGGAGCCCAACCTTCTAGCTGTGTGGGCAAGTTTCCCTCTCTGTGCCTCGGTTTCTTCTTCTATAAACAGGAAAAATAAGACAGCGGCTATAAATCACCACGCAGGTGCTTACCCAACGAGAGGGCTGACAAAGGCCATGGGGGGTGAGTAATACCAGCTACTTACGAGGCTGAGGCAAGGCAACATAGCAAGAGCCTGTCTCAAAAAAAAAAAAAAAACCAGACCAGCATGTGTAATCCCGGCATTTTGGGAGGCCAAGATGGGTGGATCACTTGAGGTCAGGAGTTCGAGACCAGCCTGGGCAACATGGTGAAACCCCGTCTCTACGGAAAATACAAAAAATTAGCTGGGCATAGTGGTGCGCGCCTGTAATCCCAGCTACTCAGGAGCTGAGGCATAAGAATCACTTGAACCCAGGAGGCAGAGGTTGCAGTGAGCCAAGATTGTGCCACTGCACTTCAACCTGGATGACATAGTGAGACAGAGGGCTGATGTGAAGGAGCCAGATCAGGGGAGCTTAGACGCAGAGGAGGGAAGAGGGAAGGGCCTGCAGGGAGGAGGCAGAGGCGTGTTAGGGGCTGTCTTCTGGCCACAGGTGGAGGAATGCTTCATCTTTGACCTGGTGGAGAAACATCTCAGGGGGGCCCCGCCACCCAGGTGGGCTCTGTCTCCCCAGGAAAGACCCCAGGTTTTCTGCTGACTTGGGGTGAGGGTTGAGCTGGAGCCTGGAGGTTGGTTTCGGTGGCTGAGGGCCCTGGAGAGGAGACTGAGGGTTGGTCAGCTCCTGTGAACTAGGAATACCCCACCTCCCACCAGGTAGTCTCTGGGACCAGGGCTGCTGGTCTTTTCCAGCTGCCTTGGGGTGGGGTGGGAAGAGGGAAGAGGGAAGGAAGGGCATCTCCCCTGAATGGGACACCGGGAAGCTTGAGTCTCTGGGACCTAGCTTAGCCCCAGGTAAGAACCAGGACAGGGCCTGGAGGGCAGAGCTAAGGGGGCTCTGGGGGTGTGTGTGGGAGGGGTCCTTTGGGCCTATGGCTAAGGACAACAGGGTGCGGGGGTTCCCCTCTGCACTCACAGGGGAGAGAGCAAGAAGTCTGGTGTGTGGACAGGGAGGGACACGCAGGCAAGAGGGGCCCGGCTGCACTCTAGCTTGTTGGGGTGAGGGTGGGGCAGCAGTGGGCTGACAGTGACCTGTCCCTCATCTCTGCTTTAGGGGAGCCCCTCCCCTAAAGCCCCTGGGGCCCCTGCAGAGCCATCACCTGGCCCAGGCCCTGTTCTGGAACTGCTGGCAGTGAGGAGGGGGCATCCGGCCTGAGCCCTCTGCTGGCATTGATTCCAGCTCCCTCCATCTCCCTCGTGCCCCCAGGTCAGCCCCAAAGGCCTGGCGGCAGGCCCGTCCACTTCCGCAGGAAACATTAAATCCCTGAAACACTCAGCTCCACTTCCGCACGGCCCCCACAGCTGGCCGAGGTCGCCTGCAGGGGGGTTAGCCCCCAGAGACCGTGAGCACCCGGGTGCCAGGTGGCTGAGGCCTTCAGGGCAGGGTCCGGGAGGCTCCTAGGAGAGCCAGCTCAGACAGGTCCCTGGGCTCACCCCCACACACTGTGAACACCCTGTGTGCACCCACCTCCCATCACACTGATGTACACATACCCGAACATGCCCACAGTCATACTGTTGTTAATAACAGGATACACTCACATCACCTCCATTCTTGCCAAATACTGCCTTAAGCACATTACAAAGTTAGTTAACTCAATCCTTGCAACAGCCCAATGAGCTCTGAGGTGGGTACTGTTATCCCATTTTCCAGATGAAGCAACTGAGACTCAGAGAAGTTAAATGATATGTGAGGGGTCATACATCTGTGGCTGCAGAGCCGGGATTTGAACTCAGGCTGCCCAGCTCCACAGCCCAGCCACAGCACCCCATTCGGAACACTCACTGCCCAGCACTGGGAGCTCCAGCCTGGAGGCCTGCTCTGGGCCCTGCCTTCTTGCTGCATCTCAGCCTCCCACTGGGCTACAGTTGCCTTCCTCCCTGCAGAGGAGAGGAGCAGGTGGGAGGGATCCAGGCCTGAGCCATTCTCAGAGTTCCCCTAACCTCTCTGCCCACCCATCTCTGGGGCACTCTGGGAAATTGCCTGGTGCCAGCTCTGAGTAAAGTTGCAGAATGAGGTTTAATTGTGCCCCTAGGGCACAAGAGAAAACAGCAAAAGAAAGGGGCGTGAGCCAGCTGGCATCCCTGGAGCTGTGCTGAGACTGAGGTGATGAAGGAGAAGGGGGCCTTAGTTTGTCCATCTGTAAAATGGGGAATGATGGGCCTCTCTTGATGCCCGCCTGTGAGCACCAGGCAGCTGGTGCCTGAGGAGCTCCTGGTGGGGGCGATCAGAGCTGCCAAAGATGGGCCGTGTCCTCCCGGCCAGCGCGGCGTTTTCCTCTGTGGGAGGGTCGCTGTCCCGGTATTCCACATGAGACAGTGGACGCCAGAGAGGGGAAGGGGCAGGATCTTACAGCCGATGAGGGGTGAGCCCGGGCTGGACCCAGGCCTGCCTGAGGCCGCGCCTCTCCTGCGGGTGCCCTGGCGAGGTTGAGCTGCTGGAGCGGTTCCTCCACGTCTCCCGCTGCGCCCGGGTTGTTTATCTGAGCCCTGGTCCCCAGAGTCGCTCGCGAGGCCCTGGAGCCGCCCTCGGATAAACAAGCCCAGGCGGGGCCGCAATTAAGCCGGATGCGCTAACGAGGCGGCTCATTAACCAGCAGGGGTTTGTGCGCCAGGAGACCCGGGCCCGGGCGTCGGGCTCACCTGCCCGCGCGGCTGGAAGACCCAGGCTCCAGCACTAGATCTGATCACCTTGTAACAAGGTAGCCTCTGTTTCCTCATCCGCAAAATGGGTCCTAGGGTTTGCCGCCGCCCCGTGGTGGGGCGCCGCCTGGGGAGGTGGGCCTTGGGATCGCACCGACGCTGAGGCCCGGGCGGAGGCAGCGACTGGTCGCAGGCCCTGCGGTACGCCCGGGACAAGGCTAGGGAGGGGCGTCGGGGAGGAAGGTGAAGCTTCCCCGTCACCTCGGCTCGGGCGGCGGTTCCTGCCCCGGCGGCCCCAGCCTCCCGGAGCCGCCCTGCCTGGGCCCTGGCTGCGCGGTCTGGAAGGGACAGGGTGGGCCGGGTGCGCCCCCTGCCGGCCTCCTTGTGCCACTTCCCGCCAGGCCCAGGGCCGTCCTGCTGTGCGCCTCGGTTTCCCCAGATGTGAAACCCTTCGGGCGGGGGTGGAGGCAGCGGCCGGAGGCCACGGGGTTGGGGCGCGGCGCCGCGTGGGTCCTCGCACCAACGAGGGGCTTCTCGGGACTAGGGGTGCTCAGCCCGGGGCCGCAGCCGCCTTCTTTGTCAGGCCAGCTCAGTCCCGCCCGCCCTCCCCGCAGTGGACGGCTGCATTCACCGGGCCGCCGGTCCCCTGCTTACCGACGAGTGCCGGACCCTGCAGAGCTGTGAGACTGGCAAGGCCAAGATCACCGGCGGCTATCGGCTCCCGGCCAAGTGTGAGTCCCCGACGCGCCCCTAGCTGCGGGGCGCAGACAGGGCGCCTGTGTGTCACTGGGACATCAGGGGTGCGGCCCCCACAGGAGTGCTGGGGACCTCCTCAGGGGGCCCTTCTTAACCTTAAGGGCCAAGACCCGGCCCCCACCCCACACCCCCCAGGAAGCAGATGGGGGACACCGTGCGTGGAGGTTGGGGAGGAAGCTGGGGGGCAACGCCTTCGTGCCCACACTCGCGCTCGGGTCTCAGCCGTACCCATACAGATACGGGGAGGGGGCGCTGTGCGCGTGCGGATTCAGGCTCGAGGGGGACCACAGGGGTGGGGGCCTTCGCGGAGGAGGCTCAGCGCTTGGGGGGAAAGGTGTTTCCTGCCCCCTTCTGCCCAGGCCGGCAGGGGAAGGCGAGGGAGCTGAGGGTCGCGTAGACCCCCGCCGGTCTGACCCCGTCGCCCCCCGTAGACGTCATCCACACGGTGGGACCCATCGCCTACGGAGAGCCCAGCGCTAGCCAGGCTGCCGAGCTCCGCAGCTGCTACCTGAGCAGCCTGGACCTGCTGCTGGAGCACCGGCTCCGCTCGGCGGTAAGGGGCGGCCCGTGGGGGAGGGCGGGAGGCGGGGCGCAGTGACCATGTTCCAACCCCCTCTCACCCCTCCCCGCCCAGGCGTTCCCCTGCATCTCCACCGGCGTGTTTGGTGAGTCTGGAAGAAGTGCTAGGGCCAGGAGTGGGAGGGGCCGGGGCGGACGGGGAGTGGGCGGGGCCTGGTGCAGACAGGGGGCGGGGCCAGAGCCCGAGACTCACTCCCGCCATGCCCGCCTCAGGCTACCCCTGTGAGGCGGCGGCCGAGGTCGTGCTGGCAACGCTACGAGAGTGGCTGGAGCAGCACAAGGACAAGGTGAGTCCTGGGCCCGGGCGAGGGTGGGGTCCGCATCCCGGCCAGAGTGACCAGCCCCCGTCATCGCCCAGGGAGTCAGGGTGCAGAGCGCAGGGCCAGGCCCGCCCTCTTCTTCCCTGTTTCTCCTTCGCGAGGGCGCCTGGCGGTGGCGAGATGGGGGTGATGATGGCACACAGCCCTGAGCCTCTGTGAAGGGCGTGGGGCCAGGCAGGTGAAAGCCTGCACCGGGGCGGGCAGTCACAGGATCCTGGGTCCAGGCGTGGCGGCCCGGCCCCGGCTGAGCAGCCCCTGGCGCAGGTGGACCGGCTGATCATCTGCGTGTTCCTCGAGAAGGACGAGGATATCTACCGGAGCCGGCTCCCCCACTACTTCCCCGTGGGTACGTGCCCCGCGCCGCCCCACGGCCCGCCCCTGCCCCGGTCCACCCTGGGGGCGGGCTCTCACTGTCCTCTGCCTTCCAGCCTGAGGCTCCCGCAGCCCACCCTGACCGGGACTGGTAAGCTGGGCCTCGCCCCATGCGGCGGCCCCGGCCCTAGACTAACCCGCTCACTAACCCCCGCTCACCCCCAAGCAGGGCGGGAAACCACGGGGCAGCCTGGGAGGTCGGGGACGCCCACACACACCTCTGACTCTGCTCTGCCCTCAGACCCGCCTTCGGGACCCCGCTCCCAGCTCTGAGAGGTCGCCAAAGCCTGCAGCTTGGCCTGGGCCCGGCCAGCCCTTCTTTCCCTCCGCGCCCCGCCCCTGAGGAGCCTAATAAAGGTCACGCTGTGGCAGCTCCTACTGTCCGAGCTCTGACTGGGGGGAAGGAGGCGGTCCAGGTGCTGGATGGAGCCCCTGGCCAGATACTTTAGCTGAAAGGGGCTGGCAGGAGCTCTCGGTGAGCCAGGCGGGCGGAGGCACAGGCGGACGGCAGAGGCGGCAGCAGCAGTTCACATTTATTGAGGGCCTGCCCCCAAGGAGCTCACAGCCTGGGGGCTGAGACCCCGAATGTGCAGGGGGCGGGGAAGAAAAGAGGTGAAGGCAAAAAAGGCAGGCAATGCAGAGACACCATGGCCCAAGCAGAGGGGGTGCAAGGCAGGCACAGGCAGGGGGCCTGGGGGCAGATGGGGGGGTGGAGAACCGACAGCCCTGCCTAGACCTGAGGACTGTGGACCCCACACGTTTGAAGGCTGCCCTCCTCCACCAGGCTGGCACTGCCCGGGCACCCTGTGGGAGGCCCAGCTCCTCCACCTGCCCTGAGCCAGGTCCAGCCTCACAAAGGCCCCTCCACCCAGGACTCCCGACCATGCAGACCCCTGGTAGAGGGCAGGAAGCTGGGGTCTGGGACCCAGCCGGGACGTGGAGATGAGGCCTGTGAGGGAGCAGATGAAGTGTGGGTGGCCCTGGGACCCTGGGCAAGTCCCCAAGGAACTTCCAGGATCCCATATAAGCCCCTGAGCCAGCTAAGTGAAGGGGGGCCTTAGGGAAGGAAGCAGAACCCAAGGAAGCAGGAGGAGCCTCCAAGAGGCCTGGCCCCTCAAACCTGCTCCTGTTGGGGAAGCTCAGGCGTGGATGGGTGAAAAGCAGGGGGACCCACCTGGGGGGAGGGGGCAGCAGACAGAGCAGCCAGGCGGGCAGCAGAGCAGGGACACGCACACACGGCTCACCACCAGCACCCCCTTTAATAAAACATGGGGGGTCGTGTGACAGGAAGAAGGGGGTGAAATAGGACCATTTACAACCACAGAAAAACCTCTGTACATGTCTAGCGCCTGGCAGAGGGGGGCAGCAGGGCAGCAGCGGGCCGGAGCAGCCCTATTTGTAGAGGATATCGTAGTGTCCAGGCCGGTAGAGAAGGTAGACCTTGGGCTCGGAGCCCTCAGGGAAGATGTGCGGGTTGGTGGTGCCGCCCTCGCCGCGGTCCATGTACTCCACCTGGATGGACACACTGAGGGCCTGGGCCAGCGCGATGATGTGGATGTGGTCGCTCTCCTTGCACATGGGCTCCACCTCCTGTGGCACAGGTGCGGATCAGGCCCCGGTCTCCGCACCCCGCCCCAGGCCCTGTGGACCCACTGCACTCCCCAGGCCAAGAGAAAAGGGGAGGGGGATGGCACCTGCTGGCAGAACTCCTTGACAGTCCGCCCACCCTCGATGAAGTGCTCGAAGAACTTGCTCTCGCGCTGCAGGTAGCCCGAGGTGAGCAGCCGCAGGTAGACCACGAGGTAGTCAGAGGTGCTCTGGTCATTGAAGGAGGCCAGCAGGTCGGCGACAGAGGTCTGCTTCTCTACCTGCTCAATCAGGTCCATGAACTGCAGCCACGGAGGGAGAAAGGGCAAGATGAGGGGGAGGAGATGGGTGGTCCTCACCAGGGGAACCCCTCCACCCTGGCCCAGCCCAAGACAGGTGCCAGGGCTCACCGTGTTGTGGAAATCCTCAATTGTGAATTCAGTGAAGCCCTGGGACACCAGGTCCTCCTTGCTCTTGGCAGACACAGCCTTGAACCTGGGGGTGGGAGGGAAAGGCGGGCCCAGCATGGGCTCCTTGACCAGCCCAGACGCCAGGGCCCAGACAGCACCACCCCGCCTGGCAAGGCCAGAGTCCAGCCCATCGCCTGCCCTCAGGTGGAGCTGCACCTCCTACTCGCCCAGGGAGGAGGGAGACACCCACCTGCCTCAGTGCCCACCCTTCTCACCGCTGCAACTCCTTGCTGTCATCCAGCAGCGCCTCCAAGTGGGAGAATCCGAAAGCCCGATAGAAACAGTTGCCGTCAGGCCTGGTCTTGCGGATGTACGAGTACTTTTTGTGGAGGTCCTGCAGAGACAGCCCCACCCTGACAGGTTAACATCAGGCCAGAACTGGGGCTGGCCCAGGAAATGTCCCCCAGCAAAGGTCACACTACAAAAGATGGCAAATGAGCTCCCAGCAGCCACCTGCCACCCTGGGCCCCTGAAACAGGCTGCTGAATGTGGTAATGGGAGCAGCCCACTGCCCAGAGTCCTCCCAAAAAGCAGCAGGAAGCTGGGCACTTAAGGACAAACTAGCTGCATGGGTCACTAAAGTGCTGCGGGGCCTGTACAACAACGGGTGAGTGAATCTGTCCTTGACCAATGCGTCTTCTCCAGTCTTTCAGCCCAAGAGAACTTCAGCGCAAGCAAGTCAGGGCCAGGGTGGAGTGCTG
This sequence comes from Rhinopithecus roxellana, assembly GCF_007565055.1. NCBI lineage: Eukaryota > Metazoa > Chordata > Mammalia > Primates > Cercopithecidae > Rhinopithecus > Rhinopithecus roxellana. The sequence continues at coordinate 11,212,063 of NC_044563.1, read as the reverse complement.
GGCTCCACACCTCAGCCAGGCAGCTGGGGCCCTCTGCACAGCCCAGCTCAGCCCCACTCCCGCCACGCTGAGAAGAGTTCCCCCACCTCCAGGCCTTGCCCACAGCCCTCCTGGGGCTAGAAACAGCCTCCCTCCTCTACTTGTTTTTTTGAGACGGAGTTTTGATCCTGTTGCCCAGGCTGCAGTGCAGTGGCGCAACCTTAGCTCACTGCAACCTCCACCTCCCGGGTTCAAACGATTCTCCTGCCTCAGCCTTCCAAGTAGCAGGGATTACAGGTGCCCACCCACCATGCACACTTCACCTGGCAAGCACACTTCACTCCCCTGGCCTGGGGACCCTACCCATCTTGCTCCCACCCCCAGCTGATGACCTTGTCTTTTTTCCTCAGCCCCCACCAGCACATCTGCCCTTGGCCTCCTCCCACAATCCTCAGAGGATTTGTTCCAGCTGCCACCTAAGCTGCCTCTCCACTCCACACTAGCCCACCCCCACCCTCAGGTTCAAGCACATCATTCCAAGCTGGGTGCCATGGCTCACGCCTGTAATCCCAACACTTTGGGAGGCCAAGGTGGGAGGACTGCTTAAGCCCAGGAGTTCGAGACCAGCCTGGGCAACACAGTGAGACCCCCGTCTGTCTCTAAAAAAAAAAAAAAAAGGTGGCTAGGCATGGTGGCTCACACCTGTAATCCCAGCACTTTGGGAGACCAAGGTGGGTGGATCACCTGAGGTCGGGAGTTCGAGACCAGCCTGACCAACATGGCGAAACTCCATCTCTACTAAAAATACAAAATTAGCTGGGCATGGTGGTGCATGCCTGCAATCCCAGCTACTCGGGAGGCTGAAGCAGGAGAATCACTTGAAACCAGGAAGCAGAGGATGCAGTGAGCAGAGATTGTGCCATCGCACTCCAGCCTGGGCGACAGAGCAAAACTCCATCTTGAAAAAATAAGTTAGTTGCACATGGTGGTGCATCCTGTGGCCCCAGCTACTCGAGAGGCTGAGGTCGGAGGACTGTGTGGGCCCAGGAGGTCGAGGCTGCAGTGAGCTGTGATGGCACCACTGCACTCTAGCCTGGGTGACAGAGTGAGACCCTATCTCAAAAAAAAGAAGCATCAACCCAGTAAATTTCCCGATCATCAATTTTTCCCTCCCTACTGGTTTAGACCCAACAGCATATACACATTCGGCTACTTCTTTAAAAGGAAGGGAATCTTGGACTTTACGTTTCTATCTGGCTACCCTTCAATTTCTCTACTTTCTTTACAGGAAAACTCCTAATGAAGCTGTCCTTGCTGCCTCCACCTCTTTTCACCCTCGGGAGGCTTTTGCTTTAGCCAAGGTCAGCTGAACGCCCTCAATAAGAGGGGCAAACCCACCCCCCACCCGCACTGGCCCCTTAGCAGAACTGAGGCCACTGGCCATGGCCCTGCCTAGATGTCTCCTTTCCTGGGCTGGCGCCCCCACCCTGTCCTTGTCGTCCTCCTGCCTCCAAGGCCACTCCTCATCTCTCTAAGTTCTGAGGATCAGGGAAGCCACCAAACCATACAGCACCCTTCAAGACATGGTGTGTCACCTGCAAGAAAACAGTCACTGAGGCCGGGGTGGTGGCTCACGCCTATAATCCCAGCACTTTGGGAGGCCGAGGCAGGCAGGTATCAAGGTCAAGAGATCGAGACCATCCTGGCCAACATGGTGAAACCCCGTCTCTACTCAAAATACAAAAATTAGCTGGGCATGGTGGCACATGCCTGTAGTCCTAGCTACCTGGGAGGCTGAGGCAGGAGAATCACTTGCAAGTGTCGCCTGGCGACAGAGCGAAACTCCGTTCCAAAAAAGAAAAAAGGAAAACAGTCACTGCACACTTAGCCACTGTGCCTGCCATGTGACCACAGGCGTGAGGGCTGTCTCCGGTGTGCCTGCCCTGCCCTGCTCAGGCCTGGGACAGCTTCCACTTTTCCTTTTTTCTGGGCTGGAGTGCAGTGGCAAGACCACGGCTCACTGCAGCATCAACTTACCGAGCTCAAGCGATTCTCCCACCTCAGATTTCAGCGTAGCTGGAACTACAGGTGTGCACCGCCGCGCCCATTTAATTGTTGTATTTTTTGTAGAGACAGGATTTCGCCACATTGCCCAGGCTGGTCTCAAACTCCTGGGCTCAAGTAATCTGACTGCCACAGCCTCCCAAAGTGCTGCACCCGGCCAGCTTCCTCTTTTAAACTACACTCACTCCCATGGCTAGGTACAGTGGCTCACACCTGTAATCCCAGTTTTGGGAGGCCAAGGTGGGAGGATCAAGTTGAAGGCCAGCCTGGGCAACACAAGACCTCGTCTCTACAAAAACTTAAATTATACTTGCTCTCTTAACGACGTCAGTCTCAAGCAATTTTTTTTTTTTTTTTTTTTTTTTTTTTTGAGACAGTTTCGCTCTGCTGTCCAGGCTGGAGTGCAGTAGCGCGATCTCGGTTCACTGCAACCTCCGCCTCCTGGGTTCAAGCAATTCTCCTACCTCAGCCTCCAGAGTAGCTGGGATTACAGGCATGTGCCACTATACCTGGCTAATTTTTTTGTATTTTTAGTAGAGACGGCGTTTCACCATGTTGGCCAGGCTGGTTTTGAACTTCTGACCTCACTCCCTAGCCAAGGGCTTCTCAAGGATTTAAATAGCCCCAAGTGTGAATCTCAACTTGCAACTCCAACTGCGATCCTCATATTTACCAGCCTCAGCACACCTCCTCTGAACTGTCCAACAGGTATTTCCACTGAGTGCAGCTGAGATCAACCTCTGAACAACTGCTCCTCCCCAAGGCTGCCCCACCTCAGTCACCCACAGCACCCAAAGCCTTGTAGTCACTGCGGACTCCATCACCATATCCATCCCTTCAATGTCTGGTATCCAACTGCTTCTCACTCCTCACCACCACCACCCGCTGCCCGCCTCCAGCAGATTTTACTGCACAAGCCTCCTGGCAGTGTCCCTGCCTCCACCTCACCCTCTGGAGTCTATTCTCACCCCAGCATGAGAATGGCCAGGGTCGGCTTAGCGTGATGGCTCAGGCCTGTAATCCCAGCACTTTGGGAGGTCAAAGTGGGTGGATCATTTGAGATCAGGAGTTCAAGACCAGCCTAGCCAATATGGTGAAACCCCGCCTCTACTAAAAATACAAAAATTAGCCGGGCATGGTGGTGGGCATCTGTAATCCCAACTACTCAGGAGGCTGAGGCAGGAGAATCGCTTGAACCCGGGAGGTGGAGATTGCATTGAGCCGAGATGGTGCCAGTGCACTCCAGCCTGGGTGACAGGGCAACACTCTGTCTCAAAAAAAAAAAGTGACCAGAGTCACCTGCTAGATGCACCCCATCTTCCTCAGAGTCCTTTCTCTTGCCACAACACCCCCCGCCACGGCCCTGCTCAGTTCCCCAGCCCCAACCCCTCATTCTGCACCAGCCACACTGGCCTCCATGCTGGCCTCAAACCATCCAGGTGCCCTCTTGCCTCAGGCCTAGGCAGGCACTGCTCTCGGACACCTGGGACTTGCTCCCCGGCCTTTTTCTGTTCATTACTCAAATACCACCTCATCAGCAAGGCCTTCACCAAGCCCTGTTTAAAATGGCAAATGCTCCCACTCCCAATCCCCCCCCCCCTTTTTTTTTTTTGAGGAGTTTTGCTCTGTTCACTTTAGACTGGAGTGCAGTGGTAAAATCTCAGCTCATTGCAACCTCTACCTCCCAGGTTCAAGGGATTCTCCTGCCTCAGCCTAAGCAGCTGGGATTACAGGAATGCACCACCACACCTGGCTAATTTCGTAATTTTAGTAGAGACGAGGTTTCACCATGTTGGTCAGGCTGGTCTTGAACTCCTGACCTCAGGGGATCCACCTGCCTCAGCCTCCCAGAGTGCTGGGATTACAGGCATGAGCCATGGTGCCCAGCCCCAATCCCCATTTCCTTTTTATTTTTCTCCACAGCACTCACCGCCTTCTGATACCCCACATGTCCCAGAGCCCTCTTTGGCTTATCATGTCTTTCCACCCTGAACTGTAAGCTTTGTGAGGGCAGGACTTTTTCGGTTTAGTCATCACTCTATCTTCAGTACCTAAAACAGCACGTGGACCACAGTCCGTGCTCAATAAATGTTAAATGAGTAGCACACCAGGACCACAAAGAGCCCAAATCATTGCTGCTACTGTAACAGCCACCATGGCCATTCTGAGCCCACACTCTGTGCCAGGCACTTGGCACAGGGCGAATAAACATCATCCTAATTGATCCTCACAAGAGCCATTTATAGAGAGGGGAGCTCTCTGTAACCAGGCCTGCTTGGGCTCTGCTGCCACAGCTGTCTCTGCCCAGGGAGAAAAGGTGGGCTCAGGCACAGCACAGAATGCAGGTGCTGGGGGACAGAGAGAGGCCTCTTAGACAGCATGCTCTGGACATCCAAATGTTTGATGACTCCGTGGGAAGAACCTGGGGCCCAGCCTGTCCACTTTACCAGGGTGGTCTAGTACAACCGGCCGGCCTTGGCATGGGTGTCCCGCTGGAGGACAGTGACATAAGAGGAATGAATGAATGAAGCTCACCCCCTGTATGGGGAGAGGAGGGGATTTGCAACCCGCTGCTTACAACCCGTGGTAACATCTCCTTCAACCCTCACACTTGCCCGGTGAGGAAGACAATGTCCCCGCCCAGAGAGAAGAGAAGGGGATCCAAGAGCTTCAGGGTGTTGCCCGAGATCACACAGCTCAAAGTGGTGAGGTCAGGACTGGAACCCAGGCCCATCGGGCTCCAAAGCCAGTGCCTTCATCTCTCCACAGGCACCCTGAGGAAATCCAGCTCCCTAAGGAGGGGGTCTCAGTAGATCACAGGGCACAGAACTCACACAGCTGGATCTGGCCTGCAAGTGTGTTTGGCCCACACATTTAAAATTTGAATTAGCTGCCAACTATTAGATGTCAGGAGCTGTGGTTACCTCTGGCTTCTCTAGGAAAAACAGATCTGGAGACAATGGCGTTACAGGTATGGACACTCCCATTTCCCCCAGGGGTCTCTGCTCTCTATTATTGTCTGGCTGATACTGAGCTGTGCTGCCCTCCTTGTTCACCACCTGACTTCCTGGCCACCTTCAATCACCTGGGTTACCTACCTGGCCATGGAGGCCTCCCCTACAGATAGAGGATTCTAAGCATCTGTGATCTTTCAGGGGAAGAGAAACACTTACTAAACATCTACACTGAGCCTACCAGATACTATTTCCACACACCCAATTGTCACATTTTTTTTTTTTTTTTTTTTAAAGAGACAAGTCTCACTGTCACCCAGGCTGGAGTGCAGTGGTACAATCGTGGCTCAACTTCTTGGGCTCAAGTGATCCTCCAACCTCAGCCTCTTGAGCACTACAGGCATGTGCTACCATGCCCAGTAATTTTTTGATTTAGAGAGACAAGGTCTCACTGCGTTGCCTGGGCTGGTCTTGAACTCCTGGGTTCAAGTGATCCTCTGGCCTCAGCCTAGCAAAGTGCTAGGATTCCAGGCTCAAGCCACCATGCCTGGCCCCATTTCACATGTCAACCTCCCAGCTCACAGACCTGGAAAGTGGGTGGTGAAGTTTGCCTCCGTTTGAATGATGCAGCAGGGCCCTTCCAGGAAATCTGTGGCCCCTTGACCCCACTGCTGCCTGCCTCTCCACAAAGATCCAGGAGGCAGGCTATGGGAAACAGCCTTCCCGCAACCATTCTGCCCCACTGAGCACCAGCCTGTTCAGCCCCCGTATAGGCACCGAGATCATCAGCTCCTGCCCAGCCTGCACCTCCCTCAATCTCACAATCATCCTACGGGAAGATGCTTTTTTTCTTTTTTCTTGAGATGGAGTCTTACTCTGTCGCTCAGGCTGAAGTACAGTACGGGATCTCTGCTCACTGCAACCACCACCTCCCAGGTGCAAGCAATTCTCCTGCCTCAGTCTTCCCAATAGCTGGAACTATAGGCGCTCACCACCACTCCCAGTTAATTTTTGTATTTTTAGTACAGATGGGGTTTCGCCATGTTGACCAGGATGGTCTCGAACTCCTGACCTCAGGTGATCTGCCCACCTCAACCTCCCAAAGTGCTGGGATTACAGGCATGAGCCACCGTGCCCGGCCAAAAGATGCTTTTATTGTCCCTGTTTTATAGATGAGAACACCCATTTTAGAGACACTAAAGGACTTGCCAAGGATACAGCTGTTGAGTAGCAGAGTCTAGATTTGAATCAATGTCTTTTTTTTGTTGTTGTTTTCTTTGAGACAGTCTTCTTCTGTTGCCCAGGCTGGAGTGCAGTGCTGCAATCTTGGCTCACTGCAAACTCCGCCTCCCAGGTTCAAGCAATTCTCTGCCTCAGCCCTGTGAGTAGCTCGGATTACAGGCGCCCACCGCCACGCCCGGCTAATTTTTGTATTTTTAGTAGAGATGGGGTTTCACCATGTCGGCCAGGCTGGTCTCAAACTCCTGACATCAGGGGATCCGCCCACCTCGGCCTCCCAAAGCGCTGGGATTACAGGTGTGAGCCACCGTGCCCGGCCCCCCCCTTTTTTTTTTTTTCCTGAGATGAAGTTTTGCTCTTGTCACCCAGGTTGGAGTGCAATGGTGCAATCTTGGCTCCCTATAACCTCCGCCTCCAAGGTTCAAGCAATTCTCCTGCCTCAGCCCGGGTGTAGCTGGGATTACAGGCGCCTGCCACCATGCCCAGCTAATTTTTGTATTTCTAGTAGAGATGGGGTTTCACCATGTCGGCCAGGCTGGTCTCCAACCCTGACCTCAGGGGATCCGCCCACCTCGGCCTCCCAAAGCGCTGAGATTACAGGTGTGAGCCACCGTGCCCGGTCCCCCCCTTTTTTTTTTTTTCCTGAGATGAAGTTTTGCTCTCATTGCCCAGGCTGGAGTGCAATGGTGCGATCTTGGCTCCCTATAACCTCCACCTACTGGGTTCAAGCATTGAATCAATGTGTTTTTGAGGCCCCAGCCTGCGCACTTCAAGAACCAGCAAGGCCGGGCGCGGTGGCTCACACCTGTAATCCCACCACTTTGGGAGGCCGAAGTAGGCGGATCACAAGGTCAGGAGATCAAGACCATCCTGGTTAACAAGGTGAAACCCCATCTCTACTAAAAAATACAAAAAATTAGCTGGGTGGCCGGGCGCGGTGGCTCAAGCCTGTAATCCCAGCACTTTGGGAGGCCGAGACGGGCGGATCACGAGGTCAGGAGATCGAGACCATCCTGGCTAACACGGTGAAACCCCGTCTCTACTAAAAAATACAAAAAACTAGCCGGGCGACGTGGCGGCTCCTGTAGTCCCAGCTATCCGGGAGGCTGAGACAGGAGAATGGCGTGAACCCGGGAGGCGGAGCTTGCAGTGAGCTGAGATCCGGCCATAGCACTCCAGCCTGGGCAACAGAGCGAGACTCCGTCTCAAAAAAAAAAAAAAAAAAAAAATTAGCTGGGTGTGGTGGCGGGCGCCTGTAGTCCCAGCTACTCGGGAGGCTGAGGCAGGAGAATGGCATGAACCCTGGAGACAGAGCTTGCAGTGAGCCAAGATCGCGCCACTACACTCCAGCCTGGGCGACAGAGCAAGACCCCCATCTCAAAAAAAAAAGAAAGAACCAGTAACGAGAGGTGTCCTCCAACACCCCATTCCCTCAGGTGACAGACCCAGCAGGAAGCACGTCTGAAGCAGGCACCCTCCTGCCCCATCCCCAGGGTGCTTCCCACCCACTCTGGCCAGGCTCCCACCTTGATCTTCTGTTGATAGATGTTGTCATCTTCAGCATACTCCTTGTATAGGACCGAGAGCTCCAGCCGCTCTGACACCAGAGGGTTCTGCACAGCAATCTGGAGGAGGCAGGGATCTGTCATGTCCCAGCAGGGAGACGGAGTGACCCATGCCTAACAGCCAGAATAACTACAAAAGGGCTGGGCTGGTCACCCAGTGACATAGCAACCCCCAGAAAAGCACCAGTACCTAGCATAGCCTAGGAAGGAGGGAGCTTCCAAAGTAGAGACAGACAACAGGCCTCAAGCCCAGCCTATGCATTTCCACAATGGGGCTGCTGGCCACTGACTCCCTTGCCCACTGCAGCCCCTCACCTCTTGCTGAATTCGGTCCTGCTGAGCCATGATGGCTTCATCATAGGCCAGACAGTTAACACCTGGGAAAAGGAAAAAAGCCAAGGATTACAGGGGGTCCTGGCCGTCTCCACTGCAGGCAGTTGGGCCAGGGACAACAGCAGCCCAGGGGCAGGAGGACAGGCTTAGAATCTGGAAACAGGTGGGTTACATTCTGCTCCACTTCCACTGTGTCATCTTGGCAAAGTCCCTTCCCCTTCTGGGTTTTCATTTCCTCATCTTTAAAATGAAGGGGCACAGGTGCACCGTGGTACCCCTAAGGTGCACTCTTCCAGCTCTGACACCCTCTTCCTCCCGTTAACATCACTTCCCAGCAGCCTGGGCATGTTCTGGGGCCAGGCGTGGTCTCTTGCAGAAAGTAGGACGAGGAGGCAGAGTCCTGGGCTGGAGGAGAGCTTCCTGTGAGCCTGCACTTTACTCCATCACCGCCTTCATCCTCTTGTGGTGCTGGATATTGTTAATGGTGCCCATTTTACAATTAACAAAATAAATGCAGAGAGGTGAAGCAATCTGCCCAAGGTCACAACTAGCAAAGACCTGTGGTCAAACCCAGGTTTGTCTAATTCCAGGCTGACCTCTTCAGCACAATACCTATCCTTGGCTACCACATGGCTGAGACCTTTCCTCAACTGTAAAATGGGGCGAGTACCCCCACCTTTCTTAGAGGCATACCAGCACGTGCTCTAGGATTATTAGTCAGCTGGGCAGCTCCACCCTGTCAACCCCACGGTGAGCAGCTATCAGTGAGTAGCCACGACACCTGAATTTGAGTCCTGGCTCTCTCTCAATGTCATCGTGAACAAGTCCCTTCCAGGACCCAGTTTTCCCACTTCTCGTTCCCACAAGTGTTCGGTGAGAATGAGGTGTGTGTGCTGAATGACTTTTAAGGTCAACCCTTTTGGGGCTCGCCATCCCAAATTCTTGGCTGGGCGTCGACCTACCCTTTTCGCACTGCTTTGCAAAAGAGCTGTCCCTGCCACCCAATGACCTAAGCGGTCCCCAGGGCCCAACTCACAGGCGGGAAAAGACAGTGGGACCACTTTTTAAAGGCCCATCTCCTCAGGAGACTAACAATGCCTAGGCAGGTGGAAAGGGGCTGCAAGGCCAGAAGAGGCGGCTCTACCAGAAAAAGTCGCAGGCCTCAGGGACAGATCCCGCGGCCCCTCACATCCCAGGGCCGCCTGCGACATCCCGAACGGCCCGCCCGGACCTTTGTGCTCCGTAGCCCAGCGAAACTTGAGGCCGTCAAGGCGTGGGTCGCCGCTGGAGCAGGCCGGGGGGCTCGGCCCTGGCCTAGGCCTCAGCCTGATTGCGAGGACCGGGGCGGGAGGGCTCGGGGCCCCTGGAGCCAGGAGTCCAGGGGCCGGGCAGAGGGCGGGGCGGCCCAGGCCCCGCCCCGGGCGCGCACGATGGAGAAGGGCCGCCGGCCTTGGCCCGCCTCGCCCGTCCTCCCTCCCGGCCGGGGGTCGCTGCGGTGGCTCCTTCCATTGTGAGGGGGAGGGGAGGCAGCGGAGGTGGAGGAAGGGACCCCCCGCGCACCTCGACCGCAGGGCCCGCAGCCCTGCCTCCCCTCCCTCCTCGGGAGCAGCTGGCCCGGCATCGCCCCCACTAGCCTGGGCCGGACATCCCTCCTTGGATCTGTACCTTCGGAGTCGCTGCCCAGCGGCTCCTGCTTCTGCTGCTGAGGTTCCTCCGCCGCCATCTTTAAACAGCGCCGCACTGCCGACCGCTTCCGGGTTGCCAATTGCCCTCCTCCCGGAAGTGAGCCCCTCCTCGTGGCCCCGCCTTGGCAACGGCCCTAGCAACGGGATCCCCTTAGGCGTTGTCAAGGAATCGGCTTCCACTCCAGTGGCAGGTGCTGGCACGCCAGGCCCACCGACCTGAGACCTGTAGGAGAGGCCGGCCGCCCCGGGTCCGCATCTCCACCCCACACAGTGGTTTGGCTTCATCTTCCCAGCCTCCCAAAGTTCCCAGTGGTGATTGCAGAGCCTCCTGGAGCCAATTCCGTTTTCTTTTCCCTGGAGTTTGAACCGCGGATCGTGTTATTGAGAGAAGTAGGAAGGTGAAATTAAAATCACCAATGGCAGCATTCCTGCTACGGGCTTCGGCACGCACAGCATGCGACCATTGCTGCAGTGCGGAGCGGCATCTGGCCCAGGAGACAGGAAGTCGGCCAACGCCGGGGCGCCCGCGGAGCCCCACATCGTGGCCCCACGGAGCCTGGGTTCTCTGCCGGCTTTGGTGAGCTGCTTCCGCCAGGGAGACGGCGTCCCTTGGTGTCAAGTCCAAAGCCTCAGGACCTAACTTTGGGCTCTGTGTCCTGGTTGTGACAAAGCAGGGCCTTTAAAAAAAAGAAAGAAAGAAGGAAGAAAAGAAAGGGTCTCACTATGTTGCAGAGGGTAAGCTCGAACTCCTGGGCACAAGCGATCTTCGGGCCCTGCCTGAAGAGTAGCTGAGATTCCAGCCACGAGCCACCACTGAAGCAGGGTCTTTATAAAAGCAAAGACTTCACAAAAAAGGAAAATAATGGTTGCCAAGAGTCAAGTAGAGGTGCTGGAGGGAAGTGGATGTAGCTATGAAAGGGAAAGTCTGGATTCTTGCGAAGGTGGAAATGCGCAATACCCTGACTGTGTCAGTATTCTGGTGTAGGCTTTACTACATTTTTGCAAGATGTTAGTGGGGGCAGGGGAGACTGAGTAAAGGATACATGGAATCTTTATAATTTATTTAAGTTCCCTGTGAATTATCTAAAAATTACGTTTAATTTTTGTTTGGGTTTTTTTTTTTTTTTTTTTTTTTTTTGAGACGGAGTCTCGCTCTGTCACCCAAGCTGGAGTGCACTGGCCAGATCTCAGCTCACTGCAAGCTCCGCCTCCCGGGTTCACGCCATTCTCCTGCCTCAGCCTCCCGAGTAGCTGGGACTACAGGCGCCCGCCACCTCGCCCGGCTAGTTTTTTGTATTTTTTAGTAGAGACGGGGTTTCACCGTGTTAGCCAGGACGGTCTCGATCTCCTGACCTTGTGATCCGCCCGCCTCGGCCTCCCAAAGTGCTGGGATTACAGGCTTGAGCCACCGCGCCCGGCCGTTTGGTTTTTTTTTTTAAGACAGTCTCGCTGTCGCCCAGGCTTTAGTGCAGTGGCGCGATCTCAGCTCACTGCAACCTCCACCTCCCCAGTTCAAGCAATTCTCCTGCCTCAGCCTCCCGAGTAGCTGGGACCCACGCCCGGCTAATTTTTTGTATTTTTAGTAGAGACGGGGTTTCACCATGTTGGCCAGGATGGTCTCAATCTCCTGACCTCGCAATCCGCCCACCTTGGTCTCCCAAAGTTCTGGGATTACAGGCGTGAGCCACCGCGCCCAGCCACGTTTAATTTTTCAAATGGCAAAGATGGCTGGGTCTGGTGGGTTATGCCTGTAATCCCAGCGTTTTGGGAGGCCAAGGTGGGAGAATTGCTTGAGCCCAGGAGTTGGAGACCAGCCTGGGCAACACAGGGAGACCCACCCCTGCATCTCTACAAAAAATATTTTTAAAAAAAGAAAAAAAAAATGGCCGGGTCTTTTTATCACCAGCATCCTTTAGCACTTAAGGAGGCTGCCTCAGTCCATCCCAAACAGCCTCATCGGGTCCTGCAAGGACAGGAGTGGAGTATGACCAAACGGTTTCATTAGTTGGCGCCAGTTCTGGAGCAGATGCAGCTGGTACCTGGGTTCACCAAACTCAGCCCACCCTGACCTTCTCACAGCAAGGTTTCTCACACAAGCAAGATGTAAAATGCCACATCTTACACATTATGCAGCAACATTACACATTACTATTTATTGGGTCATTAGACCTTTGGGGTTGCTTCCAAACTCAAGAAAACAAAAGGTCCCTCCATGTGGACCCCATGGCTGTCAAACTGTTCATTCCTTTTCCCTTTTCCCTTTTTGAACCATGAAATCCATAACCGCCAGTCAGACCCGCAACAGCAGGAGAGAAATGGTACCAAATGAAGGGCAAAGATTTTGATAACAAAGATATTTATTTCTATTTGGCTTTTTAAAATCTTCAAAATAGTTCTATCCCTTCCCCCCTTACCTGGACTAGGGGGTCCATGCAGTGGAGCTGGGATTGGGACTAACGACAGGACAGGGAACAGCTGCTCTGGAGAGTGGAAGGGACGCCCTGTGGTGGCTCAGTGCTGGCCTGCAGCCAGGCTGCCAGTGCTGCCAGTGCCAAGTGAATGCCTCCTCCTACTGAAGGCTGTGGGTCTTTTTTTTTTTTTTGAGACAGAGTCTCGCTGTTGCCCAGGCTGGAGTGCAATGGCGCCACCTCGGCTTACTGCAAACTGCGCCTCCTGGGTTCAAGCAATTCTCTTGCCTCAGCCTCCCTCATAGCTGGAATTACAGGCGTGCTCTATCACACCCGACTAATGTTTGTGTTTTTGGTAGAGACAAGCTTTCACCATGTTGGCCAGGCCGGTCTGGAACTCTCGACCTCAAATGATCCACCCACCTCGGCCTCCCAAAGTGCTGGGATCACAGGCATGACCCACTGTGCCCGGCCAAGGCTGTGGGTCTTGAAAAACAGACTTGCACTCTTCATATACAAAGGGCATCTAAGTGAGAACACCCTCTCCCAATTATAGCCCAGCTTTATCAGGAGCGGAAGGACACAGTCCGAGGCTCCTAAGCCTTACCCTCCTAGTCAGGCAGAAGGGGAAGGAAATGGCCAGAGGGAAGCTTTGGCTCTTAGTCCAGCCCAATGATGGTCAACTTTTACCCAGGTCTCTTTCTGTTTGTTTGTTTTTTTTGAGATGGGGTTTCGCTCTTGTTGCCCAGGCTGGAGTGCAATAGCGTGATCTCGGCTCACCGCAACTTCTGCCTCCCGGGTTCAAGCGATTATCCTGCTTCAGCCTCCCAAGTAGCTGGGATTACAGGCATGCAGCACCATGCCCAGCTAATTTTGTATTTTCAGTAGAGACGAGATTTTTCCATGTTGTTCAGGCTGGTCTTGAACTCCTGACCTCAGATGATCCGCCCACCTCGGCCTCCCAAAGTGATGAGATTACAGGTATGAGCCACCACATCCGGCATTGCCCAGCTCTTTTCAATGACGGTTTATTTGGTGGTCAATAACTGTTCTCTTGGCCAGGCACAGTGGCTCACTCCTGTATCCCAGCATTTTAGGAGGCCAAGGTGGGCAGATCACCTGAGGTCAGGAGTTCACGACCAGCCTGGCCAACATGGCTAAACCTCGTCTCTACCAAAAATATAAAAATTAGCTGGCTGTGGTGGTGCATGCCTGTAATCCCAGCTACTCAGAAGGCTGAGGAACAAGAATAGCTTGAACCTGGGAGGCAGAGGTTGCAGTGAGCTGAGATCAAGCCAGTGTACTCTAGTCTGTGTGACTGAATGAGACTCCATCTAAAAATAATAATAATAAATAAGTAGCCGGGCGCGGTAGCTCAAGCCTGTAATCCCAGCACTTTGGGAGGCCGAGACGAGCAGATCACAAGGTCAGGAGATTGAGACCATCCTGGCTAACACGGTGAAACCCCGTCTCTACTAAAAAATACAAAAAACTAGCCGGGCGAGGTGGTGGACGTCTGTAGTCCCAGCTACTTGGGAGGCTGAGGCAGGAGAATGGCGTAAACCCGGGAGGCGGAACTTGCAGTGAGCTGAGATCCGGCCACTGCACTCCAGCCTGGGCGACAGAGCGAGACTCCGTCTCAAAAAAAAATAAAATAAAATAGAATAAATAAATAAATAAGTAAATAACTGTTCTCTTATCCCCATTCCATCTGTCCTGTTAATTTTACCGTGTGAGGATTTTGGTTCTCTATCCTGAAGCATCTAAACCCACCTGCAGGCCGAGCACGGTGGCTCACACCTGTAATCCCAGCACTTTGGGAGGCTGAGATGGGTGGATCACCTGAGGTCAGGAGTTCGAGACCAGCCTGGCCAACGTGGTGAAACCCTGTCTCTACTAAAAATACAAAAAATTAGCCGGGTGTGGTGGCAGGCACCTGTAATCCCAGGTGCTGGGAAGGCTGAGGCAGGAGAATCGCTTGAACCCGGGGGATGCAGGTTGCAGTGGGCCGAGATCATGCCACTTCACTCCAGCCTGGGTGAAAGAGTGAGACTCCGCCTCAAAAAATAAAATAAATCCTTGGCCAGGCACGGTGGCTCACACCTGTAATCCCAGCACTTTGGGAGGCCGAGGCAGGTGGATAATGAGCTCAGGAGTTTGAGACCAGCCTGGTCAAGATGGTGAAACCCCATCTCTACTAAAAACACAAAAATTAGCCAGGCACGGTGGCAGGCGCCTATAATCCCAGCTACTCAGGAGACAGAGGCAGGAGAATCACTTGAACCCAGGTGGCAGAGGTTGCAGTGAGCCGTGACTGCACCACTGCACTCCAGCTTGGGCAACAGAGTGAAATTGTCTTAAAATAAATTAATTAATTAAATTAAATTAGGCCGGGTGCGGTGGCTCAAGCCTGTAATCCCAGCACTTTGGGAGGCCGAGACGGGCGGATCACGAGGTCAGGAGATCGAAACCATCCTGGCTAACACGGTGAAACCCCGTCTCTACTAAAAAATACAAAAAACTAGCCGGGCGACGTGGCGGCGCCTGTAGTCCCAGCTACCTGGGAGGCTGAGACAGGAGAATGGCGTGAACCCGGGAGGCGGAGCTTGCAGTGAGCTGAGATCCGGCCATAGCACTCCAGCCTGGGTGACAGAGCGAGACTCCGTATCAAAAAAAAAAAAAATAAATAAATAAATAAATAAATTAATTAAATTAAATTAAATAAATAAAACCCACCTGCAGATTTGCCAGGAGCCCCTGGCACAGCCCCAGACATTTTTCTCTGCTCCCCAATTTGCCACCCTGGAAATGGTCCCATGCTGCTGGTCCTGGCTGTCAAGGGCCTGTAATGACACAGGCAGCACAGGCGCTTGGTTGAGGCTGCATGTCAGAGACAGTCACAGAGGTGACAGGCAGCAGCCAGAGTGCCAACATGGCACAGACGCCTCCTCACAGCAACCTGCCAGACTGGTACCTGCCCAGGCCCCACATCCATGTCCATGGGATTCCATCAGGTGGAGGGAGAGGAGGAGACCCCATAGTTGGACTCAGGGACTGTGAAACCTCAGCCTTAGAGGAAGTTTACACAACAGCCCAGAGGCCCCAAAGGGCCACATGGCTCCAGACCCACCCGATCTCTTCTGCCTCTGCCTCTTAGGGAAGGGAGCCAGGCTGAATGGACTAAGACAACAGGGGCATGGCATGGGCCCTGGAACAGCCACAGTCCTCACAGGAAGGCATGGCCAGCCAAAAGCCTTGAAGGGTGGGCCACCCATGGGGGTTAGGCGACCATTCTCGGTGCAGACTTGGGAGTCGGGCAGCTGCCCAGACAGCAGAAGTAGGGGCATGCTTGGCCCCCACATGAACCTTCCATCATACCCACAAGAGTCCCCAGACAGCAGCCCTGAAATCGTGGTCTAGGGAGGCTTTGATGGCAGCAAAGGCTGATGCGGCAGAGCAGTGTCTATACCTCAGGGCCATCAGTTGAGCTGTGAGTGACCTGCAGGATTCAGACCTTCTAAGGCCGAAAGCAAGCAGAGAGGCAGAGGCAATGCAGACAGAGCCCCTCCTAAGCAATTCACAGCGCCCCAGTCCTCGCTGGGGCACCCACTGTAAGTGCTGTATGTTCACTTCACTTTCCGCCTGCAGAGGGTCCCAGCAGCTGGTCCCAGCCCCTCCCCAGGGCCTCACAGCACCACATAACGCATTACTTTCCTTATTGCTTCGGTAACAAGTCACCACAAACCTAGTGGCTTAAAACAACACAAATTTATTCTCTTTCAGTTTTTTGGTTTGTTTGTTTGTTTTGAGACAGAGTCTCGCTCTGTCCCCCAGGCTGGAGTGCAGTGGTGCGATCTTGGCTCACCACAAGCCCTGCCTCTCAGTGCATGCCATTCTCCTGCCTCAGTCTCCTGAGTAGCTGGGACTACTCGTCTCAAAAAAAAAAAGGAAACTCAAGATAATGGGCTGGGCGCCGGGTCTCACGCCTGTGATTCCAGCACTTTGGGAGTTCAAGGTAGGAGGATCACCTGAAGTTAGGAGCTGGAGACCGGCCTGGCCAACATGGTGAAACCCTGTCTCTACTAAAAATACAAAAATTAGCCAGGTGTGGTGGCGGGTGCCTATAGTCCCACCTACTCAGGAGGCTGAGGCAGCAGAATCGCTTGAACCTGGGAGGCGGAGGCTGCAGTGAGCCAAGATCATGCCACAGCACTCCAGCCTGGGCAACAGAGCTAGATTCCATCTCAAAAGAAAAAAGAAAAGAAGAAGGCCGGGCGTGGTGGCTCATGCCTATTCCAGCACTTTGGGAGGCCGAAGCGGGTGGATCACCTGAGATCGGGAGTTCAAGACCAGCCTGACCAACATGGAGAAACCCCATCTCTACTAAAACACAAAATTAGCTGGGCGTGGGTCCCAGCTACTCAGGAGGCTGAGGCAGGAGAATCCCATGAACTCGGGAGGCAGAGGTTGCAATGACCCGAGGTCACACCATTTCACCCCAGCCTGGGCAACAACAGCGAAACTCCATCTCGAAAAAAAAAAAAAAAAAAGAAAAAGAAAAACTCAAGATAATACTTTTTCCAGTGCCACGTCCTTGCTGTGTGCAGCCCCGTGGCTATGAGACCAGCACCTCATCTGTGCCCACAGCCAGAGGAAAGCAGCCCTGAGCCAACCAAGGGCCAGGCCACTGAGGGCCCTCTACTCAGGAAGTGCAGGCCTGGGGAGAATGCCCCGGCCTCCCACACCGGCCTCCCACACCGCAGTGGCTGGCTGTGGTTGGTCCCCAGGGCCAAGGAGCTGCCAGCTAGGCCAGGAGATGGGCCTGAGAGGACAGGCAGGGGGCGCTCAGGTCCCTCCTCCACAGGGACTAATGTAAGCAGAAAAGCCTCCCAGAACCATGCACAGAACAAGGGGTGGTCTTGTGTGGGAGATGGCCATGAGACCCCTCCATCCAGAAACAAGGGAGTTGTTGAGGTACCAGTATGTGGCAGGTGGATTCTCCTAGGTCAGCACCCCATCCTGGCTCCAGATCCAACACGGACTCACTTCTCCCTGGCTGATGCTCCCACCGGGCACACCTGCAGCATTCTGAACCCCACCATGGGCAACACGTCCAGGCAGCTTCTCCCCGGCCCTCCAACCAGGCCCTGTCCCTTCAGCCTTAGATACAAAGTCTGGCTTGTGTGGAAGGAAAGGAGCCACCTAGGAGGCAGAGGACAATTTCCTAACGCTCGGGAAACAGCTATAGCAGAAGCTAAACCCACTACAGTATCGGGCACTGGGCCCCACAGGCTTCCCTGGGTATCACGCAGAAAAGCCAAGCAAGACCAGACTATGGCAGGAGAGTCGGGTCCACCCTCAGCTCTGTCAACATAAATCAGGAAACAGCCTGCAGAACAGGAGCTGGGAAGACCTGTGTTCAGACACCCAGGGCCTGAGGCCAACCATAGCCCTCCCCTCTCACCTGACATCTTTGCCCACTGTTCCGGGCACAGGCGTCCTGGCAGCCTCAGCTCCACAGGGGAGACTGAACCTGTGTCTGTTCAGAAATCAGCCGAGTGACCCCAGCAAAGAGGATGCAAAGGAAAGGTAAAGCCATGTCTTCCTCGAGGCTGGAACCCGGCAGGTCTAAGTGTTTCTTCCAGCTGCTGGCAATCAGGACTCCAGCTCAGCGCAGTGTTTCTGAACATCGCCCCTGCTGAGGTACTTCCTGCCCCTCACACACCAGGAGAATCACTGAGGACTCCTGGGGACAGAGGAATGGTAGATTCCCCAAGTCAAACAGGGGAGGAGAAAGGGAAGCTGGCAGATAGAACAAGGAAGGCCAATTAGTCCACAACCATGTATGGAAAGTATTGCAAGGAAAGGGGCCCCGGAGTTGACATTTAAAAAGCAAGCTGCAGCTGGCAGCGGTGGCTCACACCTGTAATCCCAGCACTTTGGGAGGCCGAGGCGGGCAGATATTGAGGTCAAGATATCCAGACCATCCTGGCCAACACGGTGAAACTCCGTCTGTACTAAAAATACAAAAATTAGCTGGGCGTAGTGGCACACGCCTGTAGTCCTAGCTACTCGGGAGGCTGAGGCAGGAGAATCACTTGAATCCAGGAGGCAGAGGTTGCAGTGAGCTGAGATCACGCCACTGCACTCCAGCCTGGCAACAAAGCAAGACTCTGCCTTAAAAAAAAAAAAAAAAAAAAAAAAAGCAAGCAGCCAGGCGCAGTGGCTCACGCCTGTAGTCCCAGCACTTTGAAAGGCTGAGGTAGGAGGATCACTTGAGCCCAGGAGTTCGAGATCAGCCTAGCCAACATTAAGACCCCATCACAATAACTTTTTTTTTTTTTTTTTTTTTTTGAGACAGGGTCTTGCTGTGTCGCCCAGGCTGGACTGCAGTGGCGCAATCTCTGCTCCCTGCAACTTCCGCCTCCTGGGTTCAAGCGATTCTCCTGCCTCAACCTCCCCAGTAGCTGAGATTACAGGCGTACACCACTATGCCCGGCTAATTTTTTTTTTTGTATTTTTAGTGGAGACAGCATTTCACCATCTTGGCTAGCTGGCCTCAAACTCCTGACCTCAGGTGATCCACCCACCTCAGCCTCCCAAAGTGCTGGGATTACAGACGTGAGCCACCGTGCCCAGCCAAGAAAATGTTTTAAGAAACTAGCCAGGCGGCCGGGCGCGGTGGCTCAAGCCTGTAATCCCAGCACTTTGGGAGGCCGAGACAGGCGGATCACGAGGTCAGGAGATCGAGACCATCCTGGCTAACATGGTGAAACCCCGTCTCTACTAAATATACAAAAAAAAAAAAAAAACTAGCCGGGCGAGGTGGCGGGCGCCTGTAGTCCCAGCTACTCAGGAGGCTGAGGCAGGAGAATGGCATGAACCCGGGAGGCGGAGCTTGCAGTGAGCTGAGATCCGGCCACTGCACTCCAGCCTGGGCAACAGAGCGAGACTCCGTCTCAAAAAAAAAAAAAAGAAACTAGCCAGGCATGGCTGGAAGTAGTGGCTCATGCCTGTAATCCCAGTACTTTGGGAGGCCGAGGTGGGTGGATCACGAGGTCAGAAGTTTGAGACCAGCCTGAACAACAGGGTGAAACCCTGTCTCTACTAAAAAAATAAAAATTAAAAAAAAATACCATTAACCGGGCATGGTGGCACATGCCTGGAATCCCAGCTACTCAGGAGGCTGAGGCAGGAGAATCACTTGAACCCAGGAGGCGGAGGTTGCAGTGAGCCAAGATCGCTCCAGTACACTCCAGCCTGGGCAACATAGCCAGACTCAGTCTCAAAAAAAGAAGAGGAAGAAACTAGCCAAGCATGGTGGTAGCACATGCCTATAGTCCCAGCTACTGGGGTATGACCTGTGGTGGGAGGATCACTTGAGCCTGGGAGGTCAAGACTGCAGTCAAAAGTCAAGGTTACAGAGCTGTGATTGCACCACTGCAGTCCAGCCTCAAAACAAAAAAAAGAAAAAAGAAAAAAAGGGCTGGGAGCAGTCTCTCACACCTGTTAATCCCAGCACTTGCGGAGGACGAGGAGGGTGGATCATAAGGTCGAGTTTGAGACCAGCCTGGCCAACATGGTGAAATACCATCTCTACTAAGAATACAAAAATTAGCCAGGTATGGTGGCATGCCCTGTAATCCCAGCTACTCAGGAGGCTGAGGCAGGAGAATTGCTTGAACACCAGAGGCAGAGGTTGCAATGAACCGAGATCACACCACTGCACTCCAGCCTGGATAACACAGCAAAAGACTCTGTCTTTAAAAAAAAAAAAGGCAAGATTGCTGGGCACTGTGGCTATAAGCACTTTGGGAGGCTGAGGCAGGCAGATCACTTGAGGTCAGGAGGAGTTCGAGAGCAGCCTGGCCAACATGGTGAAACCTCGTCTCTACTAAAAATACAAAAACATTTAGCCGGGCATGGTGGTGTGCACCTGTAATGCCTCAGGAGGCTGAGGCAGGAGAACTGCTTGAACCTGAGAGGTGGAGGTTGCAGTGAACCGAGATCACACCACTGCACTCCAACCTGGGCAATAGAGCGGGACTCAGTCTCAAAAAAAAAAAAAAAAAAAAGCCAGGATTCTGCAAAGTCCCTACCCCCAATTAGGAAGGGCACCAGCACCTAAGAAATGAAGTCCACCAAAAAAGAAGACTAGAGAAGGTTGGCCCGTTAGAGGAAAGGCTTCTAGCTGAAGATCCAGCCCCAATGGGACAGACACACACACACACAGACACACACACGCCCCCACTGGGCTTTGCACAAACAAGGGAGCTGGAGGGGATGAGCCAGAAAAACTGCCCAATGACAAAAGGCTTTGTCTTCTCAGGAAGCCAGGCACCATTTAAAGGCACAGACGCACACAAGGAGACCAGCTAAGGCAGGCACACACAACCCACCACAGGGCAGTCAGCCGGGTGCTCTTCTCCACACCCCCACCCAGTGCCAGTGGAGGCATGAGCCCAGGGAGGAGGGAAGGCACAATGAATTTCTGAAGTAAAGTTTAAATAGATTTTATTGTTACAAGGGGGATCCCACCAAGCAGGGTCAATGACCCCCTGGGGGTCACCACGGAGACATCAAGAGGTCATGATTGCAGAAGAGGTGACTGGAATTGAACGACATGATCCAGGGGAGGCTGGCCAGAAATGCAGTAACATGACCAGGATAGGCCGGTGGGGCTGGTCAGGTCACAGTGTGAGGAGCAGAATCGCCCCCTTCACTCCGGCCTCTTGTAGTCCTCCAGGTGTGACAGGATCCAGCCCGCTGGCAGGAGGAAGGTTACAAAGCAGGAGGTAAGCGCAATGGCCTTTTCCTACACAAAGCACAAGAAAGAAGGCACCTCGGAGTCAGTATTCCCCTAGGCTCTCTAAGTCCTAGCAGTTCCCAGGCAACAGAAAGCCCCCCTCAGGGAGCCAGGACTCAGAGGCAAGTGGGAGGCCCCTCATCCTCACATTAAAGGAATCTACGCTCCAGGGAGCACACAGAGCAGATCCAAGGCTCCACAAACCCTTGAGGTAAAGGGTCAGTTATAAGGAGGGGAAGGAATGAGAGGAAAGAGAGACAGCTGGGGTTAGGGTTCAAGGAGAAATCCACCACCAGATCACAAAGTAAGGGAAAGGAAGCCGGATTTATTGAAACCTGTTTTTTTTTTTTTGGAGACAGAGTCTTACTCTGTCACCCAGGCTAGAGTGCAGTGGCATGATTTCGGTTCACTGCAGACTCCGCCTCCTGGGTTCAAGCAATTCTCCTGCCTCAGCCTCCCAAGTAGCTGGGATTACAGGCGCCTGCCACCGCGCCTAAATTTTGTATTTTTTAGTAGAGACAGGGTTTCACCGTGTTGGCCAGGCTGGTCTCGATCTCCTGACCTCATGATCCACCCGCCTTGGCCTCCCAAAGTGCTGGGATTACAGGCATGAGCCACTGTGCCCGGCCTGAAACCTGTTTTAAAGCTGGTCTGGGGCGGGCATGGTGGCTCACGCCTGTAATCCCAGCAATTTGGAAAGCCAAGGCGGGCGGATCACAAGATCAGGAGTTAGAGACCAGCCTGGCCAACACGGTGAAACCCCGTCTCTACTAAAACTACAAAAAATTAGCCGGTAGTGGTGGTGGGCGCCCGTAATCTCAGCTACTCGGGAGGCTGAGGCAGGAGAATCGCTTGAACCCGGGAGGCGGAGGTTGCAGTGAGCCAAGATCGCACCACTGCACTCCAACCTGGACGACAGAGAGAGGCTCCGTCTCAAAACAAACAAACAAAAAAAGCAAAGCTTGTTTGTTAACACCCAGGATCCTTGCATGGGCCAGTAACTCCAAAACTGTACGTATGATTCCTTGCCTTAAAACCCCCTCCCAGGCCGGGTGCGGTGGCTCACGCCTTTAGTAAGCCCAGCACTTTCGGAGGTTGAGGGAGGTGGATCAAGAGATAGAGACCATCCTGGCCAACATGGTGAAACCCCGTCTCTACTACATATACAAAATTCAGCTGGGCACGGTGGCGCGTGCCTGTAGTCCCAGCTATTCGGGAGGCTGAGGCAGGAGAATCGCTTGAACCCGGGAGGCGGAGGTTGCAGTGAGCCGAGATCGCGCCAATGCACTCCAGTCTGGCAACAGAGCGAGACCCCGTCTCAAAATAAATAAATAAAATAAAATGCCACTAACAACCATTATCGTTGCTGACAGCGTCAGGCATCCCCCAATGAACCAATAAGAAAATGGGCTCGAGGCAGTGCAGCTAGGAGGCGATAGGGGAGGGAGGGCCTGACAGGGCCTGACCCGAGATCCTGGGGCTGTGGGGAAAGACCTAACGCCGACAGCCCCGACTGTCGCCCGGGCACTGTCCCCGTCGTTCGCGCCCTCCAGACATGCCCAAACCGGCAATGCTGCTCCCCGCTACGCTGCGGGGCGCGGGGTGCGGGGCATTCTTAGGACAGCCTGAGGTCAGCAAGGCAGAAGGGGCAAGCCCACGGCGCCTCCCGTGCTCTTCCCGGCCAGTTCCTCACCATGATCCCAAGCTCCTCCTCCGGCGGCATCGAATGGATCTTGGCGCGCGGAACTGGGAGCCGCCGGGCCGAGCCTGTCAAGCCCCGCAGCAGCAGGGACGTCAGGACGGACATGATGACACGGAGTACACCACAAAAAGCGGTCAGCCGTAGCCCAAGGTCAGCAAGCCAAAATGGCTGCGCCGGCCGGAAGTTCCGGCATTGGGGAGGCCGGGAAAGGGCGGCCCGGAAGTCTCTCGGAAATGACGCAAGAACACACCTCCTACCGCCCTTGGCAGTTTTTGGCGCGTTCCTCGAAACAGCCAATTGACACCTTCCTACCGCTATGGGCGGAGCACAAAAGGGCTCTTCTTCTGGTTCTGTTCCTCCTCCAAGGCGTATACTTGTGAGTGACATCTCGGTTCACCCAATCATGTACGCGAGAAGCCTAAACTGTTCTTGACTCCTCCCTCCATTCATACTGTTAAATTTCTCTCTATTCAGGCCGGGTGTGGTGGCACACGCCTCTAATCTCAGCACTTCTGGGTAGGCCGAGGCGGGCGGATCACCAGAGATCAGGATGTTCGAGACCAGCCTGGCCAACAAGGTGAAACCCCGTCTCTACTAAAAAACAAAAGTACGGGCTGGGCGCGGTGGCTCACTCCTGTAATCCCAGTACTTTGGGAGGCCGAGGCAGGCAGATCATCTGAGGTCGGAGTTTGAGACCAGTCTTACCAACATGGTGAAACCCCGTCTCTACTAAAAATACAAAAATTGGCCGGGCGCAGTGGCTCATGCATGTAATCCCAACACTTTGGGAGGCCGAGGTCGGTG
The DNA here is from genome assembly GCF_007565055.1 of Rhinopithecus roxellana. Taxonomy (NCBI): domain Eukaryota; kingdom Metazoa; phylum Chordata; class Mammalia; order Primates; family Cercopithecidae; genus Rhinopithecus; species Rhinopithecus roxellana. Next base: position 11,188,524 of record NC_044563.1, on the reverse strand, counting down.
GATCACCTGAAGTCAACAATTCGAGACCAGCCTGGCCAATATGGCGAAACCCCCTATCTATTAAAAATACAAAAATTAGCTGGCATGGTGGCGGGCGCCTGTAATTCCAGCTCGGGAGGCTGAGTCAGGAGAATTGCTGAACCCAGGAGGCGGAGGTTGCAGTGAACCAAGACTGAGCCATTGCACTCCAGCTTGGGCCACAAGAGTGAAATTCCGGCCGGGCGCGGTGGCTCAAGCCTGTAATCCCAGCACTTTGGGAGGCCGAGACGGGCGGATAACGAGGTCAGGAGATCGAGACCATCCTGGCTAACATGGTGAAACCCCGTCTCTACTAAAAATACAAAAAACTAGCCGGGCGACCTGGCGGGCGCCTGTAGTCCCAGCTACTCAGGAGGCTGAGGCAGGAGAATGGCGGGAACCCGGGAGGCGGAGCTTGCAGTGAGCTGAGATCCGGCCACTGCACTCCAGCCTGGGCGGCAGAGCGAGACTCCGTCTCAAAAAAAAAAAAAAAAAAAAAAAAAAAGAGTGAAATTCCGTCTCAAAAACAAAAAACAACAATAAAAAAAGTTTGAGAGCAGCCTGGCCAACATGGTGAAACCCCGTCTCTACTAAGAATACAAAGAGAGCAAGACTCTGTCTCAAAAAAAAAAAAAAAAGTCTCTATTCAGAGTCCCCTCTCCACCAGGCCTCCATCATTCCTGACACTGACTAGTAACCAAACTCCTCTCAATTACTCTCAATTACTATTACACTCTTCAATTCCAGTTACCATGCTGGAGCAGCCAACTTCCCTTTCTTCCAACCCTCTCTCTCTCCCTCCCCCATCCTTTCCTTCTTGGTTTTTTAAACCTTAATCTGACCAAGTCATATACTTTCAGTGGCTCCCCATTGCTTCCTAGGCAAAATCCCAATTCCTGAGTGTCACTGTCCAACCTCAACTCTCAAAACTCTTCGATATTCCACACCTTTGACTCTGCTCTCTGATTTCCACCACCAAGCCTTTTGTTGCATTCAAAATGCACTCTGCATTTTGTTGTTGTTGTTGAGACAAGGTCTAGCTCTAAGTCCAGGCTGGAATGGAGTGGAGTGTGATCTCAGCTTAGTGCAGCCTTGCAACCTCCACCTCCTAGGCTCAAGCCATCCTCCCACCTCACCCTCCAGAGTAGCTGGGATTACAGGCGTCCACCACCATGCCTGGCTTTTTTTGTTTGTTTGTTTGTTGTTTGTTGTTTTTTTTTTTGAGACAGAGCCTTGCTCTGTCGCCCAGGCTGGAAGGCAGTGGTGCAATCTTGGCTCACTGCAATCTCCACCTCCCGGATTCAAACAATTCTCCTGCCTCAGCCTCCTGAGTAGCTGGGATTACAGGCATCTGCCACCATGCCCAGCTATTTTTTGTATTTTCAGTAGAGACAGTGTTTCACCATGTTGGCCAGGCTGGTCTTGAACTCCTGACTTCAGGCGATCCACCCACGTTGGTCTCCCAAGGTGCTGGGATTACAGGTGTGAGCCACCGTGCCCAGCCTTGTTTTTTTTTTTTTTTTGAGACAGGGTCTCACTCTGTCACCCGGGCTGGAGTGCAGTGGTGCAATCTCAGCTCACTGCAACCTCCACCTCCCGGGTTCAAGCGATTCTCCTGCCTCAGCCTCCCTAGTAGCAAGGACTACAGGTGCCTGCCACTGCGTGCAGCTAATTTTTGTATTTTTAGTAGAGACGGGGTTTCACTATGTTGGCCAAGGTGGTCTAGAACTCCTGACCTCAGGTGATCCGACTGCCCCTGCCTCCCAAAGTGCTGGGATTACAGGCGTGAGCCACAGGGCCCAGCCTAATTTTTGTAGAAATGGAGGGGGGTCTTGCTATGTTAGCCAAGCTGGTCTTAAACTCGTAAGCTGAAGCGATCCGCCCAGATCAGCCTCCCAAAGTGCTGGGATTACAGGCATGTGCCACCACGCCTGGCCTTGCCTCTGAACTTTGGGTTTTGTTTTGTTTTGAGACATGCTGTCACCCAGGCTGGAGTGCAATGGTGCAATCTCGGCTCACTGCAACCTCCACCTCACTGGTTCAAGCGATTCTCCTGCCTCAGCCTCCCAAGCATCTGGAATTACACACCCGGCTAATTTTTGCATTTTTAATAGAGACAGGGTTTCACCATGTTGGCCAGCCTGGTCTTGAACTCCTGGCCTCATGTCATCTGCCCGCCTCAGCCTCCCAAAGTGCTGGGATTACAGGCATGAGCCACTGTGCCCGGCCTTGCTTCTGCATTTTATGTTCATTTTTTCAGCTCCTATCCAGGCTGCCTTTTTCACCAAGCTAACTCCTGCTTCCTGGCTTCCAGTTAATGATACCACTTACTTTATTCAGTGAATACTTGTTAGCCTTTACTGTGTGTTAGGAACTATTGTAGACACCAGTATAAACGAGGTGGATAAAGTTTCTTGTCACAAAGCTGACATTTTGAAGGTAAAAAACAGACAATAAATGGGCACTTAATTAGAAACGATTGTGTAAGTGTCGCGGTGAAAATAAAACGATGATGTGCTAGGAAGATATGTGGGGCGGGACTACTCAGGATGCCTTCACTGGCCACCCCAAGCCTGTGTCTCCTCTCTGTCCAGCAACACCTGTGACAGCCCTGCCCCACATGATGGGTCTCCATCAAGACTAGGGGCCACCTGAGGGCAGAGCCTGTGTTGGTTCACCACTGTTTCCAACCAGACACTCTGAATGTTTCTAAACTGCAGGAGGCTGACAGTATTGAACTTAGGTAGAAGGCAGACGAGGAAAGGGAGTGTGGGACCAGCCACTGGGCCAGGTCTTAATGGTACAACCTCATTCCAGGTTTACAATAATGTCACGAAAGAGATAATACCATTATTTCAATTATTTTATTTTGAGACAGTGTCTTGCTCTGTTGCCTAGGCTGGAGTGCAGTGTCATGACCACAGCTCACTGCATCCTCGACCTCCCAGGCTCAAGTGATCCTCTTGCCTCAGTTTCCTGAGTAGTTGCGACTATAGGCACACACCACCATACCTGGCTAACTTTTTAGTTTCTGTAGAGACAGAGTCCCACTATGTTGCCCAGGCTGGTCTTGAACTCCCGGGCTGAAGCAATCCTCCCACCATGGCCTCCCAAAATGCTGGGATTACAGGCGAGAGCCACTGCACCTGGCCTATTTCAAATTTTTTTTTTTTTTTTTTTTTTTTTTTTTTTTTTTTGAGACGGAGTCTTGCTCTGCCACCCAGGCTGGAGTGCAGTGGCTGGATCTCAGCTCACTGCAAGCTCTGTCTCCCGGGTTTTTTACGCCATTCTCCTGCCTCAGCCTCCCGAGTAGCTGGGACTACAGGCGCCCGCCTCGTCGCCCGGCTAGTTTTTTGTATTTTTAAGTAGAGACAGGGTTTCACCGTATTAGCCAGGATGGTCTCGATCTCCTGACCTCGTGATCCGCCCGTCTCGGCCTCCCAAAGTGCTGGGATTACAGGCTTGAGCCACCGTGCCCGGCCTCAAATTTTTTACAAATGAGGAAACAGGCCTGAAGAGTCAGGTGACTTGATCAAGATCATGAAGCTACAAGGCTGCCTTGCCAGGATTACAGGGCGGGTCTGTTGCCTCCAAAACCCATGCTTTTAGCCACCAGACATGCTGCTGCAGAGGTGGACTTTCCAGAAGTTCCAGTTTTGACACTGAGGTTAATAACCAAAGTCTGTGGCAGGGGGTGGCGATGGGGTGGCAAGAGATTGAGAAACCTCAGCCCATGGGTGGTGGGGGCGGATGTCACCTCAAGGTGGCAATGAACTCGGAGTGCCCTAGAAGGGGAGCTGTGTCTGAGCTTTCTCTGGAGGGATGTGTTCCCAGGCCCCAAGCTCATCCCTCTTCATTGCCCCCTCATCTTCCCCACCCCATTCTAGTTTGTTGTTTGTTTTTGGCTTACGACAACACAAATTTATATTCTTACAGTTCTAAAGCTCAGAAATATAAAAATCAAGATGTCAGAAGGCCAGTATTTCTTGTCGGGGCTCCAGGGCAGAATCCATTACCTTTTTTAATTTCTAGAAGCCACTTGTATCTCTTGGTTTGTAATCCCTTCAAAAAATATGGAACGCCGGCCGGGCGCGGTGGCTCAAGCCTGTAATCCCAGCACTTTGGGAGGCCGAGATGGGCGGATCACAAGGTCAGGAGATCGAGACCATCCTGGCTAATACGGTGAAACCCCGTCTCTACTAAAGAATACAAAAAACTAGCCGGGCGACGAGGTGGGCGCCTGTAGTCCCAGCTACTTGGGAGGCGGAGGCAGGAGAATGGCGTGAACCTGGGAGGCGGAGCTTGCAGTGAGCTGAGATCCGGCCACCGTACTCCAGCCTGGGCGACAGAGCCAGACTCCGTCTCAAAAAAAAAAAAAAAAAAAAATATGGAACGCTTCACGAATTTGCGTGTCATACTTGCACAGGGGCCATGCTAATCTTCTCTGTATCGTTCCAATTTTAGTGTATGTGCTGCTGAAGTGAGCACTGTTTTTTTTTTTGTTTTTATTTGTTTGTTTGTTTGTTTGTTTTCAGAGTCTCGCTCTGTAGCCCAGGTGGCGTGCTGTGGTATGATCTCAGCTCACTGCAAACTCTGCCTCCCAGGTTCAAGTGATTCTCCTGCCTCAGCCTCACCAATAGCTGGGATTACAGGCACACGCCACCACGCCTAGCTAATGTTTGTATTTTTAGTAGAGACACGGTTTCACTATGTTGGCCAGGCTGGTCTCAAAACTCCTGACCTTGACCAGGCACGGTGGCTCATGCCTGTAATCCCAGCACTTTGGGAGGCCAAGGCATGCGGATCACGAGGTCAGGAGATGGAGACCATCCTGGCTAACACGGTGAAACCCCGTCTCTACTAAAAATATTTAAAAAAATTAGCCGGGCATGGTGCTGTGTGCCTGTAGTTCCAGCTACTTGGGAGGCTGAGGCAGGAGAATGGCGTGAACCCGGGAGGCAGAGCTTGCAGTGAGCCAAGATTGAGCCACTGCACTCCAGCCTGGGCAGCAGAGCAAGACCCTGTCTCAAGAAAAAAAAAAACCTCCTGACCTCAAGTGATCCACCTGCCTCGGCCTCCCAAAGAGCTGTGATTACGGGCGTGAGCCACCATGCCCGGCCCCATTCTTAGCAATCTCAGCCCAACCCCACCCACAACCACTAGGGCCCTGTTCTTGCCCTGCGCTGAGTCCTAGCAAACAGCCTGGGATAGATGCTTCTAAACTTCCTCCCCAATCCCCAGGGGCACAGGGTTAAGAGACCCAGGCCCCAGCTGGCTGCTGCTGGGAGAAGGAAGAGGCAAGGACCTCCCTGCTGCCCTCCTGGGCTTGTCTGGCACTGGGAAACAAAGGAATAACTCCCCAATTAGAGCAGTCAGGTGTAGGCAAGAGAAAAATGGCTTCCCTCCACCCCTCTAGGTTCTTTGGCTGGACTATGAACTAAATTGACTTAAGACAGATCAACAGGTGAAAAACCATTTCTTTTTTTTTTTTTTTGAGACCGAGTCTCGCTGTCGCCCAGGCTGGAGTGCAGTGGCCGGATCTCAGCTCACTGCAAGCTCCGCCTCCCGGGTTTATGCCATTCTCCTGCCTCAGCCTCCCGAGTAGCTGGAACTACAGGCGCCCGCCACCTCGCCCGGCTAGCTTTTTGTATTTTTTTTAGTAGAGACGGGGTTTCACGTGTTAGCCAGGATGGCCTCGAACTCCTGACCTCGTGATCCGCCTGCTTCAGCCTCCCAAAGTGCTGGGATTACAGGCTTGAGCCACCGCGCCCGGCCGAAAAACCATTTCTAATTAGATGCATACTATGATGGTTAGTACTGAGTGTCAATTTGATTAGATTGAAGGATACTGATCCTGGGTGTGTCTGTGAGGGTGTTGCCAATGGAGATTAACATTTGAGTCTGTGCTGGGGAAGGCAGACCCACCCTTAATCTGGGTGGGCACCATCTAATCACCTGCTAGTGGGGCTAGCATATAAAGCAGGCAGAAAAATGTGAAAAGATAAGCCTGGCCTGGCCTCCCAGCCTACAACTTTCTCCCATGCTGGATGCTTCCTGCCCTCAAACATCAAATTCCAAGTTCTTCGGTTTTGGGACTCGGACTGGCTCTCCTTGCTCCTCAGCTTGCAGGCAGCCTATTGTGGGACCTTGTGATCATGTAAGTTAATACTTAATAAACTCCCCTTTGTATACATATATCCTATTAGTTCTGTCCCTCTAGAGAACCCTAATACACATACACAAGGGAGTAACACAAAACATGTAGCTCGAAGGGTCAAATGACTGAAGCTTATATAGCATCCTGAGCTACAGAAAGAAACAGGGGATGGGAGTTCTGAGAGGTTATGAGGGTGAGGGGAGGATGTGTATGGTGAAAAAAGGCTGTCTTATTACACAGATGAAGGCTCCAGTGATCAGAGTTGTTTGGGCCGGGCCTGGTGGCTCACACCTGTAATCCCAGCACTTTAGGAGGCCGAGGTGGGCAGATCACGAGGTCCAGAGATTGAGACCATCTTGGCCAACATGGTGAAACTCGTCTGTACTGAAAATACAAAAAAATCAGCTAGCTGGGTGTGGCGGCGGGCACCTATAGTCCCGGCTACTCGGTAGGCCAAGGCAGGAGAATCACGTGAAACCAGGAGGCAGAGGTTGCAGTAAACTGAGATTGCATCACTGCAGTCCAGCCTGGTGACAGAGCATGACTCTGTCTCAAAAAAAAAAAAAAAAAGTTGTCTGGAGCAGCCCTCTTCCTGATATAAGATACTCTTACCAATGTAAGACTAGTAATATAATTTCTATTATGCATGTAAATTACAAAATAGCAACCTAAAAGGAAGAAGCTGAAACAAAATTAACATAAGCAGAGAGCTTATTTGGGCCAAGTTTGATGATTATAACCTGGCAGCATAGAATCAAGTTATCCTGAATATACACTCTGATTAGCAGCAGTTGTAACTGGATTTTTTTTTTTTTTTTTTTTTTTTTGAGACAGTCTCGCTCTGTCACCCAGGCTGGAGTGCAGTGGCACCATGTCAACTCATTGCAACCTCCGCCTCCTGGGTTTAAGTGATTTTCCTGCTTCAGCCTCCCGAATAGCTTGGATTACAGGCGCCTACCACCACACCCAGCTAATTTTTGTATTTTTACTTTTTATTTTTTAATTGTATGTATTTACTTTTTTTTTTTTTGAGACAGAGTCTCGTTCTGTCGCCCAGGCTGGAGTACAGTGGCGAGATCTCGACTCACTGTAAGCTCTGCCTCCCAGGTTCACACCATTCTCCTGCCTCAGCCTCCCCAGTAGCTGGGACTACAGGCACCCGCCACCATACCCGACTCATTTTTTTGTATTTTTTAGTGGAGATGGGGTTTCACCGTGTTAACCAGGATGGTCTCAATCTCCTGACCTCGTGATCAGCCTGGTTTAGCCTCCCAAAGTGCTGGGATTACAGGCATGAGCCACCGCACCCAGCCAATTTTTGTATTTTTAGTAGAGATGGGGTTTCCCATGTTGGTCAGGCTGGTCTTGAACTCCTGACCTCAAGTGATCTGCCTGCCTCAGCCTCCCAAAGTGCTGGGATTACAGGCGTGAGCCACCGTGCCTGCCCTGTAAGTGGATTTTTAAAAGCAAAAAAGGAAGACAGGGAGCCAGGAGGATCACTTGAAACCAGGAGTTCAAGACCAGACTGCGCAACGAAGTAAAACCCGTCTCTACAAAAAAATAAAAATGGTGTGACATGCGAGTGCCTGTAGTCCCAGCTACTTGGGAGGCTGAGGTAGGAGGATTGCTTGAGCCTGGGAGATAGAGGCTGCTGTAAGCCATGATCATGCCACTGCGTGAGTGACAGTGAGACCCTATCTCAAAAAATAATAATAGGCCGGGCGCGGTGGCTCAAGCCTGTAATCCCAGCACTTTGGGAGGCCGAGGCGGGTGGATCACGAGGTCAGGAGATCGACACCATCCTGGCTAACATGGTGAAACCCTGTCTCTACTAAAAAATACAAAAAACTAGCCGGGCGAGGTGGTGGGCGCCTGTAGTCCCAGCTACTCGGGAGGCTGAGGCAGGAGAATGGCATGAACCTGGGAGGCGGAGCTTACACTGAGCCGAGATCCGGTCACTGCAGTCCAGCCTGGGCGACAGAGCGAGACTCCGTCTCAAAAAAAATAAAATAAAATAAATAAATAAATTAATAATAATAATAATAATAATAAAGTAACAAAACGGGGGACAGGGAGTGAGCCCATACAATTGTCAGAGGTGTTTGAACCAGAGAGATGCCATCTTGAGTAGGGGCTGGGTAAAACAAAGCTGAGACCCACCGGCTGCACTCTCAATAGTTTAGGCATTCTTTTTTTTTTTTTTTTTTTCGAGACAGAGTCTTGCTCTGTCGCCCAGACTGGAGAGCAGTGCCACGATCTTGGCTCACCGCAACCTCTGCCTCCCAGGTTCAAGCGATTCCCCTCCCTCAGCCTACCGAGTAGCTGGGATTACAGGCGCATGCCACCATGCCTGGCTAAATTTTTTTGTATTCACCATGTTGGCCAGACTGGTCTTGAACTCCTGACCTCAGGGAATCCGCCTACCTCGCCCTCCCAAAGTGCTGGAATTACAAGCGTGAACCACTGTGCCCAGCCTAAATTCATTATTATTATTATTATTATTATTATTATTTTGAGATGGAATCTTGCTCTGTCACCCAGGCTGGAGTGCAGTGGCGCCATCTCAGCTCACTGCAACCTCTGCCTCCCAGGTTCAAGCGGTTCTCCTGCCTCAGTTTCCTGAGTAGCTGGGATTACAGGCACGTGCCACCATGCCCAGCTAATTTTTGTATTTTTAATAGAGACGGTATTTCACCATGTTGGTCAGGTTGGTCTCAAACTCCTGGCCTCAAGCAATCTACCTGCCTTGGCCTTCAAAGTGCTGGTATTACAGGCATGAGCCACCACACCCAGCCTAAATTGATTGGTTATGGAGTCTCACTCTGTCACCCAGGCTGGATTTCAATGGTGCAATCTCAGCTCACTGCAACCTCTGCCTCCCAGATTCAAGCAATTCTCCTGCCTCATCCTCCCGAGTAGCTGGGATTACAGGCACACAGCACCACACCCAGCTAATTTTTGTATTTTTAGTAGAGACGGGGTTTCACCATGTTGGTCAGGCTGGTCTCAAACTTCTGACCTCGTGATCTGCCCACCTCAGCCTCCCAAAGTGCTGGGATTACAGGCGTGAGCCACTGCACCCAGCCTACTTTCTTTTCTTAAACAATTTGCTTTCGCTTTATGCTATGGACTTGCCCCAAATTACTTCTTGCAGGAGGTCTAAGAACCCTCTCTTGGGGTCTGGATTGGGACTCCTTTTCTGTAACACAATGTTGTTTGTAAGGAATTACTGGTTTATAGAAATGAAGCTGATTAGTGTTACATTATAGGGTAAGGGTTATAGTGTCTGGCGTGGCACTGTTAGGTTAATTTGTAGCTACTTGTGGCAATAGTAAGCAGTTTCAAGAGATGAACACATAGCTCAAAAGAGAGTAAGATGTAATTACTGTCTCATGTTAATATCTCTCTGGGCCTAATAATTAAAAAGATTTACATTCCTTAGGCTGGGAGTGCTGGCTCATACCTGTAATCCCAGCAATTCAAGTCAGGAGTTCAAGACCAGTCTGGCCAATATGGTGAAACTCCATCTCCACTAAAAATACAAAAATTAGCCAGGTGTGGTGGCGGGCGCCTGTAGTCCCAGTTACCCGGGAGGCTGAAGCAGGAGAATCGCTTGAACCTGGGAGGCGGAGGCTGCAGTGAGCTGAGATCACGCCACTGCACTCCAGCCTGGGCAACAGAGTGAGACTCCATCTTAGATAGATAGATAGATAGTTAGATAGATAGATAGATAGATAGATAGATAGATAGATAGATAGATAGATAGGATTGATTTACTTTCCTCAGATAAAAATACTTTTCTTTTCAAAAAGGTTAGCTTTTTGCCGGGCATGGTGGCTCACACCTGTAATACCAGCACTTTGGGAGGCCAAGGTGGGCAGATCACCTGAGGTCAGGAGTTCGAGACCAGCCTGGCCAACATGGTGAAACCCCATCTCTACTAAAAATACAAAAATTAGCTGGGCATGGTGGCAGGCACCTGCAATCCCAGCTATTCAGGAGGCTGAGGCAGGAGAATTGCTTGAATCTGGGAGGCGGAGGTTGTAGTGAGCCAAGATCACGCCATTGCACTCCCGCCTGGGCAATGAGCAAAAAACTGTCTCAAAAAAAAAAAAAAAAAAAAAAAAAATTAAAACATGAAAAAGGTTAGCTTTTCAGAGCTTCTCCTATATCTGCAGTTTCTCTGAATAACCAGCTCAAAATATGTCGAAGTAGTATATTTCAGGGTGGGATATTCTGTTCTCCTACAGTTGCATTTTGGGGTGGTGTGTCCCGAGCCCCAACACAGGCAAGGGACCTGGAGATACCCTAGGAGGTGATGGGGACTTTCTGGCGCTGGGAAACTGAACTTTTTGTTTGTGCTGTGCTCCACGGCTTTCCTCAGGCCTCTGTGATGCGTTTCTCTGCGAACCCCTATCAGAGTGGAGTAAAGAGAGGCTGGCAGACAGGTTCCATAACGCAGCTGAGTCTGCTAGTGCCAGGCAGGGCTTGCACCTAGGTCTTGGATTAAGTATTGGATTAATACCAAGGTCTCTGCTCTTTCCCCATCCCTCCCAGCAACCAACTCTTACCAGAATCCAGGCACAGTCCTTCAACAAGAGAGCAGTGAGACTGTGTGGCGCATTTACACAATGAAACGTGACAGAGTAGTGAAAATGAACGAACTCCAGCTGTAGCATGGATGGATCCCACAGACGATGTGGAGGGAAGAGGCCAGACCTGAAAGAATACAGACTGCATGCTTCTATTTATACAAAGCCCAACAGCAGGCAGGTCTGAACCATGAGGTGGGAGTCAGGTGGTGGGGACCCCAGGGGAAGAAGGAAGACAGGGGGCCGAGAAGAGGCATGACTGGCTTCTGGGCTCTGGCCACCCTGTTCACTTAGTGATGAGTCCATCGTGAGTGGTGGGACTTGATTTGTGCACTTTTCTGTACGTATGTTACACTTCAATTAAAAACTTTAAAAATTTTGACAAGGCCAGATGCAGTGGCTCATACCTGTAATCCCAACGCTTTGGGAGGCCCAGGTGGAAGGACCATTTGAGATCAGGAGTTCGAGACCAGCCTGGGCAACATGGCAAGACCCTCATCTGTACTAAAAACAAACAATTGGCGGGGCGCGGTGGCTCATGCCTGTAATCCCAGCACTTTGGGAGGCCAAGGCGGGCAGATCACGAGGTCAGGAGATTGAGACCATCCTGGCTAACATGGTGAATCCCCGTCTCTACTGAAAATACAAAAATTTAGCCGGGCGTGGTGGCGGGCGCCTGTAGTCCCAGCTACTCAGGAGGCTGAGGCAGGAGAATGGCGTGAACCTGGGAGGCGGAGCTTGCAGTGAGCCAAGACTGCGCCACTGCATTCCAGCCTGGGCAACAGAGGGAGACTCCATCTCAAAAAAAAAAAAAAGAAAAAAGAAAAAAATTAGCCAGGCATGGTGGCACGAACCTGTAGTCCTAGCTACTAGGGAGGCTGAGGCAGGAGCATTGCTTGAGCCCAGGAGGGTGAGGCTGCACTGAGCTATGATGGTGCCTCTGCACGCCAGCCTGGATGACAGAGCGAGACCCTGTCTCAAAAAAATAAGGCCAGGCCGGGTGTGGTGACTCACGCCTGTAATCCTAGCACTTTTGGAGGCTGAGGCAGGTGGATCACGAGGTCAGGAGATCGAGACCATCCTGGCTAACATGGTGAATCCCCGCCTCTACTGAAAATACAAAAATTTAGCCGGGCGTGGTGGCGGGCGCCTGTAGTCCCAGCTACTCAGGAGGCTGAGGCAGGAGAATGGCGTGAACCTGGGAGGCGGAGCTTGCAGTGAGCCAAGACTGCGCCACTGCATTCCAGCCTGGGCAACAGAGGGAGACTCCATCTCAAAAAAAAAAAAAAAGAAAGAAAAAAATTAGCCAGGCATGGTGGCACGAACCTGTAGTCCTAGCTACTAGGGAGGCTGAGGCAGGAGCATTGCTTGAGCCCAGGAGGGTGAGGCTGCACTGAGCTATGATGGTGCCTCTGCACGCCAGCCTGGATGACATAGCGAGACCCTGTCTCAAAAAAATAAGGCCAGGCCGGGCGTGGTGACTCACGCCTGTAATCCTAGCACTTTTGGAGGCTGAGGCAGGTGGATCACAAGGTCAGGAGTTCAAGACCAGCCTGGCCAAGATGGTGAAACTATGTCTCTACTAAAAACACAAAAATTAGCCAGGCACAGTGGCAGGCTACTCAGGAGGCTGAGGCAGGAGAATCACTTGAACCCGGGGAACAGAGGCTGCAGTGAGCCAAGATCGTGCCACTGCACTCCAGCCTGGGCAACAGAGTGAGACTCGGTCTCAAAACAAGTAATAAATTTAAAAAATAAGGCCAGGCGCAGTGGCTCATGCCTGTAATCCCAGCACTTCAGGAGGCCAAGGCAGGAAGATCACATGAAGTCAGGAGTTCGAGACCAGCCTGACCAACATGGTGAAACCCCATTTCTTTTCTTTTTCTTTTTTTTTTGAGGTGGAGTCTCGCTCTGTCGCCCAGTTTGGAGTGCAGTGGCGTTCACTGCAAGCTCACTGCAAGCTCCGCCTCCTGGGTTCACACCATTCTTCTGCCTCAGCCTCCTGAGTAGCTGGGACTACAGGCGCCCACTGCCACACCTGGCTTTTTTGTATTTTTAGTAGAGATGGGGTTTCACCATGTTAGCCAGGATGGTCTCGATCTCTTGACCTCATGATCCGCCCACCTCGGCCTCCCAAAGTGCTGGGATTACAGGCGTGAGCCACCGCGTCCGGCCTTGTGAAACCCCATTTCTACTACAAATACAAAAATTAGCCGGGCATAGTGGCACACACCTGTAGTCCCAGCTACTCGGGAGGCTGAGGCAGGAGAATCCCTTCAACCTGGGAGGCAGAGGTTCCAGTGAGCCGAGAACGCACCACTGCACTCCAACCTGGGTGACAGAGCAAGACTCCATCTCAAAATAAAAAAAATAAAATAAGCAAGGAGAAGGGGGTTTGTTGGTCCAATGAGGGAGGTGTGCCCCGTGTGGTGACAGACTGTGACAGGAACCTTCCACAGGGCAAGGACCCCCTCTGACCCTGGAAAGTTGCTATGCTGCCTGCAAAGACAGGGAGCTCAGTTCCCCCACCTGGGACTGCCCCCACGCTCCAACTGCATGCTAGGGAGTCCCTCCCTCCCAAGGAGTGAGGCCTAAGTCTCTTGAGCCCTTGGTCTCTCTGATCCTAGGGCTCAACCTGTTCCCCCCTGAGCGGGGCACTAGGGATAGATCCCAAGCCTTGGGGATGGGTAGGGGAGCTGGTCCAGGCCTCCTGTCACTGATTGTCATACCAGGTGCCCCACCTCAGAGGAGAACCCCAGACCCACTGCTTACACACAGGCTGGACAAACGCTGGGTCTCCCCACCCCAGACCTGGCCCTCTCTTCATAAAAGGCTCTGGTCCAGCAGCTGCTCTGGTCCAAATATGGAACTGCGAGGCCTGGGGAGGAAGCTGCAGCCCAGTCCTGAGGGGCCAGCAGGTAAAAACCCTCAGCTGCTCCTCCCCTACACACTTTCTTTCTTTTTTTTTTTTTTTGTTGTTGTTGTTTTTTTGAGACGGAGTCTAGCTCTGTCGCCCAGGTTGGAGTGCAGTGGCCGGATCTCAGCTCACTACAAGCTCCGCCTCCCGGGTTTACGCCATTCTCCTGCCTCAGCCTCCCGAGTAGCTGGGACTACAGGCGCCCGCCACCTCGCCCGGCTAGTTTTTTTTTGTATTTTTTAGTAGAGACGGGGTTTCACCGTGTTAGCCAGGATGGTCTCGATCTCCTGACCTCGAGATCCGCCCGTCTCGGCCTCCCAAAGTGCTGGGATTACAGGCTTGAGCCACCGTGCCCGGCCCCCTATACACTTTCTAGAGCTTGCCACCTCCCAAAGCATCTGAGCTGGAGCTGGTGAGAACCTGAGTTGTGGGTCTCCAGTTTCCCTACCTGGCCTGGTCTCTCCTCCTGGCACATCAGGTGGGTGCCAGGCACTGAGCCTTGGGGCTGGCCAGAGGGAGGGCTGCAGGGTGAGGGTGCAAAGAAGCCAGCCCTGTGCTCTCAGAGGCCAGCTGGGGCCTCTTCATCTGCCTGTGGGGAAGGACTCTTGGGGTAAGGGCAGCAGTAGGAGACTCTGGTGAAGCTGCAGGAACGGCTCAGTGCCCAGAGGAGGAAGGTGAACAAGGGCCTGGGGGAAGGAGGTACAGGCCTAACACTGGGGTGCTGGGTACCTCGAGAATGTACCTTTCCCTCCATGGGCCTTAGTTTCCCCATCTGCAAAATGGGGTGCTAATACAAAGTCCAGGAGAAGGTAGAGGGAGAGATGGCATCATTGGAAGAGCTAGTTTGGGAAACCTAACCAGGCAGCAGTCAAGGGAGGGGGCGGGCAGAGACAAGGGTCCCAGAGGAGTGTTTGCTCTTCCTGGGGCACAGCTGTTGCCAGGCTTCCAGGGGGCAGGCCCAGACACAGCTGTCAGGGTGGGGTGGGGGTGGAGGGGTTGCTCTCTAGGCAATCACAGCTGTCCTGGCTGGGGCGCCCCAGGGTTCCAGCAGCAGGAGGGAAGGGTGCAAGCTGAGGGCTGGGTGGGCCTGCTGAGAGCCTGTGATGGTTAACCCCTTCCGGAACACAGACCACAGCCAGCGGCCCTGTGTGATGAGGGCGAGATCACCGCATTTGCACCCGTGTGGGACCGTGGCTCCAGCTTGGTGAAGACTGGCTTCTCAGGCCACATTTCCCTCCATCATGGACTGGCCCCCAGCCTCACCCCTACCAGAATGTGAACCACATCCAGGCCCCTCTGCCTTCTGAGCCCCTAGCCTGGGCTCACAGCTCCAGTACTCATAGGCCTCTCTTGCCTCTAGACCCCTGATCAGCTTAGGGCAGGTCCCCACTCCTTTTCATTGTTCCTGTACACCAGTCTCACTGCCGGGACACTCAGAGGGCCCTAGCCCAATCGCCCCATCCCTGGACCCCTCCAGCCATATACCCCACCTTTCCCCATCCCATATATCCAACATTCCAGAGAGGGGCCGCCACAATAGTGGTCCCCCGACATCTTCCATGTGTGACACCCGTGTGGCCCACCTGCCAGGCATCGAGCTAGGCATGGGGGCAGTTCCACAACATGCCCAACTTCAAGGGCATGTGCTGTTCCACTTGGCGGCTTGAGACCTCACTACGATCCTCAGTGGACATGGCTGCCTAGTCCTTTGTCACCACTGAGGGGCTCAGGGCTGGGGAGCTGGACAGCAGCCACTAGCGTCCAGGCCACCTGTTGGTCTCAACTGCTGCAACAGAGCCATCCTGTACCAGAGCAGGACCCCAGAGAGGCGCAGGGCCTGGCTTTCAACTGCCAGGGAAGCCACAGCTGGCTCTCACCCTGCTCCCGATCTCCCAGCTGTGGCCTACCAAGCCCTGCTCTGAGTCAAACAGAATCCACCCCTTAGGAGGCTCCCTGCCTGGTCCCATTTCTCAGGGCCTCCTCCCTCCAGCACTGGGGTGGCCTGCACTAAGCACCAGCGCCACATGGTGTGACCTCAGCCCCAGTCCTGCCAGTCTGTAGGGACTATTAAATGTTCACCTTAATAGAATTAACACTCCACAGCAGGGCCAGGCTTGGGAGCTCACATCTGTAATCCCAACACTTTGGGAGGCTGAGGCGGGAGGATCACCTGAGCTCAGGAGTTTGAGACCAGCCTGGCTAACATGGTGAAACCTTGTCTCTACTAAAAATACAAAAAATTAGCTGAGTGTGATGGCATATGCCTGTAGTCTCAGCTACTCGGGAGGCTGAGGTGGGAGGATCAGTTAAGCCCAGGAGGTTGAGGCTGCAGTGAGCTGATTGTGCCACTGCACTTCAGCCTGGGTGACAGGGAGATCCTGTCTCAAAAACAAAAAAAAAACAAAAAAAAAAAAAACAAAAAAAAACCCCACAGCATACTCCTAAAGCCCCAATACAGGTTATCTTTGCTCACTTCAGCACAATCAGAATTCAGGAACGTAGATGGACTTCACAGAAACCAATGTCCTGTCCAGGGCAGCACTGCCTAATACCCTGGCATTGCAGGGCAGAAGCAGGAGACACCACCCTTGCCCCCAGCACCAGGAATAGCAAAGTGGGGTGGGAGGGGCCTCTGGGGCCCATAGCTGCAGCTCAGGAAGAAGCTGGGCCTCTCACGGGCACCGTGGGACAGGGCAGCATAGGGAAGGAAGGGACCTAGTCAAGCACACGGCTGTGGGTGTCCTTGGCTTGCTCCTTTCTTTCCTAAGCTGCAGGTTACCTAACTGTGAAACAGGGTAACACCTCCTACACTGTGTTCAAATCTTGGCTCTGCCATTTACTACTGGGACCATGAGCAAGTTCCTTGTCACTCTCAATTTAACTTTTTTTTTTTTTTTTTGAGAGTCTTGCTTTGTCACCCAGGCTGGAGTGCAGTGGGGCAATCTCAGCTCACTGCAGCCTCTGCTTTCCAAGTAGCTGTGATTACAGGCACACACCACCACACCAAGTTAATTTTTTTTTCTTTTTTTTTGAGACGGAGTCTCGCTTCTTCACCCAGGCTGGAGTGCAAAGGCACAATCTCGGCTCACTGCAACCTCTGCCTGCCGGGTTCAAGCGATTCTCCACCACGTGCCATCACGCCTGGCTAATTTTTGTATTTTTAGTAGAGACGGGGTTTCACCATGTTGGCCAAGATGGTCTCAATCTCTTGACCTCGTGATCTGCCTGCCTCGGCCTCCCAAAGTGTTGGGATTACAGGTGTGAGCCACCACGCCCGACCTAATTTTTTTTTGAGACAGAGTCTCACTCTGTCACCAGGCTGGAGTGCAATGGCGTGATCTTGGCTCACTACAACCTCCGCCTCCCAGGTTCAAGCGATTCTCCTGCCTCAGCCTCCTAAGTAGCTGGGATTACAGACATGTGCCACCACGCCCAGCTAATTTTTATATTTTTAGTAGAGACAGGATTTCACCCTGTTGGCCACGATGGTCTTGATCTCTTGACCTCATGATCCACCCACCTCGGCCTCCCAAAGTGCTGGGATTACAGGCATGAGACACAATGACTTTTTTTTTTTTTTAAGAACAGGGTCTTGGCCGGGCGCGGTGGCTCAAGCCTGTAATCCCAGCACTTTGGGAGGCCAAGACGGGCGGATCACGAGGTCAGGAGATCGAGACCATCCTGGCGAACACGGTGAAACCCCGTCTCTACTAAAAAATACAAAAAACTAGCCGGGCGAGGTGGCGGGCACCTGTAGTCCCAGCTACTCGGGAGGCTGAGGCAGGAGAATGGCGTAAACCCGGGAGGCGGAGCTGGCAGTGAGCTGAGATCTGGCCACTGCACTCCAAACACTCCAGCCTGGGTGACAGAGCGAGACTCCGTCTCAAAAAAAAAAAAAAAAAAAAAAAGAACAGGGTCTTGTTTGCTCTGTCACTCGGGCTGGAGTGCAGTGGCACAATCATGGCTCACTGCAGCCTCAGACTCCTAGACTCAGGCAATCCTCCTGCCTCAGCCTCCCAAGTAGCTGGGATTTTAAGTGCCTGCCGCCAGGCCCAACTAATCAAAAAAATTTTTTTTTTTAGAGACAGGGTCTCACTATGTTGCCCAGGCTGGTCTCAAACTCCTAGCCTCAAGCAATCCTCACGCCTGTTTCCCAAAGTGCTGGGGCTACAGGCGTGAGCCATGGCACTGGCAATTTATCCTTAGACTGGGAGTTACACCACCACATTAGTTCACCAGGCTCCGCAGCAACACTTCCCCTCTCCCCAGACCTCGTCTGTCCTCAGGGATATAGAACAACCTCTGTTGCACTTGGGGAGAGAGTATTCTAGCAAAAACCAGAAAAGCCTGCCCTCTAGTTTGAACTACCTTCAAAGCTGGCGGCAGAAACCATCTTGTGAATGGCGTCCCTCCCCCTGGGGACACAGTCCCTTTCAGTCCAGTCCAGGCTCTGGACTGTCTATTGCTCGGTGGTGGTGCCTCTTGCCCCGCCTGCCCACCGAAGCTGTGGCAGCAGCATGGGGCAGCCCCAGGAGTCACACCACACCTCACTGAAGCAGTCGCTGTAGAGGGCCCAGGCCACTGTGAAGGTGGAGGAAGAGGAATGGGTGCAGACCTCAACTCTCCCTGCACACAGCCAGCAGGGATGAAGGAATGGCCCCAAGCTCTCCAACTGTAGCCATTTACCCTTCAGCAAGGGGATGGCCATTCCAAGAAGTTTCTGCCTGGGATGAAAACACAGCCTTCAAGGAACAAATAACTTGGGGGGCAGAATTCTGTCACATGGGAAACTGGCCGTGTGATTCGCCAGGCAAATTGCTCTCCCTTCCCAAGGGCTGTGCTGCCTTTCTTTGGGCCTCAAACATAAGACAGCTGCACAAATCTCAAAGATAAGAAAGCTGCCTGCAGGTGCGCCCCCGCCCACAGGGGAGAAGCCACAACATGCCACGGCTGGGACCCGCGGAACAGGTATGACCCCAGCTCCTCTTTCCCCAGGTGTTTGCTCTGCTAGGGCACGAACACTCCATGTGGATCAGGGTCTCCTGCCCCCTACTCCAACAGATACAGACCGCCAAGCACAGCACAGTGGGGCAGCCCTCCACAGTCCACAGAAAGTACTGAGCTCCAGCTCCCCTGCTTGGGGAACAACCTGCATTGCTCCATCTGTCACATTAGGGGGTCACAGCCTCCACCAACTCATAACTCTCCTGCCCCAGCAGGCCTGACAGGAGCTACCCTTCCTTGGAGCCTCTGTCTTCTGTGAATGGACGGAAGAGGGCAGGAATCTTAAGAGACAAAGAATATTTTGAGTAACCCAATAAAGTCAGAGGAAAGAAGCACTCTCGTCTATTCACCTCCCACACACGGGGACTGAAATTTACATTTGGACACAGATGTCAAATGTCACAAGGCTGGCTTGGGACTTTCTTTCCAGGATGCAAAGCAGGCGCCCTTCAGAACACCTTTGACCTCTATTTAGAACTTCTGGGAAGTGGCACAAACACATACATTTGGTCTCTGTTCCCAACTCTGGCTGCTTGCCTCAGACAGCCTGAGGTTTTCTCTGGCATGGGGCCTCTTCACAGGGCAAGGCATGGGGCTATCATAGCCACGCACCTTCTGATGTTCGGGCCCAATGTTGGGACAGGCTCAGGGTCCAAAGCTTCCCAGATTCACACTGCCCATGGTGCCCCAGCATCAGGAAGCCATCTCAGCAGCTGAACAAAGTGTCTTTTATTTGTGACATACAAATACAACCAATGCAAAAAGAGATCACTTTTTCCCTTTGATTCCAGTGATAACAAGCTGCTAAAGAAAAATATATATATATCAAGAAGGAGTTTATCTTCCGAATTTCTTCTAAAAAAAAAAAGGATTAAAAATAACCATTCACATGTCCTATACATACTTGACACCAACAAAAATAACCTGCCATAGGGTGGATGTAACTAAAATTAAAAAAAAAAAATCTTAACATGCTCCAAACAAACAAACAAACAAACAAAAAGCCTGGTACAAGAGGCCTGCTATGTGTTTGTTTTTGTTTTTGTTTTGAGATGGAGTCTCGCTCTGTCACCTAGGCTGGAGTGCAATGGCATGATCTCAGCTCACCGCAACCTCCGCCTCCCGGATTCAAGTGAGTCTCCTGCCTCAGTCTCCCGAGTTACTGGGATTACAGGCCACAACCACGCCCGGCTAATTTTTGTATTTTTTAGTAGAGATGGGGTTTTGCCATGTTGACCAGGCTGGTCTTGAACTCCTGACCTCAGGTGACCCCGCCTGCCTCAGCCTCCCAAAGTGCTGGGATTACAGGTGTAAGCCACCGCGCCCAGCCATGCCTGCTACGTTTCTCAAAACCAAGACCTGGGGGAAGTGGAGAAAGACAGATGTTTTGGAAATGAATGGGCTCAACACCAACGAGAGTGATTGCGGGTCTCAGACAGTGCCTCTCCCACCCTAGTCCCAAGCTCCTGAGGAACCCTTCGGGACATGGCCTGCAGAGACTGGGGTGAGCAGGGTATGGCACCAAGCACCCATTGACCAGTTGATGCCACGCATCCAGTGACTGGAAAGAGACAATGTACACTGAACTCACTTTACAAGGGATGAACACGGGGGGTTCCTTTTGGTCCCCTTGAGTGAGAGGTATCAGGAATCCATGATCTAAGACAATA
This sequence comes from Rhinopithecus roxellana, assembly GCF_007565055.1. Taxonomy (NCBI): domain Eukaryota; kingdom Metazoa; phylum Chordata; class Mammalia; order Primates; family Cercopithecidae; genus Rhinopithecus; species Rhinopithecus roxellana. The sequence goes on along the minus strand of NC_044563.1, from coordinate 11,168,166 downwards.
AATATTTATCATCTGTGCCCTTTGAGAGACAGGGACCAGAGAAAAATCTCTTCCTAAAGATGCTCCTGTGGTTTCATGATTCTTAGGAGTCTACCAAACCCCTCCAGCAATGTCATCTCTCCCTGGGATGAAACCCATCAGGAGACAGCAGGGTGAGGCAGAGGCAGACTTATTCCAGTGTAAAGTCGCAAGGCCCTCTCTAAGGAGTACCCGGTCCCACTGCTGCCCATGAGGAGTGGTGCAGAGTGCTCAGCAGAGGGGCCAGGCTGGGTGAGGGAGTCCCTCTGTATACAGGCTCCTGCACCAGCAGGAATCCAGGTGAGAAGCAAGGACCACTCTGGGGAGATCTGCCAAGACAGACTGCCGGAGTCGGGCAGAGGGTAGGATGTGAGCAGATGCTGAGGTCAGAGGGACCAACAGACCTCCGTGAGATCAACTTCACAAAGGCTGGAACCTTTACGATACTCCCCAAAGCAGAGCTCAGGGATATCCACAGGAAGCTGTTAGGTGCTTTTTCCTTGATAAGGATTTGGTTTTTCTTCCCTGTAAGAGGAACAAGGTCTAGAGATCAGGATGAGCATTAGTTCTGAGCCTGCCTTTCTATCCTATGAGAGAAGAGGAAGGCTTTCTCCTTCCCCTGCTCCAGCCTGTTACCACAGGGTGACACCAGAGAGAAAAGCAGCTGTTTTGGCCACTGAGAGGCATTCCTGCTGCAGCCTGAGCTATGGCCCGGCTGGGCCACGGCAGTGGCACTAGTGCCTCACTGAGGCAGTGAGGGGCAAAGCTGAGGAGTGCAGGCAGAGGGGCCTGCTGCTGGCTGGGGGCTCTCTGAAGAGGGAGGGTGACTGCAGGGAGGGGTGCCCTACCCTTAGAGAGCTATCAGCACCAAGAGATGAGAAGAAATGGGAGTTAACTATATGAGAAACGAGAAGTCCTTCTGGGGAAGATGAGGGGCTCCCTGATGTTATTCTCCCCTTGAGACTAAGAACAGAGGTATTTGGGGGTAGACGTGAGAGGCAGAGGAGAAAGAACGGTGAGGGCTGGCAGACAAGAACAAGCAAAACCTCTGGCTTTCTTCTATGAATCAAAAGCTCAGGTCACTGCCACGAGACCAGGAGGTTAAGCTTAGAATGCAGCAATGTCCAGGAGCCTAGAGAAGCAATCATCCCCATGGCGGGTCCCACAGAACACCTCGTTCCTGGTCCTTTCAGCCTCTCTCTCACTGACAGTGATGGAGAGAGGCAGTCTTCCTCCCAGAGTCAGCTGGTCTCAACATGAGCCCACTCCATGAATCCATAAAAACAGCTGGAAAGAGCTTTCTTCACTTCCCTGCATCTTGGCACAAAAGATCTTCCCACAGTCTCCATAAGAGCATTCCATCTGCGAAAGTGTGAGTCTCTCTGAAGCCTCCCTCTATGCCCAGATCTTACACCCTATGTGCTCCTCTTTGGGGATCAGCAAACCCCAGACCCAGGACTCCAGAACTTTCATAAAGGTGGGCATAAACATTCCATTTGTCCAAGTGTATGTGTAAGGGGAGGGGAGGTTTCCAGGACTCTAGGAGCTGCAGAGGTGGGAGAACCTCCACTGCAGGCCCCAGGAGCCAAGTGAGGAGGCAGCCACTGTGGAGGATGAGCTTCACTGCCAGGCCCCACCCACTCTTCCCTCTCTCTTTCATTCCCTCCTAGCACTCTGGTCTCCTAGGAGAGGAGGAGCAGCTCATACCACTTCTCCCCAGGGTTCTGTGCTCTCAGGGTGCAGCCTGGTACGTGCAGGGCTGGGGAGGCCACAGCTCCGAGGACACCTGGCAAACGGTGAGACCAGGAAAGAGGAGAGGCCTTAGGAGAGAGCATTGTGACTTGAAAGTGGCTCTGAGAGTTCAGTGGCAGCAGCCACCACAGTGCCCACCCGCGTGGGAGTGCTGGCTGTCCCCAAACTTGGTCCTCCGGCTCAGGATCTCATAGGAGCAATCCTCCCCACAGCAACCGGACATGCTGGGGGAAGAGTCATCAATTTCAAATCTGCAAGGCAGGCAGGAGAAAAGGGTTGGTGGCAGGCAGCTGAGTGCCTTCCTCCCTGGCCTGAGAACTCTTCCACCAGCCACAGTGATGAGACCCTTAGGACAAGGGTGCAGGAGGTGGACAGCTGACCAAGTCAGAGAGCACTGCCATACCGTCTCCCCAGACCTGAACCCCCATGACCACTGGACCATGAGCTCAGGCATCAGGATGAGTGTGGGCCAGGACCAGAAAAATGGCCCTGGGAAGGCCCACCTACCACCCAGAAGGGCCCACACCCAGCTCCTTACTGCAACGCTTCTCTGAAGAACTGGTAGGCGCCATGATTGTGTTTAAATACTGTTAACATAACCTTCTTCATCTGTGTGCTAGAAGAAAGCAGAGCAAACACCTTTTAGAAAGAGAAACATGGCCAGGCGAGGTAGTATGCACCTGTAATCCCAGCACTTTGGGGCACCAAGGCGGGGGGATCACTTGAGCCTGGATGGTAGAGGCTGCAGTGAGATATGATCACACCATGGCACTCCAACCTGGGTGCCAGAGTGAGACCCTGTCTCCAGAAGAAAAGAAAAAGAAAGAAAAAGAAAAGAAAACAGAGACTAAGGTCGTGCTTCCTTTCCTTTCTGTCTTTGTCTGTTACCCCTTTTCACCCGCACAAGTGCTCCTAAATTTGGCCTCTAGCCTCTAGAGGTCTTGGACCCCCTCGGCACTCACTGCTTCCCCCAATCACAGGCTGATGAGACTGCACAGGCATCAGCCCTGACCAGATGGGCTTCTTCCAGAGCAGGGATCTTTCCCACTTCTTCTCTGTAGCACCGTTACTTAGGCACAGAACGTGACACAGATTAGGAACTCAAAAGATGCTCGCTGGCCAGGTGTGGTGGCTCACACCTGTAATCCCAGCACTTTGGGAGGCTGAGGTGGGCAGATCACCTGAGGTCAGGAGTTCAAGACCATCCTGGCTAACATGGTGAAACCCCATGTCTACCAAAAATACAAAAATTAGCTGGGCATGGTGGCACATGCCTGTAATCCCAGCCACTTGGGAGGCTGAGGCAGGAGAATTGAACCCGGGAGGTGAAGGCTGAACCCAGGAGGTGAAGGTTGCAGTGAGCCAAGATCGCGTCATTGCACTCCAGCCTGCAACAAGAGTGAAACTCTGTCTCAAAAAAAAAAAAAAAAAAAAAAGATGTTTGCTGTGCTGAGCTAAACATGCAAAATCTGGAGTCATAACAAGGCAGGGAGCATCTTACTGAGAGGGTTCTAAAACACCTTTCTCCCAAAACATGCCTATGAGCTTCCCCCTCCAATGAGACTCAAAGAATAGCAAGTGCCTTAGCGGTGGCTCCTTCCAGTTGAGTGCTATATGGGTCTCCTAAGAAGGGAGGCCTTACCTGTTGGCCATGAGCTGTAGGATCTGTATAAGGAACTTCCCCAGGCCTTTCCGCCGCACCTTGCTTTCCAATTGCACTTCATAGCTAGGTGAAGAAAGGAGAGGTGAGCGTGCAGGATGGGGCATGAAGAGGCTGTAAGGTCTGGCAGAGGAGCTTGCAGTCCTTGGCAGCCCATAGACCTAGGTAGGTCCAGGGCCTTTGTCACCTGGCTGGAGTGCCTGTACCATCACCAGGGTCTCTCTCCCCTACCTCCCCCAAGCCATGGCTCCTACCAGTACAGGACTTCATCCCCACACTCCACGTCAAACCGGAAGTGAGAAAAGGCAACAGGGACGGAGCTGTTTTCCCATGCGATGAGGTACCAGGCTCGGTCATCTGTCATTTCCTCCCGTTTCTCTCGGTCCTTCCAGCCCCACTCACTCTGCTCATACCTGGGGAATTTGGGAGCAGTCAGACGGGAAAGCTGGGAGAGGAACTAGGCTCCCCTGGTCGGGACACGCTTACATGATTTGCATATTCGTTTTGGTCAGGTCGAAGGCCCAATCCACGGTGGCTGGCTCCAGTCCAGACACTCGCTTACATTCAATGGAGACATTCAACCTGAGAAGATGACAGGAGGTGTACGGAAATGGTTACAGCTCTCCTGCCAGGGCACTGCTGTTCCTCCCTTAAAGTCTACAGGGAGGAGGGCCCAGTCGCAGTTACTCTACAGAGAAAAGCCTACCCTGTATCTTCCCCAGCATGACTAGAGAAGGTGCAGGGGCCGGGCGCGGTGGCTCAAGCCTGTAATCCCAGCACTTTGGGAGGCCGAGACGGGCGGATCACGAGGTCAGGAGATGGAGACCATCCTGGCTAATACAGTGAAACCCCGTCTCTACTAAAAATACAAAAAAAACTAGCCGGGCGAGGTGGCGGGCGCCTGTAGTCCCAGCTACTCAGGAGGCTGAGGCGGGAGAATGGCGCAAACCCGGGAGGCGGAGCTTGCAGTGAGCTGAGATCCGGCCACTGCACTCCAGTCCGGGCGACAGAGCGAGACTCCGCCTCAAAAAAAAAAAAAAAAAAAAAAAGAGAAGGTGCAGGAACCAAGTCTTTCAGGCTGAGATTAACAACTGTGGCCACACTGCCCACCCCCCAACCACAAGGCCCATTTCCTGCCTCTCCAAGCTGCCTAATCCGCCTCAGCAATTTGTAAACTTCTTGTCCCTCTCTGCTCCCTCTTTATTCTTTTCCTACCTTTTCTGTCTCTTCTGTACTTTGTTATAAACACTCATGTCTTCTGTTATTTACTTCCTGCCCTTAGACATTTTTCCTGTTGCTGTAATTTCTGAACTGACTCCTCACTGGGCTCCCACGGGACCCCATTCCTTTTATCTACCAATTGCGCCTTCAAAACCACTGGGTGACCCTAGGTCCTTCAAGAAGACTACGGCTCAACACGCCCCACCCCACCCCAGGAGTCCTGCCTGCCTCATCTGGGGAATAGGGAGGGATACTCTCAGCTGATCAACAGGTTGAGGCCGGCACAGTGGCTCACACCTGTAATCCCAGCAATTCAGGGAGGCCAAAGCATATGGATCACCTGAGGTCAGGAGTTCAAGACCAGCCTGACCAACACAGTGAAATCCCATCTCAACTAAAACTATAAAAAAATTAGCCAGGCATGGTGGTGGGTGCCTGTAATCCCAGCTACTCGAGAGGCTGAGGCAGGAGAATCGCTTGAACCTAGGAGGCGGAGGTTGCAGTGAGCCAAAGTCATGCCATTTCACTCCAGCCTGGGCAATGAGAGCGAAACTCTGTCTCAAAACAAACAAACAAACAAAAACGGGGTGAAGCAGACTCCAGCCCAACACTGTTTTTCTAAACCCACAAATGCTGTAGGTGTTAAGATATCTGTTTCTAAATGAAATTTAAGTAACAGTTAAACTCCTTGACCAATCTGTGAAATCACATTCTTTAGATAGCACTACATTCTGAAAGGACTAGAGACAGCAAACCCTAAGCCTTTAAAGAGCTCCCGTATCAATCTCTCAGTGACCTTTGATACAATCCCCAGAGGATATGCCCACTGGAATCCCATCACTTCTACTGACTGGCACGCCACATTTGCTCAGCCTTGTAAATTCAGAACTTCCTGCCCCTAAAGCATCTTCCTTTCTTTATCAACCACTTAGCCATCACAGCTGCCCAAACATAGCACTGCGTCTGTCTTAACTATAAAATGCCCAGAGCTGGCTGGCAATGCCTGTTTTGGAGCTATTCCACATTTCTGGAAGTCAATGGAAATATGGAATATGAAAACACTATGAAGCCGGGCGCAGTGACTCACGCCTGTAATCCCAGCACTTCGGGAGGCCGAGGCGGGCGGATCACCTGAGGTCAGGAGTTAGAGACCAGCTTGGCCAACATAGTGAAATCCCGTCTCTAATAAAAACACAAAAAATTAGCCGGCATGGTGGCGGGCACCTGTAATGCCAGCTACTCTGGAGGCTGAGGCAGGAGAATTGCTTGTACCCGGGAAGCAGAGGTTGCAGTGAGCTGAGATCACGCCATTGCACTCCAGCCTGGGGGACAGTGCAAGACTGTCTCAAAAAAAAAACCAAAAACACGATGAGATATCACAATATGGGATCTCTAAAGTATGTCAAAAGCCTTTCCAGGCTGGGCGCAGTGGCTCACGCCTATTATTCCAGCACTTCGGGGAACTGAGATGGGTGGATCACGAGATCGGTGGATCACCTGAGGTCAGGAGTTTGAGACCAGCCTGGTCAACATGGTGAAACCCCCATCTTTACTAAAAATACAAAAATTAGCAGGGCATGATGGCATGTGCGTGTAGTCCCAGCTACTCGGGAGGCTGAGGCAGGAGAATCGCTTGAACCCAGGAGGTGGAGGCTGCAGTGAGCCGAGATTACGCCACTGCACTAAGCCTAGGCACAGAGCAAGACTCTGTCTCAAAAACAAAACAAAACAAAACAAAACTCACACCAGCTGCTACTTACTGAGCTGCATATATTCTTTTTCTTCCTTAAAAAAAAAACTTGCAAATTTGGCATCATCATCCTATTAGGTAAGAAAATGAGGCTTGAGGAATATGAGTGACTTCTCCAAGTAGAGTTAGTAAGACGTCCAGCTACAATTCAACCCCCCAGCACAGAGAAACCAGAGCCCCTGTTTATCCCCAAGCCAAGATGTTACATTCTGGAAGCACAACTCATCAATAGCATCTCAGGTAAGGCAGATTATGCTTCCTTTTTTTTTTTTTGAGACGGAGTCTCGCTCTGTCGCCCAGGCTGGAGTGCAGTGGCCAGATCTCAGCTCACTGCAAGCTCCGCCTCCCGGGTTTACGCCATTCTCCTGCCTCAGCCTCCCGAGTAGCTGGGACTATAGGCGCCCGCCACCTCGCCCGGCTAGTTTTTTGTATTTTTTAGTAGAGACGGGGTTTCACCGTGTTAGCCAGGATGGTCTCGATCTCCTGACCTCATGATCCGCCCGTCTCGGCCTCCCAAAGTGCTGGGATTACAGGCTTGAGCCACCGCGCCCGGCCCTATGCTTCCTATTTAGAAACCAAAAGGACAAAAAAAAGTGAGGGAGCCTTCAGTCCAGAGCCTATAGGTAACTAGATCAGTAATAATAACAGCAAACAGGGTGAGGGTTAAAAATTTACCTACTGGGTACACGATCACTATTTGGATGATGGGTACACTAGATGCCCAACTCCACCATTACACAAAATATTTGCACGTGTACCTTGCGAATCTAAAATAAAATTGTAAAATAAAATAAAATAAAATAACAGCAAACACTTATCTAGCTTTTATTATGCTCCAGGAACTAATACTTTACATCTTATTCTCCTGATAACTCCATGAGAAAGGTGCTATTATTAGAACCATTTTTGGTTTTTAGGTTTTTGTTTCGTTTTGAGACAGAGTCTTGCTGTCACCCAGGCTAGAGTGCAATGGTGCTACCATGGCTCACTGCAGCCTCCATCTCCCAGGCTCAAGCAATTCTCCCACATCAGCCTTTTCAGTAGCTGGGACTACAGGCATGTGCCACCATGCCCAGCTAATTAAAAAATATTTTTGTTTTGTAGAGACAGGGTCTTCCTATGTCGCCAGGACTGGTCTTGGACTCTTGGGCACAAACAATCCTCCCAACCTCTGCCTCCCAAAGTGCTGGGATTACAGGTATGAGCCACCACACCTGCCCCAGGCCCATTTTTAACTAGAAAATTGAGGAACAGAGAGATTAGGTAATTTGTTCAGAGTCAGTTGGGCACAGCATTTTAGGAGGCCGAGGATCACTTGAGGACAGCAGTTTGAGACCAGCCTGGACAACGTAGGCGAGACCCCTTCTCTACCAAAAAATATTTTTCTTTTTAAAGAAAAAGAAAAGTAATTTGTTCAGGGCCAATTAGCCAGTAAGTGGCTTTTAATAATTATACTATATACTCAGGGAAAGAGCACTAGATTGGAAATTAAAAGCCCCCTCAGCTGTCAGGTGAAAACCCCATAAACTCAGAAAGCTCATTTGACTCTCTGGACCTCAGTTTCCCATGCATTAAATGTGAGTGTCAGCCTACATAATTTTCCAAATTTGTTTCAGCTCAATGATTCTTTGCATAGAGAGAATAATCAGTCCTGAAGAGACATGAGGCCGGGTGCGGTGGCTCACACCTGTAATCCCAGCACTTTGGGAGGCTAAGGCAGGCGGATCAGTTGAGGTCAGGAGTTCGAGACCAGCCTGGCCAACATGGTGAAACCCTGTCTCTACTAAAAACACAAAAATTAGCTGGGCGCAGTGGCTCACGCCTATAATCCCAACACTGAGAGGCTGAGACAGATGGACCACGAGGTTAGGAGTTCAAGAGCAGCCTGGCCAAGATGGTGAAACCTTGAGTCTTACTAAAAATACAAAAATTAGCTGGACATGGTGGCAGGCGCCTGTAATACCAGCTATTCGGGAGGCGGAGACAGAGAATTGCTTGAACCCGGGAGGCAGAGGTTGCAGTGACCCGAGATCGTACCACCGCACTCCAGTCTGAGTGACAGAGCAAGACTCTGTCTCAAAACAACAACAACAAAAAAAAACCCACAAAAATTAGTGAGGTGTGGTGGCGCGCACCTATAATCCCAGGTACTCAGGAGGCTAAGGCAGGAGAATCAGCTGAATGCAGAAGGCGGAGGTTGCAGTGAGCCAAGATTGCGCCACTGTACTCCAGCCTGGGTGACTGGGCAAGACTCTATCTCAAAAAAGAAAACTTTATCTAAAGAGACATCGGTCTGAGATTAAGTGCAATCTTTGCTCATTTATGGATTCTTCTGCCACCCTACCTGGGGGATTTTATATCAACAGAGGGAACGAGCCACAGTTTCTGCTTTTTCTTTTTGTTTTGTTTTGAGATGGAGTTTTGCTCTTTTTGCCCAAGCTGGAGTGCGATGGCGCTACCTCAGCTCACTGCAACCTCTGCCTCCCGGGTTCAAGTGATTCTCCTGCCTCAGCCTCCCAAGTAGCTGGGATTACAGGTGCCCGTCACCACGCCCGGCTAATTTTTTTTTTATTTTTAGTAGAAATGAGGATTCACTATGTTAGCCAGGCTGGTCTCGAACTCCTGACCTCAGGTGATCCAGCCGCCTTGGCCTCCCAAAGTGCTGGGATTACAGGCGTGAGCCACCACGCCCAGCCCTGTTTTTTCATAAATATGAAAAAACATTTCTATGAAGAATGAGAAAATTTGTGTCTGAGGAAGCCTACTCTGGAAAGGAAATTCCTGAAGACGCTCAAGGAGACAGCAGTTGGTAATGCTCAATGTAACTCACCCGTTTCTATCATATTTCTTGAACACTGGGAAAGCCTCCAGAGGGTCTCCGAGCTGTGGAGGGAAAGAAAAGAGGAATGGCACAGACAAGTGTGGCGGAGGTGCAGGCCCTGTCCCAAGAGCTGTTGTCTTGGAGTGGGATGCTGTGGGGATCCACAACGGGAGACTAGCTTCAGCCCCAGGAGCAGCCTCCCAGAACCCTCCATTTGCCTAGCTCTGAAGTCACATGTGCAAGGAAGGCTTTGGTGGGGAGGCCCATGAGAGTTAAGTTTGCCATCACCTGACAGGGCAAGAGGAGACTTAACTGGCCTGTGGGCATACTACCTGCTCACAGCACAGCTAACCCAAAGAAGAGAGGCTACCTGATCTGCCACACACATCTTAAAAGAAGCCTCCACTGACTTCACCTGGTTACAACTCCAGATGGAAAATCAAGTCCCTGAGCCACATCCTTAAAATGAGTGTTTACCATGAGTGGGTTAAAAGAATGATCAAAAAATGGGATACTAAATGGAGGCAGAGGCTGAGCGCTGTGGATCACGTCTGTAATCCTAGCACTCTGGGAGGCCAAGGTGAGTGACACGCTTGAGCTCAGGAGTTCAAGACCATCCTGGCCAACAAGGTCAAACCCCATCTCTATAAAAATTACCCGGGTGTGGTGGCAAGCACCTATAAGCCCAGCTAATTGAGAGGCTGAGGTGGGAGGATCGCTTGGGCCCAGGCAGCAGAGGCTGCAAGGTTGAAGTGAGCCGAGATCGCACCACTGCATTCCAGCCTGGATGACAGAGGGAGACCCTGTCTCTCAAAAAAGAAAACACAATTATCTAGACCCTCCTCTATCCATAAGGAAGAAGTCCCACAGGGAGGCAGCCGCTTCACTGGAATCCACATTTTCCCAAACACCTGGGTCAACTGCCAGCGCCAACTCCCAGCACACAGATATGAGTTCAGTTCCCTGCACAGCAAGGAGGCAGTGTGGGTGGGTAGTGTCACAATTCTGCCACAGGGTGGCGACAAAACAAGTCAAATTATAAACCAAGTTGAAGTCCCAGGAGGCAGGGACTGGGAAGAAAGGGAGAATCACCCTGTTGGCAGCGTCCACTTTGGCACAAACGGCATCCATGGCTGCTCGCTCCTCCAACCGCTTCTGCTTCTTCTCCTTGGCTTTGCTTGACTTTCTCTGCAACGGAGGAAAGCAACATTAGCTGGAAGGGCTGTGGCCAATAAAACACTGACTTTCCCTTTAAGGAACCGAAGGGCCCTGCATCCACAGACCTGGCCCAGTGGCGAGAAATTTCCCGCCTCATCTGCCACACGTTCGGAGGGGCGGGAAAGACCCAAGCAGGTCATTTTGTAGTGGGGAGTCCTCAGAAGTGACCAGACTTCTCAGCTTCCCTTCAGGAAGAGCAGTGGCCTTCCCGACACAGACACTGTGGGGATGCTGCGAAACAGCTGACAATGCCTGCAGCAGGCACTTAGTAAATATGCACTCACCCGCTCCCTCCAACACCCAACTTTAGGCACACTGAAGACCGCTTGAGGGGAGACGGCATCTGAGGTAGCCGCTGACGGCTGTTCCTAAGTATGTTTATTCAAAGCCTTTTCAGTGTCTTCCAGCGTTGGGTGACAAAGATCTGGTTGGCCACAGCTCCTGTGGGAGCTGGGTCTCATTTCAAGTGGGGGACACCATGTTCTGACTCAAGGACATCAGAGCCATTCCCAGAAGCCCTGCTCAGTTTAGGCCAACGAGTGGCAGGCACACTACACACCCAGTGACAGGGCAGAGGGCAGGGGCCCAAGGGGTTCACCTCAGGACAAAGATGACATATGGCCAGCAAGACGAAGCTACAGGCACACAGGCAGCAGCGGGGCAGCAGAGGAGCAGCAAAGTGGGGATTCTGCTGGCATAGAACAGCGAATGGCAAATTGCCATAACTGCTTCTAGATTAGGTCCGGTTTTTAGGCCGATGTGAGATTCTCTCAGGCCTAAGACCTGCTCACCCTATTGTGAAAAGCCGGGTAACACAGGGCAAGAGCCAGGCTCTGACACCTGGCAGGCCTCATCTAAAGCCTCCGTTTTTTTTTTTTTTTTTTTTTTTTGAGATGGAGTCTCACTCTATCGCCCAAGCTGGAATGCAGTGGTGAGATCTCGGCTCATGGCAGCCTCCGCCTCCTGGGTTCAGGCGATTCTCCTGCCTCAGCCTCCCGAGTAGCTGGGATTATAGGCACATGCCACCACCATGTCCAGCTAATTTTTGTATTTTTAGTAGTGACAGGATTTCACCAAGTTGGCAGGGCTGGTCACTAACTCCTGACCTCAAGTAATCTGCCCGCCTTGGCCTCACAAAGTGCTGGGATTACAGGCATGAGCCACCGCTCCAGGGCTGTCTAAAGCCTCTTCCTGCTCTCCACCCACTGGAGTGCTAGGAAGAGGCACAGCACTTCTCCGAGCCTCCCCCGGCTTGATGACTGGGGGTTTTAATGAGGGTTAATATGGCATGTGTTCAATAAAAGACTTCTCATTCTCTCTCCCCAGGACAACCAGAGAGCACAGGCATGCAAAGCGCATGCACCACCCAGCTGGTCCCCAGAAGGCACCCCAAAGGCACTGGTAAGTTGGCTCTGTTTTTTACCAATAGAGCAGCCTCTTTTGACACCCCCCCCATACACCCCTCTTTCCCCTGAGCTCTCTGGAGAGGTCTGACAACCCTCAATTGCATCTAGCCCTGACACAGACTGGCCCCAGGAAAGGACACTCAGAGCGATGAACTTTCTGCATGAGTTGAAAAACCAGCTGCCGGGGAAGTTCTCAGAATCAATTCTACCCATGATTTTCCAAGGAATAACACTGCTTACCTCCTACTTTAATCAACCAAGAAGCAAAAGAGTTCAGATACCAGGAACTCACAGGGATTGCTCTTACAGCTGCAAACTCTACCAACACCAGCTATTAATTATCTCATGGCTGAGCGCTGTGTGGAATACAGGCAAGATCTCACATCTTACCTCCCCAGAGGAAGGAACAAACCAGAGAATGGGCTGTCTTCACAGGGCTGGACTCCTGGGACAGAACTCCCTTCCCTCTACCATGGATGGGTTTAGAGCATTCATCTTTTTCTCTGGAAATTTGGGTTTCAAGACGACACTGAGATACAGCTTGCAAAGTACCTTTACAAACATTATGTTTCTTTTTTTTTCTTTAGTTTATTTTTTTAGAGATAGGGGGAGTCTCACTGTATTGCCCAGGCTGGTCTCAAACTCCTGGGCTCAGGCGATCCTCCTGTCTTGGCCTCCCAAAGTGCTGGGATTACAGGTGTGAGCCACCACACCCAGCCTAGGTTGTGTTTCAATGACCAGGGCAGAAACTATCACTTCCCTTCACACAGTAGGAAACTGAGGCTTGAAGAGACAATGTGACTACTCAGTTCTGCAGTGAATAAAGGGCAGAGGGGAGACTCAATCCCAGGGATGGGCTGCAGATCATGTTTGTTCCACCGGCCACACTGTCCCCTACTAATGCACCTATGTCCTGCATAATGGACTTCCATTCCGTCATCAACAAAGATTCTTGCACCCTGCTACGATAAGGCCTGGGCGTCAGAAGCCCTCAGCAACTACTCGGCAACTCCTTTCTCATTGCCTGGCTGGTCTGGTAACAGTGTGCCAACACAGTGCCGCTACAGGCCCTACCCTCTGCACTGAGGCAGAGGTGAGGGACAGAGAAGCCTCGGATGGAAGGTGTCCAGGGCTGCACCACGGGGCAGAAGAGCATAAGCTTTGGCGTCAATCAGACTGGGCCTATGCTCTTCCTGACACCCCCAGAATGACTTGTGAAAGCAACTCCATCTCCATGAAGATGGGGGTGCAAATGCTGGCCTTTTGGAGCTGTAAGGGCAGGTTAGAAGCAGCACACCTTGAGAGCAGGCACAAGCTCCCTGACTCCACCCTACACGCTTGCTCTCTTACACAGGGCTCAAGGATCAAAGGTGTTGCAGGGCAAGGGTAACGCCCAGAATCCAGAAAGCACTGAAGCCTGGGTTCCCTCCATCTCATTTCTAAGCATGAGCAGTAATTCCCAAGCACAAGCAGCAGGAGGGCCAGCCGGGCCTCTAGATTTGTGGGCTCATTCATGCAGACCTGGCAATCCTCAGAGCAAGGCCTGGGGCTGCCATGGCCTGAGACTGCGGTAACTCAAGAACCCCAAGCTCTGCTGCCTGCCCACGGGGCAGGAGGCAGGGTGCAGTCAGCTGGGCCAGACAGGCAGGGAGGGGCCGCACTAAGAAAAGTGGTCTCCTGTTCCAATGAGCTCTGCCCCTGCCTTGTGGAGGTAAGGCTGTCCTACAGGGACACAGGAAAATGCTCCTAATTAAAATGGGTAATAAGCACAGTGAACAGTAAAGCTCATTGTGGTTAAGTGTCTTTTCCAAGGGAGCTTTGTATAGAAAAAGAGAGTGCAGGATTTTGAGTCAAAAGACCTGGATTTCTCAGCTTTCACTTACTAGCTGCGTGACTTCAGGCAAGCTACTTAAGCTCTTTTCGGTAAGCTGCTCAAAATTTCTGACTCAGTTTTCTTTTCCATAAAATGGGGCTCGCAATGCCTACACCAACAATCGCAACAATCGCAGGAGGGGACTTCTGTTTACAAGAACCTCCCTCAGACCTTCTGCTAGTGCTTTAATAAAGGTACTGATCCAGGCAGTGGCTCATGCCTGTAATCCTAGCACTTTGAGAGGCAGAGGCAGGCGGATCACGAGGTCAGGAGATCGAGACCATCCTGGCTAACACGGTGAAACCCTGTCTCTACGAAAAATACAAAAAAATTAGCTGGGCGAGGTGGCGGGTGCCTGTAGTCCCAGCTACTCCCGAGGCTGAGGCAGGAGAATGGCGTGAACCCGGGAGGCGGAGCTTGCAGTGAGCCGAGATCACACCATTGCACTCCAGCCTGGGCAACAGAGTGAGACTCCATCTCAAAAAATAAATAAAATAAAATAAAAGTGATTGATTTTACTCTTCACAACCCAGCATGGTAGGTGTGACTACTTCTTTGATGAGAAATCTGAGGCACAGAGAGTTTACGGAACTTGGAGGGTCACAGAGCCAGTGAGGAGAGTTCTCAAAGTGGTCTCTTCCTTCCACTCCCTCTGACTCTCCCCATGAGGTGAGGGTAGATCCACTTTATCCGCCTATATTCACCCAGTGCTCACCAAACAGCAGGTACTCAGTTCATATCTGCTGAATGAATCATCCAAGATCCAAATCCACATGTGAACCCTAAAATCACGCTCCTTCCACCATGTCACAATTGCATTTATATGGCATTTTTTGTTTTAAAGTGTTACATAAATGTTTTCATGTGCAGTGCAAAACTCCTTCCCTTACTATCCCCATTGAAAAAATAACTCCACACACAGTTCTATGACTGGAAGGGGTCATAAAGACAAATGAAAAAAAACCACCCAATCCGGGCATGGTGGCTCATGCCTATAACCCCAGCACATTGGGAGGCCAAGGTGGGTGGATCACCTGAGGTCAGGAGTTCAAGACCAGCCTAGCCAACAAGATGAAACCCCATCTCTACTAAAAATAGAAAAAAGTAGCCAGGCATGGTGGTTGATACCTGTATTTCCAGCTACTCGGGAGGCTGAGGCAGGAGAATCACTTGAACCCGGGAGGCAGAGATTGCAGTGAGCTGAGATTATACCACTACACTCACGCCTGGGCAAAGAGCACAACTCCATTTAAAAAACAAAAAAGGAAAAGAAAAGAAACATCCAGATGGGAGGAGGAGGCACCTTTCAGAAAAGGAATTTGGCATCTTTTAGATTTTCAGTATCAATGTCTCCATCCCATATACTATCCATTATCCAAAAAGAACCTGTTTTTGATGAAGCAAGAGAAATATAAATTCTAATTCCTGAAAGACGACACGTGTGGCAACTAGGACACATGTGTGGCAACTGAAGAGAAAGCCTCCATCTGAAGCCTCACTCAGCCTGAGGCCAGGCTCTGCCACACGGTGACCCACAGTTGTGGAATGAGGGTGATGAGACGGTTCTAGCTGTGTTTCAGGGAGAATTCAAGTCTCTCTGTTACTGTGAATTTTAGGCCAGAAGAGACTTTGTAGGGTCTCATGTGAGAAACACATCTGTAAAGTATAAGATTGAGGCCCTAAAGGACACAAGGATTGCAGAATCTCTGGGGCATATTTCTTTTCTCCCTCACCCTGTCTTATGGTGTTGAGGGCCTGCTATTTCCACCCAACCAACAAGGAAGTGTTGAACTAGAACGGCATGTTACACTTCGTGTTTTCTGCTTAATCTGCAGTGGCCGCTTCTGGTTAGACAGTTACTAAGCGACACCAGGGACAGAGGTTTCATTTAGTTTCAACAATGGCTGCGTCTAGGACCTTCCACCAAAATTTAGGTTAAATATGCCTAAGGTCTCTAGACTTGGTTTTCTACATATGAAGTACATAATATCCAAAATTATTTGTTAAAACACGATGACTGTTTTGACATGGAGTAGACAACTATTTCTGTCTAATAAGTTGATTTATTCAGTCGATAACTAGTGGAGTGAGGGGGAAAAAAAACTAGGTTAACAACAGTAGGGACAACCCAATGGGTTAAAAATAGCACAAATCTATTTTAGATCAGTAAAGTGAAGGCTGAGGATACAGGCAAAAATAACAGCCACTACTTAGGAGACACCTCCTTAGCAATCTACATCCATTATCTCACTAAATATTCACTACTACCCTAAAGGGGAGGTGTTGGCATCCCAATTACAGAGGTGAGGAAATTCAAACACATAAAGGCCAACTCACTGGCACAATATTATACGCCAGCAGCGAACACGGGGCTGGAATTGAGGTACCTCGGACGCCAAAGTCAGGGTTCCCTTAAGGTGATGGAAATTCCATGTAAATACTAACATAGGCCTGCGTGGTGGCTCACACCTCTAATCCCAGCAGTTTGGGAGGCCTAGGCGGGTGGACCATCTGAGGTCTGGAGTTCGAGACCAGTCTGGCCAACATGGTGAAACCCTGTCTCTACTAAAAATACAAAAATTACCCGGGCATGGTGGGGGGCCCCTGTAATCCCAGCTGCTGGGCAGACTGAGGCAGAAGAACCGCTTGAACCCAGGAGAAGGAGGCTGCAGTGGGCCGAGACCGCGCCACAGAACTCCAGCGTGGGCGACAAGAGCAAAACTCCAAGTCAAAAAAAAAAAAAAAGAAAAAAACGAATGCAGCCAATACTAGGAAGGGCGTTATCTTTTCAGGAGGGTGACTGATACTGCTGTAATTGAGACTTAGTACGGTGAACGTGTTTCTTAGCACAGAAACTTGCAAATAACTTCTGCCATGCCCTATATCCCTGGAAAGTGAACTAAAATGCACCTCCAGGCTGCCGGCACGGAACAGGTGGTCAATATCCATCCGCAGCTGGGCCGCCGCCCCCGCCTCCCCGCATCTTCCCCTCTCACCTGCACAGCCCTCCCCTTGCAAAAACACCTGCTCTACCAAAACTCGTAACAACCCTTTGGTCATAAGAACCATTCCACTGCAACCAGAAGCGGTGACGGCAGGAGTCTATGGGAAAGGAAGGCTGTGTTTATCAGGAGCAGCAGGAACCTGGTGGAGAGGCTTCGAAAGAGTGTAGGGGAACTGGCTTCGCTGAGACTGGAGTAGCGGGAAGCGCAGTGGACTGGGATTCGGGAGGCCCAAGTTGGGGTCTGACGCCCCCGCCAGTGTGACCTTGGCTAGGCGCCTTCTTTCCTCTGGGCCTCAATTCCCTCCAAGCCAGGGTTGACCACGGATGTGAAAAGCGACGAAGCTGGTGACAGCCAGGTGATGAGTGACCCCGAGAGAGCGGGAGGCTAACCCCAGGGTCCACGCGGGGGACGGGGGTGGGGAGGCCGGTAACGGGTCCGCGAGGCAGGAAGGGGCGGACGTGATGCTGGGGGCGCCGAGGGGGTGGGGCCCCGGACAAGGGGCTCTCCAGAGGATTCCCGGGCTAGGCCTAGCGTGGGGACCCTTAGAATAGGGGAGTCAGGTCATGTTGGGGTCAGGGGTCACGTGAGGCTGGAGGGGGTCGGGGTCACGTGAGGGGGTTTAAGAACAAAGGGGGCGAGGGTAGCGAGGAGCGCCCCTGGACCTCCCATCTCCTCTCTCTGCCTCACTCACCCCCATAGCGGCGGCGGCGACCCTCAACTCCTTCTTCACACACTTGCCGGCAGGGAGGCGGCAACGGCGGAGGCGGCAACAGCGGCGGCTGCAGAGCGGCGGACCGCGCACGGCGCATGCGCCTCGCAGCTCCCCCGCGCGCCCTGGTACCGCGCCGGCGCAGAACCGGTGTAGGGGGATTGGGGAGCCGGCGCGCAGGTGGAGCGCCTGCTAGGCGGGCCGAGGGTCAGGGACCAGAAGGAGGCGGGAACGCGGAGGAGCGTCGCGCCAGGAATGACGTTCGGCCAGGACCCGCCCCCTCGCTGGGCTGCGTCTGTAGCTATGGCAACGGCGGCGCCAAGCCTAGCTGCTGACCCAGGCCGTGAGCAGCGAGCGAGCCGCTGGGAGCCGGGTGGGCGGCAGCACCTCTCCTGCAGCCAGCGACTTCTTGGCCAAGCGCGTAGCAGCCGGCGGCACAGCCACCTTCCCAGACGGCCAATCGCGTCTTGACCTCTGAAGTACCTGCCCCTCCAGAGCCCCAGCGCGCGTAGCGGAAGTCTTTGGAAACTTTCCCACCTTCCAGATCTTGACTCTTGAAATTCCTTTTCTAACCAGAGTCCTGTTGTTCATTCATTCGTCTTCTAACCATTCATTCCCCATCCATTCATTCACGTTCTCAATAAAAATTAACTCGCGGCTGGGCACGGTGGCTCACGCGTGTAATCCCAGCACTTCTGGAGGCCGAGGTGGGTGGATCTCTTGAGGTCAGGAGTTCGAGACCAGCCTGGCCAACATGGTGAAATCCCGTCTCTACTAAAAATACAAAATAGCCGGGCGTGATGGCGTGCACCTATAATTCCAGCTACTCGGGAGGCTAAGGCAGGAGAATAACTTGAACCCAGGAGGCGGAGGTTGTAGTGAGCCAAGATCACGCCACTGCATTCCAGCCTGGGCGACAGAGCAAGACTGTCTCAAAAAATAAATAACTCGCATCTAGGAGGTGCTGAGCCCAGGGGGCACAGAGGGGAGCGAGGTGCCATCTCAGCGCCACACCTCAGGGTTTAGAGGGGAAACTGTCACGTAAGCACTGTTTAGGAGGGAGTGGATGGTGCTGTTAGAGTGAACACCAGGCATCCTGGACAGTTTTAATTTCAGCCCATCCCCAGCACACCAGAGTAACGCCAACATGATCCGAATCCAAACCGCCGGGGGGCGCTTCGGCAGTGTGCACACCCCTGCAACCTACCCCAGAATCTCCAGGGGTGGAGCCAGAGTCTTCACTTCCTAGTGCTCCCCAGGTAGGGTCTTAGACACGAAAATCAGTGAAATGCCGCACAACACTTAAGCTTCATGGACTTTTTCAGGTTTTGCCCATTATTCCATCTTTTTTTTTTTTTTTTTTTTTTTAAGAGACAGGGTCTCGCGGTCGCCCAGGCCGGGGTGCAGTGATGCAATCACAGCAATCACAGCTCACTGCAGCCTCGACCTCCTGGGCTCAAGCGATCCTACCGCCTCAGCCTCCTGAGTAGCTGGGACTACAGGCATGCACTACCACACGCAGCTCAATTTTTATTTATTTATTTTTTGTTGAGATGGGGTCTCACTGTGTTACCCAGGCTGGTCTCAAACTCCTGGGCCCAAGTGATCCGCCCACTTTGGCCTCCCAAAGTGCTAGGATTACAGGCGTCAGCCACTGTGCTTAGCCTCATTATTCCAACTTTAGTGCTCAGTTCAGTGGTAGCCTCAGCAACATTTATCCAGTGCCTAGTGTATGCTAGGCATTGTTCCAAGCAGCAAGGAAAGCAACAATAAGAAACAGAATAGGTACCACCCTTGTATCCTGGAAGGAGGAAACCGATAATAGATGAAATAAATAGGTAACAAATAAATAATATACATAGTAAGTTAAATGAGACAGGCTCTAGAAGGAAGAAAAAGCAGGGAGAGAGGACAGGGAAGGTCAAGATTTATAGTTTTGGCCTGGCACAGTGGCTCACACCTGTAATCCCAACACTTTAGGAGGCTGAGATGGGTGTATTGCTTGAGCTCACGACTTTGAGACCAGCCTGGGCAACAGAGTGAGACCCTGTCTCTACAAAAAAATTAAAAAAGAAAAAAAAATTAGCCAGGCATGGTGGTTTGCACTTGTGGTCCCAGCTATGCGGGAGGCTGAGGTTAGAGGATTGTTTGAGCCCGGGAGGTGAAGGTTGCAGGGAGCCTATAGCACCACTGAACTCCAGCCTGGGTAACAGAGCCAGACTTGGTCTCAAAAAATAAATAAATAAATAAAAGCTGGGCACGGTGGCTCACGCCTGTAATTCCAGCACTTTGGGAGGCCGAGGTGGGTGGATCACGAGGTCAGGAGATGGAGGCCATCCTGGCTAACACCATGAAACCCCATCTCTACTAAAACTAGTCAGGCGTAGTGGCAGGCACCTGTAGTCCCAGCTACTCAGGGAGGCTGAGGCAGGAGAATGGCGTGAACCCAGGCGGTGGAGCTTGCAGTGAGCCAGGATCGGGCCACTGCACTCCAGCCTGGGCAACAGAGCGAGACTCTGTCTCAAAAAATAAAAATAATAAAAATAATAAATAAAAAGGCCGGGCATGGTGGCTTACGCCTGTAATCGCAGCACTTTGGGAGGCCAAGGCGGGAGGATCACTTGAGGTCAGGAGTTCAAGACCAGCCTGACCAACACAGAGAAACCCTGTCTCTACTAAAAACACAAAATTAGCGAGGCGTGGTGGCACATGCCCGTAATCCCAGCTACTCGGGAGGCTGAAGCAGCAGAATCACTTGAATTAGGGAGGCGGAGGTTGCAGTGAGCCAAGATCGCGCTATTGCACTCCAGCCTGGGCAACAAGAAGGAAAATCCATCTCCAAAAAAAAAAAAAAAGGCTTATAGTTTTAAATATGAGGTGATACTTGAGTCAAGATCTGAAGGTTAGGGAGCAAGTAATGAGAATGTCTGGGGGAAGGGCACTGCAGACAGAGGTGGGGCCTAGAACCACCCTGGCTTCTGGGTTGAGATGAGAATGTAGGGACAAAGTCAAGGAAGGACAGTCCAGGCTGGGCAAGATGGTGGCAGGATTATAAATCCCTGCACTTTGGGAGGCTGAGACGTGCAGATCACTTGAGGTCAGGAGTTTGAAACCAGCCTAGCCAACATAGTGAAACCCCAGCTCTACTAAAAATACAAAAACTAGCCATACATGATGGCGGGTGCCTATAATCCCAGTTACTCGGGAGGCTGAGGCAGGAGAATTGCTTGAACCCAGAGCCGAGATCGGGCCACTGCACTCCAGCCTGGGTGACAGAGCAAGACTCTGTCTCAAAAAAAAAAAAAAAAAGGAAGGACAGTCCAGAGGCCACTGCTATAATCAAGGCAACAGATGAAGCCGCCATGGCTGAGCAGCGGCGGAGGTGGGAGAAGGACATCGAAGGTAGAGCCTACAGGACTTACAGATTGAGTGTGGGGTGTGAGGGAAGGAGCGGAGCCAAGATACCTTCGTGGTTTTTAGCCTGAGCTGCTGGAAAAATGGAGAGGTGAAAGGAGCTGGCTTGAGTACAGGGAAGATCGGGATTCTGTTTTGGCCATGTCAGGTCGGAGTGCTTTTTAGACGTTCTGGTGGAGATGTGGGGTAGTCAGAGTCGAGCTCAGGAGTGGGGTCCACGCTGGAGATAGAAGTTTCAGCACAGTCGGCACATAGATAATATTTAAAGCTGTGAGACTGCCCAGGCATGGTGGCTCACACCTGTAATCCCAACACTTAGGGAGGCTGAGGCAGACAGATTATTTGAGGTCAGGAGTTTGAAACCAGCCTGACCAACATGGTGAAACCTTGTCTCTACTAAAGTACAAAAAAAAAAACCTTAGCTGGCCATGGTGGCAGGTGCCTGCAATCTCAGCTCCTCAGGAGACTGAGGCAGGAGAATCCCTTGAACCCAGGAGGTGGAGGTTGCAATGAGCTGAGATGGCGTCACTGCACTCCAGCCTGGGTGACAGAACGAGACTCCCTCTCAAAAAAAAAAAGATAATAATAATAATAGGCCGGGCGCGGTGGCTCAAGCCTGTAATCCCAGCACTTTGGGAGGCCGAGACGGGCGGATCACGAGGTCAGGAGATCGAGACCATCCTGGCTAACACGGTGAAACCCCGTCTCTACTAAAAAAAATACAAAAAAACTAGCCGGGCGAGGTGGCGGGCGCCTGTAGTCCCAGTTACTCGGGAGGCTGAGGCAGGAGAATGGCGTAAACCCGGGAGACGGAGCTTGCAGTGAGCTGAGATCCGGCCACTGCACTCCAGCCTGGGTGACAGAGCGAGACTCCGTCTCAAAAAAATAATAATAATAATAAATAATAATAATAATAATAATAATAATAAATAGAAAAGACAAAATCAAATTTGATTTTTTTAAATAAAATTAATAAAGCTGTGAGACTGAGGCCGAGCATGGTGGCTCATGCCTGTAATTCCAGCACTTTGGGAGGCCGAGGTAGGCGGGTCCCTTGAGTTCAGGAGTTCAAGACCAGCTTGTGCAACATAGCGAGACCCTGTCTTTACTACAAAAAAAAAATGCTGTGAGACTGGATGAGGCTGTGGAGGGAATGCAGTTAGACTGGAATGAGTGAATCTTTGGCCTGAGAGCCCTATTGTGTGGTCAGGAAATTTGTTGTGGTTGCCAGCCCTCTAGGGACCAGGAGAGGGAGCTGAGTGTGAGAGGAGGGTAGCCAGGTGGGAAGAGGGGATATCCGAGCTTATCCTTGAAGAATGAAGAGGAGGCAAGGAAATTTTCTTTTCTTTTTTTTAAGACAGAGTCTCGCTCTGACGCCCAGGCTGGAGTGCAGTGGTGCAATATTGGCTCACTGCAACCTCCGCCTCCCAGGTTCAAGCGATTCTCCTGCCTCAGCCTCCTGTGTAGCTGGGACTATAGGCATATGCCACTGTGTCCGGCTAATTTTTGTATCTTTAGTAGAGACAGGGTTTCACCATGTTGGTCAGCCTGGTCTCGAACTCCTGACAGCCTCCCAAAGGGCTGGGATTACAGGCGTGAGCCACCACACCTAGCCTAGGCAAGGAAATTTCAACTTACAGAAAAGGATTTGCAGAGCCAGGGAGGTGTGAGGGAGTGGGTAAGGTGGGAGATGAGACTCCACCCCCGCCTCTGCACAGTCCCCACAGTGTTTTGGTTTTTCTGGTCTCCTTACCTACAGGGAACTTCATGGTCAGCTGTTTCAGTGCACAGATGACTGCCACCACCATCCCCTGTGCCCTGTCCCTTCTGCCACACCCCACTCTTGGGTTTGCTCCCTGCTCCCCCAGCCTGCTGGAATTTGCTGGAAACCAGGCAAGGCCTGGGAGGTGAGCCCAGTAGTCCTTGGGGGAGGTGACATCATCCAGGCCACCCAAGAGGCCTGAAAAGGCCCAGTGCCCTATTTCTGCCCCAGTCCTTCTGTCTGAGGCCCGCCGTGATTATGGGCCATCTCCCCAGCTCAGGGCTTTCTTGTTCTTATGGGGTGGTGGACAGAGCCTGCTCTGGAGTTGGACCAACCTGTGTTTAAATCTCCTTTCTGGCTGGGTTCGGTGGCTCAAGCCTGTAATCCCAGCACTTTGGGAGGCCGAGATGGGCAGATCATGAGGTCAGGAGATCAAGACCATCTGGCTAACACGGTGAAACCCCGTCTCTACTAAAAAATACAAAAAAACTAGCCAGGCGAGGTGGCAGGCGCCTGTAGTACCAGCTACTTGGGAGGCTGAGGCAGGAGAATGGCGTGAACCCGGGAGGCGGAGCTTGCAGTGAGCTGAGATCTGGCCACTGCACTCCAGCCTGGGTGACAGAGCGAGACCCCATCTGAAAAAAAAAAAAAAAAAAAAAAATCTCCTTTCTGCTACTTGTTGGCCTTGTGACTTTAGGCAAGGTGCCTACTATCTCTGAGACTCAGTTTCCTTGTTTGTAAAGTGAAACCACCAGTAGCAATCATCTTCATCTTTAGTAAAATCTTCCAGGGGTGGTTGTGAGAATTAAATAAGATGGGATGGATGGCAAGGCCTAGGGCAGGAACGGAACCCCCTACCCCCATACAAAAGCGTATCAAAGTGGCTGGGCACGTGGCTCACAACTGTAATCCCAGCACTCTGGGAGGCTGAGGCAGATGGATTACCTGAGGTCAGGAGTTTGAGACCAGCCTGGGCAACATGGTGAAACCCCATCTCTACCAAAAATAAGAAAGTTAGGCCAGGCGCAGTGGTTCACGCCTGTAATCCCACCACTTTGGGAGGCTGAGGAGGATGGATCACCAGGGTGGATTCGAGACCAGCCTGGCCAATATGGTGAAACCTCATTTCTACTAAAAATACAAAAACTAGCTGGGCGTGGTGGTGGGTGCCTATAGTCCCAGCTACTCGGGAGGCTGAAGCAGGAGAATCACTTGAACCCATAAGGTGGAGCTTGCAGTGGGCCAAGACTGATCCACTGCACTCCACCCGGGGCAATAGAGGGAGATTCCATCTCAAAAAAAAAAAAAAAAAGTGAAACCCCGTCTCTACTAACAATAACAAAAATTAGCCAGGCCTGGTGGTGGGCATCTGTAATCCCGGCTATTCAGGAGGCTGAGGCAGAGAATTGCTTGAACCTGGGAGGCAGAGGTTGCAGTGAGCAGAGATCGTACCACCACACTCCAGCCTGGGCAACAGAGCGAGACTCCATCTCAAAAAAAAAAAAAAAAAATTAGCCAGGCGTAGTGACGCACACCTGTAATCCCAGCTACTTGGGAGGCTGAGGCAGGAGAATCGCTTGGACCCTGCAGGTGGAGGTTGCAGTGAGCTGATATTGCACCACTGCATGCCAGCCTGGGCAACAGAGCAAGACTCTATCTCAATCTCAAAAAAAAAAAAGTATATGTCCCCTTCTCCCCTCCTTGGCATTGCATCCCTCCCGCCACATCCACATTGACCAGGCTTTCTACGCTGCCTCATTTACCCTTCCCTCCAACCCCCACGCATGGGGCTGAAGCGCCCCTTCTCCACGCTCGGCCCTGACCTCTCTGGACAGGGACTCTGTCTCCCTCATCTCTCCCAGGCCCCTGGACTCCCCGGCTCCTCCCTCCTCCTCCGCCTCCTCTTCCTCCCTATTCCTCAGACACAGCCACTCCCCAACCTCCAGGCTTTGCCCTCTTTTCACTCTATGGCCCTCAGCTGCTCCCAAATATTCATTCACTCCTTCATTCAGCCAAGGCACGGGGGCCGCCATGTGCTCCGTTTTGCCTTCTGTGCAGAGGAACAGCTTGGGAGACAGCTCCTGCCAGAGAGGGAGAGCACATTTGGGGGGGCCAGTCATCGCACTGTGTGATGAGTGGGCAGCTGAGAGTTCCCGGACTTCCCCAGAAGAATCTGAATTTACACTTCTCCTCCTGCCACCCAAGGTCAGGTCCACCTAGAGTGTCAAACGTTAAGGCCCCTCAGGGTCCCTCCCGGCTATGAACCTCTCTCCCCAGGCCTTCTTCACTTGTGCTCCTCCTTGGCTCCTGCCTGCCCTAGGGGGCCTCGCTTCCCTACTCAAAAGCTTGTGGCTAATTACAAAAATTAGCCAGGCGTGGTGGCTCACGCCTATAATCCCAGTACTTTAGGAGGCTGAGGCAGGTGATCACTTGAGGTCAGGAGTTTGAGACCACCTGGCCAACATGGCAAAACCCCGCCTCTACCAAAAATACACAAAATTAGCCAGGAGGGGTGGCGCACGCTTGTAATCCCAGCTACTCGGGAGGCTGAGGCAGGAGAATCACTTGAACCCAGGAGGCGGAGGTTGCAGTGAGCAGAGATCTCGCCACTGCACTGCAGCCTGGGTGACAAAAACAAAAACAAAACAAACAAACAAAAAAGCTTGTGGAGGCAGCAGCCTACCCCGTCTCCCTCCTTGGCTTCTCATTCCACTCACTCCTCAACCCCTGCAGCTTGGCTGCTGTCTCCTGCAACCTACGCCTCCCTCGCGGTGCCTCCAGCAGTTTTGCTAACTCCAACTGTGCTTCCCTGTCTCAGCCTCATCTTTCCGGCCCTTCCTGCAACATGTAGCTCTGTTATTCCCTCCCTCTTCCTGGAAACACTGTTCTTCCCTTGGCTCCTGTGACACCACACGCCCCTGTTTTTCTAAAACCCACATCTGGTTGGTCAGTTAAAGGCCCTCTGCGGCTCGAAACTCTGTACGGTTGTTCCACCCCTGCCCACTTGGCCAGGGCCCTGCTCCATCCTGTGCTCCCAGCAGTGGGGGACTGTGTCTTTCTGCTGTTAGGGTTGCCAGATTCCATAAGTGGGACAAACTGAAACTCACTGTTTATCTGAAATTTATTTTATATATATATTTTTTAAGACAGGGTCTCACTGTTGTGGCCCAGGCTGGAGTGCAGTGGCATGATCTCAACTCACTGCAACCTCCGCCGCCTCCTGGGTTTAAGTGATTCTCCTGCCTCAGCCTCCCAAGTAGGCAGTATTACAGCTGCACACCACCACACCCGACTACCATTTATCTGAAATTTAAATTTAACTGGCCAGGCACAGTGGCTCACGCCTGTAATCCCAGCACTTTGGGAGGCTGAGGCATGTGGATCACATGAGGTTAGGAGTTCAAGACAAGCCTGGCCAACATGGTGAAACCCCATCTCTGCTAAAAATATACAAATTAGCTGGGCGTGGTGGTGGGCATCTGTAATTCCAGCTACTCAGGAGGCTGAGGCAGTAGAATCACTTGAACCTGGGAGGAAAAAAATAAATAAAATAAAATAATAAAAATAAATAAAATAAAATAATTTGAGACAGTCTTGTTCTGTCACCAGGCTGGAGTGCAGTGGCACCATCTTGGCCCACTGCAACCTCTGCCTGCCAAGTTCAAGCGATTCTCCTGCCTCAGCCTCCCGAGTAGCTGGGATTACAGGCGTGCACCACCACACCCGGCTAATTTTTGTATTTTTAGTAGAGACGAGGTTTCACCATGTTGATCAGGCTGGTCTCAAACTCCAGATCTCAAGTGATGCACTTGCCTTGGCCTTCCAAAGTGCTGAGATTACAGGCGTGCCCAGCCGTCTTGTATTTTTATGTGCTAAATTTGGCACCAGCTTGGTGCCTGGCATAGAGCAGGCACTCAGTAAATGTTAGCTGAAGGACTATGGGCAGTGATGGCAGAAGGCACAGGTGCTGTGGGGCACAAAAGAAGCAAGGTCCCTAGAGGAGGTGACACCTGAGCCCTGCAGATGGAAATATTAGGTCATGTACCAACAGCCCCTCCATGGAGATATCTCCCACAGTGGGTTGAATAGAATCCCCCCAGATTATATGTTCAAGTCCTAACCGCCCCCCTACCCTGTATCTGTGAATGTGACCTTAATTAGAAATAGAGTCTTTGCAGATGTAATTAACTTAAAGCTCTTGGGATGAGATCATCCTGGATTTAGGGTGGGTCCTAAATCCAATGACTGGTGTCCTTAGAAGAGAAAGCAGAGGGAGATTTGAGATACAGCGGGAAGACAGCCATGTGAAGCCAGAGCCGGAGACTGGAACGAGGCAGCTAGGAGTCAAGGACTGCCAAGGAGAGAGGCACGCAGTGGGTTTTCCCTCAGAGCCTAGAAAAGGAACCAGCTCTGCCAACACCTTGGTTTTGAGCTTCTGGGAGAACTGGGACAAAATGAATTGCTGTTGTTTTAAGCCATCTGGTTTGTGATACTTCATTAGGGCAGCCCTGGAAAACGAACACACTGCCAAGGCTTTATGTTTCCCCGAATCTCTGTTTCTTCCTTCAGGACCTCTGCCCCAGAACCCTCTGTAGGACAGACCTCTTGTGTAGCCAGCCACCAACATGGTCTCGGTAATCTTTTGTTGTTGTTGTTGTTGTTGTTGTTGAGACAGAGTCTCCTGTTGCCCAGGCTGGAGTGCAGTGGCACAGTCTTGGCTCACTGCAAGCTCCGCCTCCCGGGTTCACGCCATTCTCCTGCCTCAGCCTCCTGAGTAGCTGGGACTACAGGCACCCGCCACCATGCCCAGGTAATTTTTTGTATTTTTAGTAGACACAGGGTTTTACCGTGTTAGCCAGGATGGTCTCGATCTCCCGACGTCGTGATTCACCCACCTTAGCCTCCTAAAGTGCTGGGATTACAGACGTGAGACACCGCACCCAGCCTGTTGTTGTTTTTTTAAGAGAGAATCTTGCTCTGTTGCCCAGGCTGGAGTGCAATGGGGTGATCTCAGCTCACTGCAACTTCCGCCTCCCGGATTCAAGTGATTCTCCTGCCTCAGCCTCCCGAGTAGCTGGGATCGCAGGCATGTGCCATCATGCCCAGCTAATTTTTCTTTTTGTATTTGTAGTAGAGACGGGGTTTCACCATGTTGGCTAGGCTGGTTTCAAACTCCTGATTTTAGGTGATCCACCCACCTCAGCTTCCCAAAATTCTGGGATTACAGGCATGAGCTTGAGCTACCCCACCTGGCCTTTTTTTTTTTTTTTTTTTTTTGAGATGGAGTCTCGCTCTGTCACCAGGCTGGAGTGCAGTGGCACGATCTCGGCTCACTGCAACCTCCGCCTCCTGGGTTCAAGCAATTCTCCTGCCTCCTGAGTAGCTGGGACTACATGCATGCACCACCACGCCCAGCTAATTTTTGTATTTTTTCTTTTTTTTTTGAGACGGAGTCTTGCTCTGTTGCCCAGGCTGGAGTGCAGTGGTCCGCTCTGGGCTCACTGTAAGCTCCGCCTCCCTGGTTCATGCCATTCTTCTGCCTCAGCCTCCCGAGTAACTGGGACTACAGGCGCCTGCCACCATGTCTGGCTAATTTTTTGTATTTTTAGTATAGACGGGGTTTCACCATGTTAGCCAGGATGGTCTCGATCTCTTGACCTCGTGATCCACTTGCCTTAGCCTCCCAAAGTGCTGGGATTACAGGTGTGAGCCACCACGCCTGGCCAATTTTTGTATTTTTTGCACAGACAGGATTTCACCATGTTGGTCAGGATGGTCTTGATCTCTTGACCTCATGATCTGCCCACCACAGCCTCCCAAAGTACTGGCATTACAGGTGAGAGCCACCGTGCCCGGTCCCCTTTTTTTAAATTATTATTTTTTGAGACAGGGTCTAGCTTTGTTGCCCAGCCTAGAGTGCAGTGTCTTGATCTTAGCTCACTGTGACATCCACCTCCTGGGCTCACGTGATCCTCCTGCCTCAGCCTCCTGAGTAGCTGGGATTACAGGCATGTGCCACAATACCTAGCTAATGTGTGTGTGTATATGTGTGTGTGTGTATGTTTTGGTAGAGATGGGGTTTCACCATGCTGCCCAGGTTTGTCTCAAACTCCTGGGCTCAAGTGATCCTCCTGCCTTGGCCTTCCAAAGTGTTAGGATTACAGGCATGAGCCACTGTACCCGGCCTCAAATTTCCCCTTCTTATAAGGACACCACTCATATTAGGGCCCACCCTGAAGATCGCACTTTAACTGGATTACCTCTTTAAAGACCCTATCTCCAAATAAGGTCACATTCTGAGGCACTGAGGGCTGGGACTTCCATACAGGAATTGTGGGGAGGACATAAGTCAGCCTGTAAAACGACAGGGTCTCTCGCCCACGTTGAGTGCAGTGGTGTGATCTCGGCTCACTGCAGCCTCCACCTCCCAGAGCCAAGTGATCCTCCTGCCTCAGCCTCCCAAGTAGGGACCACAGGTGTGCACCACCACACCCAGCTAATTAAGAAAAAATTTTTCCTTTTTCTTTTTTTTTTTTTTTGAGACAGGGTCTGGCTCTGTCACCTGGGCTGGAGTGCAGTAGCGCAATCTCAGCTCACCGCAGCCTCGACCTCCCAGGCTCAAGCAATCCTCCCACCTCAACGCCCCAAGTAGCTGGGACTACAGGCTCACACCACCATGCCCAGATAATTTTTGTATTTTTTTGTAGAGATGGGGTTTCACCACAAGAGACGAGGCCTCCTCTCTTGTGAATGGGATTAGGTGTCCTAATAAAAAACTTGATAGCCTGTAATCCCAGCACTTTGGGAGGCCGATACGGGCGGATCACTAGGTCAGGAGATTGAGACCATCCTGGCTAACACGGTGAAACCCCGTCTCTACTAAAAAATACAAAAAACTAGCTGGGCGAGGTGGCAGGCGCCTGTAGCCCCAGCTACTCAGGAGGCTGAGGCAGGAGAATGGTGTAAACCCGGGAGGCGGAGCTTGCAGTGAGCTGAGATCTGGCCATTGCACTCCAGCCTGGGTGACAGAGCCAGACTCTGTCTCAAAAAAGAAAAAACTTGATGGAGGGAGTTGCCCTCTCTTGCCCTTCTGCCTTCTGTCACTGGAGGATGCAAAAGGAAGGTCCTCACCAGATGGCAGAGCCATGCTCTTGAACTTCCCAGTCTCTGTTCTTTTTTCTTTTTTGAGATGGAGTCAGTCTTGCTCTGTCACCCAGGTTGGAGTGCAGTGGCATGATCTCGGCTCCGTGCAACCTCCGCCTCCTGGGTTCAAGTGATTCTTCTGCCTCAGCCTCCCAAGTAGCTGGGACTACAGGTGCCCGCCACCATGCCTGGCTCGTTTTTGTATTTTCAGTAGAGATGGAGTTTCACCATGTTGGCCAGGCTGGCCTCAAACTCCTGACTTCATGATCTGCCTGCCTTGGCCTCCCAAAGGGCTGGGATTACAGGCATGAGCCACCATGCCTGGCGCCTCTGTTCTTTATAACCCAGTCTCAGGTGTTCTGTTACAGCAGCACAATGGACTAAGACAATGGCAGAGCCCCACCTCTGCTCGGGTGATGGGTGGGGGTCACGGCAGGTGTGCTGGAGTACAAGTACCATGGGTCCAATCCAAGCCTGGGAATCATATTCTTCTTTGCCAGGGATTGGTTTAAGGGGCATAGGCCTGCTCTGGGATTCCTAGAAAGGGTTGTTCTTCCTGATAACATGACAAATGCCAAGGAGAAAGCACCTGCTCCCTGCCCCTCCTTTCCCACTCTGGAAATTGTCCTCAGAGGATGGGATGCTTGGAGCAACTGCAGCCACCTAGTGATCATGAGGAGAAATCTGATACATGGAAGGGACGATGCTGAGAAAGGAGAAGCACCTGAGACATTGATGACCACTGAGCCTCTCAGTGGTGACACTGACCTCCTGACTCCTTAGGAAACATAAAATGCCTGCTTTGCCCAAATCATCACTGAGTGGCTGTTCCTCTACTTGCAGCCACATGCATCTTAACTGAAAGGGAGGGGACACAGGATTTTGAAAATATGTCTCCGTATCACCCAGCTTGGCACTGGCTCTCAGCTTTGCCACCATCAAGCTGTGTGATCTTAGGCAGGTGACCTGAAGCCTCAGCCTTTCATCTGGAAAATACGGCTGCTGTGGGGGAAAAATGGGATAACCCAGGTAAGGCATTTTGCACATGGTAGTTGGTATATATATGCATTCATTTCATTTGTTTATTCCTCCACTAATTTATTTAACAATCGTATTTAAACACCTACTATGTACTTGCACTAATAGGGTTTGGGAATGTAGTTGTGAAAAACTAACTAATAAGCCCTTGAAATTGGCTCTTACTTCTACTATTATTGCAAGACTTTGCCTTCAAGGAGCAGGTTTTGATATGTTGGTAAAATGAAGATAGGTTTGGCAGAAGTGATCTTCTTGGACCTAGCAGTGTGGGTATCTGGAGTGAGAGGAGCTGGGAGCAGTTAGGGAGGGGAGGAGCAGTTAGGAAGGGAGCTGGGGGTAGTTAGGGAGGGGAGGAGCAGTTAGGAAGGGAGCTGGGGACAGTTAGGGAGCTGGGAGCAGTTAGGAAGGGTTTTCCTGGGGAGGTGGTGCTTGGGACACCTGAGGCTGATTCTCCCAGCAACCATTTGTTAAGCACCTACTGTGTACCAGCTGCTGTGGAACTGTGTAAGTTGCTAGGGTAAGACAGGTCCCCCACCCTCTGGGCTCACAGCCTCCAGTAGGCGATAAACAGGTACATGGGCCCAGGTCATACGTATAATCCCAGAACTTTGGGAGGCTAAGGCGGGCAGAATCACTTGAGCCCAGGAGTTCAACACCAGACT
Source organism: Rhinopithecus roxellana (assembly GCF_007565055.1). Lineage (NCBI taxonomy): Eukaryota > Metazoa > Chordata > Mammalia > Primates > Cercopithecidae > Rhinopithecus > Rhinopithecus roxellana. The sequence goes on along the minus strand of NC_044563.1, from coordinate 11,136,714 downwards.
GGGCAGCATAGCAAGACCCCATCTCTATAAAAAATAAAAAGTTAATTGGGTATGGTGGCACACACCTGTAGTCCCAGCTACCCAAGAGGCTGAGGTGAGAGGAATGCTTGAGCCAGGCAGATTGAGGCTGCAGTGAGCCGTGATCTTGCCACTGTACTCCAGCCTGGGTGACTCAGTGAGACCCTGCCTCAAGAAAAATACAAAAAACGAAAAACAAAAGCAAGTAGGTGGTTCCATTAGATTGTAATCAGTGTTGAGATGGGGAGGGGCAGATGTCCTACAGAAGGTGATATCTGAGCTTCATTTCAAAAGGTAAATAAGAACTAGATAGCAAGAGGCCAGGCACAGTGTCTCATGCCTGTAATCCCAGCACTTTGGGAGGCCAAGGTGGGTGGATCACATGAGGTCAGGAGTATGAGACCAGCTTGGCCAACATGGTGAAACCCTGTCTCTACTGAAAATACAAAAATTACCCAGGCATAGTGGCATGCGCCTGTAGTCCCAGCTACTCCAGAGACTGAGGTAGGAGAATCATTTGAAGCTAGGAGGCAGAGGTTGCAGTGAGCCAAGATTGTGCCACTGTACTCCAGCCTGGGCAACAGAGTGAGACTCTGTCTCAAAAAACAAACAAACAAACAAACAAAAACCCACGAAAACAAAACAACAACAAAAAAACAGGCCGGGCACCGTGGCTCACATCTGTAATCCCAGCACTTTGGGAGGCCGAGGCGGGTGAATCATGAGGTCAGGAGTTCAAGACCAGCCTGGCCAAGATGATGAAACCCTCCACTAAAACGACAAAAAATTAGCCGGCGTGGTGGCGGGCACCTGTAATCCCAGCTACTCGGAGGCTGAGGCAGAGAATTGCTTGAACCGGGGAGGCAGAGGTTGCCGTGAGCCAAGATCACGTCACTGCACTCCAGCCTGGGCGACAGAGCGAGACTTCGTCTCAAACAAACAAACAAAACAAAAAAAGAGATAATTAGACAGCAAGGAAAGGAGGAGCTTTGTTCCAGGTACTGCATATATAAAGACTTGAAGGCAGGAGAGGGGACTCGGCATCCTGGCCATTTCTGGTTGCTGAGTATGCCAATAGCTAAGGCATATCATTAAGTGGGATAGTGTTGAGAGGTATATTGTTTCTGAGGCTTTGATTGCAAGTGACAGAAAACAGAAATCAACCAGGCTTAAACAATAAGGAAAAAAAATGTATTGGCCTACTCCTTACATAACTAAAAGGTCCAGAGGTTCAGGTCAGGTGTGGTGGCTCACGCCTGTAATCCCAGCATTTTGGGAGGCTGAGGAGGGCAGATCGCCTGAGGTCAGGAGTTCAAGATCAGCCTGGCTAACATGGTGAAACCCTGTCTCTACTAAAAATACAAAAAAATTAGCCAGGCATGGTGGTGGGCGCCTGTAATCCCAGTTATTCGGGAGGCTAAGGCAGGAGAATTGCTTGAATCTGGGAGGCAGAGGTTGCAGTGAGCCGAGATCAGGCCATTGCACTCCAGCCTGGGTGACAGAGCAAAACTGCATCTCAAAAATAAAAAATAAAAGGTCCAGAGGTTCAGTGGCTTCAAGTGAGGTTGGTTGGGTGACTTTTTTCTCCTCCACCTCTAGTTTCAAGCGATTCTCATGCCTCAGACTCCCATCTTTTCTTTTTTCTTGAGACAGGGTCTTACTCTATTGCCCAGGCTGGAGTGCAGTGGCACACTCACGGCTCCTGGGTTCAAGCAATCCTCCCACCTCAGCCTCCCTAGTACCTGGGACCACAGGCACGTGCCACCACACCTGGCTAATTTTTTTTTTTTTTTTTTTTTTGCAGAGGTAGAGGTCTTGTCATGTTGCTCAAGGTGGTCATGAACTCCCAGCTTCAAGCGATTCACCCACCTCTGCCTACCAAGGTGCTGGGATTACAGTGTGAGCCACTGCACCTGGCCTTGGGTGGCTGTTTCCATCCCCTCGTGGTATTCTCCACAGTGCTGGCTCTCCCCGAAGGTTAAAGATGGCAGCCAACACTCCTGCGCTCAGCTTCCTGGTCTTTGTCTTATATTTACAACATGCTGATTGGACCAGCTTTGGTTTCTAGTTCATTTCTTTTTTTTTTTTTTTTTTTTTTTTTTGAGACGGAGTCTCGCTCTGTCGCGCAGGCTGGAGTGCGGTGGCCGGATCTCAGCTCACTGCAAGCTCCGCCTCCCGGGTTCACGTCATTCTCCTGCCTCAGCCTCCCGAGTAGCTGGGACTACAGGCGCCCGCCACCTCGCCCGGCTAATTTTTTGTATTTTTTAGTAGAGACGGGGTTTCACCGTGTTAGCCAGGATGGTCTCGATCTCCTGACCTCGTGATCTGCCCGTCTCGGCCTCCCAAAGTGCTGGGATTACAGGCTTGAGCCACCGCGCCCAGCCTCTAGTTCATTTCTGAAGCATTCATGGTATCCAGGGCCTTGGGAAAGGCTGGCATCAGCATGTGATCAAAGCCATAGCACCACATGGATCCCCAAACAAAAAAGGGGAAGGGGGATGGATGTCAGGGGACAAGATTTTGAAGGAGATAAGTCATGCTAAGGAGCTTGATCTTAATCCAAGGATAATGAGAAGCAGAGGATTGACTTGATCAGATTGGGTTTTAGAAAGATCACCCTGGAGGCTGCGCTCAGTGACTCACGCCTGTAATCCCAGCACTTTGGGAAGCTGAGGCGGGTGGATCGCCTCCTGGAACTCCTGAGGTCAGGAGTTCGAGACCAGCCTGGCCAACACAGTGAAACCCCGTCTCTACTAAAAATACAAAAAAATTAGCCGGGCGTGGTGGCAGGTGCCTGTAATCCCAGTTGCTTGGGAGCCTGAGGCAGGAGAATCACTTGAATCCAGGAGGCGGAAGTTGCAGTGAGCCGAGATTGCGCCATTACACTCCAGCCTGGGCAACAAGAGCGAAACCCCATCTCAAAAAAAAAAAAAAAAAAATCACCTTGGCTTGGCATAGTAGCATGCGCCTGCAATCACAGCTACTCAGGAGGCTGAGACAGGAGGGCAGCTTGAGTCCAGGAGTCCAAGACCAGCTTGGGCATTATAGGGAGACTGTATCTCAAAAAGTAAAAAAGAAAGATCACCCTGGCTGTCAAATAAAGAACAGATTAGAGGAAGGCAAGAGAAGAGGCAGAGAGTCTGGTGGGGTACTCTTTTGGAATAGGATGAAGCCCAGGACAGGCAGTGGGAGAGGGGATTTCACAAGAGTTGGAGACGGATGGATCAGGAAGTAAAGGAGAGGGAAGAGCAGAGGACCACTCCCAGGTTTCTATTTGAATCTCAGTGGGGAGAGAGATAAAGGGTCTGTGATCCCAGAACTTTGGGAGGCCTAGGTAGGCGGATCACTTCAGGTCAGGATTATAAGACCAGCCTGCCCAGCATGGTGAAACCCCCAATTCTTCGGATGTGGTGGCACATGCCTATAATCCCAGCTACTCAGGAGACTGAGGCAGGAGAATCGCTTTAACCTGGGAGGTGGAGGTGGCAGTGAGCCAAGATCGTGCCACCGGACTCCAGCCCAGGCAACAAAGTGAGACTCCTCAAAAAATAAAATAAAATAGACTGGGCATGGTGGCTCACGCCTGTAATCCCAGGACTTTGGGAGGCGAGGTGGGCAGATCACCAGAGGTTGGGAGTTCGAGACCAGCCTGCCTAACATGGATAAACCCTGTTTCTACTAAAAATACAAAATTAGCCAGGTGTGGTGGCGCGTGCTTGTAATCCCAACTACTCGGGAGGCTGAGGCAGGAGAATCGCTTGAACCCGGGAGGCAGAGGTTGTGGTGAGCCAAGATCGTGCCATTGCACTCCAGCCTGGGCAACAAGAGTGAAACTCCATCTCAATAAATAAATAAAATAAAAGGAAGAGGGATAGGGAAGGGGCAGGCTGGGCACATGGTGGTGAAGATTGGTGACGGTTCAGAGAGAGTTTTGGACAGGCCTAGGAGACAGCAAGTGATACTGAGTCCGGAGGGCAATTGGTGGGATATGGGGGTTCAGAGCCTGGGGTCAGGGCTAGGGAAGGAGGGGGTTATCCACAGCCCAGGATTTGATATATCTGAGCCTGGGGAATTGAGGGAGTGGATCGAGCCCAGAGGAACCACATGAAAGATTTGAAGGCCAGCCAGGAAGGGAGCCAAGGAGGAGCTCACGTCCTGGAGCTAGAGGTGGCCCTGTCTGTCCAGTCCTGCCCAGAGATGGAGTGAGAACATACCCGCCAAAGGTCCTTTGGGTTTAGAGATAACAAAGTCACTGGTGACCTTGGAGGAACGGTTTCTGTGGAGTGGTGGAGCTGGGGAGTGAGTGGGAGGTGAGGACAGGGATGGACGGGTGTGAACATCTCTTTTAAGAAGCACTGTTTTTTTTTTTTTTTTTTTTTTTTTTTTTTTTTTTTTTTTTTTTTTTTTTTCAGGCAGCAATACTGCTAGCTGAAAGGGGCAACTAAGGTGAACATGGGATGAGGGAGGGGTGGAAGTGGGGTACGGGAAGTGTGGGGGGTGTGTTTAGGATGAATGGACTTAGGCAGGTTCATGTGATGAGGGGGAAGACAAACATGAGTAAGGAGAGGAAAATGAAAATCAAGGTGCTCAGGATTGGGGTGTGTGTGTGTGGTGAGGCTGGCACTGGGGGTGATGCAAAGCCTTGGAGTGAGGTTGGCCTTGAAGGGGGAAGATCCATCTATGCTACAGGGAGGGGAAGGAGCAGACAAAGGCTATGAAGGGGGTTCCTCCCAGATGGCCTCAGTTCTCTCTGAAAGTGGGAGGCAAGGTCCTATGCTAACAGCCATATGGTGGGTGGAGTGGTGGAGGGGGACTGTGGAGAGACAGAAAGGGTATTCACTGCTCAGCCAGGAGCCCTAGATGTACCCTGGCAGAGCAGAGCTCACCTGCAGAACCCAGCAGCCCTGAGGGAAGGGCTGGGCATGGGGCATGCAGATGGGTGAGCTAGGCCAGGGTTTGCAGAGTGGGTGGAGCATCCTGGGGCACCAGGTGAGGCTCAGAGAAGGGTGAGCCACCTGTTTGGCTGGATCATACATGGGCTAAAAACCCCTTGAGTACTGGGCTGTGAGACCTTTGCCTGGAAGGCAATAGGGAACCATGGAAGGCTGAGCAGGAATGGGACATAATCGAAGCTGTATTTAAAAATTTGTATTTAGTGGCCTGGCACAGTGGCTCACACTTGTAATCCCAACACTTTGGGAGCCGAGGCAGGTGAATCGCTTGAGATCAGGAGTTCCAGACCCGCCTGGCCAAAATGGCAAAACCCTATCTCTACCAAAAACATAAAAATTAGCCAGGCATGGTGGTGCATGTTTGTAATCCCCGCTACTCAGGAGGCTGAGGCAAAAGAATTGCTTAACCCTGGGAGGCAGAGGTTGCAGTGAGCCAAGCCCAAACCACTGCATTCCAGCCTGGGCGACAGAGCAAGACTAGGTCTAAAAAAAAAAAAAAAAAATTGTATTAAGTGATGTGTGTATAGTGTATACTGGATTAGAGAGGTCAGACTGAAGGCAGTCTGGAACTACTTCATGTCAGTATCTGGAACTGCTGACATGTCTAAAGGGAGTATCTTAGTCCATTTTGTGTTGCTGTAACAGAATACCCGAGACTGGGTAGTTTATAAACAAAGAAGTTTATTTGTCTCACAGTTTGGGAGGCTGGGAAGTCCAAGAGCATGGTGCTGGCATCTGGTGAGGGCCTTCTTGCTGCATCCTCACATGGCAGAAGGAGCTTACATGCGGGGTGGGATTGGGGGGCCAAACTCATCTTTTATCTAGAACCCACTCCCTCAATAACTAACCCACTCTTGAGATAATGGCATTAATCTATTCCTGAGGGCAGCACCTCATGCCCAAAGGTCCCACCTCTCAACACTGTTATATTAGGGATTAAGTTTCCAACACATGGACTTTGTGGGAAATGTTCAACCCATAGTTGAGAAGATGTGAAGTGTCCAATGTCATGGAACAGCTTCTTGCTCCAGAGGTCAGACCCGGGAGCTCAAGGTGGGGCTGGCCCAGAACTGGTCCACTGGGCATGGGATGCCTCATGGAGCAGTGAGCCATGGGCAGAGGGGGCCCTGCTGGGGGTGCTCAAGAGGGGAGCATGGCTTCAGCTGGAAACCAGCATTGATGTTGTTACTCCATTCCATGTGAGATGTCCTTGGATCCTCCTATCAGTCGATGAGGTCAGGATCATCTTTCCCTTTTAGAGATGAAGGACTGAGGCTCAGAGAAGCCAAGTAATTCACCTAAGGCCACATAGCAAGCAAGAAGCAGAGCCAGGACTCAGCCTAAGTCTGAGCTCCTGCCACTTCTCTAGGGACCTCTGCTCCACCTGAGTGCACTGGAAGGTTATGGGTGGTTCTGGGGCAGGGCTTGCTGGGGGTGGATTTAAGGCTCAATGACTACAGTGGCCCAGGGGGACCATGATCCAGGCACTTCCCCAGGTTGCCCAGGGTGCCAGGCTCAGCCTCTCTGGGAGGACATCTGTGCCCAGACTGAGGTGGGATCCCCTTGGTCCATGCGGTCACCGCCAGAGGGCGCAGCTGTTGTCCAGGTGAGGGCAAGGGGAGGCCCCCGCCACCCCATCCCAGTTTCCGGAGAAACCAAGCAGGCTCCCCCTCATGGAGTCGGGGAGCTCCTGTCACCTCTTATCTCAACCCGAGGTCTTGCTGACCCTTCCCCAAGGATGTCAGATTTGCTCAGGGAGTCAGATTTCCTCCGCGTGGGTGTCTGAAGCCTGGAGTCTCCTTGCTGACCCTGTGCCTAGTCTGCTACATCCTCCTCCAAGTGCCACTCCCAGATGTGCTTGTCTTGCCTCCCTCTGCCACCTCCTTGCATGGCCCCGGTGCCGGGGTGGTGCCAAGCGCCAAGTTGCCACCTCTGTCACCTCTCTCAGCTTCTTCACAACCCTGAGGGGGTGAGGTGGGGTGGGGGAAAGAGTGCCAGCTAGACCACGGGGGTCACCGACAGCCCCAGAAAAGGGGAGGGCAGCACCCTGGACCACACAGCCTGCCCAGGGCCCCAGTGGGCGGCAGGGGAGGGAGGAACTGAATTCCTGTCTGGGCAGGACTGAGAGGGTGGGGGCCCCAGAGGGAGCTGCCGTGGTCCTTCCACTCTAGCCCACCTCCTCCATTTCCCCAGGGTCACCTCCCGCCAGGCTCCCAGTCGATGGGAGCTCCTCCCCCCAACCCCCTACTTGCTCTGCCAGGTTTTGGCTCGGATCCCACCACACTCCCTCCCCGACCCCAGGGCCCTCCCGCTGCCTCCCTCCCTCCCCAAGTTTAGCCCCTTGGCTGTGGCCACTAAGGGCCTGGCTAGGGTCCCAGGCACCACACCACAGCGGCCAGGCTCGCTGGGCTGGAGCTCGGGACAGTCCCAGTCTGTCTGGCAGGACTGGCGGGCTCGGGATTGGCTGGAGCTGCCCCCGCCTGTGGGAGGAGGGAGCTGCAAGGGGAGGCCGCGTGGCTTGCCCAAGGTCACCCTCCCTTTCCCTCCCAGCATCCTTGTTCGACCTTTGTCCTTTCGGCCTCACCTTGAGGAAGGAGGAAACAAGAAACCCAGCAGGCAGAGCGCAGAGAAGCCCGATGAAGGCAAAGGGCTCCTGACACACTTATTCATTCAGCAAACACTGAGTGCCTACTGTATGCCAGGCCCCCAGAGCACAGCAGCAAACAGAGCCCCTGCCCTCAAGGTGTCACAGCCCAGCCAGAGACAGGCAAGGAAACCACCACAGGCATCATATAGACTTCTGTCTCTGAGCTGTGTGTGTGGCAAGGGCGCAGAGTGGGACTCGGCCTGGCTAGGGCCGGCTTCCCTGGGGACCGGAGAGGTGAGGAGCCTTTTCTGGCCCAGGCAAGGGATGCAGCTTCTGGCGGAGGCCTGTGTAGGGGCTGTGCAAGGCCTCAGTTTCCTCATCTGGAACAATGTAGGAAATAAATGTGCCCTGATCACGCTTGCTTCCAGGCGGCCTGCGTCCTGGCCTGCAGCCCTCGAAAAGAAGGCGCTGTCGCTTCCACTGGAAGGGTGAGCCCGAGCTCATCAGCGAAAATGGTGGGGAGGGCATTCCCGGGAGCTCCGGCTCACACCAAGCTCGGAGGTAGCTCGGGGAGGTGAGGGCCCCGGGTTCTCGGCCGCGCTGCCCAGCTTCCTTGGCCCCTTCCGCTGCCTCAGGCTGCAGGAGAGGAGGGGCTGGTCCCCAGGCTGCCTCTCCTTCCCTCCCCTCCCACACCCCCATGCTCCTGGCCACGTGGCACCTCTGTGCCCCAGGCCTGGGGGAGGACGATTTCTGACCTGGGGACAAGTGGAGCCAGGGAAAGGTGGGTGGGATCTGGGATACCGCGGAGCCCGGATCCGGTGGCGCAGCCCCGCCCCGCAGCCCCGGGGGTGCTGTCTCTTTAAGAGCCTTCAGGCTGCTGGGAGCAGATGGCCAGGCCGGCCGGGGCCCCTTGTCCTTTGTGTGGCTTCGCACAAAAGAGGGGGCCAGCTGAGGAGGGGGCGGCTGTAGCAGGTGGGAGGGGTGGGGCCTTGCCCCTCCCCCTCCTAACCTTGCACCCTTGCCCCTCGATGAGTGGGTTGTTCGCTAGGAATGCGCCTTCCCTCTAGACCCTGTGGCCCCCACAGTCGCCCCAAAACTCCTAGGACACACTTCCTGTGTCGTGGTCCACCTCCTAGGCAGAAGCCTCATTGCATCCGGGCCTAGGGACTCTCCCAACCCCCGCCCCAAGGAATAAACCTCCCCTCCCTGTCCCCACCTCCAGAGCAGAGTCTTCCTTTGGCCCAGAGTGCATGGCTCTAGATAGAAATAAAGAGAATGAGGTTCTTAGGGGGCGGGGAAGAGGGATGCTGGGGCCGGAGGGAATCCAGTGGCTGGGGATCCCTGCTAGAGAGACTGGGGGTACCTGGGGCAGCCCTGGAGTAGGGAGGCAAGAAATAAGCAGGATGCTGAGCCTGGGGGTGAGGGTGAGGAGGCCAGGCCCGGGTCCCCAGGTTTGAGTCTGGAAAGGAGGCAAGGGGGGATGGGGGTCTCAACTGAGGCCCTGCCTAATAGGGGGCGGGGGCAAGATGGAAGACAGCACGGTAGGAGAGGCTGGTGTGCAGCAATGGTTGCCTGCCAGGCAGGAGGGGAGAGAGATGAGAGCCTCTCCAAAGGGTGGAGGTGCTGGGGACAGGGATGGCGCCCTGCCACTCAGGAGGGGTCGGCCTGAGAAGACTCTCTTAGTCTTGGAGCAGACCTCCTTAGCTCAGACCGGCCCCTGGTCCATTCATTCTCCTCCTTTGTCCAGACCTCCCCACCCTGGGGCTTGGTGCCCAATCCATGATTTAAGAGGAGGATAGAGGCTCCGTAGCCCTGGCCCGAGGTGTGGCGGGCAACGTGGCCGCTGGCTGGGTGGCCCCATGTGGCTGGACAGCGCAGCAGCCGGGTGGGGTTGAGCCTGGCTTTCCCTGGTTGTCCGCAGGAGCCCCCAGGAACGAGCGGCCCCAGCCGGGTCGTGGCCCGACCGCAAGACCCCGGCCGCTCGGCCGCAGGCAGCGGGTGGGGGCAGGGATCCCTGGCTGGGCCCTGGGCTGCTTCTAAATTTAGGAATCTGATTACAGAGTGGCCGAGGAAGGGAAGGGAGAGAAGGGCGCGAGTGCGGGCTCGGCTCAGTCTGGGCACAGCGGGGTGTGCCCGGGTGGAGGTGTGTCCAGGAGACTGGGGCTCCGGGTGGGAGGGGCGGCGGGCGGGGGCTTCAGCTTGTGTGCGCGGCAGCACGTGCCCCGGGCGGCGGGGACGGGCACGGGCGCAGCTCGCAGGCTCGGAGCCGCCGCCGGTGTGTGCGCTGGCTCTTTGTGTGCCTGGCAGGGTGGCTGGGTCTGGCTTTGAAAGTCTCTGCCCACCCCCTCCCCCATCTCCGTCTGTGCCGCTCTACCCGCTTCCCTGTCTGTCACTCTGCCCATGCTTGTCCTGGGGGAGGGGGATGCTGCTTCCAGCTGGGGTGACAGTAAACTCAGTGGGGAGGAGACCCAGTTCCTCTATCCCCTGCAGCCCAGACCTTCCCCTACACCTCCCACTCCCCATCCCTCAGCCCTTGCTACCACTGTTTAGGGGTGCACACTGCAGCAGTTAAAGGGAACTGGGGCGACCCTTGGGGACCCACAGATCCACCAGAAGCCAGGCTCTGGCTGGGTAGCACTTGGAGGAACTCATTCCTTGCCTGTCCAGCCTCCCATCCGTTCTGGCCCCCAAGGGCGCATGAAGGGGGGTCCCCCCTGCGGAAGGGGGGGCGGGGAGTTTCTTGGCAGGAAGGGAAATGGAAGGAAAAGCTGGGCTCCACCCGGGCGGGCGGGCAGGCGGCCCCAGGGCCCCCGGGGCAGGCGGCAGTAACCCGAGCCCACTGGTGTGTGGTGCTGGTGTACGCGTGGGTGGGGCTGACCCCCGGCTACTCCTGGGGGGCAGTGGGGTCTCCCCCAGGGGCAAATCTGGGAGCCCAGGGACGCGAGGGGTCCCCCGCAGCGGGACGCGTGCCCCACCAGGGTCCTGATCCCACCCCCTGGAGGTCTGGCCCTGGCCCCCAGGCCCCGCCCCCCGGGCCCTCCTTCCCACCCCAGGGCCAGATGTTCAGCTGGCGGAGGCATCGGCTGGGGGAGGGGTGCTGAGGCCGCAGCCGGCACTACTTCCCTGCCAGCAGCTTCATTGTGTGCGCGAGGAGCGAGCGGCGGCGGAGAGCGGGCGAGCGAGCGGCAGCCCGAGCGCGGCGGGGAGAGCGAGCGCGCCGGAGAGGGTGCGAGGCGGCGCCCGCGGCTGCGCTCCGCCCGCCTCCCGGCAACTCTGCCCAGCGCCGCGCGCCGTGCGCGCCGTCCCGCCGCCGCCGCCGCCGCCGCCGGGGCCCCGGCGGGCTGCCGTCGCGGCAGGGGTCTGCTTGGGACACGGGTCCCCGCCCGGGGACTGGGGCATCCCCGGCGCAGCCGAGAGCCGCAGAACCCTGGGGGGCGCAGATTACGCTGCAGCGGCCGACCGCTGAACGGCGTGGGCAGGTGGGCGGTGGGGTTCCAGGGCGCCCCGAGGACCGGGGACCGCGACTTAAGGGGAACCCCAACCCTGAAGGGCGTACGTAGCAATCGCGCCCCAACCGCACCGGACCTTGCGCTCATCCCTTGCGTCCCCCACTTCTGCACAAACTTTTCTGACGCCCTGGCTCTTGGGGGTCGCGGAGAGCGCTGGGGCTGCCCGGTGGGCTCCCACCCCGCCGGACCCTAGCCACGCTGACCTCCTGCCTCTCCTAACCTCAGTGGCGACCTCTCCAGGCCCGGCCAGGCTAGGCACTCGGAGCGAGTGCAGCAACCACTGTCGCTCTCCGAAAGCTCCCGCGCCCCCCCCGGGGCAGCTGGGCGGGGTAATGCCCTCGGTGATGGAGAAGCCGAGCGCGGGCTCCGGGATCCTGTCCCGCAGCCGGGCCAAGACGGTGCCCAACGGCGGACAGCCCCACTCGGAGGATGACAGCAGCGAGGAGGAGCACTCGCACGGTGAGCCCGGTGGCCTAGGGTTAAAAGCGCGCCGGCCTTGGGGGAGCGGAGTGGGGCGGGAGGGGGAAGAGTTGCAGACCACGAGCGTGTTACACTGATGGATCCTGCCTCTCCTGGATTGGAGCCTCTGCTTTGCTTCTCCCCCAAGCCCAGGCTGCCGGCACAGCCAATCTGGAACCTGGGCCCCTAGCTGCTGTGGAGGCGTCCTGTCGGCCCCTCCCCTGCCCTCAGCTCCTCAGGGACTGAGACATCCTTCCCTTGCATAGAGTGGATCTCTCATACCTTGCCATCTTGCAGGGGACTGAGGTCTGGCTGGAGCAGGGGCTGGAGAGACACCTCCACACAGAGCTGTGAGGCTCCTGTGGTGGGGAGGAGCCTTGGGTTCCTTGCAGGGCTGTGGTCCAGGTCTAGGGGCTGCCCTCCAACCCGGCTCCCCTCCCCCCAGCCGGAACAAAGCACTGTGCTTGGCCTGGGCTCTAAAACCGTCTCCTTGTCCACCCTCCAGCCCCAATGGCCATGGCTGGACAGGGTCTTTTCCTCTTCCAGTCCCTTCTGTGGCTGCAGGTAACTGAGGGGGACAATCAGGGAAAAGTGAGCCTCCTGGAAGGTGGGGGCCCTGGGTGGTCAGGAAGGAGAACTCCAGGCCAGCCACCTCCCCCGCCACATCCTCTCTCCCGTCCGCCCTCCCTGGAGTCCTGACTACCTCCCCCTTGCTCCACAGACAGCATGATCCGCGTTGGAACCAATTACCAGGCCGTAATTCCAGAGTGCAAGCCTGGTGAGTGGCAGGACAGGCTGTGAAGTGGGGTGGGGGTGGAGGCCCCGGGCTTAGCCTGCAGCCCCACCTGGGGTGCCCTTGGCTGGCTCCCCCTGGGAGGACAGGCTGGCAGGGGTGGGTGGCCCTGCGGCATGGTTAGCTTTCCTGCCCTGCCTTCCTGTCTGGGTCTCTGCCCCTCCTTCCCTTCTGGGCCTCAACCTCCCTGGCTCCACTCCTCTGCTGCCCTCTGGCCATGGGTCCAGCCAGGCTTGTGCCACCAGGCTGATCTGAGTGTCTTCCCTCCTGCTCCTCGGCCTTTCAGAGAGCCCTGCACGCTACAGCAACAAGGAGCTGAAGGGGATGCTGGTGTGGTCACCCAACCACTGTGTGTCAGATGCCAAGCGTGAGTGGGGCACAGCCCTGGGAGGTGGGGGCTTGGGTTCATCCCAGCTCCAAGCCAACTCTTCTCAGAAGGGGGCTGGAAGCTGAGGTGTGTGTGGGTCCAACCCTTGCCCTGGGGCTCGTGTTCAGGGGCCTGGCCGCTGGGGGGTGGTCCCTTTCTGGACAGGCCTGGGTTAGGAGTTATAAGCCCCTTCACCAAGACCCTGCCCCTCCTGCCCCTGCAGTTGACAAGTACATTGCAATGGCCAAGGAGAAGCATGGCTACAACATTGAGCAGGTGAGCCTTGGCCCCCAGGGACTTGGGAATGGGGTGGAACAGTGCTGGGGGCAGCTGAGCCTGAGCTGCCCCTTGCCCCGGGCCAGGCGCTGGGCATGCTCCTGTGGCATAAGCACGATGTGGAGAAGTCGCTGGCTGACCTGGCCAACTTCACCCCATTCCCTGACGAGTGGACAGTAGAGGACAAGGTGCTGTTTGAACAGGCCTTTGGCTTCCACGGCAAGTGCTTCCAGCGTATCCAGCAGATGGTAAAGCCCTTCCACCCCCACTCCCTGGCGCTCCTCTGCCCCTCCTTTCTGAAGAGCTTACCTGGGGCCCAGAGTCTTGAGTGGGCCCCAGCTTCTGGCGTTGCCTCCTCCAGCTGCCCGACAAGTTGATTCCCAGCCTGGTGAAATATTACTACTCTTGGAAGAAGACCCGCAGCCGAACTAGCGTGATGGACAGACAGGCCCGACGGCTGGGGGGCCGCAAGGACAAAGAAGACAGGTGGGGGCAGGAGCAGGCACTGGGCATGGGGGTAGGTAGAGCTCCTGGCACCTGCCTCATTCCCTCCCTGGCCCCTGTGTCAGCAGTGATGAGCTCGAAGAGGGTCGAGGAGGCGTGAGTGAGGGAGAGCCTGACCCTGGAGACCCTAAGAGAGAGGTGAGCTCCCAGAGCCTCTGGGCTCCGCCTGCCTGTCCTCTTGCCTCTCTCAGGCTCTGCACCACCTACCCGCCTCTCCTTTCACTGGCAGCCTCTGCCCTCTCGGCCCCTGAATGCACGCCCAGGCCCTGGAAAAAAGGAGGTCCAGGTATCTCAGTACCGCCACCATCCCTTGCGAACCCGGCGTCGCCCACCCAAGGGCATGTACCTGAGCCCTGAGGGCCTCACGGCAGTGTCAGGAAGCCCGGACCTTGCCAACCTCACGCTCCGAGGTCTTGACTCTCAGCTCATCTCCCTCAAGCGCCAGGTGGGGCCCTGGGAAATGACGGGGCTATGCAAAGGGGGCACTCAGCACCTGGGAACTGAAGTCTGGGGGGAGCTGAGGTGTAAGCGAGATGGTTCAGGGGCCGAGCCCCATCCTCTAGGACTCTGGGCAATGCGGTGTTCTTTTTGGGCCTTCTTTTAAAAACTGGTCTATAGGCTGGGTGCGGTGACTCACGCCTGTAATCCAGGCACTCTGGGGGACTGAGGCGAGCGGATCACCTGAGGTCCCGGGTTCAAGACCATCCTGGCCAACATGGTGAAACCCCATCTCTACTAAAAATACAAAAATTAGCTGGGCATGGTGGCACACGCCTGTAATCCCAGCTACTTAGGAGGCTGAGGCAGGAGAATCCCTTGAACCTGGGAGGCAGAGGTTGTAGTGAGTGGAGACTGCACTACTGCACTCCAGCATGGGCAACAGAGTGAGATTCTGTCTCAAAAAAAAAATAGGCTGGGCACGGTGGCTCATGCCTGTAATCCCAGCACTTTGGGAGGCCGAGGTGGGTGGATCACGTGAGGATGGGAGTTCGAGACCAGCCTGACCAACATGGAGAAACCCTGTCTCTACTAAAAAAAATACAAAATTAGGCCAGGCGCGGTGGCTCAAGCCTGTAATCCCAGCACTTTGGGAGGCCGAGACGGGTGGATCACAAGGTCAGGAGATCGAGACCATCCTGGCTAACCCGGTGAAACCTCATCTCTACTAAAAAATACAAAAAACTAGCCGGGCGAGGTGGCAGGCGCCTGTAGTCCCAGCTACTCGGGAGGCTGAGACAGGAGAATGGCGTAAACCCAAAAGGCGGAGCTTGCAGTGAGCTGAGATCCGGCCACTGCACTCCAGTTTGGGCGACAAAGCGAGACTCCATCTCTAAAAAAAAAAAAAAAAAAAAAAAAAAAAACATAAAAAAATACAAAATTAGCCAGGCGGAGTGGCAGGCGCTTGTAATCACAGCTACTCGGGAGGCTGAGGCAGGAGAATCGCTTGAACCTGGGAGGCGGATGTTTTGGTGAGCTGAGATTGTGCCATTGCACTCCAACCTGGGTAACGAGTGAAACTCCGTCTCAAAATATATATATATGTGTGTGTATGTGTGTGTGTGTGTGTGTATATATATATATAAAATAAAAATAAAAACTGGTCTACAGAAAGGGGAGAACCCCAGCGGCTCCCCTACTGAGTAGTGCAGGGGGAACAAGCCAGATGGTGGACGGCAGAGAGCTTTGCCGGGGCAGTGGTGCTGGTGTCTATGCAGAAGTAGGGTCCTGTGAGGGGCATGGTGGTCTGCCTGAGATGGGAGTCTGATGTTCCTCCACTTCCTGGCCTTCCCAGGTACAGAGCATGAAGCAGACAAACAGCAGCCTGCGCCAAGCCCTGGAGGGCGGCATTGATCCACTCCGCCCCCCGGAGGTATGGCGCTCTTTAAGCTAGGGTGCAAAAGGGGATTTCTCTCTGGAGGTAGAGCAGAAAGAGTACTACTTGGGGTGCAGGGCTGCCATTTGCATGGTTTTGAGTCTAAAGGATATGTGTGTTCCTTGCTTTCCAGGCCAACACAAAGTTCAACTCGCGCTGGACCACAGATGAGCAGCTTTTGGCTGTCCAAGGTGGGTTAAACTGTGGTGAGAAGAGAGGACCCCAGGAATCTATCTCCCCACCCTCCAAGGAGTGCGGGGGGCAGAGGGGAAGGGTCAGGGAAGTAACTAGTTCTGAGGGGTATTGACGCTGCTGCCCTTTTGACCCTTGCAGCCATCCGTAGGTATGGCAAAGACTTTGGGGCTATTGCAGAGGTGATTGGGAACAAGACTCTGACCCAGGTGAAGACTTTCTTTGTGAGCTACCGGCGCCGCTTCAATCTGGAGGAGGTGCTGCAGGAATGGGAGGCTGAGCAGGATGGGGCCCCTGGAGCCCCGGTCCCCATGGAGGAGGCTAGGAGAGGGGCTCCATTGCCAGCCCCAGCCCTAGAGGAAGATGATGAGGTGAGAAGGGGGTGAGAGAAACCCCTCAGAGAGAAGAGGTGAGGCGAGGCGAGGCAAGGCGCTGCCTCGGTCCTTAGACTGGGCTGAGGGCGGGAAGAGCCTGGCTTCTCACTCTTTTCTCTCCCCTCAGGTCCAGATTACAGCGGTCTCCACGTCTGTGCCCCGATCAGTGCCCCCTGCGCCACCACCCCCTCCACCTCCCACCTCGCTGTCCCAGCCGCCCCCACTGCTGAGGCCACCTTTGCCCACGGCTCCCACTCTGCTCCGACAGCCACCCCCACTGCAGCAGGGCCGCTTCCTCCAGCCCCGGCTGGCCCCCAACCAGCCCCCACCACCTCTCATCCGCCCCGCTCTGGCTGCCTCCCGCCACAGTGCCCGTCCTGGCCCTCAGCCCCCACCCACCCTGATTGGAGCCCCTCTGGAGCCCCCGGCACCCTCACTCTGAGCCCTGTGGCCCTCCACCAACCACAGGCTCCAGGATCCCTTTGCTGGCCATCCCCAGGCATCTCTGGTATCACCGAGGACAGAAGGGACTAGGGATCTGGCGGGGTCTTTGGAAGACCAGAGCTGCGCACAGCCCAGCCCCGCCCTGTGGGTTCTGCATGTGTTCCTGGCAGCTGGGCCTGTCTCCTGGGGCCATGGCCAGGCTCAGGGGCCTTTGAGCTGGCCTGAGGGCACTTTCGCTTCCTGGCTGGGACTGGGATGGCTGCCTCCTAGTCTGCTGGGGCTTGGCCTCTGGGCTCTGCCCTTTATGTGTCGGGGGTAGTGACCTTAGCATGGGGTGGGGAGAGGGCAGTTGGGTGTACTGGCTGTTCTCATTCCTCTTTCCCTTATTTTAGCAATAAGTCTGGGGTGAGGTGGGGAGGGAGGCTGCAGAGGGGGAGGTGGGCAGAGGAGCCTTACAGCAGCAGAGGCTGGAAGAGAAGCTCTGTCTTCAGGGGCCAGCTGGGAAATGCTAAGGAGCTGAGGGTGCCCACCAAACCCACCTTCCAGAAACTTGGAGAAATGGGGGTTGGGAATTTATGCAGACATGGATTTATTTTTCAACATTTTTTAAAAATTAAAAAAAAAAATAAAACCTAAGCTTACTGAGTTTTCTTTCCCTTTTGGTGCAAGGGGCCTGGGCTTTGCTTCCTGTCTGTGCCCTGTGGGTGGGTGGGGAGCTGGGCCCACCCAGCACTGGCCCCAGACAGGAATCAAGTCTCTCCTGCAAGGCAGGCAGGCTGGGCCACATCTTGCCCACAGGGGACTGGGTCCCTGCCTGGCTGGGAGAAGAAACAGGAGGAGGCAGCTCAGATTCCAAACATTCTCTTTATTATGTGTTTGATCCAGAGGAGAAACTAAGTGCAGGGTTGGGGAGGAGGGGGCTAGCCGGGGAGGGGCCACCTTGCCTGGGTGCCCCGGGCCCCTACCCCCTTTGGGAGCCAAGCCATGCCCTCCCGGCCCCCTCAGAGCACCCGGGCTGTTCCATAGGGCAGGAGGGGAGAAGGGAGGGAGGGGGAGCCCTTGGTCTGAGCCGCAGTAGGAGTGTGGGGCAGGAGGGCTGAGGTTGGCGAGGCCCCTTCCTAGGACGCAAGGGCTCGACTTAATCGCTGAGCCTGGCCTGGGAGCGGGGTGATGAAGAGGGGTGGAGTCATCATAAATCAAAAAAAAAAAAAAAAAATAAAATAATAAAATAAAAAATAAAACCCATCACAAAAAAATGTACAACTCAGGTGAGGGTAGGGGCAGCCTCTGTGTAAGACTCCCTCCCCCAATTTCTCAAGAACAGAAACAGTAGAGAAATAAATTAAGGGATGCAGTGGCCACCACCAGCCAAGCGCCCAAAACCGCCCATGCCCACACTGGCCACTGAGGGCAGCAAGCTGGGAGTCGCTTTGCCTATCTGTCCCCCACCCTGTGGAGGGCAGATGCTCCCAGCCCTGCTGCCTAACCCAGCCTTCTGCCAGGTGGCCCTGGAGGCCCTGGGCAGTGTCTCCTGAGAGGAGGGGGCGACAGTGTCAGGAAGAAAAGGCAAGGCTGAGAGATGAGAGTGGTGAGGGAAGTCACTGCTATGGAGAGAGCTGGTGCCCAGATTAATGCCAATGAAGGGAAAGCCATGGGGAGAGGAAGGGCGAGGGGGCTGTGCTTTCAGACAAAGGCTCCCCCATCACAGAGTGCCCAGTGGCCCTGCTCTGGAGACCAACAGCCCAAGCGGCCCCCCTGGGGACCGAGGAGCCAATTTGCCCTGCAGTCCCCTCCCCTCTCCCAGCCCTGGGGTCAGCCCCTCCTTCTATCCGGGAGGGGTGGGAGAAGATGGCACAGACTTTGAGGAGGGAACACACGTCCCCACAGCAGCTTGTGGAAGGAAATGCCCAGCTCTGGGAAGGAGGGGCAGAGGGTACAGTGTGGAGGGGGGCGGAGCCTTGGGCCGGCCCTCCAGCCTCGGCAGCCCCCGAGCAGCCCCCAGTCCCACCCACTGCAGGGCTGCGCAGCACCCCCGCCCCCTGCCCCGCCACCCAGGCCTCCAGCCCAGGGGCCTGAGGTCAGGGGAAGGCCACCTCTGGTGGTTTGCTTGGAGGGGAAGGAGGGAGGAGAGGGAAGAAGCCCACAGCGGGCCTGGCGGAGGGCCTGACGGGAGCTCCACCACTCTTGCCTGAGAGTGTTCCAGCCCTGAGCCACCCTCCCGGGAAACCCCACAGATCCAGTCTCGACTGTCCCAATGGGGCAGGGAGGAAAGGTGGCCGCTGGGATTTTTTTTTTTTTCTTTTTTCTTTTTGGTAATAAAAAATTTCTTGGTTTAGGCGAAATACTCTGTGCAACCGCAGTACCGAGGGGGAGCCCTGCCCCCCCCTTCCACCCTCCCCTTCCTTTGCCTCCAGTGGGGGAGAGGGGAAGGGGGAATCTCTGGGCAGGGGTGAATGTGGGGGGCGGGAGAACAATCTCCCACCCCCCACAAACATGTAAGAGAAAACTGAGAAGGGCCAGGGAGGGGAGAAGTGCCAGCAGGGGAGACACACCAATCCATCGCTGCAGTCTCGCCCAGGTGGGGCGGCGCGGCGGCCCGGCGGCCCGGCAGCCCGTCCAGCTTGCCCGCCCCCGCCGCCCCCGCTCCTGGCAGCCTGTTAAAGCTTCAGCTCGTTGGCTATTTTGGAGGCAATGTTTTTGAAGGCCATGGAGGTGCCCGATATCCGCTTAAATCGAACCCCATTGAGAGAGAGCCGCGGCAGTTTGCACACCTCCATCTCCCACTGCACGAAGTCCTCGTGGCCCGGCGTGCCGTGCATGCACAGCAGCATGTATTTCTCATGCAGCTCGCTCTGGCAGCTGTTCGCGTCCAGCACCTTGCGGATCTCCCGCATCATCTCGTTGGGCTCCATGGAGCTCGTGGTCTTCATACTCCACGTGAAGCGGAGGGAGCGGGGTTTGGCCTCCCGAAATTCTTCCTTTTCTTTGTCGTTGACGCCACTGCCCACCACGTGAGGTCTGTGGAGAGGGCAGAGGCGGGCGTCACGGGGGGCTGAGGCACCCCACCCCAGGAGGGCCACCCTGGCAGACAGCCCTCGAGCCCAGAGAGGAGAGCGGGAGGGAGCAGGAGCAGCCAGGCGCGGCCCCTAGCTGCGGGGGCGGAGGGAGGCAGTCCTCCAACCCCTATGTTTCAGGACAGTGAAGGGGAGAAGCCAGCCTTGGGGTAGGCGGGGTGGGGTCAGGGAAGACACCGGTGCCCTCAATAGCACGAGCATAGACTCTATCTCCAGAAAGAAGCCTCGCAGCACAGGGAGGTGGGATAGTCCAGGGGTAGGAATCTGTAGCCCCGACCACCCGACCCAGAACTCCGACATCCGGAATATACCAGACCTGAAGAGAAGGGCCCATTAACTCCTGCAATTGGGTTTGGGAAGGGGAAACTCTCTGAGGAAAGGGAAGCCCCAGAGGGTAGGGACAGGGCAGAACCACGGGAGGAAGAGCCAAGTGGCAGAAGGAAGAGAGGAGCAGGAGGCTTGTGGCAAGCCCGGTGGCCCGGGCAGGGCCAGTGCTGGCTCCAGCCCTCTCACCTGAGCGTCTCCACTCGGTCTTTGCTTTCAGGTTCATTCAGGTTCCTCAAAAAACAGAGCGAGGGAGAGTTTAGTGCTGGGATCTCTCGCTCCTTCCGCCGCCACAGACCCAGATGAGAGTGGGTCTGGGGAAGTGCCACCAGTGGGTGGGCAGGACCCAAGCCCAGGGCCCTCTGCCCATCACCTGGCAAGCCAACAGGGCTCTGCAGCACCTCACACTGGCGGCTCAACCATTTCTTTCCAGCAGGGAGCCCAGCACATGGGGCCTGTCCCTCCCCACACTCCCAGATCTGTGTCTGTGCCGGGGAGAAGCCTCCGCTCTGGGGGAGGAGGGGGAGTGGCTGTGCACGCACTTCACTGAGCACACCGAGCACACAGCCCGGCACGAGGCTGCTCCCCCACAACCAGGGCTCACGCGCTCTTCTGGGGGTTGCGGGTGTGAGTTTTTGGAGCCACACGCTAGGGTCTCAGGACTGCAGTCCTTTTGGAGGAAAGGGGCTGCAATGCTTTGGGTCTCTGTAGGAGGAGGGGCTGTGGCTACCCAAGGGTCTCTGTCAGGAGGCTCAAAGTGCCAAGGCCTGGGTCTGCATGGTAGGCACCTGGGGATGGGTGCCTGCTGCTGAGTGGAAAAGGCCGCCTCCTCCGACCTTTCCCAACTCCCCTACCTGCTGGCCTGCCAGGCCATCTGCTCATACACAGGGAGGACGAGGGCGGGGCGGGGCAGACACCTTGGGTGGGTGGGTGGGGAAGAGGTCTGGCCCCGCTGAGCGGCTTCTCCAGCTCCTGGCTGGAAGATGGGTGTCTGGAGCTAGGAAATTGGGGATTGCAGAGGGAGGATGTGAGAGGAAGGAGAAAGAGCAGCAGCACATAGAAATAAACAGGAAGACACAACCAACACAGGGGTGCACACAAGCGCACTGTGAGCAGGGAGCCCGGCTGTGCGAGGAAGGCACCCCCCCGCTCTCTCTAGATGCCCTGTGGTGCAGCCCCCTGCTGGGGCCCCTTGAGGCAGCAGCCAGCCAGGCAGTCAAGAGCTGGGTGAGAGGAGGAGGGAATGGGGAAAGCCTGAAGACCCTGTCTGGATGTTCCTCCATCAGCTGTGGCACCAATGTGCCTGCCAGGCATCCCAGTTCCAATGCAGGGCCTGAGCAGACAGCCCTGGGGAACAAGCACTCTTAACCTGGCCCTTGGTCTTCAGCTTGGTATTTGGCCCCCGAGGCCTGCAGAGAGGATGAGCATAAGGCCAGGGGTGAAACAGCCAGGAAGGGGCCCATGAAGGGAGACCCCTGAGCAAGGGTGCAGAGATCTGTTGTTTTGCTAGGGCTTGGGGTAGAACGGCCCTTGCCCTGGAATGTCCCAGCTCCCAGCACTTTGGAAGGGACAGGCCATATCTGGAGAAAACAGCCTAGAGGAGAAGAGGCTTGATTTATCCAGATGCTGCTGGCGGCAGGGGTGCTAGGGCAGGGGTGCGGGTGGGTGGGGCTAGTTCTGCAGGAGCTGCCAGGAGGGGGTGCTGTGCTCCATTTGTGAGACGAAAGCTCCTAAGGTGTGGAGGATCTAGACTGAAACCTTGGGGCCCCAGGGTCCCTGTAGTGTCTCCAAAGTCGTGCCATCCCATAGGCCAAGGGGAAGAGGTCACACAGCTCTGAAGTTCAGGAAGCCCAGGAGACAGACAAGATACCATCCCAGATGCACTTGTAACCCTGGAGCTTCCTCACAGCGCATGCACATGACAGGGGAAAGGGCCAGGAAAGGATCCCAACACTTGTGACCAAAACCTGGAGTGAGGGGGAGTGGGGATGGGGTGGGGTGGGTGAGAGGAGACAATCTTAAAGGGAGGCTTCCCTCAGACAGTCTCCCCTTACTTGAGGACAGGCGTAACTGTGGGCCCAAGGAAGGCCCCTCATTTTTAAAGCCATTTGCCCTGAGTGGGCCAATGTGGCCTCTTAGCCCTGCCTGTTCGTACTGGGGGCACTGAAGGCAGGCCCTGTGCCGTTGCCCAATCAGAGGCAGTCTTCATCCCTTTAAGATGGCAGAGAGAGGAGGGCCACACAGACTTGGTTAAGCAGATGGAGGAGAGTAAGAGCCAGAAAAGGGGAGTTAGTGATGGAGGCAGGACACAGGACACAGGACACGGACACACGGACACACACACACACACACACACACACACACAGCGGGCTCAACGCCTACCTTCTGGCAAACCTGAAAGACAGATTTCTAAAAAAACAAACAAAAAAAAAGACAAAATAAAAAAAGAAATAAAAAAAACCAACAAGACGGTATGTGGATAAGCAGGTGGGGAGTGGCTTTACAGGTTCAAGGGTCATCCCGTTTTCGGAAGAGCCGCTCAGCGAGACTAGAGTCCCAGGCTTTCAGACCTGCCCACCCTCTCTGCAGGCTGCATTCTGGGGCTCAGATGGGGCAGTGGCTTTGGCTCCTCCAGCAGAGTGGAGTGAAACGTAGAGGAAGGGCAGGCGAGCCTGCTCTCTCAAAGCCCCTGCTGCTTCCTGAGCTGCTACTCCAAGGCAGGGAGAGGAATGGGCAGGACAGGGACGCGGAGCATCCCAGGAGGCCAGCCAGTTGGCTGGATGCACTTCAAGCTGCCCCTCTGTGGTGGCTGGGGGCTCAGGTGTGAGAAACCCCATGAAGAGATCCCCACCCTGGGTCCAACACAGGAAAGCTTTGGCACAACCTTTGGCACACAGGAACGCTTTGGCACAACCTCTGGTTAGGTTAGGGAGGAGGCCACTGTGGGCCCTCGCCAGTGATTTCATTTATAGGTTTCGCCCTAAGAACCCCTGGGCGGAAGGGCATGGCTGTGGCTGCAGCCAGAAACAGAACCAGCTAAGGGGAGAGGCAGTCTAAGGGACAAGAGACCAGGACAAAATTTTCCTTGCTGGCCCCAGCCTGGCTCATGCCTCATGACTTTGCAGCTGCGTCACCAAATATAAGTTTCCATGGGAACCCAGGAGAGAAGGGGGGGCTTTTATTTTAGCATCTGAGTTCACACTCTCCTAGAGAGGAGGCGGCATCGGCCATCTGCTTGGGGCCAGAGAATGAGGGGTGCTTGTAAGGAGTTGGGGAGAAGCCTAAGAGGGGTGGGCCTGGGCACATAAGGTGTTGACAAAGACCCAATTTCTGGTGCTTCCCGAAGCCTCTTCTAACCCCAAGACCCAATACCGGTACAGTGTCCCAAATCCCAACCCCCAACCCCCAACCCACTCCCAGTCAAGTAGGAAGGCCTGGCCTAAGCCTCTCTGCCACCCAAAGCTCCTTGCTTACCTGCGTACAAACTTGGAGGTGAACTTGCTGAAGATGCTCCCAGAGGCCCCCCGCCGGCCCTGGCTGTGGCCAGAGGGAGAGGCTGGGGTCACACCATAGGGCAAATTCTGCTGGTCCCGCACCTGTCGGAGCTGCCCAGCATGGAAGGTGCTTCGGCTGGACACACCCCGGGGGAAATTAGTTCGGTCTGGGGCTCCACCACTGCTGCTGATGTTGTGGGCGGATGGGGAGGCGACAGGGACACGTTGGGGGGCTGTGCTGTGAGAAGAGAAGTGGGGTTGAGGGGGACGAATTAGGGTACAGGACAGCCATCATCACTGGGCACCTGGACACCCTGTGGTGGGGACAGGGAGGGGATGCCAGGGCAGAGGCAGCCATCACGAGGACACAGAAGGAAGGGCGTGACTATTGAGGACAGTGGTGAGAAGGAAGTCTTGTGGAAGTGGAAGGAGATGGTTTGGGAAGGGAGGGAGGGAGGCAAGGAAGGACCCGTGTGTGGAGTGTGGTTTAGGCTGGACAGAGCGGCCTCCCTGGGAGCCGGGCAGACTGGACCCTCAAGCGGGCAATGGGGACCAACCCTCGAAGATTGAGTCCCTGTGAGGCCGACTATCCCCGGGGTCCCTAAGGAAACCCAGGAAGGTTCAGAACAAAAAGGTTTCCCTTTGGAGCCTTAGGACAGCTTCCTGCATACCTGTTCTGAGAGGGAGAACTGGAAAAGAGGGGCATTAACGCTCTTTTTTGTTCCCTCCACTTCCTGGCCGCAGGGGACAGACCCATTTCTTGTGGCTAAGATGACAAGAACAGAGCAGGACCCCCAAGTGGGAGGAAGAAATTGCTGGGGCAAGGGGGTAGGGTGGGCTGAGGGCAGCAGGTGCAGCAGCTGCCCCAGCACACTTGCCTGGGCCGCGGCACCTCACAGTTACTCTCCGTGGGGGGCAGCCCAGAGGCCTTGTTGGGGTGCACGGAGGCCGACATGGATTTCTGGTGCTGGCGGGGCCGGGCCGCAGAGACTGCGGCAGAAGCAGAAGCCGTGGAGGCCCGGGACCCTGGCATGGTTAGGCTAGGAGACAAAAGCAGCGGAGAGGCCCGTGTTAGGGGTGAGTGAGGGCAGGAGGCCTGGATTAGGAAGCAAGGGCAGGGGAAGGGCCAGAGCTGGGGAGCTCCAGCAGGGTAGAGGTCAGGCCTGGGCAGCAGCGGGATGCAAGTCAGAACTGAGGAATGCGGGGCTGGGAGTGGAGGTGAGTGAGGTCGGGAAGCAACGAGGTGGGTCAGAGCCTGGGAAGAGGAAACCAGAAATGAAGGAGAGCAGACAAGGGGCTGCTGCCTCCAGGCTGCACTGGCCTCCTAAGAATTCTAAGAACAAGAGAGTTTCTTCTACAGAAAGAGTGGGGTGTTGCTGAGGGGAAGCTTTCAGAAACTCTGAAGAGATAGAGCCAGGAATGCAACACTAAGAAATGCGGCCAGTGAAGGCTGGGGAGCTCTGGTCTCATGGGGATGGCTGGAGTCGCCCTCTATGTGTACACCCCTCAAGATGGGCATCTCTTGGTTCTGCCCTGAGCTGGGACCCCCAACACAAGGCCTTAGGTGCTCATGTCTAGAGGAGGGCAGCTGCCATGCCCTGGCCGTGGTCGAGAAGCGAGCATGCAGCTGAGATGGCCACAGTCAGCCCCACACCTGGCAAACTGCAAGAAGCAGTCAGAGGAAGATGGGGAGGAGGCAATGGCGTGGAATAGGGGAGGGGAAAGCTGGACTGGACACAGCCAGGATGGAACTCCAGGGAGCAGGGAGCAATGCGCTGGCAGGGACAGGAGACGGTGCTGCTGACAGACATCACCCTGTGAGACGTGGCTCCTAGGGAGCGAGGCAGGCAGGGCCCGGGTCTCTCACCTGTCTTTGCCATTCTGGATAGAGGCCTGGCCGAGGCTGGCCCTCTCCAAAAGTGGGGAATTCCTGCTTCGATTTGTGCTGGTGGAGAGGACGCTGTTCTGTGGGGAATAAAGGGCAAGCGTTCTATCAGAAAGCCAAAGTGGTCTACAGCCAGGTTCTCCCCCCAGGTTCATGGAACAAGCTTCCCCTCCCTTCCACCTGAAGCAGACAGTGGTAGGTTAAGGAAAGGATTCTGCTTTTACTCCTGGGAGCGAGGCTTCCTACTGCAAGCAGAAGTGGCAGCCAAAGGGAACAGTCTGAATTAAGAGAAGAGCTGCCTCAGAGGGCAGGCCCCACCGCAGGAAGGAAGGAGAGGGCGGGGGCTGCGGCTCACCGTGGAAGGGGTTGGGGTGGTCTTCTTCCTCTCCAGGCCGGGCAGGGGGCTGGCAGGCACCTTGGCTGTGCTGCTGGCTTTCCGCCCCGACTCCCGGTCTTCCTCGGGCCGCTTATTTTCTGCATTGTTACTCTGAGTCTTCTTAGAGTAAGAATTAGAGGTGGGAATGGCAGGACCAGCTGTTGGGCCAGAGGGAGGGTGGGAATGGGTAAGGCCAAGGGGTCCACTGAGTACCAGCCCCATGCATGCTCATCTCCTACAGGGCTGGCCAACAACCCAGCAAGCCCCCATTCCACAGAGGTGAGGGAAGGGAAGTGGCTTGCCCATAGCCGTGCTACTAATAACTGGCTGAACAAGGACTGAAACTTAGCTCTATTACCCAAGTCCCCACAGAACCTGTGACCTCTCTGGAGAGGGGTGACTCCCTACCTACAACTCCCAAAAGCATTTACCCTGGTCGCTGAAGCGCCGCTGCTTGGGATTGGCCGACACGCTGCGCTGTACCTTGTGGGATGGGGATGGGGCGCTGCTATTGGTCAGATCAGCTGAAGGCCGGGGCTTCAGGGTGATGGTGTCACCTTCCAGCTAAAAGAAACAGAAAACAGCTTCAAGGGAGGGCAGAAGTCACATGGAAATCCCTACAGATGGACACACTTACACATACCACCCTCTCCCAACACTCAAACACCCAGGATCATACCAGACATCCACCTGTAAGACCAATAAATCCCCCCTTCACCCTGGAGACACACATGCTCTGACACAGACACTGACAGACAAAGCCTCAGAGAGGAATACATAAGCCACACACCCAGACACAAACATCCACAAGAACACATGTCCAGATTCAAGACCACTCCCCTCAACACAGAGCAATATGGGCCTACACCAAGTGGCAGCAGGTGCCTCTTTTTTTTTTTTTTTGAGACAGAGTCTCGCTTTGTCACCCAGGCTGGAGTGCAGTGGCACGATCTCAGCTCACTGCAAGCTCCGCCTCCCGGGTTCACGCCATTCTCCTGCCTCAGCCTCCAAGTAGCTGGGACTACAGGCGCACACCACCATGCCCCGCTAATTTTTTGTATTTTTAGTATAGACGGGGTTTCACCGTGTTAGCCAGGATGGTCTCGATCTCCTGACCTCGTGATCCGCCCGCCTTGGCCTCCCAAAGTGCTGGGATTACAGGCGTGAGCCACCGCGCCTGGCAAGCAGGTGCCTCTTAAGGATCCCACCACCAGAGGGACAGCAGGGCAGGGAGGCTGGGAGTTCACGTGGGGGGACACAGATGATGAACAAAACCCAAATGGGCAGAAGAACAATCACAAAGTCTCCAGATCCACAGACGGGAAGACGGACACATACACACACACACACAGATACACAACCCAAACATAAAGCACTAGACAGAAGCAACAGACTCAAAATAGCCGGGTGTGGTGGCGCACGCCTGTAATCCCAGCTACTTGGGAGGCAGAGGCAGGAAATCACTTAAACCCGCGAGGCAGAGGTTGCAGTGAGCCAAGATCCTGCCATTGCACTCCAGCCCGGGCAACAAGAGCGAAACTCCGTCTCAAAAAAAAAAACAAAAAAAAACCAACAGACTCAATCTTCTGATCAGATACACACACAGACCCCCCTGCCCCACACCCACCCACCCACCCACCCACGCAGAAATATACACTTCCAGATACAGACACAAAGATATCTAGATCAACACAGAAGTGCTAGCCGATGACCTAGACACATCTAATCAATGCAGACTAACCTAGATCAACTACTCACCCGTATTGAAACTCTGACCCAGTCTCACACCGACCCTAACAGCTTTCTATTAATTCAGTCATGGAGATCAGTGAATGGGCCAGAGGACCTTAGACACCAAAGCTGAGGCTTAAAATTGGTGAGCAGAGAGCACACCTACTCAGAGATGAGCTTCTGCCCTCAACAGGTGTTAGAAGCATGGGTGCTACTGACAGTGAGGCTGGCCAGGTCAGAGAATGGAGCGGGGAGCACACACCTCGGAGCTCTTGTAGCCCAGGAGCAGATAGGTGGCCATCACCTCGTTGTATCTCTGGCCCACCAGCGAGTCCTGGATCTCTTCCCGTGTATAACCCATGGACACCATCAGCTCTGCACAGGGGGACATATAGTTAAGACTGGCCTCAACTCCTAGGCAAGCTTAACCTCACAGCCCGGCACAGCCTCACCTGTCCGCCGGGGGTCCTTGTAGTCAGGGAGTGGCTCCACGTAAGGCTTTAGTTCATCATCTTCGTGACCCACATTCATCCATCGATCTTTCATGATTTGCTGGGGAGCACAGAGAAGGAAAAGGGCAGGGGGAAGAAAGTCAGCTGGAAAGTTTCCATGGGGACCCCAGGCCCTTCCACCAGTTAGGCTCCACCGCTCACCTCTAAAGTGCCTCTCTTGCTGGGATTAAGAATGAGAAATTTCTTAAGCAAGTTTTCACAGTCCGTGGACATGTAGAACGGAATACGGTATTTTCCCCTCAGTACCCGTTCCCGCAGCTCCTGTAGGAGGATCCAGGGTTAGAAAATTGAAATTATCCCAAGGCCAAAGGAAGAAACATAATATCCAAGATCCTGAGAGCCTAGGCCTGGCCAGACATAAATGAAATATGGAAGAAGGCAGAGAGCCTGGGACAAGACACCTCACCAGAGAGGCAAGTGAAGTCAAATACCCTCGTACCCTCTAACTTGACCAGTGCGAGGCCTGCAATCCGGAGTGCCTTGGGGGATGAACACACACACAGTTTATCCCATCTTTCGAGAAAGGAACTGAGGTTATTCATTCCCAGGTGCAGAAGGCCTTTGACTGCTGCTACCTCAGCAAGCCCTTCTCTGAAGCTTTGGCTTGGGACAAATGTAGACAGGTGGCAAAGGCGGGAGGTCAGGGCTAAGACCAGAGGCCGAGAGGAAATGAGAAGCAATAAAAAGCTTGCACTTCACTCCACCTTGAGATTCTGTCCATCAAAAGGCAGGGATCCGCTGACCAGTGTATAGAGGATAACTCCTAGGCTCCACACATCCACCTCGGGTCCATCGTATTTTTTGCCCTGGAAGAGTTCTGGGGCAGCATAAGGGGGACTGCCACAGAAGGTGTCCAGCTTGTTCCCAAAGGTGAATTCATTGCTGAAGCCAAAGTCTGCAATCTTGATGTTCATATCAGCATCCAAGAGCAGGTTTTCTGCCTGGGAGGTAAGATGGAAAACATCAGGGAACCAAGTGAACCAGACTAAGGAAAGGCCCTGGGCAGGAAGGAGCTGAGGGGAATGGGAGAACAAATGGAAAGTCATCTTCAGTCTCAGAACTTTCTCCACCAACGTCAGGGTAGGGCTTCAATCGGCGTGAATAGGCTGGGCAGGAGGAAGGCAGTGCAGGCCACTCCTCACACGGGCAGCCATGGGAGAGATGGGAACTGAAGGCCCAGAGACCCTGTGAGCTGTGCAAAGCTACAGCATCAGGCCCAGGTTAATCAAATCATGTCTGTGAGGACTCAGCAACCAAGAGACTCACAGGTGTCCTCAAACTTGAGCATCGTGGTAATAGAGATGGTATATGCGTGCCTGCCTGAAAAGCAGCTGGGATACAGCTGTGGAACTTTCAGCACTCTTCCCTGGGTCGGCTACCAGGTTGCCTGAAAGACCAAGAAAGCCAAGACCAAGGAGTGCGCCTGCCTCTCTTGGCAGCACTGAAAGGTGATGTGCCAAGAGGTGAAATGGCAGAGGCCCCCTGCTCAAGGGCTGGAATGGAACCCGAGGTCCAGCCACAAGGTCTCTATCAGAGGCAGCCCTAGGGGCTTTCTGGTCATCTCAAAAAAAAAAAAAAAAAGAAAGGCTGGAGTTTCCTGAACACTCAGGGCCTGATGGTTATTGATGGTTTTATCATGGAGAACCAAGGGGAACAACCTGGCCCCCAATCAAAGGCACAAGGAGAAGTGCATGCCTTACCTTTAAGTCTCTATGGACAATGAACTTCTGGTGACAGTACTGTACAGCAGACACTATCTGAAAGGAAGGAAGAAGGGTTAACCCAGGGGTGCCTGAGGGTGGGCCACAGGGGCTGGCAGAGCAGTGATCCTGTGACCTAGTGCTAAGCTGCCACACAGATAAGCAGAGCCCAAAGTACCCTCCAAGGGCCACTTACAGACAGGCAGCTTATCCTTACATGTCAAACCCCAAAAGGCAGAGGTCAGGTCCAGATCCTATGGAGGGAGTCACACCTACCTGGCGGAATTTGGCTCGAGCCTCTTTTTCTTTCATCCTGCCATGAGCCACTAGGTAATCAAATACCTCTCCTGTAAGAGACCAGGCAGGGATCT